>NC_069786.1:94733214-95386964 GCF_027406575.1 Nycticebus coucang | reverse complement strand
AGTAACACAGTCATTAATTTTTCAAGTATTATGTACTGTACATAATTGTATGTTCTATACTTTCAGACAACAGGTGGCACAGTCAGTTGTTTACACCATCATCACCACAATGTGTGAGTAATGCATTGAACTAAGATATTATGATGGCTACAACATCACTAGTGATAGGAATTTTTCAGCCGCATCACAGTCTTACGGGACCACAGCTATATGTGGCCCACTGTTGACCCAAATGTCAGTGGCACATGACTGAGTATATATACACACATATACACATATGCAGAGTATACACACAAATGTATACATATATGCACACATAAGGAATTCTAATAAAGTATATAAAGGTGAAATGTCAGGACTTGTTTCAATTCTTCAAAAAAAAGCAAGAAAAACGAGGTAGAGGAAATAACATGGAAGAATCATGCTAAACAAATGATGCTAATGTTAATAAATTGGATGATGGATATACTGAGGTTCATTGTAAACTCGGTATGTGTGAATGTTTGACATTTTTATAATAAAAACTGAATATGGTCTATACTAAATACGTTACCTAACACTTAATAGGCCTCTTTTTCTTTTTCTTTTTCATATTTTATTATTTCACCTAAGCAAGAAAAATCAATATAAAAATGGTGAGCATGTAGAGCCCTGTGTGTAGAAAAAATGAAGTTATTTTCAAGAGAGGAGTGAGGAGTGGTGATTACCTGAAGCTGGGGTCTCTTTGAGATTTGAAATGAAAACAGTTTAAAAAGAAGAAAGTGACACCATTATTGGCATAAGGTCAAGGGGACAAGTTCTCTTTTCTCTTTTTCTTGTGTTAGTTAAATAAATTGCCCTTAACGAAGTTGCATCTTGTACATTTTGAATCATCTTAACTCTTCAATACCTGCAGAGTGTGTTTCTAATTAGAACTGATTGAGAGAAGTTAGGTTGGGGGTGTTATTGGCAGAAACTCAGCTGACTTCTTGCCCTAATTCAGGTCTGGAGAAGCTGCAACTAATCCTTTCATGAAGAATGCAAAAGGACTAATTTTAAAACACATGTCCCGGCATCTTGAGAACAAGTTCTCTCTAACGTTAGAAAGTCAACATTATGTAATGAAAAGTGGACACCACTTTCTCTCTCCAACTGTCTCAAGAGTTCTTTGCTTTTTTGTTTTTAACGTTATTTAATGTTAAATGAATGGCACAGTCCCTCCTGCTCAGACCCTCCCAAAGAGCCTTCCCAGGACAGATCTGCGGTGATACGTAAGCACCATTTCACACCCGGGACCCAGCACTGCTCCTTGAACATTAGGCGAGTCCAATCCATATGTGATAAGGATGAAAAAAAAAATACTATACAACAGCTGGTTGAATTTAAGCACAACTCAAAAAGTTCCAGAGAATTTCTCAGATTTGTCTGTCTCCTTTTACAGTTAACTTTTTTTATACAAGTAGAAGTACACTTATAAAGATTTAATCAGATTTAATCACGTTTTCTCCCAAAAGAGACTTCAGGAACGAATATGGTTTATATCACAATATGACCACTAGATGGCAGCACAAACACATCTCAGAATCATTCCCAAACCCGCCAGAGACTTCGGTCCAGCTGTTCCCACCCAGCCTGCAGGATCACAATGTGAATAATTACAGCAGCTCTGGCTGGCGTCTTCTCCTATACCCCTTCCCTTTGTTTTTGATCATAAGGAAGCTAAATGAATTTCACTGTTGATAGGGACATAAATGATCTGTTGTTTAAGCCCTGGGTTATTAATACAGCCTTTATGTAAATTTTTAATACGCATACATGCATTTTTACATTAATTCTGATTTTTTTAAAAAATTACCTTAAAATATTCTTTGTCTTGGTCATTGATTTTTTGGCACCCTCTCTCTCCTTACCTGAAAAAACGAAACGGTATCCAGTGGCCAAGAAAATAATCTTACAGAGTCACCAGACATGAGTAGCATAGAGAACACAGGTGTCCAGAGACCTCAAATCCACACAACCGGAGCTCAATAATAATGTTTTTGCATGGACCGGGATAAGGGTATTCAATGTCTGACTACTCAACAAATGAATACCTGAGCAAGAGATGAGCTCTCCCCTTGTTTATGCCCTACCTGGTTTATTTTCCCTACTGCATGGTCTTTTTTGTTACCTCTCTCCTTCCAGAGCTCCTTCTCCCTCCCTGGGCACTATATTCTGAGCTACTTCACTCCCAGGCTCCCTTTTTAAATCACCCATCTATTCTCTCTCTCTGCTGGCCCATTTTTCATGGAGAAGTGTTCCTTACTTCTGTCTCCTGTTCTATTTTACCTTTTCTTAGATCCCACGGGAAGTAAAAGATGAGGTGAGTGGGAAGAGAAAAGTGGGGGGGCGCGTCAGGGGAGACTCAGAGAATGAAAGGATCACAGACCTGAGCCTGGAAGCCACGTCTCTCCATTTGGGCTACATGATCCTGGGGCACAGCCGGGCCTCACTGGACTTGGCACAGTGCCTTGCACAAAACAGGTGCACAAGAAGTATTAGTTGGTATAGATGATTACTCATGTTAATTAGCAGTATATTCATACAAATAATGAAAAAATCATACAATGAAGTCATTTTAAACAATTCTCCATCAACAACCATTTAACATCCATTAACACTGGATTAAAGTGTCAGCAGCTGACTTTTTTGTGCCCTTCCTCCCAGAGACTTCAAATACCCAATTCTTGAAAACCATGAAGGGCAAAAGGCAGATTCCAGGCTCCCTTTAGGACTTTCCTTGAAGCATATCAAGATCATAGGCAAGGCCGCCTTCTTCCTTTTGGGTATTGGTAAAGCATTGTCTGTGGATGAGGTAAGGAATCTGGGTCTGTATTGTTCACTGACTCATCCTGTGCCTGGTACCTTCTCCATGCCCACCAGATGCTCTGCAGACCATGGTCAGAGCTCCCCAGCCCTCTGGATTCTGGCTGGGTGTAGCCAGTAGGAAGCTTTGGTATCACAGGGAGGTTATGATGCTTTGCTCCTTCGCTGCAAAGTTATCTGCAGATGGCTAGGTCTTTGGAAAGAATGTCACTCCTGCTCAAAGGCAACACAGTCTCCAGCCCTCCGTCCTCCCTCCATGCTCAGCACGATGGAGTACAGCTCTGCTGGTGCTAATAGTGTGGTCCTCAGATTCAGGTACACGGGCCCTGACCAACCTTTCCTGAGCTCCCACATGTAGAACATGCTGTGTACTCAGAACTCAGGATTCCCCACCCGAACAGACCCAAGCCAGCTTCCAGGGTCTGTCCAAGTCTTATCCTCAGTTTTATGCTAGGATGAATGGGGAGCTGTGACTCATGTCCACCCCATACCCAAGAGTGGCTGAGAGGCAGTTATTTATAGAACTGTGAACGGAGTTTGGACACATGGGCTAAGGCCTCCGCTTGTGTTTGGTGTTTACTGTGTGCACAGACTGGGAGACAGTAAAGGGGGCAGGGCCACAGGCTGTCTTCTCCTCACCACCATGTTCTGGTAGCACGATCCATAACCCAGAAAAGTGTCTTAATTCTATATGCAGACGTGGCCCTTCAAGGTTATCACATAAGGACCCCATTTGTTCAGCTATAGAATAGAATAGAGTTTATTCAACGTTGTGTTAGCTTGTGTTAAATCTTTTAAAAATTCTGATTTGGGGCATGTGGGCTTCCCTCTGTACTGTTCCCACTGGCCCACCTCCTCCACCAGCCTACAGAGATCCCTTGTAAACAGCCTCTGGTATACAAACTCTCCTTGAATGATCTCGGTTTGAGTGTTCCTTCTGTTTTCTGTTGTGTCCTGACTGATTGATATGACAGAAGCCTAATAGTGCCTGACACATAGGTTCTCAATTTTGGAGAAAATGTTATCGCAAATGAATGGAAAAGGGAGAGAGAAGCAAACTCTCACACAAAGCTAATACAGACACCAAAAGGCAGCTCAAATCAGCCAAGGAGTGTGGATTAGGTCAAGGTAATACTCATAGGGACACACGCTCCTGTAAGATCCAGGCACATCCAGGGCATGGAGAGGAGATGCCAGCCCCTTGTTTGGGACACCTAGTACAGCCACACCAAGTCTGCACTTGAGGGCAGGTACTCACAGGGAATATGTCTTGTTCATCTTTTCCAAAGAGCATTAAAGTTCAATTTCAAAATGTTTGTGTGATAACACACCAAATATCCTATGAAAATTCCAATGAACTGTCATCTTTCAAGTGCGATGATCTTGAGTAGATCCTTCTGGCTAAGTTGACCTAGTCCCTGGACCTTTCAAGAAATTTCCAGGGCTATGTCCTTGGTTTGCAATGCTTCCCTCAACAGTATTGTCTCCACTTATTACTTTCTCATGGCTTTAATTATGTGCTCATTTAAAAATGTTTATTGAGAGCTAATATGTTTCACAAACCATTGTAGTGTGAAACAATATTGAGAAAAATGGCAATGAACTAGAACTCAACTTCTGCCCTCACAGAAGTTGAGTTCTAGTGAAGGAGACAGAGATAACTTTCAGACAGACATCCATTCATTCACCTAACATTTATTGAACACTTTCAATGTGCCAGACACTTTTCTAGGCTCTGAGGATACAACCCTGAATGAAACACACACATGCACACACACGCACATTGCTATAGAGAGCTTATATACTAGGAAGGGATATAGATGATAAAGTTTAAAAAGTGCACACTTTTACACTGTTAGTGCTATTGCAAACTAATACAGCCACTTTGGAAAGAAGTATGGAGAATCCTCAAAGAACTCAAAATAGACCTTCCATTTGATTCCACAATCCCATTATTGGGCATTTACCAAGAAAAAAAATCATAATGACATTTACATTAGATCATGTAGCACAACCAAGATATAGAAACAACCCAAGTGCCCATCAACCCACGAATGGATTAATAAACTGTGGTGTATGTATACCATGGAATACTCTTCAGCCTTTAAAAAGATGGAGACTTTATATCTCTTGTATTAACCTGGATAGAGTTGGAGAACATTCTCTTCAGTTAAGTATCACAAGAATGGAAAAGGAAGTATCCAATGTACTCAATACTAATATGAAGCCAGTAGATGAACTAAGACATGCCCACACAAGGGAAAAATTCAGTTTAATTCAAGTTGTGGGGGGAGAGGGACAGGAGGGGAATTAATGTACTACAGGTTAATGGGCACAATGTAAGGGTGTATGGCACAACTCCTGGGAGTGGAACACAACTACAACAGGGACGTTACCTAAAAGCACCAACATTGTAACCTAATCATTTATACCCCCATATTAATCTTTAAAAAAAAAAAAACTGTATAGATGTGATTTACCCAGGGTTCCCTAAAAGATAGAACCCGAGGCAAAAGCTTGTGGCTAACATTTCTTTGTGAGTGAAATTCTGCAGAAGCAAGAACCAGAGAAAAGAGGATGAGGCAGGAAAAGGAGGAGAAAAAAACACAAGGGAGGGTTACCAAGCTGCCTTATAGCTTCAACAAAAGCAAAGCGCTGCCCACTTGTGCCTGAGCAGCAGGTGGGAATGGGAGTGGCTACCTCCAACTCCTCCCCAAAAGTGACCACCATCAAGGAGCCTGCTTTAAGGCAAGATGGATGGACCCTTCCCTCTCTAGGCCACCAGACTGTGATGGGTACCAGGTGATCTTCCCACAGAGTCACAAAGAGAGAAGTATTGCCCAGCAAATGTAGGGAGATGCACAAACTGGGCCCAGAGGAGTAGTTAGAAAGTGCTCTGTGTCACCAGGAGGCTGAGCAGCAAGTCTTATAATGAAGGTGATGGGACTTACATTGATAGAGCAGTTAGGCCCTTCTGCTAAGGGCAGTTAGGGGTAGGAGCATTTGCAACACTAGATAGTCTAGGGGAGACACATTCTAGACAGGGAGAAAGGCTAGGGCACAGTAAGGAGGCGGTGTGTCAGGAGAGAAGGAGCAGGAGAAGGCAGGAGGCCCTCAGAAGATCTACAGGGCCCTGGCAGGAATCTGGGTAAGGCCACGATGACTCACACCAGACTAGTGATGGCAGAAGGGCCAAGAGGTGGACAGATGTCAGACAGACGTTGAGGGCAAAGCCCCGATGTGATTTGATGGGAAATGCATGTAGCATAGGAGAGTAGGAGAGGAAGGAAGACTCCAAAGATTCTGGCTGAAACAATGGAAAGGCTGAAGCTGCCATTAACCTTGACAGGGGAAGGAGAAAAGTATGGGAGGAGCAGGTCAAAAACATCAGGAGTCCAACTTACGGACAGTCGAGTGGACATATCATGTTGCCATCTGTAAATATGAACTGGAGTTTGGAGGAGAAGTCTTCACTGGAGGGATAATTTTTAGACCTGTTAGGAAGTAAATGGTCATTAAAACTTTAAAACAAATAACATAATTGCAGATCTTAAGCTGTTTGATGACCAAAAAGTGAGCAGCACCATAGAACAGAAGGCGCTGCTGAGGAGGGAGCAGAGAAAGAAGCCAAGGCTGGATAGTCAGGTGTCTCTCCAAACAGTAGGAAGGATCTTGAAAAACAGTGACACATGTCACCTTATGCCCAAGCCTTGGGAAAAGTAAATTTCAGAATTGGAATTTTGGGGGCTTAGAAATATAATGCAGTGCATATATATATTGCATATGACACCCTCTGCAGAGTCATAACGAATCACTTACTTCAGAATCAGTCTTATCAATATTTCTATAGAAAACATGTATTTAACAAATAAGTAAGGTAAATACACACCAAGGTCCTCATGTCTGTTCAGACACGAGTTCGCAACAAACATACTTTTTTTTTCACTTTTCAATGCAAGGCACTCTTTTAAGTGTTGACACTGATTCATTTAATCTTTGTAACAGCCCTAGAAGGTAGGTGTGCCTTAGTAACACCGTGTTACGAATGAGGAAACAAAGGCATAGAGGGTTTCCTTGTGTTCCTCTAGCAGCAGAGCCCAGGCCATATGGCTCTGGGTCAGCCCCCTGAATCTCCATGCCACATGCACACGCAAAGGTCCTAAGTGGGAATAGTGAGAGCGTTTGAGGAACCAACTGGCCAGAGGTAGAGAACAGCAGGGCGTTGTGCAGGACACAGCAAAAAATCCTGGCATAGCTCCAAGCCTGTGAGTTCTTTGTCGACTCCTGAGCATAGCATCTGTTTCTTCTGAATGTTTCTCTTGGTTTGCTTTTGAGCAAATTCATCTGGCCGATGTCTTCACAAATCCATGAGGGTTCAGCAAGAGAGGGAAGAGCACAGGGGAAGCCGGTAGACATGTGACTCCTCCCTGTCACACCTGCTCAAGCCCCAGGTTCTGAGCTCTGCAACCACTGCAAACCATAAAAGCATATTGAGGACTTTGAATTGAAAGAACTCTAGAAATGAAGATTTGTATGTCAGCTCCGAATTGGCCACATTTAATTAAAAAGCAAAATTGCCTCACAACTTCATTTGCTGTCTATAATTTTATCCCGTGTAAATCTTCTCTGAGATATTTCCTCATGTAAACACTTGAGTATTTTTTTTTTCAAGTTTACCACACTGCTGTCTCTACATTACTTTATGACTTTATATGTTTGCTAGACGTTATTTCCACCAAATTGTATGATTCCCTCAGAACTCCTTGACAGCCTGTCTCAGGGCATCTCAATGATGAGGATGGACACACGTGCGGCCTCCAGGCTGTAAACCATGCTGACAGTCATGTTCCCCCGTGTCTAACCACAGCCTTCAATGGAATTGGGAATATTCCGCCTGGAAAACTTATTTTCAATTTCCTAGAAGGGAATTTTTTTTGATACATCATTGCCACATGGGGTTGAGATCACTACAAACATCCGAAGTGAGACTCTGTCACAAAATAAAAATAAAAATAAATATTCAATAAAGATCAAGGTATTTGAGCAAGCATTTAATAATATTTCTTATCACAGCCTTATCAATACTTCTCTGCAAACTGGAATCAACCACGTATTTGTTAATGCTCCCTTTTCTTTCCTCAGACCTGAGCCACAGGCCGCATGCAGCTGCCAAGCACTAGAAAAGGGGCTTATCTGAATCAAAATGTGCTGTTTGTAAAAATACACACCAGTCTCAAAAACCTACTACCAAGAAACCAAAAGACTGTAATGTATCTCATTAATAATTTTTATATTGATCACATATTATCCTGGCACTATTTTGTACATATTGTGTTAAATAAATTTGGTATTAAAAATTAATGTTTCATTTTACTTTTTAATGTGGCTACAAACCATACATGTACATAAGTAAAGAAAGAGAGAGAGGAAAGAAAGGGAGTGAAGGGGATGAGGGAGGAGAGAGAAAGAGTGGGGAAAGAAAAAATAGCAAAAAAGAAAAACTGTATTTATCTCAACACTATAATATTATCCGTTTTCTCTGGCCTGTCTTAATTCTAGGTTTCCAGGACTCAATGATATTTCTTATAGTTTTAAAAAATCCCCATACCCATAATCTTAGTGTATGAAGTCATTTTTATCTTTGAGAGGAGAAGTCAGCTATGTGCTTCCTTTCATCAGGAATGTGTTTCTTTTGATCTCCCCAAGGAGTCTTCCTCTGGCCACGTCTCATGCAGGGGAGCTTCTTCTGTTCCCAAATGTAGCCAAAATGGGTGGAATACCTGCTCCACTCGCTTGGACTGTTAAGGCTTTTATCTTAAACAGTGCAAGTAAAAATGTCCCCAAGCCTCCACTTAGCTGAAGCATGGCTCATTAAAAAACAATAATAGCAAAGAGGGATTAATCATTTTCTTCTTGCAATACTTCATAATTTTATAGAAAAAAGAAGAACACACAAGATCTTTCTCCTTGGAATATAAATCTGTTTTTGGATATTATTGAAAGCAAGCCTTATTTTCCTATCTTGCTAAATATTATAATGTACCATTTATATGATTAAATGACAATGTTAAAAAGCTGGTCTCTAGTTAAATTATTAAGATATTGCAAATATGCTTTCTTGGAAAGTACCCTTAGAAAGGAAATGAATTAAGTCATAAATGGTATTTTATAAAAGTCCAATGCTTTGATATTGCCATTTGTAAATCAAGTGTACTTTTCAAGTTACTCTCTACTACACATCCAGCCTACCTCTTCTCTTGGAGTTTGGACATAGTTTTATTTATTTATTTATTTATTTATTTGTGGCTAATGGACCTTTATTTACAAAATATTTATTACCAAATTTTACAAAAAGGTAGTCAACCCATAGAGAATATTTTGTAAATATTTTGTAAAATATGGACATAGTTTTATGACACATGTCAAAAGACAAACCTTGAGGGTCTAAATTAGCTCTTGGAAAATATATATTTTTTTCATGCATCAACTGTAAAAGAAGAATTGGTTTGTCTTTAGAGAACGCATTTTTAAACTCTGTAGTAGGAAAAAGTATATTTACCTTATTGTATATTTTAAATTATTTTTTTCTGAGCTATAAACAATGTCCTAATTTTGTTTTCATGTGTTGTTTTTCATATACAACTCTAGGATAAGAAAACAACTCTGACTTTTCTAGTATTCAAAAAGCCAGGGCTTAGGACTTTAAATAATTGTCAAGGGGTAGTAATGCTTAAACCACAGGATGACTTAATCCTCCCTGCTCTTCTCCTTCCCTCACTAATTGTCCAGAATATAGACCACAGAGTGGCTCAGCCTCAGTCCCTCAAAGCATGTTATGAGTGCCATGCCTTTTCTGGGCCAGAAACTCAGTGGTCAGGCCATGGATCATGACCTTTACTTATCCCATCACTCATTTACTAAGTCCAGGGACTTGGCCAACCCTTAAGTAATAAATTACTGATGCTGGTCATATAAGCAATCGAGTGTGGGATACTCTATGAACATGAGAAGACATTCTTTTCTTCTTATGGAGCCCAGGGCAGCCCAGCACAGCATTACTGTGGGCCTCCAGGCCAGAGGGGATTCCTGTGTCCAAGGCTTGGCCTCCCCTCCCACCCATCACAGGGAAATGGAGCCACTGCCTACTGAAGTCAAGATGCTAATGCAGTGTGTGTCCATAAGGAAAAAAGAAAAGGAAGTGGGAATATTTGCCCCAGCTGAGCCTGGCTCATCATGATAATACCCAAAACCCAAAAAAAGTTTGCTGTACACAAGGAAGTGCAACTCTTGCTTGGATCTGTTTGAGGTGAAGAATTGAATTCAGGGAAGGGAAAGACCTGAAAGGCAGATCATTTTCACCTACAGCAGACTGCTAGTTGCCTCCCCAGTATCTACTCCCATTCTTTCTGGACCAAGTGCCCTGTAGACAGCGCCCCACCATCCTATCTACTGACAAAATTAGGTGCAGTCATCTACTATGGAACTAAACACAAAAATGCAATCCAGAAGTCAAAGTTCAGACAGAGAGATTCTGATACAGCCTTGCAGATAAAATTGTCCTATCTCTAAAAACCCAACAAAAAGACTGTGCATTCATCAGATTCTCCAAAGAAACAGAACCAATAGGATGTGTATACATACAGAAACAGATTTATTTTAAGGACTTCGCTTACAAGATTATGGGGGCTGGCAAGTCCAAAATATGTATGATGAACCAGCAGGCTAGAGGTCCACCTGAGCTGAGGTCATGGCTCAAGTCTGAAGGCAGCCTGCTGGTAGAATTCCCTCTTCCTCGGGGGAGAGCTGACTTTTTTGGTCTTAAGGACTTCAGTTGATTAGATGATGCCCACCCACATTATGAAAAGTAATCTGCTTTTCTCAAAGTCTACTGAATTATGTATCTACAGAAAATAAGAAAAAGTAGCTGGGCATGTGGTATATGCCTGTAGTCTCAGTAACTCTGGAGGCTGAGGTGGGGAGGACTGCTTGAGCCCAGGAGTTCAAGGCTATAGTAAGTTATGACTAAGTCACTGCACTCCAGCCTGGGTAATAGAGCATGACCCTGTCAAAAAAAATAAAGAAGAAGGAGAATGAGAAGTTTTAAATTTTAAAATACACGAATAGAAAAGTCTTTTGAGTTAAATGTTGATCTCATCTAAAAATTGTCTTCATGGTTATATCTAGAATAGTCTTTGACCAAATATCTAGGTACCATGGCCTAGCTAAGTTACTATGCAAAATTAACTATCAAAAACCACCAAACAGAAATACTTATTAGAAAATGTAAGGAAGCTTACCTGTAAGCCAGGCCATGTGGGGCTGGTCAGCTCTTCATGGTCCTCCCTTCTGACATCCAGTGAAGGACATCCTTCTTGTGTGGTTTCAGACAAGTGTTTAGTTCTGAGTGTCCATGTAGGATGCTGCCCAGTCTGGAGTCTCTGTATGAAAAAGTATGCACCTCCACACATATGAACAAATTAACACAATTAACTTAAAATGGATCATATACCTGAAAGAAAAGCTAAGACTATAAAACTTTTAGGAGAAAACATTTAGAAGATACTATTGTTAATATTTAAAAACAGAATACTGAATAAAATCATGTTGGAAACATGCATATATGAAAAAAATTAAAGAAATGCACAGGATCAAATACAGGACAGTGGTTAATCCTGTGGGACACAGTAGGAAATAACCTAGGGAAGAGGCTCCCAGGGAACTTGAAGGCACTGGAGGCATCACCAGCCAGCAGCACCCCCTCCTCAGAGGCCTAGGTTTCAGCTCTGCAGGCCCCTCTTATAAGCCTCTGAGCTTTATAATTCCACCTTCTCCCTTTTGTTCCAGCAGCAGGAGGGGTAACTGTTTTCTGTAGTTATTACATTTATGACAACTTAGTGCTTTTTCTTCACTCTTCCATTACCCAGTTAAAAACTTCACAAATATTTAACAATTCCATATGTTAAACTCACCTTGTTCAAATAATTAGTATGGTTTCAGGACCCTGCCTGATGCAAATATTGCTTACATTGGGTTGGAATAGCCTGTGAGTGTTCATTTCATTAATATCCCTTATGAATATAACAAATATTATTTTCTATCCAATATTTTATCATTTCCAGAATGAAATGATCTACACCAGATCACAACACTTCCTTAATTAGAACCCTCCACTGGCTTCCTACTGTGCCAGCAAAAATATGCAAACCTCAAGCCTGAGCAGAAAAGCGTCTCTATCATTTAACACCTTCACCTCTACTTCTGTGACAGCTGGACCCCAGCAAAGTTTGATCACATTTTATAAGACCAATATTCTTTGATCTGAAGATGCTCTGTTCTTCCTCTACTCTACCTTCCCTATGCTGCCTCCAAATTCAGTGAGAAATGCCAGCTGGAATAACGAACATGAACCACTCCAGGAGCTGGTAGCAAGTGGTACCCACCTGCCTCACGTTCAGCATTGTTTAGAGAAGCCTGTTGATCAGAACGCATCACCCATTTTCATAGTAACAACTACCATCCATCCCTCTCATTCTAGGGAGTAATCTGTAGGGAAAACAAACATATACAATTTGAGAGAAAACCCAGGCCAATTGCCCATGCAAACCAACATAGGCTAGTTTTTGATATATATAAACAATATATGTATGTGTATATTTTTACATATACACAATATATACATATGTATGCTTCATTATACACTATCAGATGTGTGTACATATACACACACACACATCTCCAATACACACACATTGGGTCTTTGAAGAAAATCAACACCATAGAAGATAGCAGTAAATTGTATTATTGTTTGTAATTATATACTCCCTCTCTTCTGACGGGATTATATAAGTCTGTGCATTGGCCTATACCCAGTAGTGTTTCTTGTAGGAGGAGCGTACTTCCCATCCTCTTGATACTGGACTTACCTTTGCAACTTGATTCAGCAATAACACACAGGTGGATTCAATGTACCTCATATCTGAGTAAAACTATTAAGAGTCCTGTGTGTTTCCCTCAACTCTCTTGCTCTTTTCCTTCTGCCATAAGAAATGAATAGCCCATATTAAGGCCTCTCTTATTTTTTTTTATAAATTTTATACATTTATTCATTAGGATACACAATTCCCAAAATAACAGAATGACATACATTTGTAGTGCTGTTTTTCTCTGGAGTGGGCCTAAGGGTTGAGAAAAGAGACTTAACCCTTTACAACCCTTATGCCTATCTTCAAATACCTTTTAGCTCCTGGTTCCCTTGGACAGGGAGGAGCACAGGGAGTACTAACAATGTTAGTGTCTTAGAAATATACATTTATATGCAAATACATGCACATATTTGTTTTGGGAATTTTTTTTTTTTTTGGTGCTCACTGTTGCACATTTATTGACTTTTTTTTTTTTTTTTGTAGAGACAGAGTCTCACTGTACCGCCCTCGGTGGAGTGCCGTGGCGTCACACGGCTCACAGCAACCTCCAACTCCTGGGCTTACGCGATTCTCTTGCCTCAGCCTCCCGAGTAGCTGGGACTACAGGCGCCATTTATTGACTTTTTAATTTTTTTTATTTTTACATATACATGTGTTTATTAGGTTTCCATTTTTTTGCCTTCACAAAATTAAAAAGGCTTAAATTTTAATAATAATAATGATGTTTAAAATAAGGACTAGATACAAAAACCTCGTAAAGAATGAACGAACATAAATACATTCAGAAAAGAAATCAGACGATTGCTACAGCAATAATAATAATGCAAAGAAAGTAACATTCGCATTGTCAAATAAGAGTATGTCTATTATAGAATGCTTTGACTCTGAGGTTCAGTATGGAGTCATCAGTTAACTTCTTATTATTTTTCTTAAGTCTCAAAAAATAGACAACTAATATTTATAAATAAAAGTAACAGATAATTTTGAAAAACAGATCATGCCAAATCTTATAGACTATAGAAAAAGAAGAAATACTTCAAAATCATTCTACTTGATCTGGGTACACCTGATATTAAAATTAAAGAAAATATATTATTATAAAAGGGAAACTACAAACAAATGTCACTTATAAATGAGGATGCAATATCCTAAACAACATATTAACAAGTTGAATTAAAAATTAATGTTTAAATAATGTACTTTGGTCAAAATTAAAAGTACTTTTACTTTTTTTTATTATCTCTCTTTTTTTTAATTAAATCATAGCTGTGTACATTAATGCAGTCATGGGGCACCATACACTGGTTTTATAGACCATTTGACACATTTTCATCACACTGGTTAACACAACCTTCCTGGCATTTTCTTAGTTATTGTGTTAAGACATTTATATTCTACATTTACTAGGTTTCACATGCACCCTTGTAAGATGCACCGCAGGTGTAATCCCACCAATCTAGTAACCTCAATCAGAAATGACTGAGGGACTGATCCCTGTGAATTGAATAGTGACTAATTCTCACATAAATTAGATTTAATTTTGACCATATTAAGGCCTCTCTTTCCACCTTATGGGATAAAAAGACATGTGAGGCAGGAGTAGAGCCAGCATTGACCTGTAGCCAACATAAAAGATAAATAAACAAAAAATTACTTTTGTTCCTCTGAACCATGGAGGTTTGGGATTACTTGTCATCACAGGACAGCTGACAAACATAAGCAACAAGATTTGTTTTTTATAAGCAACAAGATTAACAAGCAGAATAAGGAAACGTGAAAGGAACAGAAATAATCTAAGAAACAAAAATAAAAATCCAAATGTATAATGAGTGCCAAAGACAATTTTGGGATGATATTAAATTCATAATCAGATTGGAGTGTTATAAAAATGAGTAATTACTGATTTTAAAAGAGTATATAAAAATTTACAGTCTTATCTAAAGATTTTAAATTTGAATTTACAGCCTAAAGTATGAATTGAGTGGATGATTTGTGCAAGAAAAATTGGCATACTAGTGAAGACCAGTGATGATCTAGAATAAGGCTTTTCAATTTTATTGTTTATACTGGTCAGATGGTGATCTTGTTAAATTCAGACTCTGAGTTCTAACAAAGTCCAGCTGATTCTGATAGCATTGGTCCAGTATTCAGAATTTGAGAACCACTTGTTCTATTTAATAAATTGTTTTGTGACTCAAAGACCAGCAGCTTCAACATCACCTGTGAGCTTGTTAGACATACTTTCAGGAGCAAGAATATGTAAGCGTGTCTCTCCAATTGTCAGCCCTGTTCCTGCATCTAAGAATTTGTTGGAAATACTATTGGTTGGGCCCCATCCTTAGAACTACTGAATGAGAAACTCTGAGGATGGAGCCAGCAATTTAACAAGTCTCCCAGATGATTCTAATGCATGCTAAAATTTAAGAACAACTGATTTAGAAATAGTAAAAGATATATTTTACCATATATATATGACAAAAAAGAAAGAGAAAATGTGCAAAAAAAAAGGTAAAACAACAGATGATAGACATCCTGTCAAAAGAAGTCATAGAAGAGGATAGGAAGGTGAGAAGGAAGTTTTCTGAGCAAAGGACCCATTAAAATGAATAAAAGCAGACCCACATCTACATACCAGCATATAAATGTGAAAAGACATAGTTCTAAAATTGTCCACAAAGAAAACCTTTTTTGCTCAATGAATCTCAGGCAATTCACTTACTCTTTCAATTTATAAACTCTGTAATTTGAAGTAGGCACTTCTAGCCTCCCACCCATTCCATAAGTAATATGGAATTAAAATAAATAAAGGCTAAACATCTGAATTACTCTCCTGCTCACTATTTAAATTACTTTGAAAACCTCTTTGGAAAATTATAATATTTGGTATTTTGGCATTTCTTGAAAAACACTGTAATGAAACAGGCATGATTCTAGATAAAAGTTATAGCTTACTCGATTCTTTTCTTGATGAGGCAAAGGTGCTTAAATAAATTGGTATTTGGCTTCTGTTATCTTTTAAATGTATCAAACAAATTTTTTAAAAACTAGTAATGATTTTAATTGCCAATTGCAATCCAGCTACAATTTGTGTAGCAGTTATCAGTCCAGCAATGTAAATATTAAACTGTGTAGTTTACTTAATATTAAAAACATATACATTAAAAAACATAAAAAATTTGTACACAATACATTTAGTCTCTGAAAGTTTTTATTTTGATAAATCAGAACAATTGAACACATATTTCATTTATAGAAGGAAAATGTTGCAAATGTAGTATGTATGAGGAATTTCCATGGCCTTTTTACAATTTGATCACCAACTATTGAGACTCAGTTCCAAGATGTTGAGCATTTATTATGAACCTAACAGGCTCTGAGATGGTGACAACAAAAACAGCCACTGTTTTTGCCCTCACAGAGCTTACATGCTATTCTTGAAAGCAAGTAGGAATGAACTCATTAGAGATGGTGACAGGTGCTACACAGGAAATGAACAAGATGCTGGAGGAGAATGAAAAGGGTAGCGGGGCATTCTTACAAAGGGTGGTTTAGCAACACTTGCAGGAGAGGCTCAAAGATGATGAACAGCCATCATCAGGGCAAAGGAGCAGAGCAGTCCTGGCATGGCAAGCCAAAAGATAGCAGTGTGGCTGGAACACATAGTTATAGACCGAAGGGGGTGGGAGAGTCAGGGACTGACCCCACTAATTTTTGGTTTTGTTCATTTGTTTATGCAGGACAACCAAACATACAAAAAGAAAACATTGGGAGGGCCAGTACCTAACCCACCCCATTGGTATCAGACTGATTATTAAGTAGACGAGGGAGAGGCACCAGATGACCTTAGAAAAATAAGCAGGGGCTAGATATGGTCAGCCCTAAAGACTATGGTAAAGAGTAATAAAAAGCCATCAAGAGTTTTAAGCATCGGGTGGCGTCTGTGGCTCAAGGAGAAGGGCGCCGGTCCCATATGCCAGAGGTGGCGGGTTCAAACCCAGCCCAGGCCAAAAAAAAAAGAGTTTTAAGCATCAACCTTTCCCAAAATATAGAAAAAGAAGGAATACTACCCAACACATTCTATGAAGCAAACATCACCTTGATCCCTAAACCAGGAAAAGACCCAACAAGAAAAGAAAATTATAGACCAGTATCACTAATGAACATTGATGAAAAAAATATTCAACAAGATCCTAACAAACAGAATCCAGCAACACATCAAACAAATTATACATCATTACCAAGTGGGTTTTATCCCAGGGTCTCGAGGCTGGTACAATATACATAAATCTATAAATATAATTCAGCACATAAACAAATTAAAAAACAAAGACCATACGATTCTCTCAATTGATGCAGAAAAAGCTTTTGATAATATCCAGCATCCCTTCATGATCAGAACACTTAAGAAAATTGGTATAGAAGGGACATTTCTTAAACTGATGAAAGCCATCTACAGCAAACCCACAGCCAATATCGCATTGAATGGAATTAAATTGAAATCATTTCCACTCAGATCAGGAACCAGGCAAGGTTGCCCATTGTCTCCACTGCTCTTTAACATTGTAATGGAAGTTTCAGCCACCGCAATTAGGGAAGAAAAGGCGATCAAGAGTATCCATATAGGGTCAGAAGAGATAAAACTTCTACTCTTTGCAGATGATATAATTGTATATCTGGAAAACACCAGGGATTCTACTACAAAACTCTCAGAAGTGATCAAGGAATACAGCAGGGTCTCAGGTTACAAAATCAACATTCATAAATCAGTAGCCTTTGTATATAACAACAATAGTCAAGCTGAAAAAAACAGTAAAGGACTCTATTCCACTCACAGTAGTCCCAAAGAAGATGAAATACTTGGGAGTTTATCTAACAAAGGACGTGAAAGATCTCTGTAAAGAGAACTATGAAACTCTAAGAAAAGAAATAGCTGAAGATGTTAACAAATGGAAAAACATACCATGCTCATGGCTGGGAAGAATCAACATTGTTAAAATGTTCATACTACCCAAAGCAATATATAATTTTAATGCAATCCCTATTAAAGCTCCATTGTCATACTTTAAAGATCTCGAAAAAATAATACTTTGTTTTATATAGAATCGGAAAAAACCTCGAATAGCCAAGGCATTACTCAGAAATAAAAACAAAGCAGGAGGAATCACACTAGCAGACCTCAGACTATACTATAAATCAATAGTGATCAAAATAGCATGGTACTGGCATAAAAACAGAGAGGTAGATGTATGGAACAAAATAGAGAACCAAGAGATGAACCCAGCTACTTACCATTATTTGATCTTTGACAAGCCAATTAAAAATATTCAGGGGGGGAAAGATTCCCTATTTAACAAATAGTGCTGGGCGAACTGGCTGGCAACCTGTAGAAGACTGAAACTGGACCCACACCTTTCACCATTAACTAAGATAGGCTCTTACTGGATTAAAGATTTAAACTTAAGACATGAAACTATAAAAATACTACAAGAGGGTGGTGCCTGTGGCTCAAAGGAGTAGGGCGCCAGCCCCATATGCCAGAGGTGGCGGGTTCAAACTCAGCCCTGGCCAAAAACTGGAAAAAAAAAAAAAAAACTAGAAGAAAGTGCAGGGAAAACTCTTGAAGAAATCGGCCTGGGCAAATATTTTATGAGGAGGACCCCCTCTGGGCAATTGAAGCAGTATCAAAAATACACTACTTGGACCTGATCAAATTAACAAGCTTCTGCACAGTCAAGAACAAAGTAAGTAAAGCAAGCAAATAGCCCTCAGAATGGGAGAAGATATTTGCAGGTTATGTCTCTGACAAAGGTTTAATAGCCAGAATCCACAGAGAACTGAAACATATTAGCAAGAAAAGAACAAGTGATCCCATCTCAGGGTGGACAAGGGACTTGAAGAGAAACTTCTCTGAAGAAGACAGGCACACGTCCTACAGACACATGAAAAAATGCTTATCATCCTTAATCATCAGAGAAATGTAAATCAAAACTACTTAGAGATATCATATAACTCCAGTAAGATTAGCCCCTATCACAAAAGCCCAAAACCAGAGATGTTGGCATGGATGTGGAGAAAAGGGAACACTTCTACACTGCTGGTGAGAATGCAAACTAATAAATTCCTTTTGGAAAGATGTTTGGAGAACACTTAGAGATCTAAAAATAGACCTCCCATTCGATCCTACAATTCCTCTACTAGGTAAATACCCAGAAGACCAAAAATTACATTATAACAAAGATATTTGTACCAGAATGTTTATTGCAGCCCAATTCATAATTGCTAAGTCATGGAAGAAGCCCAAGTGCCCATCGACCCATGAATGGATTAATAAATTGTGGTATATGTACACTATGGAATATTATGCAGCCTTAAAGAAAGATGGAGACTTTACCTCTTTCATGTTTACATGGATGCAGCGGGAACATATTCTTCTTAGCAAAGTATCTCAAGAATGGAAGAAAAAGTATCCAATGTACTCAGCCCTACTATGAAACTAATTTATAGCTTTCGTATGAAGGCTATAACCCAGTTATAACTAAGAATATGTGGACATGGGAAAGGGAGGGAGGATAGAGGGAGGGTAATTGGTGGGACCACACCTTGTATCTTACAAGGGTACATGTGAAACTTACTAAATTTAGAATGTAAATGTCTTAACACAATAACTAGGAAAATGCCAGGAAGGCTATGTTAACCAGTGTGATGAAAATATTTCAAATTGTATATAAAACCAGTGTACGGTGACCTATGATTGCATTAATGTACACAGCTACGATTTAATTTTTTTAAAAAGCATTTTAAGCAGCAAGAGACACTATTTGTGTTTTTAAAAAATCATTCTGCATACTTACTCAAATGGCTATTATTTAAAAATGAAAAAAATAAATTTGGATTCTTATGCATTGCTGGTAGGAATGCGAAATGGTGCACTGCTACAGAAAAGAGTTTGAAAATTCCTCAAAATATTGAAAATAGGATTATTATGTGATGTAGCAATTCCACTTCAGAGTATGTACTCAAAATTAATGAAAGCAGGGACTCAAAGAGATATTTGAACACCAATGTTCATGGCAACATTATTATTAAGAGCCAAAAGATGGAAACAATCCAAATGTTCACCAACAGATGAACTGATAAATAAAATGTGATATGTACATAAATGGGATATTATTTAATCTTAAAAAAGGAAGAAAATTCTGATGCATTCCAGACATAAAAGTATAACTATAGGATGATTCCACTTAAATGAGTTACAAAGAAGGTCAAATTCAGAGACAGAAAGTAGAATGGCAGCCACCAGGGGCTGAGGTAAGAAAAGCAATGGGGAGTTCTTGTTTATTGGGTAGAGTTTCTATTTAGGAGCTAAGAAAGTTATAGGGATGGATAGGAGTGATGGTTGCACAATTGTGTGCATGTACTTCATACCACTGAACTGTACGCTTAACATGGTTAAAATGAGAAATTGTAATTATATTTTACCACAATGAAAAAAATGCTAGGGACCTTAAAAAATAACATATCACTGTGGGTTGTTGTGTGAAGAATGGACAGAGGGGGACAGAGGGGAAAATTGGAATAGAAAGACTGACTGGAAACAATGGCAGTAGTCGAGGTGAAAGGAAAGTAGAGCCTGGGGTTCCAGACAGTAGTCACCCTTCCAACTGGGGGAGGCCATTCTAATAACCAGTTCTACAATGACAATATGAAGCAAGTGTCTTTACACCGACCACCACAGGTAGGTTGACCAGGGGTACTTACTTACATTCCTGTCCCAATGAGTCCCACTTGGAGTCAATTTAATTAACAACAATCAAATTAAACCAATGTACATCAATGTTCTGTGTGGGGGTATGTGTGTGGGTGCATGATTACAGGTAATTTGCAGAGGAGGACCACAGTACTACACTCACAAAATTGGAAATCCTCATGTGAGTCCACATGTGGCATTAGCTCAGATTTCTAGCTACTTTTTGATAAAAATACTTTAAAATCACAAAGAAATTAGCTAAAAATATAGGTTCCACCAATTCTGGACTTTAATATGACAGACATAGAAATATTCCTAAAGACTTTATTTTTTGTTATTTTTTTTTGTTTGTTTGTTTTGAGACAGAGTCTTCTTCTGTTGCCTTGCATGGAGTGCTATGGCGTCATAGCTCACAGCAACCTCAAACTCTTGGGCTTGAGCATTCCTCTTGCCTCAGCCTCCCAGAGTGCTAAGATTACAGCCATGAGCCACTGCACCTGGCAGACTTGGTTCTTCTTATTTCAACAAATACCTGTCTTAACCAGTCTCTTTGAATTTTACCCAACAATTTTTTTTTTACAGTATAAGTAGATAAACTTCTTACACAACCTACATGACACATACACAGAGAAAAAATAGTGGTTACTATCAATTTAAATACTGTTTGTGTAAAAGACTTTTCTCTGTGTTGAACATTGGAAACATACTAACATCTTTCTAGATGTGTTTCCTTTTAGTTTCAAGTTCCTTTGATTCTGCAGTATGAACTACTCCTGTATCTCTGGTAAAGATGTGAAAGCATTTTCCATACCAAGCCTCAGATCTGTATTTCAAAGTGATATTGACTATCATAACATAAAAACACAGGATTTTTTTTCAAGTGTCTTATGTTTGACAAACTAGCGCCAAAGTGTGAAAGGATTACCTTTTTCGGATACTTATATGCATTATTTGAATATCCTCTTTCCAGCCTCATAACCTGCTTAGGAGTAGTTTTTTTGTTTTTATTTAATGTTATTATGAAGGCTTGACTTACGAAAAAATTTTTTCCAGGTTACTGTGAGGGTACAAATAACCAGTTCACAATTTTTGAATTTGTTAAGTATAGTCCCTCTTGTAGTTTTGTCTGGTATCCAAAAGGTGCCATGTACCCTTACATTGTGCCCTTTTTGTGGAAGCACACCAATCACCACCCTCCCCTCTCTCTAGTCCCTTTTTCCCCTCCCCCCAACTTGAATAGAATTATGTTTTTCTCCTAAGTGGGCAAGCATTATATTATCTACTGGCTTCATAATAAAATTGAGTACATTGGATACTTGCTTTTCCATTCTTGTGATACTTTACTAAGAAGAATATGTTTCAACTTCATCCAGATTAATACAAAAATGTAAAGTAACCATCTTTTCTTACCGCTGAATAGTACTCCATGGTATATATAAACCACAGCTTATTAATCCATTCCTGAGTTGATGAGCATTTAAGTTGTTTCCACATCTTGGTGATTATAAATCGAGCTGCAATAAACCATCTAGTGTAAATTTCTAAATGATAAGATGATTTTTTTTCTTCTGGATAGATGCCTAGTAATGGGAATGAAGGGTCAAATGGGAGGTCTAATTTGAGTTCTTTGAGGATTCTCCATACTTCTTTCCAAAGAGACTGTGTTAGTTTGCAGTTCCACAAACAGTGTATAAGTGTCCCTCTCTCTCCACACCTGCACCAGCATCTGCAATTTGGGGAATTTGTGACATGGGCTGTTCTCACTGGGGTTGTTGCATTTCTCTGATGATTAGGGATGATGAGCATTTTTTCATGTTTGTTACCTATTCATCTGTCTTCCTCAGAGAAAGTTCTGTTCATGTCTTTTGCATAGTGAAAGATGGGATTGTTTGCTCATTATTTGTTATTAATTTGAGTTCTCTATAGATCCTAGTTATCAAGACTTTGTCAGATTTGTAACATGTAAATATCATCTTTTCCCATTCTGAAGGTGGTCAATTTGTTTTGAAGGTTGTGTCCTTAGCTCCACAAAAGCTTTTCATTTCAATTAAGTCCCATTTGTTTATTTTTGTCATTGTTGCAATTACCACTGAAGTCTTTTATGTAAAATCTTTCACTAGGCTGATATCCTCAAGAGTTTTTCCCATACTTTCTTCTAGGTTTTTTATTATTTCATGTCTTGGATTTAAATCTTTTATCTATCTTGAGTCAATGTTTGCAAATAGTGAAAGGTGCAGGTCCAGTTTCAGTTTTTCACATGTGGTTATCCAGTTTCCCCCATCACCATTTATTGAATAGGGGTTCTTTTCTCCAGTATATACTTTTGTTAGGTTTATCAAAGATCAGATAGCTGTAAGAGACTGGTTTCATCTCTTGATTTTCTTTTTGGTTCCATATGCCTATGTCTTTATTTTTGTGCCAAAACCATGCTGTTTTGATCACTGTAGGCTTGTCATATAACAAAGTCTGATACAGTGATGCCTCTGTCTTTATTTTTATTACTAAAAATTGCCTTAGCTATATGGGTTTTTTTCTGGTTTCATACAAAATGAAGAACTATTTTTTCCAGTTCTTCAAAGTATAATGTTGCTATTTTAATGGGGATTGCATTGAATCTGCAGACTGCTTTGAGGAATGTAGGCATTTTAACAAATGTAGATTCTTCCCAGCCAAGAGCATGGTATGTTCTTCCATTTGTTAATGACTTCTGCTATTTCTTTTCTTACAGTTTCGTAATTCTCTTTGTAGCAGTCCTTCACCTCTTTTGTTAGGTATATTTCTAGATATTTCATTTTCTTTAAAGCTACTGTGAAGGGAATTATATCTTTGATTAGCTTCTCAATTTAGCTGTTATTGGCATAAATGAAGGCTACTGATTTGCAGACATTGATTTTATACTCTGAGATGTTACTGCATTTCTTGATCACTTCCAGGAGTCTTATAGTTGAGTCTCTGGGCTTTTCTAAGTATGAGATCATATCATTGGCAAAGAGAGAGAGAGTTTGACCTCCTCTGCACCCATTTGGATGCCCTTTCTATCTTTCTCAGGCCTGACTGCATTGTCTAGAATTTCTAGCACTATGTTGAATAGTAGCAGCAATAGAAGATATCTTTGTCTGGTTTCCGTTCTAAGTGGAAAAGCTTTTCAGTTTTACTCCATTCAGTATATTATTAGCTGCTATTTGTCACAAATGGCTTCAATCAGCTTTAAAAATGTGCCACCTATGCCTGTTTTCTTAAGTGTTCTTGATAGACAAGGATGCTGAATTTTATCGAATGCTCTTTCTGCATCTCTTGATAGAATCATGTGGTTTTTGTTTTTGCTTCTGTTGATATGGTGAATTACATTTATGAATTTGCATATGTTAAACCAGCCTTGCATCCCTTGGATGAAGCCTACTTGATCATGATGTAGAATTTTTTTTAATGTGTACCTGTGATTTTGGCTAAGAATTTATTGAGTATTTTTGCATTGATACTCATTAGTCAAATTGGTCTGTAGTTCTCCTTTTTAGTTAGGGCATTTCCAGGTTTTGGTATCAGGATGTTTGCTTCATAGAACATGTTAGCAAAATTTCCTTTCTTCCAAATGTTTTGAAACAGGTTCTACCCTATAGGTATAAACTCATATTTGAAGGTGTGATAGAATTCTGGTGTAAAGTCATCTGGTCCAGGACATTTTTTGATGGAATCTTTTTAATTGTTTCTGTAATCTCAGTGCTTCATATTAGTCTGCTCAAGAGATCTATTTCTTCCTGTTTAAGTCTAGGGAGATGATATGATTCCAGGTATTGATCCATTTCCTTCACATTGTCAAATTTCTGGGCATAGAGTTTCTTATAGTAGTCAAAGATAATCTCTTGTATCTCTGTGGTATCAGTTCTTACTTCCCCCTTTTCATTTCTGACTGGGGTTATTAGAGATTTTACTTCTCTGTTTCTAGTTAATCAAGGTTTATTGACTTTATTTATCTTTTTGAAGATCCAACTTTTTGTTTCATTGATTTTCTGATGATTCTTTTGTTTCCAATTTCATTAATATCTAATTTAATTTTGGTTATTTCTTCTGCTGAGTTTAGGTTTGGATTACTCTTCCTTTTCCATTTCATTAAGATAATTCATTAAATTGTTGATGTGCTCTCTTTCTGTTTTTTGGATGTAGGTAACTAATGCAATAAATTTCCTCTTAGGACTGCTTTTACAGTATCCCACAGGCTTTGGTAACTTGTAGCTCCATTGTTGTTATGTTTGAGAAATTTCCATGCCTTTGTGTGGGAATGACAGTTTTTGTTTGAGTTGAGCTTCTCCTTTATTTCCTTGTGGTCTTAGATGATTCAAGGTATAATTTCAATTCTGTTGAGGTTGATTTGTGACCTAAGATATGATTTATTTTGGAGAATGTTCCAAGGGCTGATAAGAGGATTTGCATTGATAATCATTAGTCAAATTGGTCTGTAGTTCTCCTTTTTAGTTAGGGCATTTCCAGGTTTTGGTATCAGGATGTTTGCTTCATAGAACATGTTAGCAAAATTTCCTTTCTTCCAAATGTTTTGAAACAGGTCTATTAAGCCCATTTGTTCTAGGGTCACATTTAACTCCCTTATATCTTTGCTTAGTTTCTGTTTACATGATCTGTCTGGTTTAACCAGATGAGTGTTAAAGTCCTTAGATATTATGGTGTTAGAGGATATCATATTGCTCAGACCAATGAATGTCTGTTTCATAAATCTGGGAGCATTTAAGTTCAGTGCATAAATATTTAGAATCGAAATGTCCTCTTGATGTATTGTTTCCTTGACAAATATGAAGTGACTGCCTTTGTCTTTCTCAACTTTAGTTGCTTTAAAACCATTGTAGCTGAACATTTTTAGATAGTGACCCCTCCATTCTTCTCGTTTCCATTTGCCTAAAATATTGTTTCCCAAACCTTTACCCTGAATCTTGTTTTGTCTTTCAAGGTTAGGTGTGTTTCCTAGACACAGCATATGGATGGTTTATGTTTTTATGTGTGTGTGTTTGGTTTGGTTTGTTTGTTTGTTTTTATTTTTTATTTATTTTATTGTTTTATTTTTTTTTTGAGACAGCATCTCAAGATGTCACTCTGGGTAGAGTGCCATGGCGTCATAGCTCACAGCAATCTCCAACTTGCACTTAAGCAATCCTCTTGCCTCAGTTTTTCTATTTTTAATAGAAACAGGGTCTTGATTTTGCTCAGGCTGGTCTCAAACTCGTAAGCTCAAACAATCCACCCACCTCAGACTCCCAGAGTGCTAGGATTACAGGTGTGAGCCACTGTGCCTGGCCTGGTTTGTATTTTTTACCCAATCGGCAAACGTATGCCTATTCAGAGGGAAGTCAGGCACTAACATTTATTAGGAGTACTGATAAATATAGAAGAGTTCTACTTATCTTCTTTCATGAAGGTCCATTGCTTAGTTTTATTCTTTGTGCCATTGTGAAAACTAGATTGTGGCCTTTATGGTGTTTACTTTGCAGGTGGTCCATTGTGATGTGCAGTGTGGAGAGTAGGAGTAAGTATTTCCTGCAGAGCTTGTCTTGTTGTGGCAAATTTCCTGAATATTTGTTTGTTTTTCATGTGTGTTTTCTTCTTGTTCACTTCATCCCCCTACTTTTTCCTTCTGTCTTCTTCACTTTAAATTACCTCGTCTCAGAACTTAGGTGTTGAAGTGGCCTTTTGGTATAAGGCCAAAAGGAAAATAAAGGTAAAGAGTGAGAAGGGAGAAAGAAAAGAAACAGATAAAAAGGAAAAAAAGATTTGATTTCTCCATTGATTTTGAAGTTAATTTAGCAGGATATATAAGTCTGGGCTGAAAATTGTTTTGCTTAAGTAGGTTAAAGATAGATGATAGTTCTCTTGGGTTGGAAAGTTTCAGTTGAGAAGTCTGCTGCCATCTTGATGGATCTGCCCCTGTAGGTCAATTGGCACTTAGTTCTGGCTGCTTGCAGAATTTTCTCTTTCATCTTGACTTTGGAATGGTTCATTACAATGTGTCTTGGAGATGCTCTATTTGTGTTGAGATGACCTAGGCTTTGATGTTCCTCTGAAAGTAATGTTTTGGAATCTTTGGTGATACTTGGGAAGTTTTCATTGATGATACCCTCCAGAGGGCTTCCATTCCTTTGGAATAATATTCTTTCCCTTCAGGCATACCTATGATTTGTGTGTTTGAACACTTCCTGAAGTCTCTGAGTGAATAGTCTGCTTTTTCTCTTTTTTTTTTCTGCCTCTTTAACTGCTTGGGTTAGCTCCAGAGCACTATCCTCTTGCTCTGATATTCTTTGTTCTCCATGACCTAATCTGTTATTGATACTTTCTGCTCCATCTCTAAGTTCCCTGATTCACTCCTTTAAGTCCTAAAGTTCTGACATATTCTTTCTATATTCTTCATATCTTTCATCCCATATTTGGTTCTGTTTTTCCACTTTCTCATCAATTCCCTTTACTGTTTTTCCCATCACATCTTAAATTCCTTTTCTGTCACTTCCATTAATTCTTTATAGGTGGAATCCTCTGTGGTAGCTACCTCATGATCACTGGGGTGGAGAGGGGGTGTTGATGGGTTGCTCTTATTTTAGTTTTTCATGTTGCCAGAATTTTTCTGTTGGTTCCTCCTCATGTGCATTTTCTTCTTGTTCACTTCATCCCCCTACTTTTTCCTTCTGCCTCCTTCACTTTAAATTACCTGGTTTCAGAACTTAGGTGTTGAAGTGGGCTTTTGGTATAAGGCCAAAAGGAAAATAGTTAAAGAGTGAGAAGGGAGAAATAAAAGAAACATATAAAAAGGAAAAAAGGGAGGGTGGAAGGAAAGAAATGAAGAAAAGGAGAGAAAAAGGACAGTCAGAGAGAAAGAGAGTGACAGGAGAAATGCTGGTCTTCAGCAGGGTGCTTTAACCACACCTACAGCCCTAAGATTTTAGGGGGCTGGCCTGGGTGGGTCTCTTGAAGTCAGGAGCTCCTTACCACCCTTGGAAAAAGTAAGATTCTACCTCTGCCAAATATAGAAAAAAATCAGCAGTACGCCACAGTGGGGACCTACGAATACCTTATTTCCAAACGCCAAAGCTTCAAGGCAAGATTATGAGCACGTAGCCTCCTTGAACCAAACTAATGCCATGACCCCCCATCCAGACCATGCTGTGATGCCCCAGTCCTCAGAGAAGAGAGAAAAAAATGAAAAAAATAATAAAAATATATTTAAAAATTAAAAATATAATTGGATAAGATTAAAAAGAAAAATAGGGTTATCTTAGCTGTTGTATGAGAAATTGATATTGGAAAAATTATAAAGGTAGAAGAATATCTACCAAAAGACAGAAAAAGGAGAGAAATAAAAAAAAAAAAGAAGAAGGAAAGGGGCTGAAAAATCATAACAGAAATGGAGGACCACTTGCTATTGATAAAAGGAAAAATGAAAAAATAAAAATACAGCCAACCCCCCCCCAAAAAAAAATACTAATGGAAAAACAACAGTAAAAGAGGGAATAAAGAAAAGAAAAAAAGCTAAAGAAAAACATTGAAAAAAGCAAAAAAAAATGTAAAATATATCTCTGTGTGTGTGTGTGTTGCAATATATGACCTAGACATAGGTGAGGCTGTAGTATTAAGAGACAGAGAACCCAAGCTGGATTTTCTGTATATGATGGGAGTTGGAAGCCATTTTCTAGTTGCAAAGGAGACTGGATCTTTTCTTCCTAACTTCTTTGCCCTCAATGTAGACCTGTTCATTTCATCAGCATTCAGTCCTCTCAAGTCTGGGATCCCAAAGCTCTCCCAGACTTCCCAGGAGGCCCATCAGACAGTGTCCATTGACATCAAAGTGTCCCTCAGGGGGTCTGCTTGGCTCACTCCAAGGATGGCCATTCTAGCTCAGCATGGCATCAGAGTGGCCTTCCCACAATAGTGGTGCCCTGCCAGCAGCCAAGCCAATGGGAGAACCACCCCATCTGGCTTCCAACCCAAGCCACTGGACGCTGTTTAAGTTTACTTGCTGCTCTAGTGAGCAGCCACTTCCAAAATCAAAATACTTCAGGACAGTCCTTTCCCATCCCCAGACCTCCCCAGGAGAGTTGGTTGACCAGCCAGCTTCTGCTTGTACCAAGCACTTGCTTTTATGTCTGTTTTCCTCAGCTCTAGACCTCTTCATTGCTCCTGAAAGTCTCCTGCTGCTTCACTGTGCCCCCAGAGTGATGTTTCTGTGCAGATTCCCCCAGCCAGGGCTGACATCCACTTTCACCTGTCTCACCACGAGTAGCCAGCAAGGAGATGTCTCTAGTCTGCCATCTTGCTCCTAAGGAATACTTGTAGTCTTTACTTTGGCTTTTTTCTTCTCCCTTTATAGCTTATGAAAACTTGTAAATGTATTACTTGGTGAAATATTTCAGAGTGTATTATTTAATTCTGTTCTGTTCTGAAAGGAACATTATAAAACAATTCCCACTGGCATATGAACAAATAGCTTCCATTTGTGAAACAATAGCTTTCTGGTTTTTAACTCTCTTACTTCCTGAAAGTTATTTCTAAAGAAACAAATCTGAAATACTGCATTCTCTCTGTTCAGATGGAGTTGCTACTTCCTAATGAATTAATGTTCTAAATTTTTTTGGATCTTGTTTAGCAGCCAGGGTTCTGCAAACTGTCCATGTAATAGCAGCAGAAGATGAGAAGACAAAGGAAGAAAAGTCTTACAAATCCCCTGTGGACCACTGTGTAACCTTGGATCGTGCATTGGGAAAATCTTGCTTTTAATTGGAAGCATACACACACTTAATGCTTTTGCCAGCTGGGAAACTGAAACTTTTCAAATATGAGTAGAAAATGGGCTAGATGACTTTTTTCAGAGACGGGTTTTAAAAGCTGCTCTATTTCCACATGGCACAGCAAATAGCTCACTATTTAATTTAATAGTTTCTAAGAGCCCTAAAACAAAACAAGTTAGAAGTAATGCTGTTGAGAAGTTAATTTCTGATTTGTTTTTAAGGAAAAAGCAGTTCACTTCATTATATTCTTTTGCAGCATGACAATTAGCAGTGGAATTTTATTTTTCCTATATTTACTTAGGATTCCAAATTAAACCATATCACAGTTTTGAACTTGACCTGGCCCATTAAGTATATTCTACCCTTGCCATAGTAGTGCCCCCCTCAGAGAATACACGGATAAGTAATGGATCTTTTTTTTTTTTTTTATGATCATATATTATTTTATTTATTTTTTTTTTTATTCCAGCATGCTGGGGCTTGACTCACAACTCTTTTAGGAGCCGAGGAGTCAAGCCCACCCTTTATTATTTTTTTTTTTTATTTTTTTATTGTTGGGGATTCATTGAGGGTACAATAAGCCAGTTACACTGATTGCAATTGTTAGGTAAAGTCCCTCTTGCAATCATGTCTTGCCCCCTAAGTAATGGATCTTAATCAGTCAAAAGCAAAAGGTATTTTAGTCTTAAATATACATATTTGCATATTGCTTTTAAAAAGTCTGATTTAGAATTTTACACTAAACATTTAGAAATATAAGAGATGAGTCTATATTAATTTTAAAACCATTAAATTGCTACTTTAACTTTCTATAAAAATGTAATGTGAAACTCACAGACTGTATGTTTTACTTTAGCCAAGGTACAGGGAAGCTATTGAAGATGTCATATTTTAGGAAAGCATTTTGCATTTTTGTATCAGTCTCATATTTAATAAGCAAAGCTAGTTGTTTCAAATCACAAATTAAATGGCCATATAAGAATCCAGAATTGTCTTTTATAGGTTTTCCAATGAAAAAATTGCTATTTGGTTCTAATTTAAGCCATATAAATGCTGTACTTGAGTGTGTCTCCAATTTTTATGTGCACATGAATGTCCCAGGGATCAGCTTGTAGTTGTGAATGGATTAGGCCTGAGATCCTTTCAGGGCCTGCTGCCCAACACAGTCTATCAAATGGTATACTTTACTCACTGCCTACACTTTGTACATGTTTTGACATAGAAGATGTTCACCATTGATTGCTAAGTGAATAAAGCAGGTTTCTAAGGAGTATATGTTAAATTATACCATTTTGGAGGCCAGGGACACTGGCTCACACCTGTAATCCCAGCACCTGGGAGGGGCTGAGGTGGGTAGATTGCCTGAGGTCCCAGGCTCAATACCAGCCTGAGCCAGAGACAGACCCCCATCTCTAAAAAAAAAAATAGCCAGAAATGGCATGGTTTCTCTCCAGCTTAAAATACCCATTGTTTAGAAAATATGCCTGAGTGTAGAGTGTGAGAACCTCCAGAGAATGGTCTGGAAAGAACCATCAAAACAAACCAAACATTAAATTGTTCCCTATAAGTGAAGTCCCAGGATTTGAGACTGGTGGAAAACTGAAGGAGGAGAAGCATTAGGGGAGAGAGAAAGAGAGGAAAAGAGGGAAAAAGAGAGAGAGGAGGAAGAGGAGAAAGATGAGGAGGAGGAGGAGAAGGAGAGAGAGAAAGGAGAAAGTCTGGTAATGTAACAGGCAGCTTAGATAACAAGACATTTTCAGGATGAAGTAACTAAAGAATTTTTGAAAATGGAGATGTGTTAACAGCATTCTATGCTCTTCTGTAACATTTCCAGCCCTACACCGCTTCCCCCAGCCTTCCAGACTGACCAGGAGTGGAGGCATCCACCCCACCATGCTTAGAGAAAGCCAGGCAGGTCCTGGGGTTACCCTGGGCCCCACTACTCCCACAGGTGCCTAGCCTGCTGCTCTAATTCATATTTTTAAAATGACAGGGTATAGATAGGGGTGAGAGAGATAGCCAATAGAAAAAGGCAGGAATCAGTTAAGAGCTCCTTGTAGCTGCAAACTAGTACAACTTTTTTGGAAGGAAGTACGGAGAAACCGCAAAGCACTCGAGCTAGACCTCCCATTTGATTCTGCAATCCCATTACTGAGCATCTACCCAGAAGGAAAAAAATCCTTTTATCATAAGAACACTTGTACTAGACTTTTTATTGCAGCCCAATTTACAATCACCAAAATGTGGAAACAGCCTAAATGCCCACCAACCCAGGAATGGATTAACAAGCTATGTTATATGTATACCAAGGAATACTATTACATCCTTTGTATTAACCTGGATGGAAGTGGAAGACATTATTCTTAGTAAAGCATCATGAGAACAGAGAAGCATGAATCCTATGTACTCAATTTTGATATGAGGACAATTAATGACAATTAAGGTCACGGTGGGGGTGTAGGAAGGGGAGAGCAGAGAGAGAAAGAAGGACGGAGAGGTGGGGAAAGGAAGAGCCGAGAGAGGGAAGGAGGAAGGGGGGTGGGGTCTTGGTGTGTGCCTCACCTTTTGGGGGCAAGACACTATTGCAAGAGGGATCTTACCTAACAAATGCAATCAGTGTAACCTGGTTTATTGTACCCTCAATGAATCCCCAACAAGAAGAAAGGAAGAAAGAAAGAAAGAGAGAGAGAGAAAGAGAGAACAAGAGAAAGAAAGAAAGAGGTTGAGGCCATAGAGACAGTTCATATAAACTCTCAGAAGAGTCTTGGCTGGAAAGGAGAATATAGATATCTGACAGTGATACCAAGAGAATATGGAGATGGGTGACTTCAGCATAAGGAACACAGTGCCTGTTTGAGTGATGATGAAAATAATCCAGGACAAACTCTTTCTTCCAGTAGAATGTTCGTATAGAATGTTCATAGAAATATTGTTCACAGTAAAAAAAAAAAAAAAAAAAAAAACCCTGGAAACAACCCAAGTATACATCAATAGGAGAGAAGATTGAATATGCTCTGGTATATTCATGCAGTGTAATATTTTTCAGAAGTAAAGATGAATAAACCACAGTAGCACATAAAAATGTAGATGATCTTGGAAATATAAGCTAAAAACATAAGTCCCAAATAACTATATATATAATATTATTTATAGAATTCAAAATATACCTTTTAATATTCTAAATAGATGCAATAAAATTATGTAAAGAAGAAAAAAGAAAACGAGGAACATGGAATTTTAGATGGTCATCTCATGTCATCTGAAATGCAGACTGATGGAAAGATGAAGTGAACCCTGGAACCTGGGATTAAGATGGAGATTATTGAAAGTTCCCAGCTTGTGTTTTAAGCGATGAATTTGCAGATGACTGCTACACTGTAAAAAATAAAAATGAGCATAAATAGATATATGTTGGGAATGTTTTATGAATCACATTTATGATTAATCTAGTTTTCTGCACCTAAGGCCCAATGGCTAGCATGGGAATGTAGGAGAGAATCAAGTCTGTCAGTTCTTTATTGATATTAAGACAATCACAGAATACTTCTATTGGTAATACAGCTAACTCTAACATAACAGCTGATTCACAGGAAAGGAGACTGCTTCCAAGACATAGCCAGAACTAAAGAGAACAGTCTTTCTGTGTTCACAAGTAAAGCAGTTCTAGGCATTTTCTACAGACAGCAGAGAGATGTGCCCTCCTCAATTCTGATATTTCTTCTTACCTCTTTTTCTTGGCATCAGAGAATATTCAATTCACCAATATGAGTTGTTGGTCTATTTTATTTTCCAAATATGCTATTTTTCATGCTTTAGTTACTTAATTAACCACTTAACTGTCTCATGTATGGTAAAATGGTATTTCTAAAGTAATTTTATTCTCAATATTTCTATTGGCGTAAAACAATAATACCTATTGTCATCTTTACATACAATTCATAATCTTTACATTAATAGCCATTCCCAAAAGCTTGCTCAGCAATACTACTGAACAGTTGAACACTGTTTGCATTTCTTCTTAACATAAGCTACTTTATCAAATTTCCTTGACTGATTTCAGCCCATGTCTCCCATTTATCAAGATCAAGTTGCAATTTAAGAACATCTCCTAAACTGTTTGTAATTCCACCCAAATTTTTACCATCCGCAGACTCCTTCCATTAAAGTACTTCCCACTTTCTCTTCCTCATGCTTCAGAAACATATGGAGAAAAAATTGAAACAGGCACTCAATAGTAAGCAAGTTAGAATTTTGTTAAAGACAAAAGCAAATAGGGTAGGACAGCCTCAAGCGACTCACTTCTCACTTGGTTAGCAGCTGTGATGCACACTTGTAAGAAAATTTCCAGTAGCTTGGCTTTTGTTCTAGCTTCGTAACAATCCCCAAATGCTATTTAGACTGGGGGTGGAGGGCAATCACTAATTTCCTAGGGGTTATATTAACCAAATGTTTTCCCTAGAAACAGACTTGGCCCCATTCTCTCCCGGAGGCATTCTCCTTCTGAGTAGAATGCAAGGCTGCGAAATGCAGTGCTCTAATCAGCATCTGCAGCACTGACTGTTCAGACCGCTCCAGCAGCTCAGAGTAAGACAGACAGCTGGCAGCCAGATTTTCAACTCTTGTTCTGGATTTTGATTAACTTATTGATTTGTTGATTTATTAATCCCTTCATTTATTTAAATGATTAAAATAATTACAGAGTCTAGTATGCATTTCATGTACTATGGGTTTGAGTCTAGAAGATGGAAGTTAACTGATGAAGATGTCACTGTGGTTCCCGCCTCACATGTTTCAGTGTTGCCTTCCTCCTCCCTGTGGATCCTCCCCCCTATGGAGACGCAATGATCTTGCAAGCCAGGAGTTGAGATTGGAACTTAAAGGGCTAAGCCGTAAAGGAAATTGGGCCCAGAGTTCTGCCGTAACAAAAGATTGGAAGGAGACTGGAGAAAAGCCAGACCATTCCACCTCCACAGATACAGTCTGTTCACGCTTGTGAGCCAGAGTTTCTGATGGGGAGGCTGTGTCCTGCCCCAGCCTGGCTGACAGGAAGAGAAGCACCACGTAGCCCCCTTTAGGTATGGGCATCAGAGACAAAGCACCTGTGCCTGGCTTCCTGGGTGAACTCTAGGGAATGGTGAGCTTCAGGGAGGAAGGACCCCTACAGTAGCAAGGCCTGGACTGTTGCAGAGGCAGCAAGCCCCAGAGTCCCCCTGCTGCCCTGTGTGGGAAAACGATAGCTGTGTGCAGTGCTGGCAACTTGGCAAGCTATCTGGGAAGTTTACCTTGCTAAGAGGGGTGTGATTAGGCAGCAGAATGTTTCCCCTGGCAGCAAAGGACAATGTAAGTTGGATACTGAGAAGCAGCATGGGTGGGTCTTACATTCCTGATGATGGGGTCACACACTCCTGTGAGAAGACACAGCCCAAATGGTACATGGACTATGTGAGTTGGTTTCAAAGAGAGACTCACTGCTAGTTACTACAATCAGTGGACTCCTTGTACTGCCAGAAGATGCCAGGAAGACCAAGTGGACCATCCAAGTCCACAAGTTCCTCCTACCAACACAACACGATATTGAAGTCCCCTCTGCGTGCAGAGGGAAAGAGGAAGAGTGTAGAGGAGAAACCCAAACTGATTGAAAACAACTTGAATTTGAATAAGAACAGTCACTGATGGGAAAGCAGTCTACCTGAGAGTAGGGAGAATGGGTTTCCTGCACCAGAAATAATGTCATCCCAAAATAGAGATTGGCTGTTACAGCAAATTAATGTTTGTTCCACTTACACACTCCTGGGTTTCCGACCTATGAAATCAGTATCTGTCACACAGAAAAGAAATACTCCTTCCATTCAAGAAACCCACATCCTAGCAAAGAGACAAAAACATTGTTTACATTCATAGTACAGGGTGGCCATAAAGCTTGTGTGCAATTTTAAATTGCATACCATTTTAAATCCCATACAAACTTTATTGTCACCCTGTACTCAAACAGTTGCTTGAACATGTGCTCAGTGTGGTATGTTCCCTTAGCCCCCCAGGCAGGGACTACTCCTGCCTCTGTTCACTGTTGTGGCCTTCTGAGAGCACAGCATCCAGCACATAGGAGATGCTCAACATTTATTAATTGCATTTATTAAGGTAATAACTTACTAGTTAAACTGGTGAATAATCATCAGTGATTATTGAAGTAGTTATTGAATACTTATTATTTTTAAGTGATGTAGGCATTACACCAAGCCTTTTGCACATGTAGGCATTACACCAAGCCTAATACTTGCAAATGAAGAAACTGATGCCAAGAAAGGAGATAACACCTGCTGGGGATCTTCCGTGATGCTCTGTGCCCTCCCTGTCTTGCATGTGGGACATCAATGGCTACTTTGCCACTGAGGAGTCCTGGAAGGAGATCCGAGCAGCTCTGCAGCATCACCCCAACTCCTGTTGAGACACCTTTCTCGGTAGGCCTCTATCCTCTTGCACCATTAGGCTTAGCTAAGCAAATAACCTTGTGGTTTACTTAGAATCTGTCCTCACCCTTGCACACAATCCTTTTATTAAACCTTCCTCAGAGTATTCTAATTTTACCCATCTCTCTCAAACCTGGACCTGAGCTGATATAGAAACTGTCCAAAATCACATAGCTAGTAAGGGCCAGCACTGGGGTTGAAATTGTCCTGAACCTAAGCAGGGCAGCCCCCTGCACTGGCCCCTACCTTGAATCATGTATTAAATAGTGAGCAAATTGTTGACTTTAACTATCTATGTCTTGCCAAGCACTGTAAACTTAGAACTTTGGGAGGCCAAGGCAGGAGGATTGCTTGAGGTCAAGAGTTCAATACAAGGCTGAACAACATAGCATGACTCCATCTCTACAAAAAATTTAAAAATTATCCAAGCTTGATGGTTTATGCTGTAGTCCCAGCTACTCAGGAGGCTGAGGTAGGAGGATTGCTTGAGCCCAGGAGTATGATGACACCACTGAGCTCATGCCCAGGCAATAGAGCCAAGACCCTATCTCAAAGAAAACAAAAACAACACAAAAAATAAAGTCTAGGTCATTAGACTAATGGTCTTTCCCCAGAAGCATTTAAAATTGTACATGCAATACAGTTATACATTCTTTTAACCACAGAATCTGGCATACTATTAAAAATAATGCAAAATGTCTTAGAAAATTAGGTCTCTCTAATAGAATGTTCCACCTCATGGCATTTTGCAGAAAGGAAATCATTTAAACAGTAATTTTAACTCTCTCTTAAATGGCCGTTTTCTTCATGACAGAGGTTCCTAATCCACATGCCCCTTCCTTAGTGTTAAAATGCCAGTTTCGCTGGGTTCAGCAATGCACCCAGCTAAAAGGCTGCATTCCCAACCTCCCTTGCATCTAGGTCTAGCCAAGCAGCTCAGTGGCCAGAGACATAAGCTGAACTGCGTGGAGTTTCTGTGAAGGCTGCTTAAAGGGAATTGACTTAGCTGAGAGGAGGAACATTTTGTCTTTTCTCCCTTCTTCCTTTTAGCTAGCTAGATTGTAAACAGAATGGATAGAGGCACAGCTAGAAAGGTGGGGCATAAAATTGTCCCGACCCGCGGGACAGCAACGGGGGGCCGCAGGAACCACCTAAAGGAGAAAAACAAACAAGGGGTGCGAGAAAGGGAGACAAGACAGTTTTCTGATCAAGTCTCCAACTTTATTGAAAAAACTTGTGCCTTATAAGCATTACGGGGAAGGTGGGTGGGTCTTGTTGGGAGGTTCAGAGGAGTTGTTAACTGGGGATTGGCTAGAGTAAGTAAGATGGGGCATAAGGTGATTGGTTGGCTAGTTGCCAGGTAAAGTTACCGGGAAAAGGTAAAACTGTTTTTTACTTAAAAAGGAAGTAAGGCCAAGCTGTACCTTATATGGCTTCCGACATAAAATAAGGAATATGATTATGACTAGGGAGCTGCCTTAGCAGCCTTAAATTCTCCAACTCCAGACTCCTTATTTCTGAGTGAAATAGACCTCTTACTATTTACCTTACTATTATTTCTCAACCATTACAGCTGAAGCATATCGTAAATGATAGACCCCAAAAGGGCCATAAACTACACTATCAGAATCAAATACTACTTTGAATATTTATTTTAACTTTTTTGCCATTTTTAAAGTAGTTCATCCTAATTTCTTAATTACTGAATGAAATCTCACCACAAATACTAGCTTAGAAAATTGATAGGAGACTAATTCGAAAGATCACACAGAACAATCAATTTCTTCCTCAAGACATGCATCAGCTCTCTTCATTGTCACTACACTGATTTCTAACAAAAACAGAAACAGGAATCAGAAAAGTCTTCGAGCAGAATCTCTGTGGGTTCCTCCATTACCAGATGAATCTACCTATATATTTTTCAAATTTGGACTCTGCGATTCTGAAATTTAGAATTTACCTTGGTACACCACTACTAATTTTTAAAGTATACAGACGTATAGGAGTATAGCCAGTGTTTCTAAAATCAATTTACTCAAAGCATCTCATCCTTCAAGAAAAGTCTATTTAATACTTGAAACTTGGTCAATTAACATAGAAAAGGTCCCCACCCTGGTTCTGGTTGATAAACTTTGCTAGATGCTGTGTACCTGGTTCTGTCTCCAGTATGTCTTATGATTTGGAGTTTAAATTCCTGCTTAATATCGATAAGAACCAGGTTTGATTTTTTGCCATGCACACTTCGCAGGTGGCACCAGGTAATTCGTCCTGTACCAGGTGTGGATGCACCTCTTGTCTGCTTTTCTCACTCTTAGCGATGCTGAGGTTGGTCAGAGAGTTTAGCTCTCCATCAACATGTCAATGACCATTCTCTGCATGAGATAGTAGAGCTTACAAAATGGTAAAAGTTTTTTCCACTTCTATTATTCCTCCTGCATTTATTAGTTGAAATGTTCCTGTAAAGAAAACTTTTCCCCTGCCCACCAATGCATTTGATTACCCTGAAAACTATACCAGAAACTATTGTTCCAAGTCGAGATGAATGCTTATTTTCCTTTAATTATCAATTTTCACAATAATGAGCTGTGCCCTGGCTCCTCTGATTTGTAATTAACCTCCATGTACAGACTCCATGTACAGCTTACCATCATTGCATTGGTCATGCATATTAACGAGTTTTCGGCCATTGCTATCTACAAGACTTGTTCCCTGACTTTGTTAAGCATTTCTTTGTGTTCAAAGTGTTCAAAGAGCACGTAGGTGGAAAACAAAACAAAAGGACCAAGTCAGGGCCAATCTTAGTTAAAATCATGAAGCACATTCTTCTCTGCTCCTTCTGTTGAGTACCCTGCCTGGTCATCTCCCTAATCTTCACCTATCTTACCATGCAGCTGTCCAGAGACATTCCAAGCCTGCTCCGCCAGGCGAGGCCTACTGTCTCCAAATGATTCCTCTCCCTGTTTGAGTACAAGCGTCTGAGTCCCACCTCCTTCTTTCAGTTGTCAACTCAAAGAAATTAATGCATAATGGGACTTTGGAATGGAATGTTGATGAAGCATGTTACTACTAACTGAATATTCCAGTAAGAGCTGGTGTAAATGTTTCCCAAGTCCTTTGCCGTTACCCTTCTCCCCCCACTTTGTAGTTACAGCCTGTCTATGTTTTACCCTCAGCTGGACTGTGAGTTTCTCAAGTGTAGAGTTTCATCTTATTCATCTTTGTATGCTCTAGCACCTTGCATGGTTCCTGACTCATAGTAGGTGCTCAATTCATATTTTGAGTGAGGAGTGAAATATTTTCCACTGATAATATTTTCCACAGCTAGTGCTGTGTCTTACACAGACACCAGTCTGTACCACAGCTTGGGACGGAATAAGAAAGGAGAATCCACCTTCTGATCACAAATACCTCAGCCGTAGCCAATCTAGGTCCCTGCAGAAATGGAGGGATGCCCCAAGTGTTTGCACTTGTTATGAACCAAGCAGCTGAATTATAGATACTGAAAGATGATGTTGTTTGGTACCATAGTGCCATTTATTTAAAGAAAAATGCCATCCATATTAGCTCTCTAATCATTGAACACAGGAAAAATTCAAAGTAATGATGTACTGTTTCTTTAACTTTCTTATTTATTACAGATTTATTGTACCTCTAAGTTTCCCGGATTACATAATCCTATAAGGCAATGACCAAAAGAGGTTTAGGAAAATTAATCATGCTTCTGCATCCAATTTCCTTTCACCCTGTCATACCTTTAACAGTAAATCTTGAATGTGACCTATCTGCATATTCTCTCTGAGCAGGTAGATAGTTTTTGGCAATTTTTGTTTGATTCAGGAAATACCTCATTTTTTTGCTAATTCTTCTTTCATGAAGGTAGAGGTACATTTTTTATGTTTATTTTCAATACACTCCGAAATACAGCCATCATTGCTAAACTACATGGATTGCAATTTCTAGATGTCTGAATCAGTATCAACCTCGATATTTCAGCTTTAGTCGAGGTTTGCTATCCATTCGTGCAAGTCTCTGTTAATCACACTAACTTATACAAACCTACACATTCAATTTATCACCAAAACAAGTACAATAAGAATAATATCACATAAAAAGATTATTTTCTTTTCTCAAAACTATGTAGGGAGGCTGTTTCTTGTGTATGCAGATTTAAAACCTTAAGAAATAATTTTCATTGTCACTTCGAGTTGATAACATGTGTTTTTATTGGATAAATAATACAAATATATGACATTCTGAAGACTATTTAATCTCCTACAGTTCAGACAAATTTGTAAGACAAAGTTGTGTAGAACTAAACTTTCAGGTCTATGTAATTTATTTCCTCTCCCCAGAGTTCCAATTTACCAATCATCCTCCTGCCCCTCATTGCCAGAAATAGGAACAATGCCCAGTCCATTGCCCTCCCTGAAGTTTTGCTCTACACTCTTAGCATTTGCCAGATACAGATTTGCCTCATTCCTCCAGACTAGAAATTTCTTGATTATTTTTTCCTTTATTTAATCAAAATGAAGCAAAAATTATAAGTCATCAAAAAGATTGCTCAAAAAACACACTTTCCTTTTAATCACTACAAACCTTAATACTGAGTAATAATATTTTTTTCTTTTCTAATGTTGTTATTAGAAAATTTGAAATTACCTATGTGGCTCACATCTGTATTGTATCTTGCCGTAAGGTGTTGGTCTAAGTATTAGCTTATCCTGCCTCTTCCCTGCCCTGTCTTTGAAGGTACAATTCTTTCAACCATCCAAAGAGCCCTGAACTTCAGAACAGGCCTGTCACTCTGCTGTTGGGCAGAAGGCAGAGGAGTTGCACCGACTTGCAGCCAAGCAGGTATGAACATAAACTTACTTGGACAGTGTTTGAAGAGTAGAGATGGGAGTAGCTTTGTCCCCTTTTATTACTTTCCAGGGACAGAAACTCTGGCCCCATTATGCATCCCATCACTGCACTGCATCAGTGCGGACACGGAGGACAGGGGAAGGCTTATCTTTCAGAAAAAAAAAAACAAAAAATCATAATTACTAACAAAGAGGGAGGCATAGGTAGGAATTTTGCCGAAGCCACATGTGTGCCTCTTTGACAAAGATCTAACCCGGGTCTTGCAAAGGGACACAGATGTGAGCAAACCCAGCTAGAGAAGAAGAAGCCATCTCCATTGTCAGTCAGTGGTGCCCATTTCTGTTTGCAACATGGTGACATTAAGAAACTCAGGTCCCCAACAAAAAGGATTTTCTGAGTATCTTCCATAAAAGGTCACTGACTTTACCAGCTGAAGAGTCTAGCACTCTGTCATCTGTAAACTGGCCTCTCAGTATCTTGCTAAAAAGAAAACAGTGCATCCATTTTAGGAGGTTTAGAAAAATAGCTAATTATCCAGGTTATCCAGGGGAGCTTTTCAAAAACCACAAGTCTTTGGGCTCCATCCCAGGCCCCTCAGGAGGGATCTCTGCATAATGTGCATAATGGTTACCCTTCCTTCTAGGTAACGAGAAACTCTTACAGAATGAAACAAAAGGCCAGCTTCTGTCTGCTGGTTCTGTGATGAGTTTAGATTCTGTGGGGGAAGAAATAGGTGGGTTGAAACACTGTGCTAAGGACTAAAATTTGGATATATGTTAAGGAATATGTATAACATAAAATGATCCATCAATTATAACTCAGTAGGCATATGGAATATAACACACCAAACAATACCAACTGCCAGGTACATTTAGATGCAAATTCCATGTATTGCTCTCATATTGTTGCTTTGTTCTGTTTTGGGTTATTTGGTGGGGGGGGGGTTGTTTTGCTGTGAGAAAGAGTCTCACTTTGTCACATCAGCTAGAGTGCAATGGCATCATCATTGCTCCCGAGCTCAAGTGATCCTCCAGCCTCAGCCTGCCAAGTCACTGGGACTCTAGGTGCCCGCCATTACACCTAACACATTTTTATTTATTTATTTATTTATTTATTTATTTTTGAGTGACCAGGCCTCACTCTTGCTGAGGTTGGCCTTGAACTCCTGATCTCAAGCAATCTTCCTACCTCAGCCTTCCAAAGTGCTGGCATTACAGGTGTGATCCGCCATGCCCAGCCTCATAGTGTTTTAAAAGTACACTGATCTCTCATTAAGATTTTGTCCTTAAAATTAATACCTGGGGATGTACTACCATTGATGAGAGATTTTTGGAGAGCAAATATATATATATATAAATATAGGGTAATACTATTGTTTTTGCCTCCCTTTTTCCATTGAGAAAAAATGTTCTTCCCCAGATTTACAGGAGGAAATGTCAAGAAACACAGAAACATGGAGAGAGAGCCTTAATCAGACCTCTTCTGTGAAACCTCTAGCTTTGTAAACCACGTAATACTTCATTATTTAAGCCAGCTTAATTATATTTTCTATTACTTGCAACTCAAAGTACTCAAACTGATACAGGATGGAGTGCTAGAGAGAAAATAAACCTCTCTAAAAGATAGCCTTGGCCAAGAAGAGGAGGACCAGCAGAGGACAGTGCGGAAGCCAGTGTTCCCACATGGAAGTGGCAATCCCACCCCAACGTGAAGTGTCAACTGCACTCATTACCTTAAATTGCTCCCTGATTTTCCTCACAGTAAAAACACTTTTTCCTGTACCCATATCTCAATTAAAAGTATAAAAACAAAAGATAGAAAGGCGGTCAGCTGGGCCTGCTTCGCTCATTTTTATATCATGCTCCAATGCCTACAGGTATTTTAGTTTACAAACCCCAGAGAAGTTGTACAGCTGATTTGAGGAGGAGAGGGAGAGTGAGGAAAGCGTGGGGAGTTGAACTATGTTATCTTGAAGGTCTTGGGAATCTATAACTTTAAAATACAATGCATTCTAATAGCTCCTCCTGATTTCTTTACACTATCTTTAGTCATTTAAGTCAATCAAAACATGTATAAATTTAAAAGGATATCATATTCAAGAGTCTCACCCATGTGACAATGTTTTTTAAGTTATTAATATTTAATAATGTTTCGAATCATCTCATTCTTAAACCCACATAGGCTCTATCAAAATAGCTCATGCTGCTTTATATTCTGATTTCTAACCTTTATTACAACAATTCTGAACACTACTATGTCAAACCCACCAAGAATATATACCAACAATAGTCAAGCTGAAAAAACAGTCAAGGACTCTATTCCTTTCACAGTAGTGCTAAAGAAGATGAAATATTTGGGAGTTTATCTAACAAAGGACATGAAAGATCTCTATAAAGAGAACTATGAAACTCTAAGAAAAGAAATAGCTGAAGATGTTAACAAATGGAAAAGCATACCACGCTCATGGCTGGGAAGAATCAACATTGTTAAAATGTCCATACTACCCAAAGCAAAATACAATTTTAATGCAATCCCTATTAAAGCTCCAATGTCATACTTTAAAGATATTGAAAAAATAATACTTCATTTTATATGGAATCAGAAAAAAAAAACTAGAATAGCCAAGACATTACTCAGAAATAAAACAAAGCAGGAGGAATCACATTACCAGACCTCAGACTATACTATAAATCAATAGTGATCAAAACAGCATAGTACTGGCACAAAAATAGAGAGGTAGATGTATGGAACAGAATAGAGAACCAAGAGATGAACCCAGCTACTTACTGTTATTTGATCTTCGATAAGCCAATTAAAAACATTCAGTGGGGAAAGGATTCCCTATTTAACAAATGGTGCTGGGTGAACTGGCTGGTGACCCGTAGAAGACTGAAACTGGACCCACACCTTTCACCATTAACTAAGATAGACTCTCACTGAGAGTGAGAGAAGATTTAACCTTAAGACATGCAACTATAAAAATGCTTGGAGAACACTTAGGGATCTAAAAATAGACCTGCCATTCGATCCTTTCATTCCTCTATTAGGTATATATCCAGAAGACCAAAAATCACTTTATTATAAAGATATTTGCACCAGAATGTTTATTGCAGCCCAATTCATAATTCCTAAGTCATGGAAGAAGCCCAAGTGCCCATCAACCCACAAATGGATTAATAAATTGTAGTATATGTAGACCATGGAATATTATGCAGCCTTTAAAAAAGACAGAAACTTGACCTCTTTCATGTTTACATGGTGCTGGAACATATCCTTCTTAGCAAAGTATCTCAAGAATGGAAGAAAAAGTATCCAATGTACTCAGCCCTACTATGAAACCAATTTATAAACACCCACACTTTCATATGAAAGCTATAACCCAACTATAGCCCAAAAAGAAGGGGAGAGGGGAGAGGAAGGGAAGGGGAGGGGGAGAGAAAGAGTGGAGGGAGGGTAATTGGCGGGACCACACCTACGGTGCATTTTACAAGGATACAAGTTAAATCTACTAAGTGTAGAATATAAGTGTTTTAACATAATAACTAAGAAAATGCAGTGAAGGCTATGCTAACCAGTTTGATGGAAGTATTTCAAATTGTATATAAAACCAGCACATTGTACCCCATAATTGCATTAATGTGCACAGCTATGATTTAATAAAAAAAAAAAAAACACCAAGAAATGTCAGGATCTTTATAAGAATACTTTCAAATATAATACCAAGAAAGACTATAATATAAAACCACGTTCAGATGTTATCTGTTAATAGAGAGGTTTGTAAGATGAATAGTATAAGGAAGTGAGATATAGGGAAATGTAGATTTGTGTTTTTATTTGACAACATAAATTTTAGGACCAAATTCTAGGAAAATAAAACTTAACTGGGCATTCCCCCAAATAAATAGTTTTTTCAGGGTGATATAATGCACTCTAAGACATTAATATCTAAGATGTAGAACAATTAGGGTTCCATGTAAGAGCTGTCCCCTCATCATACACCAGAATTTATAAAAGTCTAAATTTCCAGTACTTCATACCTCCTGAGCCAGACCTACCTGAACCCAAAACAATCAACATCCAAACCAGAGGTTTACAAAATCTTACCAAGCAAAAACCCACATGATTTTATGAGAAAGACAGTTGAACATGGACCTGGTTTTATTGATATTTTCTCTTTAGTTGAAAAGAATAAAGAATAGAGCAAGGTATAACAATGTAAAAGAAAGAAAGAATTTCCCAAGCATGGTGAGATAAAGCAATATTTGTTGAGAGCATAAACTAGGGGTTAGACTGCCTGATTTGAATCTCTATTACTTATTACCCACAACACCTTGAACCCTTACTTACCTTTTTTTACACCTCCATTTTTCATATGTAAAATAGGCCTGATAATAGTTTCTCATAAAATTGTAAGGATTACATGAGCTAATCATGTTAAAAACTGTTAGAACAGCATCTTGTGCATAAATGGGTCTCAGTCAATATTATTATGTCCCTGGCACATAAATGTCACCATTTTGCAAGATGTCCAGTAATATCAAGTTATATTATGGGTTTCCATAGCTAGTTGTTTCTAAGAACTGTTGATCACTGTCTTAGAATTAGTTGACTTATCCTGATGACCTGGAACTTTGCTGGAAGATTCATAACAGTGGTTCCCTAGGCATTTCTCTGCAAATATTGCCCAAAGTTCTATTTCCTGAGAATGTCTGAACAACGTCTGAATTTTATAACTCTGCATATTAAGAAAATTACTTTCAGTAAATGATTTCACTATTAGACACTTACTGGCACACAACATAATACAGTATCTGATGGCCACTTTTCTCTTTTGCTTTATAATAAAATTTTTCTTAAGATAGTATAAGGACTGCTTCTTTAGGCTTAACAGATTTTCCTGCACAAACAGGATGTATGTCAAGGCTAAAAATTGGGTTACTGTGCAAACAGGGGAAAAGTGATGAGCACATTACTTATTGTCCTATTTTTAGTTCCACTGCCTTCCACACTGCTGCCAGAGTTATATCTGAAACCCAGATGGGATTGTGTTATTCTAATGCTTAATAGTTTTCAAATGGCTCCTCATTGCAAATTCCTCCCAGAAAATGTCCAAACTCCTTAACAAGCCCAAGGCTTGAAACAATCTGGTCCCAATCTGCCTTTGTAAGCTCCTCGTCACTGACTCCCTGCTCTTCACCCATGCTCTGCTTTTTTAATGCATCTTGCACTTACCTTCTCCTATTATTTCACTCATGCAGTACTTATTAGGATGCCTTCTTTTCTGGCATATTATCTCTCATCAAACTCAACTGACATGCTATCTGTGTTACACTTCATGCTTATTTCATTTCTCACTGGCTTCCAGGCAGAATTGATTGTTTTCTTCTTTGATCTTAAAAGGGCCTCACTTGAACTAGTGTGCTAGAGATACAATAGGTAGTCAAAATAGACATCATCCCTGCCTTTGTGGAGCTCACCGTCTAATGAAGTATTAGGCATTGATTAATATCCCAAATATAAATTGAAACTAAGAAAAGAAAAACATGGCAATATAAGGTAAATTGGAAATTTTTAAAAGACTTTCCTGAAAGATCTGAAGAATAGCAGTAAACTAGGTGAGGAGGAGAAGGAAGAGTATTTTGATTAAAAAAAAAAAAAAAAGAATATCATGTGCAAAGGCCCTGTAGCAAGAAAGAGCACACTGTGTGAGGGCTGAATATCATGTGCAAAGGCCCTGTAGCAAGAAAGAGCACACTGTGTGAGGGCTGAAAGGCCAAAGAGGCTGGAATAAAAAAGTCCCTGTGGAGCATGTAGTTGGTTGACCCTAGAGAATCATACAATAATATTTCTTCTCAAACCTTAGACTATAATTAATCATTCATTTGTGTCATCAAAGGGAAGATAATGTGGAATTTTAAGAAATTCAATATGGAATTGTCAGATTTTCTATATCCTATTAATATTGAAAAACGTCTCCTAAAAATTACTTCGAGCATTCATAAATGAAGTGTTTCCATTTTATTCTTTTCAGTTATTTACATATTGCTACTAACAGGCTGATCATCAGTTACAAAAGCTGCACCCAGCACCAGGAGTTGTTACTGTCCAGAAAATAAGGGAACAGCTTGTTTTTACTGCCAGGAGTAAATCAACACCCTTCTGCTTACCTTGACTAACAGAACCACACCTCTCACACACCCAAATCTATCCTGCAGAGGGCACATAGCTAATTGTTGAGGAAATCAGCAAACCCAAGTTTATTCCAGGTTACATTCCTCATAAGATTTGTAGTATTTGTAGTGTCATTAATCTTAGAAAATTGAATATATTGTTCTGAAAGTAAATGACTCAAGAGATTCATTTGCTAGAGCTTTTTCATAGTAAAAATAAGGGAGATATTTGGTTTTCAGGCTTCATTGCCAAAATGAAGGTGGCGAATTCTGTTATTTTTTTTAAAAAGATAATTTTATATTTTAATTCTGTGTGCTTCACAAATACAGTTATGCCATGCAATGATTTCACATTTATTCCATTTACTCATTCAACAGATATTTATTAAGTACTCACCTGTAATAAGTACTTAATTAATATCTGTTGGGCTTGTTGTTAAGACAATTATGACCACAAATATTTGCGATGTATGTATTTTATTTCCTTAATGCAGAAAACTGAAGTCTAATAGTAAACAGAGTAACATCTATTAGACTTTCATATCTGTTATATCTACTTGATCTTCATATGTGGAAATATCAGATATTAATTTCCACTTTGGGATTGAGGACATTACCATGCCATAACTCATTATAATACTGGTCCCAGAAATGATAGATGGGACAGCAGGAATTTTGAAGATGAGTCCAGACTCAAAGCACTCCATCACTGTGATAGAATCAGAACAAAAGTTTCCATTCTGCTTATGTGAAGTAGGTGACAGAGTCAAGCAAAAATGTAACCAGGCTCTCTCAATTCTAAAATTAGGATTTTTGTATTTTTACTAAATGCCTTTGTTGGAGTTTCTAACTACTCAGGACAAGAAGTTCCACAGTGACAGGGAGAAGATGGAGCCATAGCAGACAGATCTGTGCCCAATTAATGCTGGTAACCCTGCTTATTACTAAAAAAGGAGCCATAACATCCAAGTGTATTGTTACAGTGTTCTATGCTAAGTTCAACTTCAGATTCTCTCTGTTCTTTTTAAAGGAAACCTTCTATGACTTTCTTGGATACAAAAGACTCCAACTTGCATTGCAGTAGTTCAGACTTCTGCATCCATCTTTCAGGTCTTTGAGTTCTTATAATATCAACACTCGACCTGGAATTGGATTGTGCAGATAGTGAATTTTCTCCAAACAGAAATAGGAGAAATGGCAATATCCTTTTCCTCCATTAAGTCACTGTTTTACAAATATTTGTCTTTGTGATTTGGAGAACACAAACTCAATATTTTATTTCAACCAAGGGTCGCCCTGTTTCTTCTGTTTGTAGTGTGTTTATATTAACTTCTTGAAAATAGTGTGTTTTCCAGGCGGCGCCTGTGGCTCAATGCGTAGGGCACCAGCCCCCTATACCGAGGGTGGCAGGTTCGAACCCAGCCCCAGCCGGACTGCAACAAAAAATAGCCGGGCATTGTGGTGGGCACCTGTAGTCCCAGCTACTCGGGAGGCTGAGGCAAGAGAATCACCTAAGCCCAGGAACTGGAGAATTGGAGGCTGCTGTGAGCTGTGATGCCACAAGGGCAATAAAGTGAGACTCCGTCTCTAAAAAAAAAAACAAATAGAAAAGAAAAGAAAGAAAGAAAAGAAAATAGTGTTTTTTCAGCAGGATGACCTCTTTAAAATCAGATCCTTAAGAATTTTCAAATTCTTATGGGTATAAGCTGTGAAGAAACTGAAAACTGACATTTCAAGCCTGCAAACATATTCTGTTTCATGGCATACAGTACCTTCAGTTTTCTTCTGAGACTTGCTATTTCTTTGTTCTGGACTATGAGTAAATGAGCACCCTTACCTATAAAAATAAAAACCAAATATGAATCTCTTGTCATTGGGGACAACTCTTAAGCCTCATTTCCTGAAGCCTAATGCTGGCGTTATGAATGAGAAACCTATCAGCTCATTATGCAAATATGAACACGATCAAGTCTCTGCATACACTGTTGCATTCTTTTTTTTTTTTTTTTGCAGTTTTTTTGGCCGGGGCTGGGTTTGAACCTGCCACCTCCAGCATATGGGACCTACGCCCTACTCCGTTGAGCCACAGGCACCGCCCCCACTGTTGCATTCTTGTTGGGAAGTCATTCAGGCAGAAAAAAACGTTTCTTTTTCCTTTGGAACTTAGTGTGTACTGTTCTTAAAAATCATCCCTGGTTCGTGTGAAGAAATTATATTCTTGTCTGACCAGAAACTCTCAGACAAAATGAGAAGCTGAAACCAAAAATCAAGGGAGAAGCAAGTATATAGGCTTCTTCAAATCAATTTAGAAGAAAGACTCAATAAAATGGACAAAACCTGATGACTTTCAAGTAGAAACATGCCACAATGTTACTCTTGCGCTACCTCATATGAAACAACACAGACTTTGATAACTTAGCTGATTTTGGACCATTATGTTCTGACATGATTAATTTACTGAGTCCAGAGAATGAGGTCACACCTACCCCCTGCCAGTAGAGTTGAGACTTTCCTTGAAGGTGGTGGGTATCTCACTCTCAATTACCTGAGAAGAGGTAGTTCTAGGAATAAGGGAGGAACCCCGTAGGCTTTGGTGAGGGCAAAAACATCTAACTTATTTTTCTCCCATAGCTATTTGTAATAAGCCTACAAGTAAACAAATTCTGTTCCATTCCTGGTAATGAGGACCCATCTATTGTCAACTGCATGGCAATTGGCTGGGGAGAAGCCCTATGACCACAGCTAAGCATGGTAGTCCTGGTATTATTTCCTAGGAGGAGGAGTCTAAATACGTAGATTCTGAAAGTCACCATATCCAGTATAAATTGTACATTTTGGGGTGTTAAATTTCCATTAGATTATGTCCAAAATTACAGTAAAATAACAGTAAATATTATATAATAAAATAGTAAGTGAAATAAAAATCTCACTAGAAGGGCTCAACAGCACATCTGAATTTGCAAAAGAAAGAATCAATAATAGGATAATTAAGACTATCTACAAGGGAGGGGAGGGGGGAGGATGGGTGGAAGGAAGGTGAGCCTACACCTACGGTGCATTTTAGAAGGGTACAGGTGAAACTTACTAAATGCAGAATATAAATGTCTGAACACAATAACTAAGAAAATGCCATGAAGGCTATGTTAACCAGCTCGATGAAAATATTTCAAATTGTATATAAAACCAGCACATTGTGCCCCATGATTGCATTAATGTACACAGCTATGATTTAATTTTTAAAAAATGATTATTCTGAGAAACATAAAAAGGATAAAGAAAAAATGTATAGAGCCTCAGAGATCCATGAGACACCACCAAATGTACTAATATGTGCATAATGGATGTACAGAGTAGAAAGAAGCATAAAGAATATTTGAAGAAATAGTGGTTGAAACTTTCCAAATTATATGAAGACTACTAATCTTCACATCCAAGAAGCATAACGATTCCCAAGTAGAATAAACTCAAAAAGAACCCCATCTAGACACATACTGTCGAATTAAACTGACCTAAATCTGTCTCCATAACCATAAGGTCCTACATAAAAAACAAAATCCTAACTTAGGACTTCAAGGAACTAAACACCTAATTTAGGAGTATATTTTGGTAACAGCTATCTGAGTCTCAGCCAATACCAGTAGCCAAGCTTTAGCACTCATAGACCATCAACTGATTAGACAATGTTCATATAAGGCAAATGCCAAACTGCAACTAATCAAGCTGGTTCTGTATCTCACTTCTGTTTTCTGTCTATATATACTCCCTTCCCACATTGCAGAGCAGGGCTCTCTGAACCTCTTCTGGTTCCGATCAGCTGCCTGATTCATAAATCATTCTTTGCTCAATTATATTCTGTTAATTTGTCTAAAATTTTCCTTTAAACAATACTCAAACTGTTAAAAGACAAAAAGAGAATGTTGAAAATGGCAAGAGAAAAGTCTTGCCAAACTTTTACAAAAGTCTTGTAAAACTCATTTTACACAAGGGAATCTCAATAAGATTGACGGCAGATTTTTTTTTTAAATCATTGAGGCCAGAAGGCAGTGGGATGATACATTCAAAGTGCTGAAAGAAAAAAAATCTGTCAACAGTGAATATATCCAACAAAACTATTCTTCAAAAATAAAGGAGAAATTAGGACATTCTCAGATTTTAAGGACAACTGAGTCATTGTCAGTAAGTTCATGACCAATATCAACCCACCTTAGATTATTTATATCTTATGGCCTAATGAGAACTTTATGTTCCCATTACTCCTCTTTTGAGACATGAAACACTTTATCCTAAAAGTATTTCACCTCCTATGTTGAAATGTGGATGCAATTCTGTCTTTCTAAATCTACATATGTGTACATAATATAATTGATGTTCTTCCCCTAAACTTATTTTTGTATGTATAGCAGGTAAGAATCAAATGATTCACTAGGAAGTTTGAAAGAAGTCATTAACTATACCTGTTTTCCAAAATTCACATCAAACTTTCCTAATTTGTATTCCTAATACATTCCTAATAATGTATTAGGCACTTGAAAAAAAAAAGTTCATTATTTGATAGCTCTGAGTATAGATTTTGACCATCTTTAGCAAAGATACTAAAAACAAAATCAAACACTGAACTGCAACCAAAAAATAGCCAGGCGTTGTGGCAGGCGCCTGTAGTCCCAGCTACTCGGGAGGCTGAGGCAAGAGAATCGCTTAAGCCCGGGAGTTGGAGGTTGCTGTGAGCTGTGTGATGCCATGGCACTCTACCGAGGGCCATAAAGTAAGACTCTGTCTCTACAAAAAAAAAAAAATTAAGTAAAAAAATAAAACACTATATCCTACCTGCCTATCTGGATGCATTAGATAAATAAGATCTCTGGCTCTTCCAGGAACAAAGGTGCCCTGCTTTAGTGCAATTGCTCCACCTGGGAAAAGGATAAGGGTGGGCACTCCATTTTGGTATTGCCGCACCTTTAATCTTATCCTGAGCACCTCTACACTGGAGAAAGAAGGGAGTGCTTTATCAATCTGGGTATGACCCCTCACCCCCTCCAGGGAGGATTTCAGAGAGGGTGCTCATATATATATACAGATGGAACTGAGGATGCCTGTTGATCATTTAGTAACACCCTACACTTGCAAGAGCCCTCCCAGACTGGGACAACAAAAGAGAACAACCTGAAAAAGTCAGTGAGTAAAGGAGTGAGTCAGTCTGACTCTCCATACTTCTGGAGATAGATAGACTCATTCCATCTTATAATAAAGAACTGCTGATGTGAGATTGTTTCCTGCCTGTGGTCACTCTGTCATATTGGCCCTGATGATAATTTTTCCTTCCTAAGGAGACATAGAACTAGGACAACAGAACCAAGAGGCTGGTGTGTCTGGTCATTCTTTGGTTAAGAGCACACCAAGAACTGAGGACAGACTGCCACCCTGAAAGATATGCTGACCTCAGTCCAATTATCTTTGGTAACTGTTGTCAAATCAGCCTCCTCCCCTATTCTTAGAAATCAATGCTACACGGACAGATATATTGTTTTCTTTCTAATTCCATGGTTCCATTAACCTGTCCAGATTACCTTCTTTAAAAAAAAAAAAAATACCTCCTCCTCTGTCAATACTTCTGATATTCTGAAAACTGGTCCCTCCCTCTTGGGCACTTCCACTTGTACTTTTACTTCTATAAAGGACTTGTCACATCATGCAGCAATTACCTTCCCACATGGGGGAAGGGACTACCAAGGGACTTGGATGTCCTCCAGAAATGGCCCTTGTCTTGGATCTCTGTATCCTGACACTCATCACAATAACCAGAAAAAAAGAAGGAGCTCCGTAAGGATTAGTTCAACAAATTATTTTAAATAGGTAACTAAATTTCACTAATGACTATAGATATAAAAGCCTGTAATGGCGTACTTGGGGATCCTTAACAGTGTTTAGCAATCACAGCCTACTAATAACATACTGTGTGATGATCCACTGAAGAAAATGCTCTGCTCCTTTATGAATAGTATTGATATAGAAAGATATGAGTAGTCAACGCACTAGGGTACTTCATATATTTTTTATTTATTTCAACACATGAAGCAGTACTCTTGATGCAAATATACAAAATAGGTTCTCTTCGCAGGTATTTTAAATATGCCTGGGCCATTCTAAATCTAAGGACAAAATAGGTTTTGTCAGGGAATGAAGTACACATAGTAACTTACAACATTTGAATTAATTACCTTTATACTGTATTACCTAGCAAAATGCTTGGCACGTGTTAGATGACAAGTGTTTGTTCAGTCAATTGACTAAAGGCAATTGCCTTGATTTAAATAATAGGATTATTTCCTGCATCTTCTTTCCTATTTATTTCACTTATAATTCTAGTCAAAAGGGATGGCCCTCTCTCCTGGTACACCTTAGAACTGAAAAAATAAAGCACTTTTTCAGAAAGATTTTTTTATAGTTATTCTTCTTGAGATCAATTCAGTTTCCATCTCCAAGACTTTATGTCTCAAACAGATTTGCTTTCCTAGTTTTCCATTTCATAATTTGTACTGAAATAATAACAAGCATAACTTGATTACACAGAAATAGTCTCTTCTCATTGAACTCACAGTGAAGTTGTTCGAGTCTATTCGCTACACTTTTCAAAATTATTTTTCTGCAAAATGATAATGAAATTTATCTCCCAATTTTTCTCCCTTTTTCTTTCTAAAACCTTTAGTATTTCTTTTTCTACAACTATCATTTACATTTCTTTCCCTGAGGCCCACTTCTTGGTCAAAAGATGAGTCTCAGTAATGTTACCTCCTTTTGTTCTACTTTCAAATACTATGGAGTCACCCTTTTGTCTGTGATTAAATATATTTCAATGTAATCAAGAAATTGAAAAACTCTGTGCTTCTTCACACTTCTCTAAAGCAGTAATTTCCAACCTGTGTGGCACTGCACACTGGGGTGCCATGAGAAGATCTTAGGTGTGTTGCACAAATTTTTAAAGATCATTAATTAAATTATTTTCAAAAGAAGTTCAAAGCACAATAAATATATTCTGATTTTTATTCCTTTTTTTTAGCAACATAATATAAATGTGCCATGAAAGTTTAACTATAGGTTCAAGTGTGCCATGAGATACAAAGGGTTGGAAAACACTGCTCTAAAGGATGGGTTGTTTGGAGAGACTCATACCTGTTAAATGAGAAATAATACTAACTATATTTCTCTATGGAAGATATTATACATATGACTTCATGTTGGTAGAATATTAGTTTCTAACTGTATTAGTCTTCTCTGACTGCTATAAAAAATACATAGATTGGGTCACTTTAACCACACATATTCTTTCCCACAGTTCTCAAGGCTGGGAACTTCAAGACCAAGTTCAAGGCAGATTTAGTTCTTGGTAAGGGTTCCTTTTCTAGCTTGTAGACAACTGCCTACTTTCTCATTATATCCTCACAGGTGGAGACAGGGAATTAAAGCTCTCTAGTTTCTCTTATTATAAGGACACGAATCTCATCATTAGGTCCCCACCCTCGTGACCTCACCTAAACCTAATTATGTCGCGAAGGCCCCCTCTCCAAAAACCATGCCGTGGGGGAAGGAAGGGGGCTTCAACATATTAATTTTGGGTAGACACAATTCAGTCCGTAGCATGTATATAACACTATAAAAGAGAATAAATTATAGTAAAACTCACCCAATTCATTTTTCTTTAAATCATATATCTTTATAATTATCATTAACATTTTTATCAAAATTTCTGAAATGGTAGAATTTTAATATAATTGACTATATTAAGACCAATGATAACATTTGATGGATTCATTTTATTGTAAAGCATTGCTTTTGTGAATTTAGTTTTAATTTGCCTGGACTTTTTGAAATTGCACTGTTAAAAAAATTAATGGCCTTGTACCCAGCAGAATGATTGAAATTTTAAAAATTACAATACAAAGTGGAAATGAAGTTATAGAGTAACTGGAATTTTTATACATTGCTCATGATACTGTAATCGCATATTCTCAAGTCATGTATAAAAGTAAACAACTGGGAAACGCTAAAAACAAAGCCCATCCACAGCAGAAGAGATAAATACATTATGGTTAGTCATACAATGGAATACAGCACAGGAAAAGAAAAAAGAATGAACCGATACATTTGGCAAATTAGATGAAATTTCAGACACAATATAAGAGCAACAGATGCTAGACAGAAAAGTGCTTATTGATTTCATTCACATGAAGTTCAAGAGCAGGTAAAACAAATTGCTGCTGACATCAGAACAGTAATTACTTATGGAAAGATTTATTGAGTGGGAGGAGGTATGAGGCAGTTTTTTGGAACTAGACTTGTTCTATATCTTGATCTGGGTAGTGGACACATCAGTATATTGAATGTTAAAATGTTTTAGTTTTAATCCCTTTTAAAAGAGGATTTAAAGATATAATTAAAAACCATCCCACAGGGTGGCCTGACAAAGGCCTACCAGGGGTCCTCAAACTTTTGAACAGGGGGCCAGTTCACTGTCCCTCAGACCATTGGAGGGCTGGACTATAGTTAAAAATAAAAAAAATAAAAAAAACTGTGAACAAATTTTTATGCACACTGCACACATTTTGAAGTAAAAAAACGAAATGGGAACAAACACAATCACACTGCCTCATGTGGCCCGTGGGCCGCAGTTTGAGGACCCCTGGTAGACTATGTATGGTGAGCCCCTTTTTTCTTAGGACTAATTCACTGCTTTGCCCACTGACTTTTCCAAAAGAAACACTTATAACCTTTCAGACACACCGAAGCCAAAGTGTGACCCAGAGGCTCTCTAGGAGCATTCATCTAACTATAGTAATAATGCCCTTTTCTTACGAAAATAGGTTTGTACTCTGCCACTCAGTTTCAAAAGTAAATAACATGCTGTGTAGGAATCCATGTCTAGGTTCTGCGTTCATATCATTTAAATTACCAAAACTAGGATGCTATTTGACAGTAAAAAGGAACACTTGTAATAATTATTTGGGAACAACAGGTTAAAATTGGGACTTTGTCGGGTGAATTTGGTACATCATCACATTTTGTGAAGATGGTAAAACTATATAGAAAATCAAGGAAATGGTTTATTCAGCTTCTAATCTAGAGGTCACCTACATTCCTTCTTCATAATCCCTTTCTCTATCTTCAAAGCCAGCTGTGTGGCATCTTTAAATCTCTCTCTCTGACCTCTGCTTCCATCTTCACGTCTCCTACTTTGAATTTGAACCTCCTACTTCTCTTTTATAAGACTCTTGTGATTACATTGGGTTTACCAAAAAATTCCAGAACAATCTTCCTTATCCGAAGAGGCCTAATTTAATCGTATCGGCAAAGTCTCACATTCATGGGTTCTGAGAATCATGACATAGGCATCTTTGGTGGGAGGGCGTTTCAGTAAGTGTGTCTACCACACACTATAGCTCTGAAGTGGGAACGGTGAACAATGCTGTTATTTGTCTACAGCTGATGGGGGAAGGAATAGAGGGATTAGAAGGCTTTGTTTTACCTAGAATCCTAGATTGTAACTCTGCCAACCTTGGAGGGAGAGAGGAAAAGAACTAAACGAGGTGAAGGTAATTATATGAGGACCTGAGAATTTATCTTGGGTAAGACAGGAAGAGAGGACACAATGAGGGTGGGGGTGATTAACAATGAGCAGTGGTAAGGGCTCAGCACCCATAGCTCAGGGAGTAGGGCTCCGGCCACATACACCAAGCCTGGTGGGTTCAAGCCTGGCCCGGGCCTGCTAAACAATAATGACAACTGCAACCAAAAAATAGCTGGACACGGTGGCAGGTGCCTGTGGTCCCAGCTTCTCAGGAGGCTGAGGCAAGAGAATCGTTTGAGCCCAAGAGCTAGAGGTTGCTGTGAGCCGTGATGCCACAGCACTTTACTGAGGGTGACATAGTGAGACTCTGTCTCAAAAAAAAAAAAGAGAGAGAGAGTGGTACAGTCAATGGGCTAAAGGTCTCAATGGGGTCACAGAATTGCTAAATGGGATGCTTCAAGTACATTAACAGATGCTAGGAGTCACGATTTTAGACATGTGAAATCATGAGGTCAAAGATGTGATCATAGGAAAGGGATGCTGAGATGAGGTAAAAGCATACTATGGGATTCAGGGGACTTAATCAGCAATTGCTCTGCTTAAGATAGCTGGGAAAAGGAAAAAACTAAAGAGAGGGTGTTAGGTTGATTATTTGTCAACAGAGAAACCCACTAAACCAAAGTAAGAAAAAAAACTTTAAATAGGCTTATTACAGGCAATCCTCCAGTTTTGGCTCATTAGCAAAACAAAAAAAATTATGAGTGTTATTAAAAAATTACAATCATTCCTGTGCTAATCTCTTTCGTGAACTTCTAGTAACCTGGGTTAGTGTTACTTAGAGTTACGGGCTTACTTGTGTCCCCCGAGATTCATGTATTGAAACCCTAATGCCCCAGTACTTTGAGATGTGAAGGTATTCAGATGTGAAAGCCTATTAATGGTGGCCCATGCCTATAATCCTAGCACTCTGGGAGGCGGAGGCGGGTGGACATCTTGAGCTCACGAGGTCAAGACCAGCCTGAGCAAAACAGTGAGACCCCATCTCTACTAAAAATAGAAAAACTAAAGCAAGAGGATTGCTTCAGCCCAAGAGTTGGAGGTTGCTGTGAGCTATGATGCCACAGCACTCTACCCAGGGCAAAAGCTTGAGACTCTGACTAAAAAAAAAAAAAAAAAGAAATAGGAATCACCTTAAAAAGATGATTACCCCCCTAAATGATTACATTAAAATTTGGGTGTAATAGGGTGGGCTCTAATCAGATCTGAGTGGTTTCCCTATAAAAGGAGGAAATTATTACACACACACACATACATACACACACAGAGAGACCACAGGTGGGCACACGGGAAACACCAGGTGAGGACACAGTGAGAAAGGAGACTTCTTTTTTTTTTTTATTGTTGGGGATTCATTGAGGGTACAATAAGCCGGGTTACACTGATTGCAATTGTTAGGTAAAGTCCCTCTTGCAATCGTGTCTTTCCCCCATAAAGTGTGACACACACCAAGGCCCCACCCCCCTCCCTCCGTCCCTCTTTCTGCTTCCCCCCCATAACCTTAATTGTCATTAATTGTCCTCATATCAAAATTGAGTACATAGGATTCATGGTTCTCCATTCTTGTGATGCTTTCCTAAGAATAATGTCTTCCACTTCCATCCAGGTTAATACAAAGGATGTAAAGTCTCCATTTTTTTAATGGCTGAATAGTATTCCATGGTGTACATATACCACAGCTTGTTAATCCATTCCTGGGTTGGTGGGCATTTAGGCTGTTTCCACATTTTGGCAATTGTAATTGAGCTGCAATAAACAGTCTAGTACAAGTGTCCTTATAATAAAAGGATTTTTTTCCTTCTGGGTAGATGCCCAGAAATGGGATTGCAGGATCAAATGGGAGGTCTAGCTTGAGTGCTTTGAGGTTTCTCCATACTTCCTTCCAGAAAGGTTGTACTAGTTTGCAGTCCCACCAGCAGTGTAAAAGTGTTCCCTTCTCTCCACATCCACGCCAGCATCTGCAGTTTTGAGATTTTGTGATGTGGGCCATTCTCACTGGGGTTAGATGATATCTCAGGGTTGTTTTGATTTGCATTTCTCTAATATATAGAGATGATGAACATTTTTTCATGTGTTTGTTAGCCATTCATCTGTCATCTTTAGAGAAGGTTCTATTCATGTCTCCTGCCCATTGATATATGGGATTGTTGGCTTTTTTCATGTGGATTAATTTGAGTTCTCTGTAGATCCTAGTTATCAAGCTTTTGTCTGATTCAAAATATGCAAATATCCTTTCCCATTGTGTAGATTGTCTCTTTGCTTTGGTTATTGTCTCCTTAGCTGTACAGAAGCTTTTCAGTTTAATGAAGTCCCATTTGTTTATTTTTGTTATTGTTGCAATTGCCATGGCAGTCTTCTTCATGAAGTCTTTCCCCAGGCCAATATCTTCCAGTGTTTTTCCTATGCTTTCTTTGAGGATTTTTATTGTTTCATGCCTTAAATTTAAGTCCTTTATCCATCCTGAATCAATTTTTGGGAGTGGGGAAAGGTGTGGTTCCAGTTTCAGTCTTTTACATGTAGACATCCAGTTCTCCCAACACCGTTTATTGAATAGGGAGACTTTCCCCCAAGATATGTTCTTGTTTGGTTTATCGAATTTTAGGTGGTTGTAAGATGTTAGTTTCATTTCTTGGTTTTCAATTCGATTCCAAGTGTCTATGTCTCAGTTTTTGTGCCAGTACCATGCTGTCTTGACCACTATGGCTTTGTAGTATAGCCTAAAATCTGGTATGCTGATACCCCCAGCTTTATTTTTATTACTAAGAACTGCCTTAGCTATACAGGGTTTTTTCCGGTTCCATACAAAACGCAGAATCATTTTCTCTAAATCTTGAAAGTACTAGGTTGGTATTTTGATAGCAATGGCATTGAATAGGTAGATTGCTTTGGGAAGTATAGACATTTTAACAATGTTGATTTTTCCCATCCATGAGCATGGTATGTTCTTCCATTTGTTAATATCCTCTGCTATTTCCTTTCTGAGGATTTCATAATTTTCTTTATAGAGGTCCTTCACCTCCTTCATTAGGTATATTCCTAGGTATTTCATTTTCTTTGAAATGGTGAAGGGAATTGAGTCCTTAATTAGCTTCTCATCTTGACCGTTATTGGTGTATACAAAGGCTACTGACTTGTGGACATTGATTTTATATCCTGAAACATTACTGTATTTTTTGATGACTTCTAGGAGTCTTGTGGTTGAGTCTTTGGGGTTCTCTAAGTATAAGATCATGTCGTCAGCAAAGAGGGAGAGTTTGACCTCTTCTGCTTCCATTTGGATTCCCTTTATTTCCTTGTCTTGCCTAATTGTATTGGCTAGAACTTCCAGCACTACATTGAATAGTAAAGGTGACAGAGGACAACCTTGTCTGGTTCCAGTTCTAAGAGGAAAAGCTTTCAGTTTTACTCCATTCAGTAAAATATTAGCTTGTGGGTTTGTCATAGGTAGCTTCAATCAGTTTTAGAAATGTGCCACCTATGCCTATACTCTTCAGTGTTCTAATTAGAAAAGGATGCTGGATTTTTATAAAATGCTTTTTCTGCATCTATTGAGAGGATCATGTGATCTTTATTTTTGCCTCTGTTAATATGGTGGATAACGTTTATGGACTTGCGTATGTTAAACCAGCCTTGCATCCCTGGGATGAAGCCTACTTGATCATGATGAATGACTTTTTTGATGATAAGCTGTAATCTATTGGCTAGGATTTTGTTCAGAATGTTTGCATCTATATGCATGAGTGAGATTGGTCTGAAATTCTCCTTTTTGTTTGGGTCTTTTCCTGGTTTTGGTATCAGGGTGATGTTTGCTTCATAGAATGTGTTGGGGAAGTTTCCTTCTTCCTCAATTTTTTGGAATAATTTCTGCAGTACAGGAATAAGCTCTTCCTTGAAGGTTTGATAGAATTCTGGAGTGACGCCATCTGGACCAGGGCATTTTTTGGTTGGAAGATTTTTTATTGTTTCTTTGATCTCAGTGCTTGAAATTGGTCTGTTCAGGAGCTCTATTTCTTCCTGGCTAAGTCTAGGAAGAGGGTGTGATTCCAAATATTGATCCATTTCCTTCACATTGTCAAATTTCTGGGCATAGAGTTTCTGGTAGTATTCAGAGATAATCTCTTGTATCTCTGTGGGATCAGTTGTTATTTCCCCTTTATCATTTCTGATCGAGGTTACTAGATATTTTACTTTTCTATTTCTCGTTAGTCTGGCCAATGGTTTATTTTATTTATTTTTTCAAAAAACCAACTCCTTGTTTCATTAATTTTCTGAATGATTCTTTTGTTTTCAATTTCATTGATCTCTGATTTGATTTTGGATATTTCTTTTCTTCTACCGAGTTTAGGCTTAGATTGTTCTTCTGTTTCCAATTCCATAAGATGGCTTGTGAGATTGTTGATGCACTCTAGAGAAAGGGGACTTCTAAAAGGCCAGGAGGAAGGCCTCAGGAGAAACCAAACCTGATACCTTGATTTTTATCTTTCAACCTCCAGAACTGTCAAAAAATGACTGTTGTTTAAGCCATCAAGACTGTGGTATTTTGTTACAGCAGCTCTCGGGAACTAAGGCAACTGGTTTGTTTTAGAGATTGTTATTTAGAAATCGTTCCTAATTTTAACACTGCTTTGGAAAGTGCTTTCTACCTGGAAAGTTCTTTTTCTTTAGGATCTCAGAATTCATTCCATCTTCCTTAATCTTGAGGTCTGAGACTCTTACTGAAAAGGGAAGTGAGAAGTATTCATGCGAGCAGAAAGAGCGCGGTGGCCTGGTTCCCACTGCACCTGAACCTTGAGGCCATCTGGGTACACCGAGACTGTAGTGAAATGCTCATCAGCAAGGACACACAACCAAGTCTTCCTGAAAAGGTCGTGTCTGGAAAAGTTTGAGCTCAAGCTGGCAGTAATTTAATAGCAACCTAGGACTCCAAATTCTTTGCCTCCTGCCTCCCCCACATGTTTTCCTTCTTGCAACTGATTTTCCATTGACAGGCAGACAAAGAGGTTTTGTCGTGTTTGAGTTAAGGTGTTTTTGCTAAAACGTCCAGGAAACAGCGGGAGTAAGAGAATAGATTGTACAGTCCTGAGCAAGCAAGTAATGACATATAAAAATTAAGTACCTTATGAAGGATAGTTTGGCAAGATGACCCACATTCTACTACAAAAGGCAAATTTATTTAGAAATGTTACAATGGGAACGTAATGCTGTGTCCTTGTATAGTCTAATTCTTGTCTTTTAGCCACTATAACATTAGTTTATAGATTGCTTTCTACTCTTTCTGATCTTGAAGTGTTTACAGAAGCCACCAAACTTTTGCCTGCCAATCATTTTGTGGAGTTCCTGTAAGGAAAAAAAAGGGTGGAAATTGGTCAGTAAACACAAGCTGGACCAGAGTCTCAGTGTTGTTTATTTCCCATGTCACCTATCTGACTCATCCTTGGCAGCAGAGCCTTTTGTAAAACTCTACACCTGGTATGCTCAGCTGAAGCAGGCCACCTGCAGGGAGAGGAGCAGCCCAACGTGACCACTTTAGGAGCTGCCTTCCCAGGACCCATTACACACTCCAGCTTTAATTCACCCCCAGAGGCCTTCCTGCTATTCCACCAGCTAATGCAGCAAGTGCAGGGTAAATGCTCCCATCCAGAACGTATCTGGATTCAATGATGTTCCATTCGACGCCCGAGAGGCTGTGTATAAACAGTAGTCCTGCCACAAATGCCTGTCATTGCCAAAATAGCATAGCAAGAGAAGAGCAAGTGTTAGAATGCTCACAGCGCAAAGGGGTGCGTGCATGTATTTTTAAACAAACAGCAGAGTTAAAGGCAAAATTATTGCTCATGCCTCCTTCATGAAAATCAGTCTCAATGTGTTTCATGAGGTTATAGGACTAAGCCCATCACTTTACCAATGAGGCCAAAACACCTTGCTCAATGTCACACAGCAGGTCACCATGTTTTCTTAATATTTGATCAAAGAAGTTCACTGTAAGATTACATGTCCTGCATATCACAGCCTTGGCCAGGACCCAGGAAGCTGAAATTTAACAAGCCCCCTCTGATCCCCACCTCTAGAGTCTAATGCAGATGAGAAATACTGTGAAGAGCTCTCTCCAGCAGCAGGAAACTACATACCTGTGACTTCAATAGCCTGAGGACCTCTTGGTAAGTATTGCTTCACAATAATCTTCTGGTCTTAAATCATAAACACGTCTCAGGAACTCATGTTGGGCTACATCTGCTACACCATGGCCCACAGGCAGCTGAAGAGTTCATAATTATTTATTCAAAAAGCAGCAAAGGGGTATTTATAGTAATCCTTTGTTTAGAAAAGTATTAAATCATAGAGATGACATAGTAAAATAATAGCACTTGGAAAATTAAAAGGCTGATGTTAAAGTGGTCCTGACACAGGGAAGCTGGATATGTGCCTCGAGTTGAAATACTCTGGCTTTCCCCTTCCTCTAGCCCTCCAGTCTCTCTCCAAGGCCTTTCACTGGTCAAATCTTGATGAAAGGCTCGATGCCTGGGGCTCAAGCAGCTAAGGCGCCAGCCACATACACATGAGCTGGTGGCTTCAAATCCAGACTGCTCCTGCCAAACAACAATGACGACTGCAACCAAAAAGTAGCCGGGCATTGTGGCGGGCGCCTGTAGTCCCAGCTACCTGGGTGGCAGAGGCAAGAGAATCGCTTGAGCCCAAGAGTTGGGGGTTGCTGTGAGCTGTGAGCTGTGATGCCATGGCACTCTACCCAGGGCAACAGTTTGAGTTCTGTCTCAAAAAAAAAAAAAAATCTTGATGAAAGCCAGATGAAAAGGTGCTAGAGAGAAACAGGGCACTATCTATAGTGGTCACTCCATCCCCCACCCTTTGCCTACAGAGCAGCAAAGGAATGGATCTGCTCCCAAACAAGGTAAGGCCTGGTGCAAAAGGCCATGGAGGTATGTCTGTGTGTAAATTCTCATCTACAGAGGAATTCTGAGAAGTTCATCTACACAGATGAATGTTAGTCATTCTTTTTCTGGGTTATATAATAATAGTTTTATTCTCTTATATTTAATCGCTTATATTTTCTGATTTTCTTCAATAAGTATATATATTACTACAGTTACTTTTTAAAGATCACATGTAGGTTTTAATTTTTATGGTAATAAAAAGGAAGTAATTGTTATAAACATTTGGTCAACAAATTACTACAGATTTTACAAAATTTTTCTGTATTGTTATTGATGCCCATGTTGCCTGGAGGGTCACATAGGTGTAAACCATCATGAGAAATAAAGTCAGATTCTTCTGGTTGTAATATTTTCAAAGATAAACATGCTTTCCTTTTGCTACTATTAGCTGCCTCTCAAAATAAAATATTAATACATTATTGTGTTAACAGAATTGATTTCTTACTCTCAGCAAAGGTCCCACCTCTTCCAGGGATGAGGAGCAGAAGTGAAATAATGGTTGAAGGGAAAAAAATTTCATTCTGCCACAGTTCTGAGTGTTCACATATTTGCTCTCTCTGTAAGAGTAAACTATGTATAAATTGCAGAATTATCACAGGCTGGCAGTAAGCAATTGACAGAAAGTTGCTGATGGACAAAGCTTCCTTAACGTATGTAAAAGAGACGGCTTCTTACACATAAATACAGAAATAGCAAGGATCGTTCAGCAGCCCGGGCGTGTGGTCACAAGCGTGTGGTCCTGCCTGCTGTCTGCTGATGTGCGCTCTTCTTGCCTGTCCAGTAGATGTAACAGCCAGCAACGACAGCACAGTCCCAACTGCCTCTGGCGAGGCTGAGAGACCAGGTGAACTGGATATCAGTCTTCCTGGCTTCCTACTCTCTGCTTCAAGATATGTCAATCTCAGCTGAACTAAAATAACTAGGGGAGCTTTTTAATATACCAACACCAATGAGCAAATGAGGGTTGTATGGACCCAGACGTCTACTGGTCTACTGTTTTGAATACTTGTCAAGTGCAGCCAGAGTTGAACATCACCACCTGGAGAGAGCCAGGCCCAGTCTACCACTGGTAATGGTATCACAACCACTGTACCTCTTTTCCTCAAGACAAAGACTAAAAGAGATTTTCTAGCTATTAGCTGCAGACACTTTTAAAAAGCCGTTTTGCTTATCTATCACTCCTACTCAAAAGGAGGATTGAAGGAAACCAGGTCTATTTCGCCTGCTACTGGTCTAGAGCCTGAGATCTACCCCTTGTGCACACATAAGTTGTATAAAATTCAAAAAGGGTAAACCACTTACCCACTTTTCCACATTTTGACATATTGCAGCTTTGTTAATTTTTAGTTCTCAGATAAGACAAGCCTGTATTAAAATTTAGGTACATATCCACAGGCAAAACAAACAAAAAAAAATCACAGATCAATCTGCTGGTTTTAGCCCCAGTCCTGCTTTGAACAATGGATCCTCAGCTACATCACTCTCCCTTATTTTCATTGATGGAGAAGTTGAAAAGGCAGTCATTTGGTTTTCCATTTAAATGTGTTTTGTCTCAGGAAAGCGTCTCAGTGCCCCCAAGTTAATGCCCACCACCTGCTACTTCCCATCAGACCACGTTTCACACTATCTGATAATATCAGAGTATCTTCTATCTTACCCACTAGAGAGCAAGGATTCTACTCTCTAATTTATCTTTATACCACATTTTGAGGAGATAAATAGCTATTCTTCCATTTTCACCAAGTATCATTGTTTGCACGTATGGACTCAAATATCCTAATTTATTTTTTGCAAAGACACATTCCACTTTAAGGAATGTGTCAGAAACACAAACTCCTTGAAATCCATGTCACTGTAACAACACCTTCAAAATTAACTTGGAAGTTTGGACCAAGTCTACTAATTAAAAAATAATCCTAACAGATAACCGAGACATTAGAATGTAGCCCAAATTGGACAGAGGGTTTTTTTTTATTCCTAGGGAAAAAAAGAAGAAGGCAGGTGAGGCGAGGCGAGAAAGGAAAGGAAAGGAAAGAAGGAAGGACGGAAGGAAGGAAAGAAGGAAGGACAGAAGGAAGGAGAAGGGAACTAAGTCCAAAAGCACACACACACAGCAAAGGCGAGTTGAAGGGGGCCCACTGGCTGGGACACAGGAGAATTTTTAGATGATTACGTGCCATTTTGGCTGGAATTTATACACTTACTGGTTTGAGAGGAATCAGCAGTCTATTACTACTAAAATAAATAAAACTATAAAATGTACTGGTCTCACATACCTAGAAATCTGCCTAAAATTTTCAGTTAAAAATATCATAGAAAAAGATGTCTAATGGAATGCATATTTTCAGAATATCATAGTTTTTCTAAAGTCCTCTTCCTCAAGCAAAGCAAAGATAGATATAAGCCATCATTTTAAAGGAAAATATTTAAAAATATGTTCTTTCTCAGCATCCACATCAACTTTCTATGACTTCAAATACCTGAATGCTTGACTCTCTCTCTCTCTCTCTCTCTCTTTTTTAAGAAAGACAACTGTACTGTGTTTCTAGGCATCAAAGTTCTCCACTAAGCTAACTGTGTCTTTAAAAATCATTTCCTCCTTCACATGAAAATGGGGTGAGCCCAATCTCTTTCAAACAATCCATAGAATTTTCCTTTTCTCCTTGTTTTCTTCCTTCTGTGGACATACGTATTACCACCAAATACCGCCATCTGTCTTGCAAAATGTAGCCCTGGTACACACACTCCTCTCCTAGGCACCTGGCCGTATTCGGAGAGAAGGCTTCGTTTTTCTGTGAGCCATCTTTCCTGCGCTTTGTACTCTCTGGTCAGTAGGATGGGAGTGCACTGGGACTTCCCCAGTCCTCCTGCCCATCTCACCTGCAGATCTTCCCACTCCCCCTTCCTGGTGGCAGAAGAGGGGAAGAAGTCTAGTGTCTACAAGAACAGCAGAGGTCAGAAAAAAAAGCAGTGTCAGCAAAGCAGACTCCCCTCAGTGATAAGTAGTAGGCCACTGAGAAATGCTAGTACCCTGCTTCCCCGAAAATAAGACATCCTCCGAAAATAAGACCTACTTACAGGAAAGATAAGACGTCCCCTGAAAATAAGACCTAGCACATCTTTGGGAGCACACCTTAAAATAAGACTGTCTTATTTTCGGGGAAACAGGGTAGAAACAGTTGCAGGAGAAAAAAAAAATTAAGCACTCCAACAAACAGGAGACAAGCTGATAGGTTGTGGACCAAGCTGAAGTGGGAACTAAAGGATGAGGAGACTGTAGTAAACAACATGCTGTTGGGCCTCACCTCAACCATCAGCATTGGCCAGTGTATCAGGTGAGAGCCAGTTTGTTATCAGCTCTGATGCCAGAAGTCCTTGTTGAAGGGAAAAGACTGAGGTTTCCTGCTTGGCCTGGAAATGGTGCACAGCAGATCAGGTCTCAGATCCTACCATACAGAACAGATACTCAGTAAATAGGATAATATATTTATGAATTAACTGAAATTTCTCCCCCAAACCCTCTTTAAAAAACAAACAAAAATCTTTAAACAAATTAGTTACTGGAATATGTCAAAATTTTACTAAATCTTGCTTCAAGGGAAAAGGGCCTAGAGGAGATTAATTCAATGACTCAGTAGGGTATGTATAGGAAAAGAGAATGGTTAGGTCAATGTCTCTCAACCTCAGCATTTTTTGACATTTAGAATCTGGTATTTTCCTTTCCTTTTTTAATTTATTACAGTAGAACGTCTACAAGTTGGCCACCCAAAGGACTGTAACAAACTGGTCAACGTATGGAGGTGGTCAGCATTAGGAACTAGCCCTACTGCACTGCTACATACATGTGGTGCGTGTCTGGCCGATGAAATTAGGTCAGCTGCAGGAGGTGGCCAGTGTAGGGAGGTAGTCAACTATGGAGGTTCTATTGGAATTTTACATTTACTAAGACAGGGTCTCACTGTTGCTCAGGCCGATGTCCCACTCCTGAGCTCAAGGGTAGATGGCTGCCTTGGCCTCCCAAAATGCTGGGATTATAGGCATAAGCCACTGCGCCTGCCTTGACCTAGGAATTCTTTATTGTTGGGGGCTTTTCTGTGCATTTCAGGGTGTTTAGCAGCACCTTTGGCCTCTGCCAGCTATCTAAGAGTAGAACTGCCACCCACGGTCGTGACAGCTGAAAATTACTCTCAGACATTGGCAAATGTTCCCTAGGGAACAACATGGCTTGTGGTTAGATTATCCTCACTAGAGTCAAATAAAAAGAAAAGAATGGTTTGTTAAAGGATATTAAATTCTTGACAGACATCAGTTGAGAAGATAGGTGACTGGATTCCCAGAATAAGGCTTAAGTCTATTAAAGTTCCTCAGGAAATTGCTTGAATATTTTATCAGGAATGCTATTTGTCCCCTGGAAAGAGGTTGTGAATTACATCATACAAAAGTTCCGTCCCGAACTAGGTTTGGGATAATTTTCTTTTATAACTTCCATGGACACACTTCTTTGCATTCATTACCCACTCCCCAGCATTTGTACAGTGACCATGACAGCTTTTTTGTACGTGCTGCTGTTGAGGGAAAGGAGATACAGCATGAGAAAAATAAGATGGACGAATTTCTAAATATTATTATTAAATGCCTAGCAGGAGCAATCATGAGAAAGTTAAAGTACAAAAGCAAGAACCAGGCCTTTTGAAAGACCAAATATTTGTAGAGCACAAAGTTTGAGAATCTGGAGCCTTGAAAGTAGAAAAAAATGCAAGATACAAGATTCCCACCAAAAGCAGTCCAAAGAGAACAAAAGCCCCAAATGCCAAAAATGGTCAGAATAGATAGAATTGGACACAGGGGAGCTATTTCTGAAAGGGCTCTATCCCTAACCCCAGCCAGAGTTAAAACACAGTTATGGGCCAAGGGAGGGGTACATCAGGAGAAACACCTGGATCCCGAGAGCAGTAAGGACAGGTGAAAGCAAAGGTCCCCATAGGGCTAGAAAGGGCTACAAAATGACCTTGTAGCCGAGAGCTAGTGCAGTGATTTTTAATTGGTGTGCCATGAGAGGATCTTAGGAGTGTCTGGAAAATTTTTAAAGATCATTAAGTAAATTATTTCCCAAGGAAATTCAAAGCACAATAAGTATATTCTTTTTCTTAGTCTTTTTTAAATCAATTTAAGAGTGCTATGGAAGTTTAACTACAGGTGCAAATAGTCTGTGATTTAAAAAGGTTGGAAAACACTGACCTAGAGAATTGACCACTCAAATCAATTTTCAAATGAAAGTCACAGCTAGACCATGAGAGAAACTACAGCTCCAGCAAGAACCTGCATCAGCTGAGTCAGCAGGGAGAGACTTTTGTCCACAGGACATGTACAGGGGTCCTCAAACTTTTTAAACAGGGGACTAGTTCATGGTCCCTTAGACCATTAGAGGGCCGGACTATAGTTTAAAAAAAAAAACAACTATGAACAAATTCCTATGCACACTGCACATATATTATTTTGAAGTAAAAAAACAAAACGGGAACAAATGCAATCACACTGCCTCATGTGGGCCACGGGCCACAGTTTGAGGACCTCAGAAATTTGAGTTACTTCCAACAGTGGATTCAGCAAGAGCAGAGTGGGGAGAAGGGAACAGTGAAAAAGGGGCAGTGAAAAAGATAGACCTAAGGAAGCCCAAGGTTGTAGTTTTTCAAACACATTATGATATCAAAAAAGAGTCGTGGAGTTATGCTGGTGAAACTATACTAACTTCTTATCCACCTTCCAGAGGAATTCAGGAAAACACATCTCACTTAAACATTAACAACAAAAAAGGACTGTAATTGAATTCCCTATAAAGTTATTATAAGCAAAAAGGAAATAAAAGGCAGAACTATATATGTGTGTGTATATATACATATAAAATTGAGATGGAGTCTCACTCTGTTGCCCTGAGTTGAGTGCTATGGCATCAAAACTCATGGCAACTTCAAATCCTTGGGCTCAAGTGATCCTCTTGCCTCAGCCTCCCAAGTAGCTGGGACTATAGGCACCTCCCACAATCCCAAGATAATTTTTCTATTTTTAGCAGAGATGGGTGTCACTCTTCCTCAGGCTGGTCTCAAACTCCCAAGCTCAAGCAATCCACCTGCCTCAGCCTCCCTCAGTGCTGGGATTATAGGTGTGAGCCCCTGCACCTGGCCAAAAATAAAGCAGGGTAATATTACTACAGACAACAAAGACATCCAGAAGTTCATGTCCAAATATAAACATAATATTTTAAAGAAAGCTAAAAATAATTTAAGAGGTTAGTAGACGCTATAAAAGTATAGCATACCCATAAACAATAAGTTTCAAATCTCAGAAATCAGAGGACTGGGAAAAAGCTGACAAAGTAGAAAAATCAGAACTAATAATAAGGCATGTCAGTAATTAAGACAAACTAGAAGGAACAGAAGAGCAAATAATTATGCCACAAAACAGGAAGAGTTCGGCGCCTGTAGCATAGAGGTTACAGCACCAGCCACATACACCAAGGGTGGAGGGTTCGAACCTGGCCTGAGCCTGCTAAAGCAACGATGATGGGCGGTGCCTGTGGCTCAAAGGAGTAGGGCACGGGCCCCATATGCCGAAGGTGGCGGGTTCAAACCCAGTCCCGGCCAAACTGCAAAAAAAAAAAAAAAAAAAGAACAGGAAGAATGTTTAAAATGCCAAAAGGAAATAAAGAAAGGAAAAATGATAAAAAGGATCTGGGAGAAAATGATAGATACAGAAGACAGGCAGAGGCCTCAGCATGTGTGCATGCAATAGAAGTTACCAAAGGTCCGTAACTCAACAAAACGCCCTACAATAAAATAAAGCTTGAATATGCATATTTAAAGAGCATTTTGTCTACCTGGAAAAATTAAACCAGACAATCAAACATCAAAACAGTGTCTAGTAAAATTGTCACAGATTTAAAAAAGAAAACAGGGCGAGAGGATCCAGCAAACAGACCAAGTCACTTATAAGGGGAAAAAATCAAACTGACATTATGCTTTTCGACAGCATTGTTTTATGCCAGAGGGCAACTGAATAATGTATCCAGGTGGCTCAAGAAAATAAAAGTGAGCCAAGTATTTTATATCTAATCGATGGACCTTTAAAGGCCGCCTGTTGTAAGCATGTAAGAACTGAGTGAATATTGTTCTCTTCAACACTTCCTGTGAATTCTTCTAGAAAATGCACTTTCCCAGAATGTGGAGAGACATTGGCAAAATGAATGCTGGGGACCACTGAATATATATTTACCTGTAGGACTTATTTTTGTTTAATTTTTATATGGTAATTTTATACATTGCTACTTTACTAAATTCTTTTATTGATTATAGTTAGTTTTCTCTTTTTTAGGGCTGTTAGGACATATAAATCACAACTGCAAATAGGTATAGTTTTGATTCTTCATTTCAATTCTTTTTCTGCATCTATGGAGATGACTATGATTTTTTCTCCTCATTTCTATTAAAACTATAGATTATATTAGCTGATTTTCTAATGTTGAGCCTTTGTGTTGCAGGAAAATAATTTAATGGGCTGTTGGATTCTTTTTGCTAATACTTTATATAAAATATTTTAACTGATGGCCATAATGAGTTCTTTGGTTCGAATATATATCTCCCTAAAATTAAAATGTTGACGTCAAACCCCCAAGGTGAACAATTAACAATTAGGGGCTGGTGAGGTGATTAGGTCATAAGGGTAGCGCCCTCATCAATGAGATCGGTGCCTGTATAAAAGGGACTCGAGGTTGCCTGCATGCCCTTTCTGCCATGGGAAGATAGTAAGAAGGTTCTTCACCTATGAAGAACTGGCTTTCACCAGAAATCAAATCTTTGGTGTCTTGACCTAGGGCTTTCTAGCCTCCAGAACTATAAACAATAAAATCTGCTATCTATAAATTACTCAGACAAAGATATTTTGTTACAGCAGTCCAAATGGATTGACAATGACATTGACCTGTACTTTCATATTTTTGAACCAAATCTAGTCAGGTTTGAGGATCATTTTACTTTATAGAAAGAATGTGGAAATTTTCTTTTTAAACCATATTTTAGGATAATTTAAAGTCCATTAGAATTAACTAATCTTTAAAATTTTAGTAAACTCCTATGTGAAAAATATCTGGGCCACATGGTAGAATGCTATTTGATTTTTTGATTTGTTACCTTTTAATCTGTTCACTGAGGCTCTCCATTATGTTCTGGTAAATTTTATTAACCATAAATATATTTTCAGACAGTTGTGCAAAATAGTTTCTTATTATTCTTAAAGTTTTCTCTCTTCTGAACTTATTTTTGTGTATTTGAACTTCCTCTTTTATTTCATTATTACTTTGGCCAGTTGTTTGTCTATTTAGTTGATTTTTCCCAAAGAACCAGATTTTGAACTTATGTATCAGTATTCCATTTTTATTCTGTTTTCTAAATCATTATTTCTGATTTTATCATTCATTCAGTGGTCCTCAAACTGTGGCTCATAGGCCACATGAGGCGGTGTGATTGTATTTGTTCCCGTTTTGTTTTTTTTTTTACTTCAAAGTAAGATATATGCAGTGTGCACAAGAATTTGTTCATAGTTTTTTTTTTTTAAACTATAGTCCGGCCCTCCAATGATCTGGGGAACAGTGAACTGGCCCCCTGTTTAAAAAGTTTGAGGACCCCTGCAAGTGTATATTCATTTACTTTCATTTTATTGGCATAGCTATTTAATGCCTTCTAAACTACTGTTCTGACATATAATAAATGACAATAGAATCAAGTTCTGAAGAGCTAACCTGATATAGAAACTAAAGATCCTACAAACACACATAGGAGACTGGTTGAATTAATAGTGTTACATCCACATCATTATGTAGCCATGAAAATAAGTAAGTTAAGGCTGCCTAACAGGAATTTCTATAAAGACTTGGTCAGTAAAAAAGCAAGACACATAGAAGACTACATTATTTTCTCTAAAACAAGCAATGGCAAGCTTTTAAATACATATTTGAATATGATTTTATGTCCAGGAAAAAGGACTTGAAGGATAAATCTGTTAGTACATGGGGCAGAAGGAGAGTAGGTAAAGATAAGAATACATGCAGAAAAATGTGTCTCAAACTATGACCAATAAAAGCAGTGATATAATCACATTTAAGGTAAATTATAAATAAAAGAGAAACACAAAATGATGGTCATGAAAATGTTAAACCTGATGCCTCAAAAATGATGTGATTTCAGTTGTTTTTAACTTTCTTCTTTATACTTTTTCTAAAAAGAAAATAAGAGGATAACAAAAAATCCTTTGGTATGGGGAAAGCCTCTTACAGGGATACTCACTTGGCCTGACTAGTCCTCATTTCCACCAATGTTTTTCATATGCTTTTATAGTTGCAACCTTATTTTCCATGTAGACTAAAAATTTTTCAACAAGAAGCTGATTTTCTGAGAGCTTATAGCTCTACAAAAACTAGTGAGGGTGATGGTTTTTGTTTTCTGTCAGCAAAACCACAAAGATTTAGGAGGTGATTTAACAATGATTTTTGTAATGAATATTGTATAAGAATGAGTAATGCTTCTACTAATCTCAAATATGTTTAGAAATGTATTAGAGTGCCATGAAAACTGGAATCCCACAATTTTACAGGAGTATGCTAAACTTACTAAGGATTCAGAGAATTGTCAAAAAGACAATTAAAGGACCTGAAAAATAAAAATTTACAAGACAAATGTAGAGGAAAGTATTGTTCAGCAAAGTAGTTGAGAAAGGGAATAATCATTTTCACATCTATAAAAACTTCTTCTACAGAAGAAGGCGGCCAGCTGGTTCCAATCTCTGTTAGTGACGTAACCGGGAAGGGGGCTGGGGAGGAAGAAATTGCTGCAAGGGAGACATGGACTAACTACAAAGGCACTGGTGGCATAATTGTCAAACACGGGATGAGTTACTAAGAGAGGTTGTGGGATTACCTTTTCCCTGTCCTAAGGGGCACTTCCTTCATCTGTCTGGAATGGTTTAAATGCAGTCCAGCTTCGAGAGGGGCAAATGCCTTCATGACTTAAGGGCCTTCCTTGTGCCATATGTCAAAAGCAAATTTAGACAAGGGTAAATTTAAAACTAAAATAATTACATTCCCTTCCATCACTCTCCAGCCCTGTGTCCAATAATGGGATATTTACTGTAGAAGTTTATGAGGCAACACGGCAAAGATTGGCTCCAGCAGGCAATTTAACAAAGAGAATGGATGGTGGAACAGCATAAACCTGGCTCCACTACACACGGATTTCAACAAAGAAATTTCATTGTGTCCTATAAACCTAATTAAAATGTTTCTGCTGGTTTCCTAAATGATTTGTTTTACTTTGTACCATTCTACTGGTATAGAATCTTAAAAGGGGCCTTGAAGCTGAACCTTTTGAGAGATGACTATATCTTAGTTTAAACCATATTCCATAAATAGTTGTTGCTTTTATCATTTGGATTCCAAATACCAAGCATTAAATCAACACTTATCATATAGTAACAATGAAAAAGAGATTGAGGCTTAGTACATGGGATAATCAAGCATAAGGGGGGATAAAGGTCAAATATTCTCCACAAACAATGTGGAGAAATCTGTAGAAAGCAGGCCAAGAAATTAGTGAAGAAACCTAACGTGTCTTAGAAATAGGCTTTGCCCAAGGATCCTAATTTGAAAACATTTTTAACTGGAGTAACAGACATACAGCACGATACTTACAACCATTTTTAACTGCACAGTTAGGTAGTGTTAAGAATATTGACACTGTTGTGCAACACACCTTCATAAATTTTCATCTTGAAAAACTGAAGCTCTTCGCCCACTAATATTAAGCCTTCTCCCCATCGTCTCCTCCCCCCAGACCCTGTCAACCACCATTCTATTTTCTGTTTATATGTGTTTGACTACTTTAGCTGTTTCATATAGGTGGGATCATATATTATTTGTCTTTTTGTGACTGCCTTATGTTAGCATAATGTCCTCCATTATAGCATGCGGCAGGGCTTTTTTTTTTTTAATTGTTGGGGATTCATTGAGGGTACAATAGCCAGTTACACTGATTACAATTGTTACGTAAAGTTCCTCTTACAATCGTGTCTTGCCCCCATAAAGTGTGACACACACTAAGGCCCCACACCCCTCCCTCCATCCCTCTTTCTGCTTCCCCCCCATAACCTTAATTGTCATTAATTGTCCTCATATCAAGATTGAGTACATAGGATTCATGCTTCTCCATTCTTGTGATGCTTTACTAAGAATAATGTCTTCCACTTCCATCCAGGTTAATACAAAGGATGTAAAGTCTCAATTTTTTTTAATAGCTGAATAGTATTCCATGGTATACATATACCACAGCTTGTTAATCCATTCCTGGGTTGGTGGGCATTTAGGCTGTTTCCACATTTTGGTGATTGTAAATTGAGCTGCAATAAACAGTCTAGTACAAGTGTCCTTATGATAAAAGGATTTTTTTCCTTCTGGGTAGATGCCCAGTAATGGGATTGCAGGATCGAATGGGAGGTCTAGGTTGAGCGCTTTGAGGTTTCTCCATACTTCCTTCCAGAAAGGTTGTACTAGTTTGCAGTCCCACTAGCAGTGTAAAAGTGTTCCCTTCTCTCCACATCCACGCCAGCATCTGCAGTTTTGAGATTTTGTGATGTGAGCCATTCTCACTGGGGTTAGATGATATCTCAGGGATGTTTTGATTTGCATTTCTCTAATATATAGAGATGATGAACATTTTTTCATGTGTTTGTTAGCCATTCGTCTGTCGTCTTTAGAGAAAGTTCTATTCATGTCTCTTGCCCATTGATATAAGGGATTGTTGGCTTTTTTCATGTGGATTACTTTGAGTTCTCTATAGATCCTGGTTATCAAGCTTTTGTCTGATTGAAAATATGCAAATATCCTTTCCCATTGTGTAGGTTGTCTCTGTGCTTTGGTTATTGTCTCCTTAGCTGTACAGAAGCTTTTCAGTTTAATAAAGTCCCATTTGTTTATTTTTGTTGTTGTTGCAATTGCCATGGCAGTCTTCTTCATGAAGTCTTTCCCCAGGCCAATATCTTCCAGTGTTTTTCCTATGCTTTCTTTGAGGATTTTTATTGTTTCATGCCTTAAATTTAAGTCCTTTATCCATCTTGAGTCAATTTTTGTGAGTGGGGAAAGGTGTGGGTCCAGTTTCAGTCTTTTACATGTAGACATCCAGTTCTCCCAACACCATTTATTGAATAGGGAGTCTTTCCCCCAAGATAAGTTCTTGTTTGGTTTATCGAAGAGTAGGTGGTTGTAAGATATTAGTTTCATTTCTTGGTGTTCAATTCTATTCCAAGTGTCTATGTCTCTGTTTTTGTGCCAGTACCATGCTGTCTTGAGCACTATGGCTTTGTAGTACAGACTAAAATCTGGTATGCTGATGCCCCCAGCTTTATTTTTGTTACTAAGAACTGCCTTAGCTATACGGGGTTTTTTTCTGGTTCCATACAAAACGCAGAATCATTTTTTCCAAATCTTAAAAGTACGATGTAGGTACTTTGATAGGAATGGCATTGAATAGGTAGATAGCTTTGGGAAGTATAGACATTTTAACAATGTTGATTCTTCCCATCCATGAGCATGGTATGTTCTTCCATTTGTTAATATCCTCTGCTATTTCCTTTCTGAGGAGTTCACAGTTTTCTTTATAGAGGTCCTTCACCTCCTTCGTTAGGTATATTCCTAGTATTTCATTTTCTTTGAAACTATGGTGAAGGGAGTTGTGTCCTTAATTAGCTTCTCATCTTGACTGTTATTGGTGTATACAAAGGCTACTGACTTGTGGACATTGATTTTATATCCTGAAACATTACTGTATTTTTTGATGACTTCTAGGAGTCTTGTGGTTGAGTCTTTGGGGTTCTCTAAGTATAAGATCATGTCATCAGCAAAGAGGGAGAGTTTGACCTCCTCTGCTCCCATTTGGATTCCCTTTATTTCCTTGTCTTGCCTAATTGTATTGGCTAGAACTTCCAGCACTATGTTGAATAGTAAAGGTGACAGAGGACAACCTTGTCTGGTTCCAGTTCTAAGAGGAAAAGCTTTCAGTTTTACTCCATTCAGTAAAATATTGGCTGTGGGTTTGTCTTAGATAGCTTCAATCAGTTTTAGAAATGTGCCACCTATGCCTATACTCTTCAGTGTTCTAATTAGAAAAGGATGCTGGATTTTATCAAATGCTTTTTCTGCATCTATTGAGAGGATCATGTGATCTTTATTTTTGCCTCTGTTAATATGGTGGATAACGTTTATGGACTTGCGTATGTTAAACCAGCCTTGCATCCCTGGGATGAAGCCTACTTGATCATGATGAATGACTTTTTTGGTGATAAGCTGTAATCTATTGGCTAGGATTTTGTTGAGAATTTTTCCATCTATATTCATGAGTGAGATTGGTCTGAAATTCTCCTTTTTGTTTGGGTCTTTTCCTGGCTTTGGTATCAGGGTGATGTTTGCTTCATAGAATGTGTTGGGGAAGATTCCTTCCTCCTCAGTTTTTTGGAATAATTTCTGCAGTACAGGAATAAGCTCTTCCTTGAAGGTTTGATAAAATTCTGGAGTGAAGCCATCTGGACCAGGGCATTTTTTAGTTGGAAGCTTTTTTATTGTTTTTGATCTCAGTGCTTGAAATTGGTCTGTTCAGGAGCTCTATTTCTTCCTGGCTGAGTCTAGGGAGAGGGTGTGGTTCCAAATATTGATCCATTTCCTTCACATTGTCAAATTTCTGGGCATAGAGTTTCTGGTAGTATTCAGAGATGATCTCTTGTATCTCTGTGGGATCAGTTGTTATTTCCCCTTTATCGTTTCTGATTGAGGTTACTAGAGATTTTACTTTTCTATTTCTAGTTAGTCTGGCCAATGGTTTATCTATTTTATTTATTTTTTCAAAAAACCAACTGCTTGTTTCATTAATTTTCTGAATGATTCTTTTGTTTTCAATTTCATTGATCTCTGATTTGATTTTGGATATTTCTTTTCTTCTACCGAGTTTAGGCTTAGATTGTTCTTCTTTTTCCAATTCCATAAGATCTCTTGTGAGATTGTTGATGTGCTCTCTTTCTGTTTTTTGAATGTAGGCATCTAAAGCGATGAATTTTCCTCTCAAAACTGCTTTTGCAATATCCCACAGGTTTTGGTAGCTTGTGTCTTCATTGTTGTGATGCTCAAGGAAGTTAATGATTTTATTTCTTCCTGCACCCATCTGTTATTCAACAGAAGATTGTTTAATTTCCATGCCTTTGGGTGGGGTTGAGCATTTTTGTTAGAGTTGAGTTCCACCTTTAGTGCCTTATGGTCTGAAAAGATACAAGGTAAAATTTCAATTCTTTTGATTCTGTTGATATTTGTTTTGTGTCCCAGGATATAATCAATTTTGGAGAATGTTCCATGGGGTGATGAGAAGAATGTATATTCTTTGTCTATGGGGTGGAGTGTTCTATATGCGTCTATCAAGCATAGTTGTTCTAGGGTCTCATTTAAATCTCTTACATCTTTGTTTAATTTCTGTTTAGAGGATCTGTCCAGCTCTGTAAGAGGAGTGTTAAAGTCCCCTGTTATGATGGTATTATCAGATATCATATTGCTCAGACTGAGTAAGGTCTGCTTCAAGAATCTGGGAGCATTTAAATTGGGTGCATAAATATTTAGAATTGAAATATCTTCTTGTTGTAGTTTTCCCTTGACCAATATAAAGTGACCATCTTTGTCTTTTTTGACTTTAGTTGCTTTAAATCCACATATATCTGAAAATGAGATTGCAACTCCTCTTTTCTCCTGAATTCCATTTGCCTGAAAAATTGTCTTCCAACCCTTGACTCGGAGCTTTAATTTGTCTTTTGAAGCCAGGTGTGTTTCTTGCAGACAGCAAATGGATGGCTTGTGTTTTTTAATCCAGTCAGCCAATCTATGTCTCTTCAGTGGGGAATTCAAGCCATTAACATTTATGGAGATAATTGATAAGTGTGGTAGTATTCTATTCGTCTTATTTGGTGAGAGTCCATTGCTTAGTTTTATCTTTTGTATCAGTGTGGAGGTTAGGTTCTGTCCTTTGATTTCTGAGTTCTTACTTTGCTGCTGATCCATTGTGGTGGTCAGTGTGCAGAACAGGTTGAAGTATTTCCTGTAGAGCCGGTCTTGTTGTGGCGAATTTCCTCAATGTTTGTATATCCGTAAATGATTTGATTTCTCCGTCAATTTTGAAGCTTAGCTTAGCAGGGTACAGAATTCTGGGCTGAAAATTGTTCTGTTTAAGTAGATTAAAGGTAGATGACCATTGTCTTCTTGCTTGGAAAGTTTCATTAGAGAAGTCTGCGGTCACTCTGATGGATTTGCCCCTGTAGGTCAACTGGCGCTTACTCCTGACAGCTTGCAGAATCTTTTCTTTTGTCTTGACTTTGGACAGGTTCATCACAATATGTCTTGGAGAAGCTCGGTTAGAGTTGAGGCGACCTGGGGTCCGATATCCCTCTGAAAGCAGTGTGTCAGAATCTTTGGTGATGTTTGGGAAATTTTCTTTTATAATATTCTCTAGTATGGCTTCCATTCCTCTGGGGCATTCTTCTTCCCCTTCTGGAATTCCTATAACTCGTATGTTGGAACGCTTCATAAAGTCCCATAATTCTGACAGTGAATGTTCTGCTTTCTCTCTCTTCTTTTCTGCCTCTTTTACTATCTGAGTTATCTCAAAAACTTTGTCTTCTACCTCTGAAATCTTTCTTCTGCATGGTCTAACCTGTTGCTGAAACTTTCCATTGCATCTTTAAGTTCCCTGATTGACTGTTTCATTTCCTTCAGCTCTGCTATATCCTTTTTATATTCTTCATATCGTTCATCTCTGATATGATTCTGTTTTTGGATTTCCTTTTGGTTATTTTCCACTTTATTAGCAGTTTCCTTCATTGTTTCCATCATTTCTTTCATTGTTTTCAACATGTGTATTCTAAATTCCCTTTCTGTCATTCCTAACATTTCTGTATAGGTGGAATCCTCTGCAGTAGCTACCTCATGGTCCCTTGGCGGGGTTGTTCTGGACTGGTTCTTCATGTTGCCTGGAGTTTTCTGCTGATTCTTCCTCATGAGTGATTTCTTTTATCTGTTTCCTTGCCCTAATTTTCCTTTCGCTTCCTCTTGCTCTTTACGTTCTTGTGCCTGTGGACTAAGGGTTACAGGACCAGAAGGGTGAGAATGTTGAGGAGCCAAAAAGGGATGAAAGAAAGGAGGACCGAGTGATAAGAAAAAAAAAGAAAGATAGAGAAAGGAGAGGGGGTGGGGATAAGGAATATTGACAAAAAGAAGAGAGGTACAGAAAGAGGGAGACAGGGCAACATAGGTGTACAGTAGGGTACTTTGACACAACCTTAAAATACCCCACCTTCTGGGGGTGCCCAGTTGGGTGGTTCCCTTGAGGTCAGCAGCTCTTTGCTAACCTGATCAGACACAGTACCCCACCTCCACCAAGTAGAGAGGAAAGACAAAATGCTATAAATCAAACCAATACAAGCAAACAGAAAACTTTACGGGGATACAATTGGGTGAAAAACCAAATGATAGGGGTAGAAGCACTAGCAAAAATGAAGTTGTAGTTATTAAAAAAGGCAGCAATGGGAAATTATAATTAAACTAGAAAAATTGAGAAAGAAAAAGGGATCTGTATGGAAAAGATTGAAATTAAAAAACAAAAGAACATCAACAACGTCACAATAAACAAAAAAAAAAACAAAAAAACATCCAAACAAAAAAAAGAAAAAATACACAACCAAAAACAAAGCAGTTTGTATATGTTATTGAATATTGTCTGGGCAACACGTGGTCTTCTGGGGTATGAGATGTTAGTCACAGTTCTGATACGACTGGAGGCTGCTGATTTCTCAAACCCCAGCAGGTAGACACCCTAAATCTCTCTTCAGCCCACTTAAAAGGCACTTTGAACTTGTAAACTTGCTGAGCAGAAGCTTTCCCAGCTTTCTCGCTGGAATCACTGCTGAAGTGGCTATCCGCTTACCCAGTGTGCCAAAACCTGTCTCACTCTGCCCCTGAGGGTTAGGGCTGCAAGGCGGCTCAGACCCCACCCTTAGGCTACTTGGTTGCTGGGTTACAAGCTCCCACCCATTTCTAGCTCTGCGACCCTGAGGGCGGGGCTTGCCGGGGCAGATCACTGGCAATGGTTCCGTGTGACCCACCGCCAAACACTATTAGCTCCGTCTGGCTCAGCGGCTCAGACTGGGGCCCTAGACAACGGCCAAAGTTCTCCGCACTCCCGCTCAGGCCTTCCCCAGGGCAGTTCAACTCAGTGCCAAGTCCAAGGACAGTTCACAGGTAAGGCCTTTCTGGTTTGCAGTCTCGCTGCTACTGAACTTACAGTTGTGGGCGGGTTTAGACGGATTGAACACACGCGACCACTTGCCGGTTTTCCACTGTTTTAGTCCTCCTCTTGGGGTCCAGAAGTCTCTCGCTGACTCCCTGTATCCTCATAGGAGTGATGCTAGGCAGTTCCCACCAGCCAGAGATGCCTGGAGTCCTATCTCCCCAGACTCACGGTGCCCAGATGCAAGGAAGCTGTTACTCGGCTGCCATCTTGCTCCGCCTCTCGCGCAGGGCTTTTTAAGGCTAAGTAATATTCCATTGTGTTCTATGTATGTGCTACATTTTATTTATCCATTCATCTGTTCGTGGATATTTGGATATGGTTGCTAATTTTTTTAATGTAAAAGGTATTTTAAAATAAATATGGTGCTTCTTTTTCTCACCTTCAACCCCACCCTTTTATACACAGGACCGAGACTCTGTAAATCCAATTTCTGCTTCACTAGCCAACATTCTGTTAGCGTCTGGAGACAGAGAGCGCTAGTGAGAGAGTGCGAGGCTGGAAGAGGAAGAAGGAACTGGCTCCTTCTTGATCATTATTGCTTTTTGTCCAATGGCAGGTCCCTGTGTCACCCCTGTAGAGTTCTTCACCTGGCAGGACAGCTCCCTGCCAGTAGCTGAATGCAGTTTGTAGTTTTTCTAACCAACCTGACGGCACTCTCCTTGAATACTAACCCCGGCTGAACAGCCCGGTGCAGAGGCCTGACTGTCACCTACACAGGCTCCTTTTCCAAGCTTCAGCCCCTTAGTAGCTTCAGCCTCTGCCTTTTGTACCCCTAAAAGGGTGGTAGCTGCCTCCTGCAGTTGTTACCTCTGGGGTTCTTCTTGCCTTTCCAGTTACCTAGTTAACAATTCCCCACATTAAGTTCACTCTGTTCATGTAACTAGTCTCATTTCTGCCTTTTGATCACATCCAAACTGACTTCGAAATCATGCAAAAATGCCACCTTCAGTTCTCAAAACTTTCAAGAAAGTATGAACGAGCATGAGTATGGCCAGATTACTGAATGAATCTGTTTCGTCATTATTCATAAGGTAAAAATGAAGATTACGGTACAGCATGATAGGTTTTGTTAGAAGGAAATATGGGTTGTTATGGGAAAGGACAGCTGCCCCAGAGAGGAGTAGTCAGGGCAAGCTGAAGAAGGTCACAGCATACCTACGTATGAACCACTGCAGGGAAGGGCTGGTGCCAGCTGGGGCCACAAGCTCCTCTCTGAGGGCCTGAACTAGCGTGACACTGTGCCGCCACACTTGGCTCTGCCCATGTGTGTTTTTCTGTGGTCATCCTTAAAGCTGAAGGGTGGGTGTGTCCCACCTATTTTATGTTCTGAGTTCCTCAAGAAAGCAACAAGGGAAATTTTGTCTTGTCTTTAACTTTGCACATCTTATGACCCTAGGAGGGCCCAGCCAGAGAAAACTTGGCTTATTGTTAATAATTAACAATATTTATTAAACTTGGCTATTAATAATCAACAGGTCTCAGCCACAAAATTCATTCATAAGGGAGGTGCATATGATACATACAAATCCACAGGTGCTCATCAGAATAATCACGGGCATTTTCTGCCGAAGGGCTGTGTGCCAGGGACTATCCCAATTACTTCTTATCCATCAAGCTCAATTATTCAACAGTGTTGCATTATTATTATCATTATTACCATTTTACTAATACACAAGAAATTAGGTTCAAAGAGAGAGGCTAACAAGCTTGCCCAGCCCCACACGTTCAGGAGATGAACGTTTTTTTTTTTTCCCTGCAGTGCTCTCTACTCACCCTTTTCCCACCCATTTTAAGAAAGTATTCTGTCAGTCTACTGATTATCTTCTATTTAATTATACTGTTTCAGACATAATGTTTAAGAAATAAAAAATCTGCTGTTCATTTTTAAACATAAATTAACTCTTTCTATATAGTAGAAAGCAACTATTCATAATTTATGATGACAATACATGTAAGTATAAAATTATTATTTTTTTATCATTGAGGGTACAAAGAACCATGTTACATTGATTGCATTTATTAGGTAAAGTCCCTCTTATAATTATGTCCTGCCCCCGAAACATGTGTCACACACAGTGACTCCCCCACTTTCCTCCCTCCTTCCCTCTCTCTCTGCTCTTCCCTTCCCCCATCCCCCCACCATGTACTAGGTCATTAATTGTCCTCATATCAGAATTAAGTACATAGGATTCTTGCTTCACCATTCTTGTGATGCTTTACTAATAATAATGTGTTCCACTTCCATCCAGGTTAGTACAAAAGATGTAAAGACTCCATCTCTTTTAATGGCTAAATACCCTGTTTCCCAAAAAATAAGATAGTGTCTTATTTTAAGGTGTGCTCCCAAAGATGCGCTGGGTCTTATGTTCAGGGGACATCTTATCTTTCCTGTAAGTAGGTCTTATTTTCAGAGGATGTCTTATTTTCGGGAAAACAGGGTAGTATTCCATGGTATACATATACCACAGCTTGTTAATCCATTCTTGGCTGTTTCCACATTTTTGTAATTGTAAATTGAGCTGTGATAAACAGTCTAGTACAAGTGTCCTATGGCAAAAGGATTTTTTTCCTCTGTATAGATGCCTGGTAATGGGATTGCAGGATCAAATGGGAGGTCTAGTTTGAGTTCTTTGAGGGTTCTCCATACTTCCTTACAAAAAGGTTGTACTAGTTTGCAGTCCCACCAGCAGTGTTAAAGTGTTCCCTTCTCTCCACATCCACGCCAGCATCTGCAGTTTTGAGATTTTGTGATGTGAGCCATTCTTGCTGGGGTTAGATAGTATCTCAGGGTGGTTTTGATTTGAATTCCTCCAATAATTAGGGACAATGAACATTTTTCATATGTTTGTTAGCCATTCATCTGTCTTCTTTAGAGAATAGATGTTCTATTCATCTCTCTTGCCCGTTGATATAAGAGATTGTTGGCCTTTTTCATGTGGATTAATTTGAGTTCTCTGCAGATCCTAGTTACCAAGCTTTGGTCTGATTCAAAATACGAAAGTATCCTTTTCCATTGTGTAGGTTGTCTATTTGCTTTGGCTGTTGTCTCCTTAGTTATACAGAAGCTTTTCAGTTTAATTAAGTCCCATTTGTTTATTTTTGTTTTCCATTGCAATTGCCATGGAAATCTTCTTCATAAAGTTTTCCCCAGGCCAATATCTTCAAGTGTTTCTCTTATGCTTTCTTGGAGACTTTTTATCGTTTCATGCCTGAAATTTAGGTCTTTTATCTATCTTGAATCAATTTTAGTGAGTGGAGAAAGGTGCAGGTCCAGTTTTAGTCTTTTACACATGGATATCCAGTTTTCCCAGCACCATTTATTGAATAGGAGTTTTTTCCCCAGTGTATATTTTTGTTTGGTTTATTGAAGATTAGGTGGCTATAAGATGTCAGTTTAATTCCCTCGTTTTCTATTCAATTCCAGATGTCTATGTCTCTATTTTTGTGCCAATACCATGCTGTTTTGACCACTATGGCTTTGTAGTGCAGCCTAAAGTCTGGTAGGCTGATGCTCCAGCCTTTGTTTTTATTACTAAGAATTCCCTTGGCTATATTGGTTTTTTTCTGGTTTCATACAAAATGAAGAATTATTTTTTCCAAGTCTTGAAAGTACGATGTTGGTATTTTAATAGGAATGGCATTGAATCTGTAGATTGCTTTGGGAAGTACAGACATTTTAGCAATGTTGATTCTTCCCAGCCATGAGCATGGTATGTTCTTCCATTTGTTAATATCCTCCACTATTTCCTTTCTTAGGATTTCATAATTTTCTTTATAGAGGTCCTTCACCTCCTTTGTTAGGTATATTCCTAAGTATTTAATTTTCTTTGAAGCTATGGTGAAGGGAGTTGTGTCCTTAAATTAGCCTCTCATCTTGACTGTTATTGGCGTATACAAAGGCTACTGACTTGCGGACATTGATTTTATATCCTGAGACATTACTATATTTTTTTATGACTTCCAGAAGTCTTGTGGTTGAGTCTTTGGGGTTCTCTAAGTATAAGATCATGTCATCAGCAAAGAGGGAGAGTTTGACCTCCTCTGCTGTATTTCCTTCTCTTGCCTGATTGTACTGGCTAGAACTTCCAGCACTACATTGAATAGTAGTGGAATAGAGGTTCCAGTTCTAAGTAGAAAAGCTTTCAGTTTTACTCCATTCAGTAAAATATTAGCTTTGATCAATTTAAGAAATGTGCCACCTATGCCTATACTCTTCAGTGTTCTAATTAGAAAAGGATGCTGGATTTTATCGAAAGCTTTTTCTGCATCTATTGAGAGAATCATGTGGTCTTTGGTTTTGCTTCTGTTGATATGGTGAATTACATCTATGGACTTGCATATGTTAAAGCAGCCTTGCATCCCTGGGATGAGACCTACTTGATCATGATGTATGACTTTTTTGATGAGAAGCTATAGACTACTGGCTACAATTTTGTTGAGAGTTTTTGTATCTATATTCATTAGTGAAATTAGTCTGAAGTTCTCCCTTTTAGCTGGGTCTTTTCCTGGTTTTGGTATCAGGGTGATGTTTGCTTCATAGAATGTGTTGGGGAAGATTCCTTCCTCCTCAATTTTTTGAAATAATTTCTGCAGCATGGGAATAAGCTCTTCTTTGATGGTTTGATAGAATTCTAGTGTTAAGCCATCTGAACCAGGGCGTTTTTTTGTTAGGAGTTTTTTTATTGTTTCTTTGATCTCAGTGCTTGAAATTGGTCTGTTCAGGAGATCTTTCTGGCTAAGTCTAGGGAGAGGATGTTATTCCAAATATTGATCGATTTCCTTCATATTGCCAAATTTCTGGGCATAGAGTTTCTGGTAGTAATCAGAGATAATCTCTTGTATCTCTGTGACATCTGTTGTTATTTCCCCTTTATCAGAGGTTACTAAGGAGTTTACTTTTCTATTTCTGGTTAGTCTGGCCAAAGATTTATCTACTTTATTTTTTCAAAAAACCAACTCCTTGTTTCCTTGATTTTCTTAATGATTCTTTTGTTTTCATTTTCATTAATCTCTGATTTAATTCTTCTGATGGGTTTAGGCTTAGATTGTTCTTCTTTTTCCAATTCCATAAGATGGCTTGTGAGTTTGTTGATGTGCTCTCTTTCTGTTTTTCAGATATAGGCATCTAAAGTGATAGATTTTCCTCTCAGGACTGCTTTTGCTGTATCCAACAGGTATTAGTAGCTTGTGTCTTCATTTTTGTTATGCTCAAGGAAGTTAACGATTTCCTCTTTAATGTCTTCCTACACCCAACTATCATTCAGCATAAGGTTGTTTAATTTCCATGCCTTTGTGTGGGGTTGAGTGTTTTTGTTTGGGTTGAGTTCCACCTTTAATGTCTTTTGGTCTGAGAAGATACAAGGTAAAATTTTAATTCTTTTGATTATGTTAAGGTTTGTTTTGTATCCTAGGATATGATAAATTTTGCATAATGTTCCATGGGCTAATGAGAAGAAAGTATATTGTTTAGCTTTGGGATGGCGTGGTCTATATATGCCTATCAAGCACGGTTGTTCTAGGGTCACATTTAGGCCCCTTGTATCTTTGTTTAAATTCTGTTTAGAGTATCTGTCCAGCTCTGTAAGAAGAGTGTTGAAGTCCCCTGACATTATGGTGTTATGGGATATCACATTGCTAAGACTAATTAAGGTCTGTTTCAGGAACCTGGGAGCATTTAAGTTGGGTGCATAAATATTAAGAATTGAAATGTCTTCTTCTTGTATTTTTCCCTTGACAAATATGAAGTGACCATCTTAGTCTTTTTTGACTTTAGTTGCTTTAAATCCACTTTTATCTGAAAATAAGATTTAACCCATCTTTTCTTCTGAATTCTGTTTGCCTGAAAAATTGTCTTCTGTCCTTTAACTCTGAGTTTTAATTTGTACTTTGAGGCTAGATGTGTTTCCTGCAGACAGCAAATGGATGACTTGTTTTCTTTTAATATCCAACCAGCCAATCTATGCCTCTTCAGTGGGGAATTCAAGCCATTAACATTTATTGAGATAATTGATAAGTGTGGTGAAGTTCTATTCATGTTATTTTGTGGAAATCCGTTGCTAAGTTTTATCTTTTGCATCATTGTGGAAGCTGTCTGAAGGCTCTGTCCTTTAGTTTCTGGGTGCTTACTGTTTTGGTTGTCCATTGTGATGGTCAGTGTATAGAACAGTTGGATGTATTTCCTGTAAACCTGGTCTTATTGTGGCAAACTTCCTCAATGTTTGCATATCAGTATAAGATTGGATTTCACCATCACATTTAAAGTTTAGCTTAGCAGAATATACAATTCTGGGCTGGAAATTGTTTTGTTTAAGTAGATTAAAGGTAGATGACCATTGTCTTCTGGTTGAAAAGTTTCATTTGAAAAGTCTGTAGTCACCCTGGTGGATTTGCCCAAGTAGATCAATTGGCACTTACTCCTTGTGGCTTGCAAAATTTTTTCTTTTGTCTTGACTTTGGACAGGTTCATCACAATGTGTCTTGCTTCCTCTGAGGCATTCTTCTTCCACTTCTGGGATACCTATAACTCGTATGTTTGAACACTTCACGTAGTCCCATAATTCTGCCAGTGACCTTTCTGCTTTCTTTTTTGTGCCTCCTTAACTATCTCAGTTATCTCAAGAGCTTTGTCCTGTACCTCTGAGATTCTTTCTTCTGCATAGTCTAATCTGTTATTGATACTTTCTACTGCATCAATTGACTGCTTCAACTTCTTTAGCTCTGCTATATCATTTCTGTATTCTTCATATTCATCTCTTATTTGATTCTGTTTTTGAATTTCCTTTTGGTTATTTTCCACTTTCTCAGCAATTTCCTTCATTGTTTTTATCATCTGTATTATAAATTCCCCTTCTGTCATTTCCAACATTTCTTTATAGGTGGAATCTTCTACAGTAGCTACCTCATGGTCCCTTGAGGGTGTTGTTCTGGTCTGGTTTTTCATGTTGCCAGGATTTTTCTACTGTTTCTTATCCATGAGTGTTTTCTCTTATTTGTTTCCTTGCCCTATTTTTTCTTTTACTTTCTCTTGCTCTTTAAATTACCATGACTCTGACCTAAGGTGTTGATGAGTCCTTTGGTACAGGACTAAAAGGATGAGAAGTTTGAAGAGCAGGAAGGAGAAAAAGATTTAAAAAAAAAAAAAAGAAAGAAAGAAAGAAAAAAGAGAAAGGGAAGGTTGTGAATAAAAGGGAATATTGACAAGAAGAAGAGGGGCACAGAAAGAAGGAGATGGGATTAATAAAGGTATACAATAGGGTATTTGGACCCACAACTTAATAATTCCCTAACCTCTGGGGGTGCTAGGTTGGGTGGTTCCTTTGTGATCTGCAGCTCTTTGCCAGCCCTACAGACACCTCCATCAAATAGAGAGGAACACTAGCAAAAATGAAGTTCTTATTATTAAAGAAGGCAACAATGAAAAATTATATTTACACTTAGAAAAATGAAGAAAAAGAAAGGAAAAAAAAGAAAAATCTAGGGGGGGAGAAAGGTTGAAATTCAAAAAGGAAATAAAAAGCAAAAACAAAGTGAGATATATATATCTTGCTGAATATTGCCTGAGCTACAGGTGATCTTCTAGGGCATGAGATATTAATCACAATGCCAATACACCTGTATAAGACAGAGACTTGAGGTCTCTACTGACTTCTTTGCCCTCAAACCTCACAGGGTTGAGAACCTGAATCTCTCCTCAGCCCACTTTTGGCTAAGTAGAGGCTTTCCCAGGAAAGCATGTGTCACTAGGATCTCTCCTAAAATGGCTGTCCACTTATCAGGTGTCCCAAACTAGCCTCAATCTAAGCCCCCAAAGGCCGATGCTGCAAGGCAGCTTTCCTACTGCTAAATACTGAAAGCTCCGCTCTTCCCTGGAGTCTCAGTCTAAGCCTTTGGGTACTGTTCAGAGTCACTAGATCACTCCCACCAATGTCTACCACTCTGGAATCCTGAAGGCAGAGTCTTCAGGGCCCTCTCCCAAGATGGCTGCAAGTGACCCATAGCAGAATAATGAAAAGCTCTGTTCCGGCCCAGTGGCTCACTCTCCAACTCTGGACACTGCTCAAAGTCACTTACACACTTGCCCATGGTCTCTCAAGGTAATTCAACCAAGTGCCTAAGTTGAATTCAACCAACCCCAAGGCCTTCCTGACTGCAATCTCTCTGTTGCTGTAGCTATAGCCACAGCAGCCAACATGGCCTCAGACCAAATGCAACCATTTGCCACTTTTCCATTTCTTTTGTCCTCCTCCTGGGATCCAGAAGTCTCCCACTTCCTGCCTGCATCTCCAAAGGGATGTTTCTGGGCAGAGCCCACAAGCCAGAGGTGCCTGGAGTCTTCTCTCCCCAATCTCACCACATCAGGTTGCAAAGAAGCTGTTACTGGGCCGACATCTTGCTCCACCCTCCCCAAATTATTTTTACATCACACATTTGGGAGTTAGACTAATGGAGCCATTCTGAAGAGTAACACTGTGGCTGTACTTGGTCAAAACAAAGTGTGTGTATATCCTATGATGCTAGTATCTCACCCCTGGGTATATAACCCAAAGGAACTATCACACAGTCTCAAAGAAAATTCATTGCAGCTTTATGGTAGTAGAAAAAGAGCAATCTGAGTGTCCATGCCAGGGGGCAGAGTGGTAAAATGTGATGGATCCATATTACTAGGTTCTAGGCTGAAAAGCTAAACAATCACATTTCCCAGAATGTTTTGCAGGGAAGCCTCTGGTTTTAATTGGGGCTACTCCATCAGATGCATTTATGCTATAATACGGGCTTCCTGATCACACCAGCCTCCCAATTGTGACAAAGCAGCTTGACGCTGGCATCAGCAGCTTCCCAATTCAGTAGCTTTTTGGTGGCCTTTGGGCTCTTAAAGTAATTCTTGAAAACTCAATCTTCGACCTTCCTGATGATTCTGTAAGCCACTTATTACCCAGTAATAAATGCATTTCTGTTCAACCTAAGTAGAAGAGTTTTTATTTTCTGGCCTGACCAAAAACATCACATCATTGTCTATCTCGAAAAGGAAGCCTTGGGCACAACTTGTCAGGATGTGAGAAGAGCAATCTGCATTTCTGCAGCAGAGTAAACACTCTTTTGGCTTTTTTGTTCCTTTTGCTAAAAATAAGATTTTAGTGTCTAGCAGCTTTCATGGTCAGTAAATTTGGTGTAAAAAAAATACAACTTCTTAAAAATAAACACTCAATGTTTAGAAATATAACCTGTCTGTATCACTGGGCACAAATATAACTTTATTTATACCAAAAGGCTTGGTGCAAGACTTACAGGCACCTCGAGGGAAACTTTCAATCATATTCTGTTTATTTTTGTTTTACTTTCTAGTCCTAGCTAAAATTGAATACACTTTCTTTGTTTGTCTAGCTTATGTGAAGCTAGCTATGAAATTTAGGGAATCTTAAGGAAGCTTCTCAAGAGTCCCTGCAGCAAAACTGACAGCTATGCCACTGTGGATATGTTGTGCTCCTGTTCTTACAAGGCATTTTCTTTCTTTTCCCAGATAGAAAGAGCCATTTTACCATCAAAGGAGGAAACAGTACTTATAGCTAGTTTTACAAGTGGCTACATCATTTCACAGAAACAGCACATTCCTGTGAGGTGGGCGGGGACTGGACCAGTGGGAACTAGTAAAGACCTCTGGTGGGTCTGTGGAAGGAAGCATCTATTGAATGACAACAGTTCTCCAACCACCCACCATCTCAGGCCCCAATATCTGTAATGTGCCTAAACTTTGGCCACCACAACTAGGGTTATCGCACCTCCATTCTTAATGCGGCAGTCACTATGCTGTGGAGAAGAAATTGGGAAAAAGTGAAAAACCTGAATTTGCTAAGATTAGATCTGGAAAAATGGAAAAGTTTAGTCCTTAATATTCTGGAAAGGGAAAATGATACTAATGAACCCCAACAACATTGGTTTTATTATTTATTTGCTAAATGCTGAACTTGAACATTTAAAAGCTGTGTATGAGTGCCTACCCTCCTAGTTATTAGCTCTCTAGACATTGGGCAAATCATTCAACACTGATTTTCATTGCTTCACTGTGGGCATAATTTCTTTCTGGTCTAATCCCAGGATCAAAGCTGGGAACATAAATTATTGTGCATGAAATCACTTTAAGAACTTGAGGGAAATCATACAACTGTCAGGTGTTAGAGTAAAAATACGTTTTATTCTTATTATCCACATAATGACTACCAAATTCCAAAAACAACATCTGCTCCCAAAACTGTTGCTAACAGACATTGATCATCCTCTTCAGTAAAAATTTATCAGGCATGAGTGTCTGTTGGATGAATGCATGTGTGCATGACCACAATTGTGCTCTAAGGAGGTGGGATTGACTGCAGTCAAGCAGCAGATGTGTGGCATGATGGTGCACAGAGCTGGAAGAACCAAAGACAGATGCTTCACTGCTTCATCATCTGTATTTCTCACTGAAAATACTGCAACTAAACTGCAATTGTGTTTTAAATCCCTTGTAGGTGTTTTACTTGGCTCCCGGGCTCTAGCTCCAATGACTTTCCACATTCTGGAATCTGTGGTAATGGCTGATCATGATACGTGGTGACAGTAATTAAATTAGGAAAGGGAGGAAAGTGTGTCTTGCCTGCTCTCGATGACTCCAAAACATAAATCTCGCATCTACAATGACATTAGAGCAGTTCAGTAATGGGATCTGTGGTAATGCTCAATGTCTTAACAGATTCACAGATGTTTTTTTTCCAAAGAGCCATTTCAGCAGCATGGTATGTCTGTGTTAGTAAATACACAACAGCCCTTCAATGTGCATAGAGAGAAATCGCTGGGCCTGTGAGCAGCACAGAAAAACTAAAGAACTGGAAAACAATTTTTGTGAGTTGTGTATTGAGCATTTTCCATTTTATTTTGTCTTTGTCTAGGGACCCTGCTATGTTGACTTTGAAGGCAGAAGATTCTCAAATAATACTAAAATATGAACTGAATTGTTGATTTTATATTTGTCGGAAATCACTTTTTCAGATTCAGTTAATTGCAGTAATGACTATTTACATGTGTAAAATATACGGTCTTGATTTTTCTTTTAAAATTTGAAACAAACTCTAAGTTCTTGAAGTTATTTCTGGACTAATTTATAAAAGATTTCTTAAGACATCACCATCCCAAGTAAAATAACATTAGAAATGAAAAATCTTGCCAAATTTAGAATCTTTACATTTTGATATAGGCAATTCAACTGTCTGGGAAATATCCTCCTAAGGATTATATGAAACATACCCTCTTTCACTCATCCAAAAAACTTCTTCTAGTATGTTTCCCAATCTTCAGGTGGAAAATAGTTGTTAAGAAAAGTTTTCTCCAATAATTGCATATTTCCAGGCCTCACCCCAAGACTACTATATCCACAACTCTGTGAGGAGGGGTGATGATCTTTGTTTAAATAATTACGTTGATGAAGACATACTCTTTCTCAAGCTTTAGCCAGCCTGAGAATTTGCATGTTAAAGAAGTTCCTAGGTAATCCTACTGGTCTGGGAACCACTTCCCTATAATATTTTTAAGATCCTATTGTCACTAGAAGAGACTAATAAGCCAAAAGTCAGCCATGGCCTTCCCAAGAAATTTGCCTAAAATTGTGTCTTGCCCCCCAAAGGTGTGTCACACACCAAGATCCCACCCCCTCCCTCCTTCCCTCTCTCTGTTCTTCCTTTCCCCCACCCCCCTCCCTCCTTCTCACTCTCTCTCTCTGCTCTCCCCTTAAGCATTTTCCTTATCCCAAGAAAGTTCTCATCATTTGGTATTTTAAAAGTATTGTGCTTTTTCCAAAAGGCTGGCTTTTGAAACTTCTATGTTCTCTTGCTATTTGGTGTCTCTTGAGGGACACAAGCCCTGTGAAACAACAGAAACCTCTGCTTGGCTATATCACTTTTCATGAGTAGTAGACACGAGGCAAGGTAAAACTTGGTTCCGAGATCCTCATGGTACAAAATTGTTAATTGCCATGTAAGTGATTTCATGGTAGGATAAATTCTTAAGCCAAGGTGAGGACAAGGATGCCACTTTGCAAAATTTCAGGGAAGCACAATTCACAGCATTGCAGACTAGTCTGTCTGGAGCTGTGCAGTGCACCACCTCTGTGCCCTTGCTCAGTGACGCTCTCACCAGCTACACACACACACATTTAGTACTTCCTTTTATTCCTGACCTTTAGTTAACAGTGTCTAAGATTAATCATCTTATTCTCTATCTTAAGGAGAGAGCCCTGATAAAATGCTAATGACTTCATGTAATATAAGGTAACTATTCAACTTACACTTGAGTAGCTGACATCTTTGGGGGTGCTTGCTCAGTAATGAATAATCCCCTTCTTAAAACTGCCTGGAGTAGTAAATAATCTAAACCCCTGGGCATAGCTAATTAGATTATGAAGGAAATCTGATAAATGAAAGAGACTGGCTGATATGGGGCCATTAAAAATACTTGTCAAGAATCTGAATTAAGAATATGGAGTCCCAGAGCATTGTGAACTGAATCACTTCGGTGCAAAACTTCAGTAGTAATGTTTGATGAAGTGCAAAAGTTTCTAAAACTGGCCAGGATCCTCCTCTTCCTGAAGACTGGCAGCTTTTGTGGATTCTACAAGGGACTCTAATCCTCTGCACTGGTTATACCATTTATCCATTTGCTGCACCTTTCCCCAAATCTATTTTCTTGATTCCTTTCTTCTCTTACCACCTCTGCACTCCATGGACTGAGCAAGATCCGCTCCATCACTCCCCTGGAGTTGGCCAGTGGGAGGCACCCACAGGACATGAGAAAGTGGAAGAGAGAGAAAACAGAGTGTCTCGTCCCCGCTCCACGCTTTGCTGCCTTTGCTGCTAGTAGCGGCACCTCTTCCCCCAAGGTTTCAGCTCTCACCAAGCTCTAGCAACACAATTTTCCCCCTTCTCCTTTTAGCCCTAAAGGTAGTAATGACGTCACACTGTCACTGGGCTCTGGGTGCCACACAGTCCCTCCTTTATTTCTTTAACTCTGCCTGCACCTTACATTTGGGCCATAATCATGAAAGACACAATCCCAAAAGTTGAAATTCCAAAAGACTGAAATCTCAAAAATGCAATTTCAGAAAAAAAAATTGAATTCTTTTAAAGACATTAATTTGCATTTTAAAATATTTATCTGAGAAGTGTATAAAAATACAACAGAGGCTACTTTGTACAATAAAATAGGAGATAGCATACATATTTTTGAAGCATAAACACTCAGGCATACAAATGACAGTCACATGGCTATAAGTGGTTATGAGCAGATGAACTATATTCATAAACAAATAGGTCAAAAAGCAAAATGTATAAACATCTATCACTACCATTGGTAGTCTTGTGCATGCAGCTTTATAACGCACTTATCTGAAATACCATGGCAGACAACCTAAGTCCTTTGAGAAGATCAATCAAAACCCATGATGGATCACCAAAGCATATGTTATCACCCAGGGATAATATCTTGAGAATTTTTCTCCAAAGGTGCAGATGTATAAAAAAAAAACAAAAACCCTTCATTTATTAGAGAAGCTTCAACATTTTCACACACATTGCTTACACACAAAGTCAAGGTGATGACAAATGTACTTTCATACACTTTCATGACCATTGCAAATCATGCATGAAAAGATTAGCTCTTTGTAAAAGTCTTTACACAATTCATATTTCCAGCATTGGAAATGATGCAAAAATGAAATACATAGCATAATAACTTGTACAAAGTAATGATTGCAATGTAAAACAGTAGAAAAAGAGAACACAATCAAAAGCAACAAAAAAGAAAATTCAGCATATGAGAAAGTAGATTTACAGAGATAGATTATGGACAATTGCATAGAGGTAGTCCACAAAAGCTGGCCAGTTTTCACCATCACTAACTGCCTTGAAGTCTTGAATTACAATGAGTAGCTCTGGTTTGTCATTGTCATTCTTCTTTCATGGACTTGACTCTCCTCACATTCACACTCATTTTCTACATGATGCTGCTTTTTTTTTTTCTTTTAATTCTTCTATGATTCAGTATACACTGACATGAGCATTCCCTGTAGAACTTTTTAATCTTCTGTATCATGTTTCTATGTTGTTTGGGGTATATAATGTACAGAAATCCATTCCACGTGCACTCATACACAGACCACAAATCTAGCAGAAACAATATTGGTGAGCAAACAGTGATATCATTGAATAAATATCTTCTTATTGTACCATGAACGTAATTACTCTCAAACCAGTAACTTTGTTGGTTTCTTCAGGCAAATGCGGCTTCCATGTATTAAACGCTCTTGGAATGAATGTCATCAGCTAGTAGGAATGGCAGTACAGACAAACGATCCACTTGCAAACTGAAGTTGTGATTGTTGCCGTATCACGCAGCCAACCCACTCATCTGAATTTTTCCACTAAATGCATTGAGGTGAGTGGAAAAAAAAAAACTTTATTGGTAAAACCTCGAAATTTGCTGTTAGAAGCCTTCATCACATCTAATTTCAAATGTGTCATCATGGTTTGGAGACCCAACTGAAATTCATTTGCTTCTGCAAAGTTTACCAAATTATCAAATACACTTTTACAAAGGGCTTCTTTATCTCTAGTCATTAATACTGAATGAGCAGGTAAGTTCTAGAATTTTTTGATCCAACAAGGGCACAAATTGTATATAGTTAATAAAAAACAGCGGGGACAGTTTTGATAGTGCCATCCGTCAGCCCAAGTGAAATGTGTGCTAGTTTTCTATGTTGGATTTAGAAGTAAATTTAAGAAGTCTATCTTTTTTGACAGCCAAAACCTTAACCAAAAGTAGCTCACCATTTAATGTATTTTGTAACACCCAGGGAACGTCTTTGTCAGCAAGTGTTTGGTTTGGAAGTTTGCTGAGCTTGTCTAATTCTCTTTATTCTCTGATGAAGAGTGTCTTTTGGAGGCAAGACACTTGGTGTTATGTATGAAGGGACATAATTGAATAATTTGACAGGGGAGGGTTTTTTTTTTTTTTTGTACTTTTTGCCTGTGTTCTCACTTCACCTCACTGCAACCTTCAAAACATCCATTGCACTTGTATTTGGAGAATGTTTCTGGTCTACAAACTCTGTCCCTTTAGAAGTCTTCTCATTGCAATTAAGTGATTTTTCTGCTTTTGTAACACCAATAATAATTAAGCCAGTGAGTCTTGAGTTATGATATTCAAGGCAGCAGAAAAAATTTGTCCTAGACATCAAAGCAAAACTACTTCACCCTCTTCTTTTCTGGGCCCCAGGGCAATTGGATGGTGCGTGCCACCACTGAGGGCAGGTCTTCCCCACCTGGTCCACTGAGACACACACTAACCTCCTCTGGAAACAATTCCACAGATACATCAAAAAATAATGGTTTACCAGTTGATACCTAAACCATTTTTTTTTCTTGAGACAGTATCTTGATCTGTTGTCTTGGCTTGAGTGCAACGGCATCATCATAGCTTACTGCAACCTCAAACTCCTGGGCTCTTGCAATCCTCCCAGCTCAGCCTACCAAAGTGCTAGGATTATAGGTGTGAGCCACTATAAATTAAGTTCACAAGTCCACCCCTTGTCAAATTAGCACCCATATTATGTATACATCTCCTTAAATCATACTTAATTTCCAAATAAAGACAATAACAAGATAACAGTTCCATCTAACATGATGCAACTTACATGTAACATGATACACCTATCCTGCGTACAACCAAAACTGGGCTAATCCCTTCCCCATAGTTCAGCTTTTAGAATTTCAACATTTGGGATTATGGCATTCAGGATTGTGTCTTTCAGAATTATGATTGATACTGCTGTACCTACCTCTGCAAGTATGCCTTTCATTAACACTGAACCATCTGTGTGAATTCTGTTTCCTGTTGGAACCCTGACTGGCACCTTACAATACATTTTCTCATGAGTGCTAGTAGTAGAATTTGTGTAAATTTGTTGTGCTTGAGCTGTGGCACTTGCATGCAACCATTATTTAACTAAAATATGCTAACTTTTACCAGGGGGGTTAAAAATTCCAAAAGATGGTATCACTTTCAGATAAACATGGTAGATTTTATCTCCTCTCCTTCCAAAATTCCATTAAATGGAAGAGAAAATCAATTAAAGGTACCGATCCACGAGAATAAAGGAATGGGAAAGAACTTAACAGTGAACTAGAGATGGCAGCAAGACTTAGAAGATACTAAGTGGCTAGAGAAGTGATAACCAAATTAACACAGCACAGAAAATCAGTCTAGCAGAGAATACCAAGGGCTACAAGCCGATTGTCTGCCCCGCAGAAAACTAAATACTCAGAAAGTACCAGGAAAGGGTGTGAGGGAAGATAAGATTTTTGCCCTAAACAAAAGGAATGGTTGAAAGACTGTATAGAAAGTTATTGAAATTTGGGATCTTCTTCTCCACTCCCCAAGAGGTTATGCTCTGAAGAAAGGTAACCAGAAAGAGTAGAGGTACAGTGCGGCTGCACTCGGGGGAAGTATGTGAGAGTCTGAACATCTATTCTACTTCCAGAATTCTAGCAGCTGGATAGGATGGAAAATTCTCTGGACATGATGATCTACTCAGAAAGAAGACACCCAAGTACTGAACAACTGAAAATCCAACAAAAGGCTAAATTTCTCTGGGCCTCTGATGTAGTGACCCCTATGTATAACAGCCACCAAACCCAAATTTATTTATTTATTTATTTATTTGGGACAGAGCCTCAAGCTGTTGCCCTGGGTAGAGTGCCATGGCATCATAGCTCGCAGCAACCTCCAACTCCTGGGCTCAAGCAACTCTCCTGCCTCCGAAAAACCAAATTTATTAAAGAACACTGTCACTCTCAACTTATCACAAAAGCCAGTATAGTGATCTAAAACCATAAATGTGCTAAATAAATAAAAATAAATTTTTGACATAATACATGGAGAGTAAAACTTTTACTTTTTCCTATTTACTTTAACTTATATTTTCTGATAAAATATGTTCAAATTGTATATACTTTGTAATTATGGCTATCTTAATTCTTTACATTATTATTGTCAAAACAAATTATGAAGAAATAAATATTTATAACATAATTAGTATATCTGATGAAATAAAAGCAAGAAAAATAATTTATAGAGTATATAATTATTTTATTACTCATCCACACATCTATAGATCTAAACAGCACCCAAAATTGAGCTATAGTAGTTATATTGTCGTTGACACTCTGATGACTTTAAGTTATTAAAGCTAGCTTTTCCAAAAGTTATTATTATTCTTGTTATTATCATCTCTTTTTTTTAGAATCATACTTGTCAAGATAGAAGGATTGCAACTTGTTAGCTTGAATTATAATTTCTAATATTTAGATGTACGACATACATGTATATAAGTTTAAATTTGTGTCTTGTCCAGAGCCCCATTATTAGGGGTAGGCCTAAACCATAATTCACAAGACACCTGAGGAAATCCTCAATAGGAAAATGAAGAAAGAGTATAAAACAAGGGAAAGAAATCTTCAGGAAATAAAACAACTATAGATGTTGCAAGAAAACTATTTTAAAATTCTGTATTATTGGCAATCTCATAAGTACAAGAGAAACCATTGTATCTATTTTTAAAAAAACAGATCAAGATCATTTTTACTTATATTTGGAATTCAGAGAATGAGAAATACTTCATGTAAATGGAGCTACAATAAAAATTTCAAAGTATATACTGGTCAAAATTCAACATTAAAGAAACTTTTAGAGCATGGGCAAAAGATATGAACAGATTTTATCAAAGAGACTATACAGATGGAAAATAATCAACATCATTAGACCTTTAACTTATATTAATAAAATACTATTTCTTTATATTTAAATAAATAAATATTAGAAATTAAAACCACAATTAAATACAAATTAAAATTATAATTTGATATCACTATACACCTGACAGAGTAGATTAAATAAAAAATAATGCCAAAAATTAAATGCTGGTGAAGATGCAGAAAATCTAAATCATTCATACCCTGCTGGTGGGAATATAAAATGATATATTTACCTGTCAACTAGAAAACAGTAGGACAGTTTCTTATGAGACTAAAGTGTAACTACCAATACAATCCAGCAATTGTATTCTTGGGAATTTATTTCAGAAATCTGTAAAAGTTATATTTGCACAAAAATCTGTATAAGAAATTTTACATCAGCTTTATCTGTAGTAACCCAAAACCACAAACAACCCCAAAGTTTTTCAATAGTTGAATGGTTAAACAAACTGCGTAATGTCCATGCTATGGGATGCTACTCAGCCATAAAAAAGAATAGACAAATGATATACAAAACAATTTTCATGAATCTCAAAAATATATATATTGAGTTTTTAAAGCCAATACTGAAAGTTTATATACTGTATGATTCCATTTATAACATTCTTGAAATGACAAAATTATAGAAATGTAAACAGACTGGCTGTCCGTGGTTGGGGGATAGGGTGTGGAGAGATGTAATGTAGCTATGAAGACCTAGATGAGGAATCCTTGCAGGGATGGGAATGTTCTGTGTCTTGACTGTAACGATATCCTGGTTGTGATATTGTACGACAGTATTGCAAAATATTATCACTGAGGAAAACTGACTAAAGTAACATCTCTGTTTTATTCCTTACAACTTGATTTAGATCTAGAATCTACAATTATCTCAAAGTAAAAAGTTTAATTTAAAAAATAATAAAGTAGTAGGACTAGAATACCAATTCAAGGAAACCTAGAAAATAGGATATAAAGACAAAGATGTTTAGATAGGATCCAACACCGGAAGGCAAATTCAGATAGTCAAACAATTAACTAACAGGAAAAAATTATCAATGAAAAACCATAAGAAACTGCCACTAAATTGAAGTAGGTGAGACACTAGGTATGAAATATGAAATGAAAGATGTGGTGGTAAATTCTATGTGTCAACTTGTCTGGGCCATGGGCTGCCCAGACATTTAGCCAAACATTGTTCTGGATAGGTCTGTGACTACATTTCTGGATGAGATTAACATTTGTCTCTGTAGACAGATGAAGTAGGCTGTCCTCTGTGATGTGGGTGGGCCTTGTCCAATCAGTTGAGGAATAAGAGGAAGCTCTTCCTGCCTGCCTGCTTGAGCTGGAACATTCGTCTTTTCTGGCCTTGAACTCAAACTAAAATATCAGCTCTTATTGGGTTTCTACCCTACAGATTTCAGATTAGAATTTGCACCATTGACTCTCCTGCTTTTCAGTACTTTAGACTCAGACTTGAACTACACATTGGCTCTCCTGGGACTCCAGCTTGCTGACTGTAATGTAAATCTTAGAACTTCTCAGTCTTCATAATTGCATAACCCAATTCTTACAATAAATCATATTATATACACACACACAAAGATTATAAGGAATTGGCTTAGACATACGTATACATACACAAAATGTGTACACATGGAAAAAGTGTAAAGAACATGGGAATAAAAGGCTCACAGCATATCAGCACTGTTGAGAACTATGAAAGGTTTGAGATTTTTACCCTACTTGTAAGACAACAAGTTAGCCTACCACAGTTTCATAAATTCTGGCAAAAGACATGAAACTTGAGTCAGAGATAAAGAATTTTATTGTAACATACCAAGCACTTTCATATCCGTGTGGCTCTCTTTGCCCCCCACCAAAGTCTCACAGGAAAACACAGAGCAACCCAAGCATGGATTTGTGTCGCAAATGAGAAACTCTGAGCTTGAGAAAACCCAAATCTTGTGTATGGGCTTCAAGAAAACCTGACTAAACTTTGCACGAGAGGGAGACTCCTTATTATGTCTATTATATGAGACAACAAACAAATCTGCGCTCCCTTTAAGAGAAGAGACACTGTTTTCTAAGACTATACAAATAACTTTGAATAAACAATTCAGAACAAAAGGATCTCAGTTCTTGAGCTCAAATGACATGTAGAAATGCTAGAAGCCTATGGAAAATTGTTTCCAACAACCAAAAATAAATAAAAATACAGATAATAATATAAATGTGTTCATAAGTAAAAAGCAGGTCTATTCAGGTAGACTTTTAATGAAAAGATAATGAAGCAGTGACAAAAAGTCTATTGTTTTCAAGCAAAAACTTTATACCCAGCCAAATTATCAATTGATTTAGACATAGAATAAAAACATTGTCAGACATGGGCAGGTTTATAAAAATTAATCTCTAAGCATTTTCTATGGAAAACTTCCAAGAAGCTATGCAGCAAATCTAGAGTTAAAAAAAAAAAAAAAAAAGGAGAGATGGAGAGAGCAGGAAAGGTACCCGGCAAGTTTGGGTCAGGCATCCAGTAAACATCATGTAGGCCTCTTTCCTGTTAAACATAGATGTGTAGACATGAATAAACCCAGAATTTACTCAGAAAAAAATACAAAAAGGAAAAATATGAGATTCAGTATATAGGAGAATCAATATAGATTTATCAACCAAGAAAAATTCTAAGATGATGATTTTTCAAAATTCCAGGATAACTGTTCAGCAGCTCCTAAGAGCACACACTAGGGAATGCAGGAGGCGGGATGACAACTCCAGAGGGAGAGATCATATGGCGGGGAGGAAAGGGGCACTGACAGATTCTATTTTAACTATTCAGAAAATGGTACTGGCAAGAGGTGACAAATTTGTTCAAATCCGTTCACATTAATAGGTCGCTGTGGTCTGAATGCTTGTATTCCCTTGAAATTTGTATGTTGAAACTGTGTGAAGGTATTAGGAGATGAGTGGGGCCTTTGGGAGGTGATTAGGTCATGAGGGCAGAGGCCTCATGAATGGGTTTAGTGCCCTTACAAAAGAAGTCCCAGAGCACTGGATAGCTATGTCCACCAGGAAGGACACAACTCAATGGCACCATCAATAAACCAGCATGTTCACCAGAAACCGAATCTTAGGGTGTCTGGATCTCAGATTTCCCAGCCTCCCGAACTGTCAATTTCTGTTGTTTGTGAGATACTCAATTCTTGACATTTTGTCATAACAGCCTAAAAGAAGTAAGACATAAGTGTAAAAAATTGTATAATATGATTCTTATGGCATTAAAATACATTTAACATAGATTTTATACACTACCCATATACAGAGACACATACATACACACGTCTCATATTCCTTTTAATGTTCTGAGTTTTAGTGCAATTAATATATTTTGTTCATATGATAAAAAATTCTGTTACAAAATCTAAAATCCTTTGCTAGATTTATTAATATTAATACTACTGTAACTGGTATGCTTTTAAAATTTATATTCTGTGTTTTCTGCTTGTATCTTACAGAAAGAATTCAATAATCTTACTGCTTCTACCCTATAATCTCCCAAGTATTCCTTTATCAACTGATAATTTCCACCCCTAATATCTCCTTCCAAGCACAGGAATATCCTACTTATCCGTACATTACACTTTGTAGAAACCTTTGACTATGATGACCATTTCCACCTCTAGAAATACAATACTATGGAGGTTCTTCTATACTCTCTTTCCTTAGATCCTTTGACTACACTCCTACATCTCTGGATCGCCTTTCATTTTACTTTGTGCCTTTCTGTTTCTTTGTTCCTAACATCAGTATTTCTCAACACTGTTTTCCTGATCCCCTTCTCATTCTTCACATTTTACATAGGGAATCTCTTCAGCATTCATTCTGTTAAATTGACAAGAAAATCCACAATTTATAAGGTAGTCCCCTCAGTAAGTGCATGCTGAAAACTCTCAGGCAGAGGCCAAAGTTCATAGATGGAATTTCTTCCTCCCCTGGGAAATCTCACTTCTTTTTTTTTGAGACAGAGTCTCACTATGTTGTCCTCAGTAGAGTGCTGTGGCATTACAGCTCATAGTAACCTCAAACTCTTGGGCTTAAGTAATTCTCTTGCCTCAGCTTCCCAAGTAGCTGGGACTACAGGTGCCTGCCACAACACTGGGCTATTTTTTATTGCAGTTGTCATTGTTGTTTAGCAGGCCCGGGCCAGGCTTGAACCCACCATCCATGGTGCATGTGGCTGGCACCATAACTACTGTGCTACAAGAGCCAAGCCCTTACTTCTGCTCTTAAGGACTTTCACCGGATCGGATGAGTTCCAGCCCAAGCATAATGTCTTGAGTTGATCTAAAGACAGCTCAGATATCAATCACATCCACAGAAGACCTTCACAGAAATACATCCATTAGTGATCCTTTGAGTAACTGGGAACTGTAGCCTAGACAAGTTGACACCCGGAACTGACCATCGCTGAGGAGAAGGCAACATGGAGGGACACGCAAAGCAGAAGTGTGCAAGGAGAGGAATCGCCCACTACACGGAGTCCTGGGTGAAGGAGGCACGTCAGCTTCCACTCATCTTCCCCTGTGAGAGCTTGGTCATGTGGATGCACCTAACTTCAAGGAAGGCTGGGAAGTGTAGTCCAGACATGAGCTCAGTATGAAAGCAAAAGCCAAGTGGTCTCCACCACACCAAAGACCAATTCTGAGAGAGTGAATCTCAGCTCTTTAGTTGCATGTTTCCTCCTTAGGCTACAGAACTGAAAATTCACTTTCCTCTTTCCAGATAAAGTCTCACTAACATTTGAAAACCTGACACACTGCTGATATAAGTTGACATGTACACAATGGGCCACAAAAGGCTATCTCTCCTTGGCATAGCTTAGGCAGCTTCTGTTTTTATAGCAATGATATGAGTTTTGATCAAACTTTGGTTATTATGTGTACAAATGTCCATCATTTATAACCTGGCTAAATATGCATTGTCAGTGTAATATCAATGACATTCTACCACCTACTTTAGAATAAACAATTGGGAACGTCTGATTCTAGTTATTAACCAAGAGAGAATGATAAAATTCTGAAATACTTTGGCTGTTTAAACAAGACAGACTTGCTCCTGTAAGAATAAGATTCTGCCTTTGGCACCTGTCCAAGCCAATAGGATAACCCTGGGACTAGAGATGGGGACGTGTTTGAGTGCTCATAGCAGCTTTATTTCATTTCACTCATTCACTCTTTCATGAATCCGTAGATATAACCCCTAAAACCTTTCTTCTGGCAACTCTGCATTTGTTTCCTTCTCATGGAAATGAGAAGGATTTGCTGGATACCATTCCTTCTCAAGGAATGAAGGAAGAAATAGAAGGAGAGCCTGGAACTGCACTGTTTTTGCCTTCCCTCCATTTATGATTTTTCCACATGCATTCCCAACGTTACTAGAGATAAGAGGCTTAAGTGACTCCCATGTTAGTGAGTAGCCCCATGATCTGTACCCACCTCTCACTCCACGGTCCCTAAAGCCTTTTGTGTGTCCATGTATTGCAGTTACTATTTTAATATATGTCCCAGTCCCAAATGAGGTGAAGGTAATGAGGACTCCATTTAAGACATGGTGCCTATTCTCCAAAATGTTACTAGTTAGGGACATCACAGATGAGAGCACAACCAAATTAGGGCCTGTCCCTTATTAAAAGAACTTTTGGACTTGTACAAACATGATCCGCTTCTTCCCTCCAAGTCAGGCTCCAGATTTTTTGGAAAACAATACTGAAGCCAGCTGCAAAAAGAAATACTTTGAATGATACTGGGACAAGAAATAGTTAATAAAATGTGGTTATTTATTCTGGAAAACCTAAACAGTTGATAGATATCACCTATCTGACTTATTATAGTAAGTTCCATGTAGTCCAGTAGTGTCCAACCTTTTGGCTTCTATGGGCCACATTGTAAGAAGACTTGTCTTGGGCCACACATTAAATATACAAATACTATGAAAGCTGATGGGCAAAAATAGGCCTGTGCATCACGGTAAGCTCTCGCCAAATGGCCACAACGTAGCAGCCTATGGCACTCCTCCTGGGTGAAGGACTCAACTACAACTTGGTCTGTACCTAACAACCACAAATGTGGTAACTTCATCATTTGTACCCTCATATTAAAAAATTTTTTAAAGTAAAAGAAAAGAAAAAAGACAGAAGGAATATTGATCGTTTTTCTTGAGGACAGAGGCTTTGCTGGATACCAAGAAGGAAAATCTTTACCCAGAGGCACTCACGGTCTTGAGGGAGAGCTACAGCACTGTTACCAATGGTAATTTAAATAAGCACTTACTATAGCCCAGACTTCATTTTATGTATAGATACCATCGTCTCTCTCACAAGTAAATACACATATGAGCACACAAACAAACAAATTATTCAACAAGCCCAAAGTCACAGTAAAAGACGAGCCCATCATTAATCCTCAGCAGCCTGAGTCCAAAGCCCATATTAATAACCAGTACTTCCTACTTCCTTCCAAACAAGCAAGTAACTGCAGTACTTTATGCCAAGAGCATACAGTTGGGGGCTATTAAAATTTCAACAAATGCTTGTTGAATGGGAAGCTGTTTTAGGGTCTCTAGTGGCCTCTTTGGCAGCCAGAGAGGCCCATCTGGGGGCTGCAGATACCCAGTCTGCAAGTGCTTTTTGGTTCTGGAGAGATAAGGGAAATTGGAGTAGGGCAGAAAAGAAAGAAAGCCAGTGGCTTGCTAGGCTCAAGAGGCAGAGAGATAAGGGGGCTTCCAAAGTTTTCCTCAAGCATATTTAGTCGGGCTTTCTGGGGAGGAAAGAGGATCATGCGATGGACAGTAGAGCTACGTGGGCCACATGCTTTACTCCCACACCTTCATTTCTGCCCCAAGACAGGGAGCAAGAGAGAATGGGGTGAGATTCAGCAGGAAGAAGAGAGGAGGGGAGGGGAGGGGGAGAGAGAGAGAAAGAGAGAGGGAGGGAGAGAATGGATATTAATGAGAAACAGCAACACAGTGTTCCACGCCAAGCTTTTCCAGGTGGAGATGTTTATGCATTATTCCTCTAGCCCTGTGTTTTTCAACACTTTATCTCACAGCACACTCAAAACTATAGTTAAACTTTCACAGCACGCTTAAATTATGTTGATCAAAAAAAAGAGTGAAGAAAAGGAATACTTTCTGTGCTTTGAACTTCTTTTGAAAATAATTAATGATCTTTAAAAATTTTCATGACGTACCTAAACTCCTCTCCCAGCAGACCAGCTAAGAATCACTAACCTCGCTTGCAGACCAGCTAAGAGCCACTAACCTCGCTGCTTGGTAACTGCATGCCTCTCACAACACGAACATCGTCCTCAACTAGGCTCTTTTAACTTTTTCTAAAGTAAGGAATCCGAATGCAGGTATTTTTATCTGTTACTGAATTACAGAAACATAAATCTATTCTAACAGTTTGTTAGTCTTGTAAGAAACAGTGACTCTCTACTGTGACACCTTCATGAGGGATTTTTCAAAGGTTTCATACTCTGATTTTTCATCTCATGTTCTGGGCTTAGTATCTAATGACAGGTGACATGTGGCATGGTTGTATGCTCAGCTGGGCAACTGAGAATAAGCAACCTTTTCTAGCCAGCGAGTAGGTCCCGCCATTTGAACAAGAAGTTAGCTGACTTAGTAATATGATAAAAGGCACATCTGGGGTGACACGGTTCGCGGTCAGTTGTATTGCTCTAAACATGTCAGATTTAGTCAGAACTTCCAAATACTCAAGAAATTAGTATCACCTCTCCCTTCAGTTAATAAGTCTTGTAAAGTCTCACTTACGTGTTATAAATCCTCTCCCTCATGCAGCCTTCCAGGTGCCCCTTCTTCTAGCCCTTAGACCCTTGTCATATATTTTCATATATTTCCAGAATTTTTATTGATGATGTTTCTCTTTCCACCCTCTACAGTCTTGGAAATTACATTCTTCTTCCAAGGATGTGCTCTAATAACCTCTCTCATAAATGTCTTTCTTGATCTACTCACCTTTTAAATTTGCCTAACTGCTTATTTAAAACTCATAATATAGTTACTGCTTTGCCCTCTGAGATAATAGACAGGGAAAGAACTTTGAACTACATATAAAATGCTCTACAACTATTAAACATATTCCATCCCTTCTTTCTACTTTGCATTATAATTATTTGCCTTCTTTACTGTAGAAGCTTCTCGTTGCTACTGTAACAAATGACCATAAACTTACTGATTTTAAACAATTCCAGTTTATTATCTTACAGTTTTGGTAGTCAGAAGTCCAAAATGGATTTCACTTGGATGAGATCAAGGAGCCAACAGGGCTGTACTCCCTCCCAAGGGTCCGGGAGAGACTTGTTTCCTTGCCTTGGAAGCTGCTAGAGGCCGTTCGCACTCATGGGCTCATCGGCCTTCCTCCCTCTTCAAAGCCAGCAGAACGCCTTCCGGCCCCTCTCACCTCTGCTTTGTCCTCACGCCGTCACCTCCAACTCTGACGCTCCTCTTCCTTTTCACTAATAAAGAACCTTGTAATTTTGGGAGACCCACCCAGATATTCTTCCCTCTGTCAAGATCCTTAGTCACATCTGCAAAGTTCTCTTTGCCATGACAGGCAGCACATTCACAGGTTTCAGGGCTTAGGACATGGAGATTTGGTGGTGAAAATAGCATTAGTCCACCTACTAATTTTCCTTTTTAGTTCTTTTTTTTTTCCTAGCTTCATTGAGACATGATGGACAAATAAAAATTGAATGTATTTAGGTGATACAGTGTCATCTTTTAATATATGTATACATTGTGAAATGAATACCACAATCACCCTAATTAACATATTCATCACCTCATATAGCTTTTTTGGGGGGGTAAGAACACTTGAGATCCACTCTCTTTGCAAACTTTAAGAATCCATTATTAACTCTAGTCACCATTAGGTTTACAGTACATATTTATCTTCTTGCTAAAGTCTTGTAGCCTTTGACCAATATCTCCGCTTTCCCCCTAGCCCCTGGTAGTACCACTCTACTCTCTGCTACTATAAATTCAACTTTAAGTTTTCACATGTATAAGTGAGATCATGTGGTATTTCATCTTTTTTGTGTGGCTTATTTCACTAAGCCTAATGTCCTCACAGTTCATCTATGTTGTTGTAAAGTTTCTTCTTTTCTAAGGTAAAATATTCACACACAAACACAATTTTATTTTTTTATCCATTCATCTGTTGACACCTAGACTTCTCTCTCTCCCTATTGTGAGTAATGCTGCAGTAAACATGGCCGTGTAGCTTTGTCTTTGCGACAGTGATTTGACTTCTTGTGAACATATTTTCAGAAGTGAGATTTACTGTAGTTCTATTTTTAACATTTTGAGGAACCACCATGCTGTTTTTCATAATGGCTCTCCCAATTTACTTTCCTACCAACAGTCTATAAGGGATTTCTTTGTTCCACATCCTGGTCAACACTTGTTACCTTTCAACTTTTTAACAACAGCCTTCATAGCGCATGTGAGGTGAGATTCCAGTGCTGTGAGAAGCCCCAGCGACGTGCACAGGAAACACACGGGTCCTCTACTTGATAACCTCAGCTGAATTCCTAGCAAATGTCAAAGAAAATTTTCATTAGACAAGTTAAACAGGGGAAAAAAGACTTTGTTCAAGACTATTGCAATAGGAAGGAACTGAACTCTGAATATAGCAGGAACAATGGGGGATTTATAACCAATGAGTAGGGTGAGGAAGTCAGTGGATAGAAAATTAATCAAATGAACCTGATTAGGAATCAAAGATGGGAGATTATTACCAAACTTGCTTGGCAGGATTCTTGCTAAAACTAGACTGGAAAGTCAAGAACAACAGGCCAAGGATGAGGCCTTGTAGGGAGATGAGGGCTCAGAGAAGCCTGACTCAAATTTGGTACAAGAGGAAGTCCTTGTCACCAACAGCTACTTAACTGCCAGTCACATGAGTGACTATCTTGGATGTCTAGCCTAGTCAGTCCTTCAGATGACTCCAGCTCAAGCGTCATCTCACTGCAGACACACAAAAGATCACAAGAGCCTTCCAGCTGAGCCCCATCAAGTAACAGAGCCATGAGAGATAATAGTTTTAAAACACTATGTTTAACGGTTTTGTTAAAGGCAATAGATAACCAAAGCACAGTCAAAACCATCCCAAATGATACAAAGATGTGGAAGCTATAAGCAAAATTTCTTTGTGTACGAGGATCTGAGGATGAAGAGTTGCACGGATGTAATGGAATGAATGTCAGGACCACCCGAAGGTGCTGCCGGGGGCAGGATGGAGCTGCTAAGGCTGGATGCAGAAACAGGAAACGCAGGCTGCAAGGAGCCTTCTATGTTGTAAGAATCTGGGAGCTTTTAAGTAACAGCTAGAAAACTCACTGAATCATTCATTATACAGTCAACGAATACTAAGAGATTTACTAGTGGAGGGAGACCTGAGAAAGCAGTATTCCCAGCAAAGGTGATACTTAAAAGTGGCTATTTCATTAAAAAGCAAAATATACCACACAGCATAAAGTTGTCCTGTGCATCCAATTCAGAAATTCCATCTTCCCCGAAAGCTAAAAACATTCTCAGGCTCAGCACTTAAGAAATTAAGCACATTCAGCTAAACATGAAAGTCATCTTGATATTGATAAATGAAAGTGCCAGTTTGAAGCAGTAACATTGAACAAAACTGGCAGCAACATAAAAGGGGTCATCTCCGGAGGTATGTCACTCAACCACACTTTTTTACAGCTGAGAGAGAGCAAAAATAACAGGAGACGTGTGACTCCTCCTTCCATCACAAAGGACACATATCCGCAGGGTAGTTCACTGCAGTGGAAGTCGGAAGCCCTGGCACTTGACGGCACTGTAAACATCACCTGGGTGCTTGCTGGCCCCAAAGCTCCTTTCTTCACCTCTGTGTGCGGACAACACCATCAACACTTCCTCCCCCCTCTCCCCCCAGGGCTCCAATGGGAACTGTGTGACAAGTGTGTGTGATCTCATCTCAAATCCCCACACAAATGCTAACTACCAGTGTTGTTATTGTTGTCAAAGCCAGTCTCGCAGTAGCGAGACACAGTCCTAAATAGGATAGAGGTGACTGTGCGCTAAGAACTAAGAGTTCCAAGGATATGCAGAGGGGTATGTATGTGTGCGTACGTGGGTGAGAGAAGTGTGTTGAACATGTCACAAGAAGACAATAAACAGACAACATTTTCATGAAGAAATATTTATTTCAGCAAAATTATTTTCCAGGTTACCTCAAGTCCTTTTACTTTTTTAATTTTTTTTTTAATTATTCTATTATGAAAATTTCAAGCATATCACAAAAGTAGAGCGAAAGAGCTAATGAAATCCCAGGTGTTGTTTATGCAGAATCACCTGGCCCAGGTGGAGCCTCTCAGAAGCCCTGAGAGAAGCCTGGGCTCCTCTGTTTTTCAGACTCTGAGATACTAGAGAAATGTTGATGTATTTGAAATAATGACTGTCACTGTCACAGGTTGTGTTCTCTGGAAGCAGATACTGCAACTGAGAAGTGGGAGACGTCTATTAGGGATCTTCCGGGGAGAGGACAGGGACAGAAAGAAGACAGGGCAGAGGCACAATCAGACTGTGACAGAGGCCAGCACAGCCTTGGTCATCCTGGGGGGAAGCTCCAGAGAAACACTGTCAAGTACGTCCCGAGTCAGATCCAGCTGGTTGATGTTTTACTCGCGTGCGCCCTGCTGTGCTCACTCCCTCACCACGGCTGGCCAAGGAAGGGTCAGCCTTGTCTGAGGGTCCTTCTGCTGCTGCCGTGGACCCCGAGGGGGCTTATGGCTGGATGTTGTCCTGTGGATCACCTTGCCCTTGTGGAATAAGGGCTATTTCAGATAATTATACTATGCCCATTACTTGTCATTAAAAGACATCTGCACAAAAAAATCAGTACACAAAATACAAATATGGTCTTTGGACTCTTTTGCTAGGCAGGAAACCCAAGGCATTAGAAAAGGAATTGGTTCTCCTAATTACAAGCAAATCAACTTCACTAGTTTATCTTTTGTGCCTTTCATGTGCTGCTCCAGGTTTCCAAGGCTCGTCACGATGTGGGAGATGTTAGATCTCTGATGGCAGATCTCAGAGTTGGCGAAAAAGGAAAATTAAAAGCAAAACCATAGAGCTGATTAGGAAAAAACTGCATATTGTATTCAGAGAGAGTAGAACACTATACATTAATTATGGGGATGCTTAGCTGGTTGTAGGAGATCAGATAGGAATAATGCAGTAGGAAGTTGGATGAAGATAACGAGGCAGCAGCAGGGGCTGAGAATCCTATTTATGGTGGACCATGCTTAAAATGGATGTCAGCAGAAACAGCAGGAGGAACGTGGGATGTCAGGTCTGTGATTAACAACAGGAGAATTTCAGGGAACAGTTGCCACAGCAGTAAGATTTTGCCAAAAGCTGAGAGCAAAAAGTTAGTGTGCTACGGGATCAAGAATAGAAGCAAGTGACTGTGAGTTAGAATTCCTCAGAAATGAACTATCCAGAGTTAGCATTTATTAAGCAAGTGATAGTGCTTTGCTGTTGAGTGATCCTGTTCACAGAGTGTGGAAAAATAATGAATCAGAATTCACAGAATGTTTGAAATGCTGGTCTATGAAAATAAAACGGCTAGCTTTTACTGACTTCCATGAAATGGCAGCTAGCATTTCCATAAAAACTAATGAAGGGACAAATGTAAATAGTGACGCAATGGAATACATCTGCAGACCTCAACCCCAAGCCATGGACTGCTACTGGTTGGTTGTCTAATAGGAACTGAGCCACCACACGGCAGGAGGTGAGTGCCAGGAGAGTGAGCAGAGCTTCATCTGTATTTACAGCCACTCCCCAGCACTTGCATCACCGCTTGAGCTCTGCCTCCTGTCAGATCAGCAGTGGTGTTAGATTCTCATAGGACCCTGAACTCTACTGTAAACAACACATGTGAGGGATCCAGGCTGTGTGCCGCTTGTGAGAATCCAATACCTGATAATCTTAGGAAGAGCTAAGATAGTGATTCTAGTGCTAGGGGATAGCTGCACATACGCAATGGGACTGCCTAGTTGCAGGAAAATAAGTTCCTGTTGAGCAACAGGGCTCCTGTTGATTCTGCATTATGGTAAGTTGTTTAATTGTTTTATTATATATTACACAATGTAATATATTGTTTTATATATTGTAATATATAATAAAAATAAAGTACACATAAATGTAATGCATTTGAATCAACCTGAAACCATTCCCCCATTTTCCCAGTCTGTGGAAAATGTATCTTCCATTGAAACCTTTCCCTAGTGCTGAAATTTTGGGGACCACTGAAATACATGGTAAAAATAGGTAAAAATGGGCCTCTAGAATCTTCTCTCCATTTGTCACTTCCACCCTCACACAGACCTTGGTCCCTTAAAGCTGTGACTCCTCTCCCTCCCTAAGGGCCCTCTTCAACATCCTCTGCCCTGGCCAGCCCCTTTCACCAACCCTTCTGCAGCACAGTGCTGTGTGTCTAGGTTGAAGGAACTCAAGAAGGGTGGCCAGCAGAGAGCTCCAGGTCTTTTTAATTATCTCTAGTTAAATTCTCTCTAATGTATAAGACCCCTCCAGAAGATCTACATTTTTGAAATGGACCCCAAGACAGTTTCCTGCATACTGGGGAAGGGAACGTTTTTAGGTTGTATAGGATTCTTCCAAGGCTTCTCAAGTAATATGACATATTAGTGATATCACTGCCTGGGAGTAAGGCCGGCCCAGAAACTAATCTTTGCTAAATACAGTTCATATAAGCATGAAGAACTTCTCATCTCCTCTCAATCTGAGCACATGTTTTTCACCGCAATTCTTTTCCTGCCTCCTTTTAGTGTTAATTTCTCTCTAAACATAATGAAGAGACAACAGAAATAGAAGAAAAATAATAGCAGAAAAAACAAGACAACTTGGACCTAAATTTTTACTTTTCCATTAGCCAAACGAGGCCTTAGGCAAGTTAAACCTCTTTGAATCTAAAATACACATTATAGGACAGATATGAGAACTGTTTGATGGCTTGGCACCAGTGAGGCTCACAAAAGTGAGTTTCTTTCCTCTAAGCCAGAAGGCTGTCACGTGGATCACCTGGCCCCTGTAGAATCATGGTAACTTCAGATAATTATACTATGATCATTTGTCATTAAAAAACATATGCAAAAAAAAAAAATCAGTATAGGCTTGGCGCTCACAGCACAGTGCTTATGGCACCGGCCACATGCACGGAGGTTGGTAGTTCAAACTCAGCCTGGGCCAGCTAAACAACAAGGACAACTGTAACAAAAAATAGTTGGGCACTGTGGCAGGCACCTGTAGTCTCAGCTACTTGGGAGGCTGAGGCAAGAGATCACCGGCCATCCCCATAGAAAGAATCCCCAAATATTGAGTACATAGGAATAGGAACACCTGTGTTCACATCCCCAAAGGCCATGTAAGGGAAATCCAGGTTTGAAGCCCAGAGATCACATGCCTCCTGCAAGCTACATGATCTTGGACACATAGTGGTCTTCAGATATAAGAGGAGAGTAACACCTATGGTTCTTTCTATTCCTGAGGAACATAGATCAATATAAATAAAATGGATTTGTAACAATAAATTATGCAATATTACATCACAGTTCTAGAGAGAGTTGCATAGAAAATATTGTGAACACGTTTAAAAGAAGAACTGAGTAATACTGGTGTAAGAATCAATGTCTTAATTTTTCAGCTATCTAATTTCCTCTGATACAAATTTTAACCTGGCTTCAGTTACTACTAACAAGGTTAATGTAGAATAAAATGCATTCTTCTTATCTTCAGTTTACAGAAAGCAAAATTAATTTTTGGTTTTTTGTTTTAAAATATCTTAAGTATAGAAATACCAAATAGTGAATGATCTTCTAGGGTTAAAAAATGTATACATGTACCTAGCACCTAAAAACCATGACACATTTCTTAAATTAACCAAAATACCTTTGGATGAAGAAAGCTATGCTTTATACTATATTCTGTATAACTCATACTAAGTTTTGGCATTCAGAGGAAGTCCATACTGAAAGACAAAATTGCTCCTGTATGTGCTGTGATGGATGACAGTGGTGTTGTTTGTTCCAATCACCATGCCATCTCATGTAAACAAATATATAGAGAGGTGTCAGAACAGAAGACAATATCAGAAGGGTATTTGTGAGCATGTGAGAAGGTCCCCGAGGACTCCCAGAAATAACGGGGTGAGTTCCTCTAAGTGCGAGTACAAGTCCTACACCAACGATCAGGGTAAGAGGCAGAAAAACATATGGATTATTTTGCTTAATGCAACCCCCATCTGTATTGACAAGTTGTGGAAGCTGGAGAAACATCCTGCCACCTACACCACCTCCTCGCATCTAGAATGCAAAGAAACAAAATATTGATAATGTACATCCCCCCCCCTCCCTGAATGTTCAACATGGAGGAAGTCTCCTGAGGTTCCTCAACAGAAGACTCCCAAAGTGAATTGAGTCAGATCCTTTCAATGCCACTTTCCCTGAATGTATTTTAATCAGGAAGAAAATGTATCCACCCCCAGCTCTGAATATTGATATGGTAATTAAGTGCACCCATGGAAAAACCTGTACTATGTGAATACCATTATCTGAAGCTGTTTCATTTGATTTAGTCTCAGTCTCTACAAGGACCTTAAAACAAGAAGCCCTTATAGGCAAGTGGGCACATGTGTACACATAGATAGCTGTAGGGTGTAGTCCAAGTAGAGAGAGAGGAGGCAATGGGAGGGTGCAGAGAGATACCTGGGGAAACACTGTAGACATGGCTTGGGTAGGGTATTTCTCTAACTGTAAGTGACTTAAACTTGATGAGAAGCTGACATACATAGAAATAATCCGTATATGCTTTATTTCAGAGAAGGAAATAAAAGAACAGGACTGCTCTGGAAGAAATTGTATTCATAAGTTATATCTTTTCTTTCTAACAACTTGTAAGAGCAAATTGTTGGCTTAGCTTGAGTAAGTGAGAGGTTTTCAGTGGGAGGAATAATGGTTTTCATATACATTTCCCTCCAAATGCAGAGTGGAGAAATATCATTGGACACAACCAGTACACACACATCCAGGCTCTAAAAAACCACCTATAAGCTACTGAAACTCTCTAGGAAACTTCGCTTCAGTTTGCAACCTGACCTTGATAAAAGAGTATGAAACCATGAAGGGTGCCTTGCCACTGGTTTGGGTTCTCTTTGCCTGGTCAGAGCCTTTACCCATTTTTTGTGTGGATTATTTCATTTTACTAGAAACCCTTGTCATTTAGCTGACAAGTAAGCTAGTATTTCCATAAGCCTTTTCAGAGACTGTTATCTCAGACTTTAAGAGGTTAAGTCCTCCATTTCAGAGTCCATGGTTTTTCCTTTTGGCCTCCAAGTCTTATTAAAGGCCTACAAAAAACAAATACTGCATCTATTAATTCCCGTGGAACCAAGGAGCACAGATAGCAGGACAAGCCTTCTTACACTGCTGTATGTGAATGAATAACTGCCTTGGGAGCAAAAGATTTTCAATAGCTTTTGTTTCTTAATAATTCACAAAGTCTCCTAGAAATGTTCCTTAGGGCCTGTATATATTTTTCCAGGGCTCCCAGAAAGACCACCTCTCAGCTACCTGTTCTTACCCATTCCTTCCATTCTGCGCACAAGACACAGGAGCACTCGTTTTCTCACCAAGGAATGACTACTGTCTCCACATGTCCATTACAGAGTGTAGGAGATTGAATGGTATGCCCCCCAAATTCATGTCTGCCTGCAACCTCAGAATATGACCTTATTTGGAAATAGGGTCTTTGCAAGTGTAATCACTTTAGAACTTTGAGATGAAACCATTCCAGATTATGATGGGTCCAGATCATGAGTGTCTCTATAAGAGAAATGGTTTGGAGATTTGGAACAGACATAGAGGAGGCACAAGAAGGCTTTGTGAAGACAGAGGCAGAGATAGAGTCATGCAGCAGGAGAACAGGGAATGCCAGGGATTTCTTGGAGACTCTATTGAAAACTTTGGCCTTCTGAACTTTGAGAGACTATGTGTTATTTTAAGTTATTCCATGTGGAATACTTCATCATGGCAGCTTAGGAAACTAATACACAGAGAAATAGTCAACCTTAATATGATCAAACCTGCCCTTCACATTCTACCACCCCCTTTCATCTAACCTCAGATTCCTGGAATCTGATCTTCTTGTTAGAAGTTGATGAACACTGTAAAATAGTTAAGAAGATCAGCTTTAGAATCAGACTGTGTGCCACAAATGCGACTGTGTCATTAAGTTGCAGGATGCCTTGCTTCCTTTTCTGTTAAGGACGAGCAGTCCATTCCCTATTAATGAGATGATTCTGAAAATTCAGTGAGAAACTATGTACAAGGGCACCTTGAAATATTTGAAAACCACCTCATATATCTAAATTAACTCTGGAATGGAGACCCATGTCAGAGTGACATAATGCAAAAAGAAACTTTTATTAAATCAAATGCTAATAATCTCAAAGGCAAGTAAGTTAATCATTCTTGGTCACACATTGAAATCATCTAGAGATATTTTTAAACCTATGGATCCCACCCCCAAACTAGTCTCTAGGGGTGGAGGAGGCTTTGGTATATTTTTTTTAAGTCTCTGTTGTGTAGGCTTTCATTTTTATTTCCCTTTTACAAGACATGCTTCTTTTAATAGATTCAATCTACTGGTGTCTTCCAATAATTTCCTTCCCTCCTGTCACATCATAGACAATGCGATAAAAGAACAAAAGTTCAGACACAGAAAAACAGTCATGCTCTAGCGACTCTTGCAAATATCCCTAATAGCACAGACACTTGGTGGACAAGGCACCACTGAATATGACCTTCATCTCCATGACAGATTTCACAGTTAAGATGACTGAAAATAAATCCTTCTACTTCAGTACCTGGGTATGTGGGGTGACTATTTATGTCACTATGGTGTCTGCTGTTTTGTTGTTGATGCTGTGCATGCCTGCGAATGCATGCCCATGTGTAGGTTTGTGTATGAACATGTATTCACGTTAGTGGTCCCTGATGTTATTATTTTCTGTCTATCCCTGTTAATTTAGGTGTTCCTGTGCCTAACCACACAAAACCTTCTGATAATGCAGCATTTCAAAGTCCCTTAACAAAATCCATACTTTGCTTTTTTAGTGAAGGGGCATTGTCTTCCCATCTCAAGAATATGTAACAAGTCATTTCTGTAGTCATGGTGCACCACAATGCATCCAAAAATAAATATTAGTAAAGAAGGTAGCTTTGAATCTCAAATATAGAGCAAACCTTCTTCAAGAGGAATGCTGGCAATGTCCTTGGTGATAGAGTTGCTTGTTGCCATGGGAATGAGCTGAGTGGAAACAATGGCCTTAGACACCAATTCCATGCTCATATATTTCCCTGCTAAAACTCTGGGGAAGAGAAAACTCAAGATGAAAGGAATATAAGTCGTCTGTTATGCGACTCAGGCATTACAAGATTTCTATCTGAAAATTGCTATTTTTAGCTGTCTACAAACTGCAGAAAAGCAAAATGAGAGAAAATTACAATAGAGCACCTAAATTTCAATCTCATTAAGTCCTGAAGAATAATGTACAGGATAATAAAACTCACTGAAGACACCAGTAGACTTCTCATTTTTATGTCTAACTCTACCCCGTGACAAGTAGTACTAAACTTTGCTGTTCTCCCAATTACAGAGCATGAAGGCACAAGTCTAGCCAATCCATCATTGCTTGCCTTTATGCACATTTTGTCTTAATCTGTGTTTTAAATAAGCATACTAAGGACTAAACTGTCTAGTTCTGCTGCAACAGAAATTGAATCAGAAAGCCAAGCCATTCCAACTTGCTATGCCTCTATTGTTTTCCGCAGAACTCGTGTCCAGAAGTCGAGGTAAAAGTTGGCCTGCTTAGCATCACACAGATGCTAGGGGAGGTCATTACCAAGGACTAGAGAGAGAGTTTTGTTATGAATTCATAGGACTGGATGGCCACTGGCCACCTCCTCTGGCCATCCTGCACTTTGGGAAGGGTCACCCTTTTCCAAAAGTTGCTGAGTTCTTGATATTATGTAAAAATAAATAAATAAATTTGCCAACTTTCAATCATTTTAACCTATAAAAATGGCAAGTTTACTTAATATACAGTAGAACCTATGTCAGTTGACTACCCAGGGACTGTAACAAACTGGTCAACATATGGAAGTGGTCAACAAAGGAACTAGGCCTACTGAACTGATACATACATGTGGAACATGTCCAGTCTATGAAAATTAGGTCTACTTAGGGAAGTGGTCAGTACAGGGAGGTGGTCAACTATGGAGGTTTTATTATATTTTCTCCTCCATCTTACAGCCTTGAAGAGGTTGAAGCCTGATGTGACTTGAGCTGTCAGACTCCAGAACTTAACCAACCTGGGTGCTCAGGGGCCAGAAAGGACCTTAGGGAGCATCTAGGTTATTTTTTTCCTTCCTTCCTTCGTTCCTTCCTTCGTTCCTTCCTTCCTTCCTTCCTTCCTTCCTTCCTTCCTTCCTTCCTTCCTTCCTTCCTTCCTTCCCTCTCTCTCTCTTTCTTTCCTTTCCTTTTTTTTTTTCTTAGAACAGCAGCAAAATCCTCTTATCAAGTGACACTTTATTTGGAATTGCTAGGAGCAAATCAGTTGGAACAGAGCTACTGTGCTCTACTTGCAGAAAGAAGGGGATCCCCTAAGACTTCTGACCCCACTGGGCCTTTCTACTCTTTCCAAATGGTGACCCACAGTTGTTTCCATGCTTCAAGGAGCACATTATGAACCAGCTCCAGGTCTTTGCTACTTTAAAAAAACCTGTGTAACGAGAGAATTTCCCCATGTCAATATATCCCCCTCTGTCAAGTCTCATATACTATTCTCCCCCAGTTCAATACTTGCACTATCCAGTCCCACATGGGTTCTCTTGGCTTCATCAGCCAATTCTTTTTCTCCTGGAGCAGGAACTTCCCCTTTATGCTGAGAACTTAGCACAGTTATAGGTCTGAAGAAGTAAGGCAATATGAGGGTGAGTCTTGAGGAGGGCAAGCCTCATATTTCAGGGTATTTTTCTCAGGTCAAGTCTTGGAATGGTCTCCACACGAGGTAAAGTTGCTTTTTCCACCTTAATACAAGAAGAGAGAGGCTGCTTCTGCTCCTCCAGAGAGTTCAGAAGAATCTGAAAGTTCAAACATTTGTGGATTCATCCATCCAAATGTTGCCATCCCAAGTCCGCCTTATCAGAGCTCTCAGTTTTTTTGCCCAGGAAACCTGTCACACCTGTGCATTCTGTGTCCCTTAACTCTACCATGTCGGCTTGATTTTAAGCACAATTTGCTGTGTGGCTTCAAAATAAGAGAACCTCCCTATCTTTCTTTATGGCTGAATAGTATTCCATGGGATATATATACCATAGTTTGTTTATCCATTTGATAGTTGATGGACACTTCACCCAACAAATACAAACAATATAACCTAATCACTAATCATATGTACCCTTGGATTAATCTGAAATTTAAAGAAAAAAAAAAAAAGAAAAACAAAGGAATCTCTTTAAATACTGCCTTGAAGGGCTTTCCACTTGGATGGTTCACTCTGAATTGATACTTGGCTAAACTGACCTTAAAGACTTCCATGGCCAATGCCAAAATCCACTATCAATAGGTTCCTGTTACTACTTGGTGATTGTCCTGGAATCCAATCCTAAGGTGTGCTTTGTAGAGCTATTTCCTGATATCAACTGGCTTACCTTAATTTCCCCCCCAAATCAGTGACTGAGTGTGGGGAGATAGTTTACTTAAGAGCTGATTCCAGGGCAGAGGAATGGACCACCAGGAAGAGTGAAAAGGGGGAAAAACAACAATATTATAGGTGAATTACTGACATTCCAAGTGTGACAACAGGAGTTCCATTTCACCAGGACCTCCTGAGCAACACAGAAAGTGCCTCCCAAATTTGTCCTCTGGGAGACTAGAAGCAGAGAGCTTCCTTATTCACGCCATCACACTTTTTGTTAGTTATTTGGGAGTGCACAGCTAAATCTTACAGCCAATTAAGGTAAATTTACTTGCTAATGTTAGCCATTATTCCAAGACACCAAGCCTGGAATCTAGGGAAAGGAAATATTATGTCAATTAAATAAATTTGGAAAACATCAGTAACTCTCGCTATAAACAGAGCAGCAATCTGGGCATCGGGGCTCACACCTGTAATCCCATCATTCTGAGAAGCCCCGATGAGAGGAAAAAAGAAAGGGAAGGGGCCAGCCTCTGTATTGAACTTGGATCATAAGAGCACTCTTTTCACAGAGATAGGATACACAGTAACAGCAGATACATGGAAGAAGTTTCATTTTATTATGTAGAATTATTGTACCTGAAAAATATTCCAGTGGAGGTGAAAGTATTCCAGAATGAATCCTTTAGTAAAAGTCAAAGATTTTCCTGAAGCAAAGTGTATATGATCCTTGCTATGCAACTGCTGATTAGCTAATTTATTATGTCAGTTGTTTTATAATATTCATGAAACAGAGATTTATAAGGTGTTTCCTATGTGCCAGGCATTGTGCTAGAAGCCAGGGGTAGGGTGGTGAATAAGATAAGATGAGGTCCTTGCTCTCATAATGTTTATATTTACTTGGAGAAGGCTGATAATAAAGAAGTTAATGAATAGAGTGCTCTGGAGAAATAAAATAGTGATGCACTGGAGAATATTTGGGGACCCTACTTCACATTCAGAAGGTCTTTCTGAAACGATGGCATTTGAGACCAGAATCAAATGAACTGGAATGAACTGGAAGAGAAAGATCTAGAGCTGAGACAGGAAAAAGCTTGGTGGGTATGAGCATAGAATAGGTGATAAGGGCAGCAAGCAGGCAGGGATCAGAGCTCCTAGGTCACGAGCAACACGCCAGGGAGTTTGGGTGTTAGATGTATCAGAGGCTGTCTGAAGGTTTTAAGTAGAAGCATGAAACAACTATATGCACACAGATATATTGGTAGACAGATATAAATACACACATACGCACATATATAAACATTTCTTCAATCATTCTGATGACTGTGGAGAAAAAATAGACTAAAAGGTTTTTAGTTGGAAGCTATGTTAATAATCTCAGCAAGACAATAGTGGGTGGTAGGTGATGTGGGTTGGGGTCCCAGCTCCCCAAACCCAGTTGACCTGGTTCAATTACTCAGCTGAGCTATAAGGTTCAATGGTGGCACTGTGATAACTAAAAGCAAAAAGTGAGTGAAAATTGAAAATAAAACTGGAGTGGCTCAGGCAGTGTGGATAGAAAGCAAAAGTAACCTACGCAAGTTTCACAGTAACAAAGAGAGATTTTATTTAGGAAGAACAAAGAAAAGGTTCAGAACATTTCCAAACAAGTTGGAAGTGGGTCCCTCTCAGGGAGGAAGAAAGGTGAGAGAGCAGGAGAGGCAAAGGCCTTCAAGGGTATAAACACTTTCTCTATTTGAAATTGGTTACGAGTCTCTCATTGGCCTCTCTGCACCTCCAGGAAGTATTGCCCTTTTCTATTGGTCATTTATGATCTCTTTCTATTGGTCGTTGGTTACCTAGGTTACTTCATAGGTACATTCCTAGGAGCCCTCCAGACTTACTGGTTCAGCAGGCCAAGTTGTCCTCCCCCCACCCTTGAAGTTCCTTTCTTAGGGTCCCTTCTCAATAGCTAATAGAGGAAGGTGATTGACTTAGTAAGAAGCTGGAAGATTCCAGATGTATTTGGGAAGAGATTCTAACAAGAGGTGGTCACAGATTTGATATGCCAGTGTGAGGGAAAGAGTGGAGAGGAGATGCCCACAGGGATTTTCACCTGAGTTTCTGGGGACATGGTCCTGCTGTTTCACAGGAAGAAGATTGCTAAGGAGAATGTGGGGTTTAAAAATCAAGACTTTTTTTTACATAATCCTTTGACTTTGAACCTCTCTTATAGTTATAATAGCAGGGAATACTTCAGGCATGTTTATGACTTGAGAGAAAGCATTATTTTGTAAATTGCAACAAAGAGGGATTGCCATATTATGATTCCTTGAATATACCTTGAGGAAAGAACACAATCTGTTTATCCCAGACTGAAAAATGAGCTCATAATCCATAAAGCTTTATTCTATCTGTGGAATATATTTTTCATCATTATTTAGAAACTGCTCAAGAAAGACAGAATTAATGAATGAATATTTTCTTACTCAGAAATTTATTTTAAATCTCAAGGTGTCAAAATGTTCTCTACCAAAAAAGTGGGGTAAAATCTGACACTGTTAACAAATGAACAAATATAGAAACCAGTGTTAATAGTTTTTTCTCTTGCAACTTGGTTTTTCAAATAGCAGAATTATAACTCCTTAAATTGTCATGTTAAATTCCTCCTCACAACTAAATTTAATTGATGACACAGAGAAGTTAATTGAAACTAAAGAAATCCATTGTGATATTTCAACCTCCCAAAAGAAAAACCTCCTAATTTTGGTGATTGCTCCAACACACAGTTTCATTGTGAAAGCCTTTTGTTTTCACAATGGAGGGTGGTCTACCCCAGCATGTCAAGAACATAGAACAAGCTCAGAAGCGTATCTTCACTGAGCAAATTAAAGAATTAGCCAATTAGAAGTTAAAAGGGAGAATGGGACATAGGAGTCAAAATCCAGTGAAGATGATACAAGGGTAAATGCTGGAATTTGTTTTGATTTGGTGAATGAAGCAACTTAGAGTATTAATTGGTTTATCTTTGTGTAGTGGCCTATGAGTGATTTTCTTTTAAAATAATTCCAGATAGCTTGGTATTTCTCTTGCTTGAGAGGCCAATTGAAAATTTGAGCACGGGAGGGAATCTGTGAACGTGGAAACAAAAATATCCCTAGTGTGATGGAGCTGCAGCAGGAAGACTGCTATGAAAAGAGAAATTTGGAATAAACATCTAGGATTATAACCTAAATCTTTTACCATGTGTCTCCCTACTGCTGTGTCAGAAGGAAAAGAAGCCCCACTTATCCTGTCCACTGACACTTAACCCAAATATGATGACACGGAAGTTGGAATAATGCAAATTCAGTATATTATTTAGGCCTACTTAAGTACTGTGATTTATTTACTCTCCTGGTCCCATGTGCTTTAACTGGATTATATTTTATGAAAGAAAAATCAGAATAAATTTTGTCCCAAGTATGGATATACTCATGAAAGATACTGGGCAGAAAATCTAAAATCTGGACTCTCCAGCTTGCAAAGTCAAATTACTTATACTATATGTGCTGACCAACAGCAGGTATTATCTGTTCTGTCTTCTAAACAAAACAGATAAAGAGAACTTTAAGGGACCTTAATATTAGCTACTGAGTTAAACATCTAAGCATTGAATGGTTACAATGCCCTTGAGATTTTATTTGAATAGCATTCTATTCAGCTGTGTCTCATTACTTTCTTCAGAGATAAGAGGTGCTGTACAATACTCATATGAAAGCTATTATTATCCTTTCCTATGTAAATGGTTTGTTTTATCCATCGAGTACTTGTGAACTCCTGAAAGGTGAAGTGCTGAAATTTGTGACTACATAAATCAAAGACAGATTAAAGGACTTGAAAGTAATGTACTAGGAATTGGTATGTATTTGTTCATTTTAGCAATTCTAAAATCTAAACATTTATATCGCCGTATTTTATGAAAAGACTGTACAGAAGAGATAACAATATTTATGTTATCTCTTACATTTGGAAATCAACAAATTCAGTCACAAAAAATCCGTATAGCAGCATCAACTCTACAAAACAACACACAACAAATGAACAAACTACAGTCATTTCTTGGTACCTGGAGGGAATTGGTTCCAGGACCACCCTCAGACATCAAAATCCATACATGCTCTGGCCCCTGATGTAAAATGTCATAGTATTTGCATATACCCTCTGTACATCCTTCTGCTCACTTTAAATCATCTCTAGATTACATGTAATACCTGACTCAATGTAAATGCTATGTAAATATTTGCTATACTGCATTGTTTAGGGCAGGGGTCCTCAAACTGCGGCCCTCGGGCCACATGAGGCTGTGTGATTGTGTTTGTTCCCATTTTGTTTTTTTACTTCAAAATAAGATATATGCAGTGTGCATAGGAATTTGTTCAGTTTTTTTTTTTAAACTATAGTCCGACCCTCCAACAGTCTGAGGGACAGTGAATTGCCCCCCTGTTTAAAAAGTTTGAGGACACCAAACTTTAGGGAATAATGACAAGGAAGAAAAGTCTGTTTAATACAAACATAACTGTTCCCAAATATTTTCATTATAGTTGGTTGAATCCATGGATATAGAGGATCGACTGTACATATGTCATATATATATATTTCTAGCATATATTTATTTATACATATGAATTATCATATGTGTATATGTACTCATATATATGTATGTATATATTTATTTTTTCTAATCTAGGCCTATGAACAGTTAAAGAACTTAGAACCCGGGAGTCCGTTTATGCCTACTGGCACCAGGATGCCAGTAACATGCTCACTATGACAAAGACAAAGGTCAAAATGCCTATCATTGCTTCCTCACAAGTTCCTTCAGGACTTAAATCAACTATGACCTAAACATATTTCTGGTTTCCTTTCTTTTGTTGGCAAGACAATGCTAAAATTCCTGTGGGGAAATGGAAGGCTGCCAAATTCAGAACCAGTAGGTATTATGTATAACTTTAAGATCTACTAGAAAGAGATATGCTTTGGTTTCCCCGATAGCCAAATGAGGATTAATGAGGAATGATATAAAACCATGTAAAGACATTCCCCTTTATTGGCATAAAGTTATGTCTTTATTAGGAAATGTAACACTAAAGACTTTGCTAAGCTTCAAGTCCTTACCCCTAAGATAACACTAAATAAATAACATTGATTCTATAGTTTAGGACCAAAGATTTAGTTTTTCACTTAAATTTTAAGAGTTTTAATAACATACAAGTTGAAATTGAGGAAATCTAGCAAGAACAAATTCATATCATTTCTTAAGGAAAAAAGTAGGTTTGGATAGGGCGATGCTTGTGGCTCAGTCGGTAAGGCGCCGGCCCCATATACCGAGGGTGGCGGGTTCAAACCCGGCCCCGGCCAAACTGCAACCAAAAAATAGCCGGGCGTTGTGGTGGGCGCCTGTAGTCCCAGCTACTCGGGAGGCTGAGGGCAAGAGAATCGCTTAAGCCCAGGAGTTGGAGGTTGCTGTGAGCTGTGTGAGGCCACGGCACTCTACCGAGGGCCATAAAGTGAGACTCTGTCTCTAAAAAAAAAAAAAGTAGGTTTGGATAAAACATTACAAGAGTAATCAGAATGTAATATAAAGAGACTCTAATACATACAAGACCCTTGTATCATAAACAAACACAAGAGTAATGGAAGCTCATAATTGTAAATTTTTAAGATTTAAGTATCTCTTATGCTCAATAAAATTTAATACCTGATTTCCTTGAAATAAGAAATGCCAGCTCAATCATTGTCATGTGACCAGAGGAAAATTGATTTTTTTTATCTGTGGAAGATTACAACGTTCAAAGGTGTTAACAATATTTCTGATTTTTTGTGCCCTTCCAGCACCTTATTATACCTCATCAAGAGTTGAAGTCTGCATTCACTCCTCCTCTTTAATATTGGGTGTACCTTCGTGGCTCCTTCAATGAATGTATTGTGGTAGAAATGATGCTGTGTGACTTACAAGGCAAGGCAGGTCACCAAATGTGATACACCTGCTTCCTGGCGTGCTCTCTGTAGGAACACTCACTTTTGGGACCCAACCAGCATGTTGTGAAGAAGCACAGATGTCATGCAGAGGCTACCTGTAGGTCTCACAGCTAAGGCTGCAGCCAGCAGTCAGCACTAGCCATGAGAAAAAAACAAATACCCAGATGATTCCTCCCTTAGCCTCCAAATCACCCCAACTGATACCAAGTGAAGCAGAGGTGGGTACCCCTATTCAGCCTTACCCCAGGTGCAGACTTGTGAACAAAATAATAATCTCGAGGTTTGGGGGGTGATTTGTCATGCAGCAATAGATATGGAGAACACTCCTTAAGCCTCATTTTCCTCTTCTAAAATGAGGATAATAATATCAATCTTTAAGATTGTTTTGAGACTGAATAAAATTATGCATATAAGCATTTATCACAGTATTTTGCAAATAGAAGAATAGTAAATGCTATAAGATGTAATCACACAATATATCATAAGAAAAAATAAAGAGCTGGATGAGGAGTTGGAAGAAATGCTTTGACAAGAAAATGTGATCAAATATTAAAAATCAAAACAGAACATAAAAAAGATAATTTTGATGTATAGGAAATACACAAGAAAACATCCCAGAATACAAAGAAAAGTGCAGAAAAAAACATGATGATAGAAAGGATATGATGGTGATATGGCCAATGGCTGCTCCTGAAAGTCCAGAGCAGCTGCCACAAAAGAAAATAGAGCGCTCGCTCTCTCTCTCTCTCTCTCTCTCTCTCACACACACACACACACACACACACATGTGCGTGCACACCCAGTGATAAAAACAAAAATACAAGAAAGAAAACTTGTACAAGCTGAAAAACACCTAACTCACTATTTTCCAGACTTTTTTTTTAAATTAACTATCCAAAAATATACAAAGGCAAAGTCTTAAACTTGAAAGAATCAAAAGAAGAAGGAGGCAGAGGAGGAGGAAGGAGGGAGGGAAGAGAAGGCAGGGGAGCAAAGGAGGCATGGAAGAAAAAGCAAAGAGAAAAAACTGATTTACAAATAAGACAAATAAAGCTGCCTTGCAACTATTAACTTAGAAATGCTATTGTGTATTTCTACGAGCTTTACAGAGGTAGAATTCCATAAAATAAACTGCACATATTCAAAACATGCAGTTTAAGTTTTGACATATGCTTAATAAGTGAAATCATCACCACAATCAAGATAATAAACACATCCGTAATCCCCCAGAGTGTCCGTGTGGCACCTTGTAATCCCATCCTTTCTCCTCCCTACTGCCCCCAGACGACCCCCGACCTGCTCTGTCACTATTCATTAGCTTGCATTTCCAAAACTTTGTACTGCTGGACATGCAGTATGTACTTTCTGTCTGACTTTTTTTAATCATCATTATTATTTTAAGAGCTGGTAGTTGGTGTCTTTGAAAGAATTAGCCCAGTTTTTGCAGTTGTAGAATTTATAGGCATACAAAGTCTTCATAACATTTCCTTATTATCCTTTTAATATCCTTAAATTCTGGATTGATATCCCTTTCTAACTCTTGCTACTGGTAATTTTTGTCTTTTTTTCCCTCATCTGTTTGATTAGAGGTTTATTAATTGCATTGATCTCCCCCCCCCAAAAAAAACTTTTGATTTCCTCGATTTTCTCTTTTATTTTTTATTTCATGGGTTTCTGCTCTAACATTTATTATTTTCTTTATTCCACATTTAATTATACTTTTCTCTTCTTTTTCTGGTTTCTCAAGATAGAAACTAAGGTCTTTGGTTTAAGATATTTCTTTTTTTCTAATACAGGTGATAACCTCTATGAATTTCCTTGTCGGTATGGCTTTGTGTTATCCCACGGTTTTTTGTTTTTGTTTTTGTCCCATTCTCTCACCCAGGATGGAGCGCAGTGGCCTCATCATAGCTCAATGTAACTTCAAACTTCTGGACTCACATGATCCTCCTGATTTAGCCTCTCAAGTAAGTAGCTTGGGCTTATAGGCATGCATCACCACATCATACTAATTTTTTCTTTTTTTTTTTTTTTGGCTGGGGCTGGGTTTGAACTCGCCACCTCCAGCATATGGGGCTGGCAACCCTACTCCTTTGAGCCACAGGCGCTGCCCTAGTTTTTTCCATTTTTTGTAGAGACCAGCATCTTGCTCTTCCACAGACCGGCCGGAAAGTCCTCCCTCCTCAACCTTCCAAAGTGCCAGTCTTATAGGCATGAGCCACCATGACCATCCATATCACACGAATTTTGACATATTGATATTTAAGTTCAAAATTCTTTCTAATTTCCTTTTTGATTTTTTTCTTTGACTAATGACTTATTTATAAGTGAGTTGTTTTCAAATATTTGAAGATTTTACAGAGATGTGTTATTATTTCCTAATTTAATTCTCTATAATTTTAAATTCTTTTAAATTTGTTGAGACTTGTTTTAAGACCCAGAATATGGTCTATCTTGGTAACTCTTTCGTGTACACTTGAAAAAACATGTATTCTGTTGTTGATGGATGGAGTGTTCTATAAATGTTAATTACGTTAAGGTGGTAGTTCATATAATTTAAATCTTTGATATCCTTAATAATTTTCTGTCTACTTTTTCTCTCAGTTATTGATAAAGAAGTATTGAAAATTTTGGCTATAAATGTGTAATTTTGTATTTCACCTGGGAACCCATGGCTTACTTTCATGTAGTTCTGATATTAGGTGAACACATATTTAGGATTACTGCATCTTCTTGGTTAAGTTTCACTTAATCACTTTTCAATAACTTTCTTTATTCCTGGTAATATTCATTGCTCTGAAATCTACTTCATCTGATATTAATGTAGCCACTGTAGATTTCTTTTGATTCATGTTATCATGGTATATATTTTCCCATCCTTTTACTTTTAACCTGTTTGTGTCCTTATATTTGAAGTGTGCTTCTTCTAAGTAGCATATTGTTTGGTCTTTTTATTTTATCCAGTGTGACAAGTTCTGCCTTTAAATTGCAGTATTTATATAATTCACATTTAATGTGACTATTGATAATAGTTATATTTTTAAGATGATCATTTTGGTATTTGTGTTCTATTTTCTAATATGTTCTTTTTTTCCTGTTTGTCTATTTCTGCCCTTTTAAGATGAATTAAATAAATTTTTATGATTCAATGTTATCTCCTTTATTGACTTATTTGCTTTGTTGTCTCAGTGGTTAGCTCAGAGTTTATTTTATTTTATTTTGAGACAGAGCCTGAAGCTGTTGCCCTGGGTAGAGTGCTGTAGCATCACAGCTCACAGCAACCTCCAACTCCTAGGCTTAAACAATTCTCTTGCCTCAGTCTCCCAAGTAGTTGGGACTACAGGCACCCACCTCAACACCCGGCTATTTTTCGGTTGTAGTTGTCATTGTTGTTTGGCAGTCCTGGGCTAGATTCGAACCTGCCAGCTCTGGTGTATGTGGCTGGAGCCTTTGTACTTAAACTACAGGTGCCGAGCCTAACTTAGAAGTTTAGAGACTACTCTTTAACTTACTACAATCTACCTTTAATAGCCAGGCATGGTAGCTCATGCCTATAGCCCTACCTACTGGGGAGGCTGAGGCAAGAGGATTACTAAAGCCCTGAGTTTGAAGTTGCTATGAGCTATGACATAATAGCACTCTACACAGGGTGACAGAGTAAGACTCTCTCTCAGGAAAAAAAAAAAATCTACCTTCAAATGATATGTTATACGACCTCACATGGGGTATTGAAACCTTTCCGTCCTACCAACTTGGTGTTATTCTTACCCCATGTTTTCTTTTTGTATGTGTTACAAATTCCACATCACCTTGTTATCTTTGTTTAAACAATTATTTTTAAGACATTTAAGCAATACATTTTTATATACACAGTTTCTCCTTAGTAACTTCACAGGATTGGTTCCAGGACCCTCCTGCAGATACCAAAGCCTGAAGATGCTCAAATTCCTTGTATGTAATGGCATAGCATTTGCATATAACCTACATTCATCCTTTCATATATTTTAAATCATCTCTCTGTTACTTATAATACCTAAGGCAATGTAACTGCTATGTAGTTTCGTACTTTATTATATATGTTTTTTATGGTTGAGTACTATTTTTATTGGCTTTTTTCTAATGTTTTCAGTCTGAGGTTGTTCTAATTCACAGCTGCAGAACCTGAACATTTGAGGGAGCGCTATACTGACCCACGCAGTTATTCATGCTCTTTGTACTTTTACACAGATTTACACTTTTATCTGCCATCATTTTCCTTCAGCTGGAGTGATTTCCTTTAATATTTCTTGTAATGTGAATCTACTGATGATGAATTCAGCTTCTGAAATGTTTTGTATAACCTTCCTATTGGTTATTCAAGGATTCAACTTCAAATGAATTAATGCTGCTGTGAACATTTGTGTACAATTTTATGTGTGGATATATGCTTTCATATTCAAAGATTCATCTTCACTGGGTATGGAATTCTAGGGTTACAGTTTTTGCTTCAGTCCCTTAAAGAAGTTGCTCCACTGTCATCTAACTTACATGGTTTACACTAAGAAATCCTCTGTCTTTCTTATTTTACCTGTCTTTTCATTGTCTGCTCTTGAGATTGTCTCATTATTACTACTTCTGAGCAATTCGACTATTCTGTGGCTTGCTTGTTGCTATGGTTTGAATATGTTCCCCAAAGTCATGTGTTGAAAACCTAGTCCCTAGTGCCACAGTGTTGAGAAATGGAGCCTTAGGAGGTGATTGGGTCATGAAGGCTCCACTCTAATGAAGATATTATCAAAGAAGTGGATTAGTTGTCTCTGGAGAAGCTCTGTCACAAAAGCAGTATCTCTTTCACAAGGACTGCCTTACCTTTCCGCCTTCTGCCTTTCTGCCATGGGACAACCCTGACCGGATGCTGGAGCCATGCTCTTAGATTTCCCAGCCTCCAGAACTGTGAGCCAAATAAACTTCTGTTTATAAATTACCCCAGTCTGTGGTATTCTGTCTGTTATCCTTGGAATTTTTTAAAATTCTTAGATCTGCAGGTTTATAGTTTTTGTTATAAAATGAGAATCTTCTCAGCCATTATTTCATCAAATATTATTTCTTTCCTGCCTTTCTCTCCGGTTCATATATACTAGACTTCCTCAAGTTAGTCACTATTCACGGATGCTCTGTTCATTATGTAAATTCTCTTTTCTGTTTCTTTTTTTACAACCCTTTTTACTGATATAATTTACATACTATAAAATTCACCCTTTAAAGGTTACAGTTCAATAACTTTTAGTATATTCACACAGTGGTGCAACTATCACCATTATTTCTCATTCCAGGACATTTTTATCACACCCATAAGAAAATTCATACTTATTAGAAGTCATTCCCCCTTATCCCTCCTTCTGGCCCCTGGCAACCATTAAGGAACTTTTTGTCTTAGACACAGATCTGCCTTTTCTGGACATTTCATACCAATAGAATGATACAACATGTGGCCTTTGTGCCTGACTTCCTTCACTTTGCATGTTTTCGGGGTTTATCTGTGTTGTATCACACGAGTACTTCCTTTATTTTTATTGTTGAATAATCCATTGTATGAATATATGATTTTTGTTTATCCCTTCATCAGTTAATGAACATTTGTACTGTTTCCATTTGGGGGTTATTATGATTAATGCTGCTGTGAAAATTTGTGTACAATTTAGTGTGTAGGTATATGTTTTCATTTCTCTTGGGTATAAACCTGGGAGTAGAACTGCTGGGTCATGTGGTAACCCTATGCTTAAACTTTTGTGGAAATGCCAAGCCGTTTTCCACAGCAGGTGTACCATTTTACATTCCCACTACCACTGTAGGATGGTTCCAATTTCTCCACATCCTCACTAACACCTGTTATTATCTGTCTTTTTTATTATAACCAGCTTATTTGAGGTCCTATCTCATTGTGGCTTTCAATTGTGTTTTCTAAGTCGTTAATGATGTTGAACATATTTCAGTGTGCTTAATTTTTCCATGTGCTTTTTCCCATTTTCGGAACCTTTGTCCATTGTTTTAAATTGAGTGTCTTTTTATTAAGTTGTAATAGTTTTTATGAAGTCTGGAGGCCAGTCTCTTATCAGACATATAATGCATACCTATTCAGTGGGTTGTCTTTTCACTTTCTTGATGGTATCCTTTGGAGTAAAAATGTTTTTAGTAATCAATAAACATATTTATATGCATTCAGTCTCACTAGAGATTAAGGATAAATAGAAATAAGAATTTTTTAACCTAGATTGGCAGCTGAAAATAAGAAAAATTAAATTTATTATCAGAGAATCTTGAGCATTCTTATAAAGTTCTGGTGGGAATTTAAATTGAAAAACTTTTCTAGAGACCATTTGACAATGTATCTCAAAATTGCTAAGAAAAACTGTGCATCCTTTGACTTAACAATTCTACTTCTAGAAATTTATCCTAGGGAAAATGTTGAACAACTTTGCAAAAATTGATTTTATCACTGCCATGTTTATAAACAGGGAATGGGAAGAGAATAGTCTAACAGTAATGGATTGGTTAAATAAATTATGGTAAGCCACATGATAAGACACTATGTAATTATTATAAATGATAATTTGCATCAAGAATCCCCACCTAACATGTCCACAGGGGCCAGGTTTAACATAAACACATGAAGAGGTTCTCTAGAAAACTGGTCAGCATATTTCCCCTTTTGGAGACGGCTGCTCCCATTAATTGATGCCAAGTAACAAGTATGTGTGTGCTGGTTGTGAGGTGGGGATATGGGAATTTCTTATACTGTCAAAGTGGCCAATATTTAAAAAGAAGAAGGAAATTTAATTTTATGTGATATTTTCTGATTTTCAAAAGGTGTTTTTGCTTAAACATTTTTTCAAAAACATTCTGTAGCCCCATAAAACATGTCATTTTATGGACTAGATTCAGTTCAAAGGCTAGGAGCTCTAATGTACATATAAATTTACTGACATGGAAATATATCCATGATATATTTTTAAAGTCTTAAAAATTCTATTAAATTTTATGTAACATGAACTCATTATTGTTAAAAAATGAAAGCATATTTACATATATAATCTCTAAACAGTGCTGGAAGAGATACAAATTAAAATGTTAATACTGGGTGATTTTTATTTTCATTTGTATACATTTTTTTCTCTATTTTTGTATTTTTATATGGATCATCAATGTTTTGTTTTCAAAAAAAAACAGTGACACAGCTTTTTGTAATTTTGGTTATAAAGGAAAGAGTTAATAGTCTGGTTTAAAATTGTGAGAATAAATTTAAAATCAAAATCACTAAATAAATCCTTTTGCACATAAAATCAGACAGAGCTGAGTTCAAAAACCAATTCTTCCACTTTCCACAGGTGAGCTTTCTGACCTGTAAAAGGTCAGTGATAACACCTGCCATCTCCACCTCAAATCCCCTTGGTGGTGTAAAAATGAATAAGTTAAAATAGAATTAATATGTACAACACTACCTTCGTAGTATCACCAAAAGCTAAGTGGATGGAAAAGGGCTTTTTCTACTGCAGTTAAAATCTGGAAAGGAGATAGACACTGGCAGAATGTAACAATGAGTGGAACCATAATAAACAAAAGATTTAGCTTGTTTTTGGTATTCTATCTGGAGGCAAGAGCATCCTAGGGACCTTTACCCTTGCACCTCCTTCACTCTCAGAATCCACAGCTCCCCCTGCTGACATCTCCCTCGCCATTTAGCAACAACACCCACAGGAATGGAGCGGAGAATGACTGACATCCATTGCCAGAAGTAGCATCTGATGAAGTGGAGCTGTCTCATGTGGTTGAGAATATCTGGGTAGATCGTAAGTGTGAGTGGAGGTCTACATGGAACAAACAAGGAAGGCGATATCCAAAGATTGAATTTGATCCTGAAGTAAACAAATGTATAAATATTCTTTGAGAGCGTACCACCCTTTATCTTCCCACACCTATCCACTATCACCAGGAAAGGCATGAATTTACTCAAGTGGAATTCAAGGAGGTGAAGCAGTCCACAAACAAAAGCCACCAATTGGCTGGTGTAAGGCAGGCTTTGTTTCTGTCTGTTCCATCTCTCTGTCATCACAAAGGACTCAGACATCTGCATTCCACTATTCTTTCTACCAGCAGATTAAGTATAAGGGAGGACAGAGAAATTTTGGGTGCCATTGTAATTCCACTGGAAACTTGCCTTCAAATGACTTCAGGTACCTTCTCCACGAGTGCCCAGTTTTAAACCCAGGTAATAATTTCATCATTTCTGGTCCATAGACATAGCATGCTCTCTAAGATGTTTTTGGTATAATAACATATTTTTGTTATCTTCCTTTTTTCAATTAACTCCCAACAAAAGAGAACAATAAAAGTGCTTTGTCATGTCTTTACTCTTTCGGTAATGTGCAACAAGAACATAATAGCGTTAAGAAGTCAGAAATAACACAGAAGCTATAGAAGATGTTTTATATTTGCAAAATTTCAACAATTATCTTCTCTAGATTCCCCAAATTAGCATATTTGTTAACCAAATTAATTAAGAAGCTTTTCAAAATAAAAGCAGTTTTAAATAAATATATTCTTTCCTAACCATAGAACATTTAGTTCTGTTAGAGGTAACAAACAACACACTCAAGTACTTCATGAAGCCATTAGTGTAAAAATGATCTAGATGCAATTACGAATGCGCCCTAATTAGTCATTTGCTTCTTTTTGTGTGTATGTTTTTCTGTATGTGTTAAAATTATATCATAGATCTTGATAATCAATTAGTTCTTAAATCATCACAAAGATGTTATGTGACCCACAGAGTTTATATCAACTCAATATGATGATATGATAGTTTGAACAATATCTTTACATTTAAATTTAATTTCCCAAACAAATCTAAGACCTTTTAGTTGCCCATATCTGTTATAGAAAATAAATGCTAGACTCCTAGTTTGCAAAAATGAGACCTTCCTACAAATCTTGAAACTGATACCAATATCACATCAAAATTCTAGTAACAGCAGAGCTTTTAGTATGTTTCAGAATACTACATATGTAGATATAAATTCCCTTATGGTCAGCTTTCCATTAAAATTGTGTTCTTAGTAAATGAGTACAGAAAACTTCCTAAAAAATTATTTTATTTCATAAATATTTTAAAGAGTTTATTAACTGAAAAAAATGACTTTTCTGATCTTTCCAGAAAATCTGATCATCTCTTTAATGTTTTTTTCACTTTTATTTCTACTGTGATTCTTAGGAATTTTTCTAATCTATATTCAATCTATCAAAACATCTATGCTTTGATAAATTTGGCTTCCTTCAATAATAAGCTATGCTAAGATCTCTAAATGAAAATGACAAAGGCAGAGAAGTAAAATTAAACACAGCAACAGGTTACACTTTTAGAATTTCAGATGAATGCATTTGTCCCAAAATGATAGAGATAAAGGAATAACTTACTGGATGAATAATGCAACGCAGAATAGATTTTAACAGGCTTTCTTTCACTCACTCACTCTCACAGACACACACTTCTACACACATTCACACATAGGTGTTGACACATGTCTCAGAATTTAAAACACTGCTACTAAAAGGCTTTAACTTAGATAAATTAACTACACTAAAATACTGACATTGTGAAAATATCTAAGTCCAAAACCCCATAGAGGGCTTTTTGTGTGTGAACTTCTAAAAAACTTAGAACAGCAAGAAACCGGAGTCCTTGACAAGTAGGAGCGGTGCCCCTGGTGATGCTGGGCGGGTCACAGCTTCCCGTTCTCCTCACCACCCTCCTTCTCCTCTATGGCTTCCAGGCTGCGCTTGCTCTTGGCTTCAGCAGCACTGCTGGGGGCTTTGCTCAGTCCACAAGACAAGCACGCCAGCTGGATCTGCTTCATGTTTTCTATAGCTTCATGCTTGGCGTTCTTCAACAGATCTCCTTGGCCCTGCAAACAGGAAAAACAGACACCAACGAAGATAGTTAAGGGCTGGGCACATCCTGAGTGACGTTGTGCTAGAGCGAGCCTTGGTGCCATTGCCAAATGAGGAAACAGACCCAGGGCTGCAAGCTCACTTGTCCAAGGGTTAATCCAAAGTTCTTTTCTAACATTATCAAGACACTTTGCTCTTTAAGTCAAAGTCCTCAACTTGAACCTGACCTGGCCCTGTGGCTGTTATCAGTCCCTTGAGATTCCTGTCTTGGGGAACCCTCCTCTTCATATGCTGAGGACAGTCAACTCTTCACAACCATGGTTTACAACTTTGCACACTTCTACATTTCCTACCTCACCCAGACCCAGATTTTCTAGGCTTGGGAGAAAAGGAAGGAAGTTTTTCCTTAAAGTAATAAAAATAGGCCAGTGGTAGTGGCTCACACCTATAATCCTAGTACTGTGGGAGGCCATGGCAGGTGAGAGCTCAGGAGTTTGAGACCAGCCTGAGCAAGAGTGAGATGCTGTCTCTACTAAAAAAAAATCAAAAAATTAGCCAGGCATTCTGATGTAGTCCTAGCCTACTAGGAAGGCTGAGGCAAGAGGATTGTTTGAGCCCAGGACTTTGAGGTCTCTAGGAGATATGATGCCAAGGTACTCTAGCCTGGGGCAATAGAGAGAGATTCTGTCTCAGAAAAACAAATAAACAAAAACAAGAAATAAAAATAAAATCAGCTATTGAGTATACAAGCACTTATCCAGCAATGTTTCTTCTGTAAAGTAAATCACACACCCTTACGCTTGGTGAGCTGGTTTTTAATATACTGGATTATCCTTGAAATCTGCCTATTGTTAAATTGTTAGTTACCCACATTCCTTCTGTCATTTCCATCATCTTTAGGGCAATGTTCCCATCTGGGTGATGGAGAAAAGTCTCCAAGGGCTCAACATGTCAATCAAAACAAAAAAGTAAATGAGGATTGCAGAACACATTAGCTGTCATTACATTAGTGCCCAACTGAGAGTTTTACTTCTTATTTTAGCTCATTGTTACCATGACCAAGTGTACGTGCTGATAGTGGCCCAGGGGCTGAAGGACAGAGTGTGAGGAAGGAGGAATGTTTCTATAGAGTACAGACAGAGAGGCAGCGATTTCTGCTCCCTCTCTTTCTCTCCTCTCTTCATTCTCATGGCAATGCCTGAAAGTATGACCTTGAAACTAAAGGACAACATGGGAGGATACAGAGGTAACGCTGATTGCTGGACAGTCTCTATAATGCAGAAGCTTGGGGAAAGGATAATTCACTTATTTTATGCAAGGTATTCCACGATGCACGATTATATCTTTTTAATTTGATGAATGGTTCCTTAAGGTGTATGAGGGAACATGTATTTTAAAACACTTTGTAATATTTCATTCCACAGAATCTAGACAGGCACTTTCTGAGTCTATCCTATATAATGACAGCTAAATCTTTCTAATAACAGTCTTTAACTGTGCAGGATGAATAGACATCTGGGCTTCACCTAATGTTTGTGTTAAAGTGAACTTTCCTTCAAGTACCTCAGTCATGACACATGATTTTGGAAGAAGAGTTGGAGACTGTATCATTTAGCCTTTTCATGAAGAGAAATCAAGTTGAGACTGATGAGGTTAAATGACTGGCCCAAGGTGACGGGGGTGGGGGTTGGAGGGGCAGCTGAAGCTCAGGTCTTCACCTCCTGGATTGGTGCTCTGTCCCACACATATGATTATAATCTAGTCTAACACTGAAGACTCTGGCAGAGAGAGACACGTTTCCTAAAGAAAAATATTCACTTCACAAGCAGAATTTGGGGAATCTGTTCTTAATAGTATAGGCATGATCAGTGAGTCCCCTCTGGACACTGCAGGTGATGTCACACCCACTCAAAGAACACAACTCTTAGGCAATAATAATAACACAACAGCACAGTACTCTCTCGCTGCCACTCTCTGGGCTTTATGTTCTTTCATTCAGTCATCACAACACTCCAGTAAGGGAAGTACTTTTATTATTTTCACTTTACCAATAAAAAACTGAGGCCCAGAGCAAATGACCTTTCCAAAGCTGCACAGCTTGAAGGCCGGCAGTTGGCCCCAGTGGTCTTAACTACTACATAACACAGCATCTCTGAAAGGTGAAGCATGCACTCTCCACAAAGCACGTGAAAGCCTCTTGTTCACTGTTACCCATGGAAACAACACAGATACCAAGGAAAGCATTGCCACGTGTCGCAGCCTGGCAGAACTTAGAAACGGATCTAGAGTCAAGAGGACAAGACGCACCAGGAATACACGGGGAGGGAAAAGTATCGGTAACCAATTTCTCCCTGGGCCACTTTCTCTTCTGTAAAATAGATACAAATAACCTTTGGTCTTCTTCACAGTTCTAAGATTAAAGAAAATATGTTGGGCTGTTTATGATCTCAATTATCACAAGAATAGGAATCACCAGGCCATAAGGTGATCTGAAAAGCAGTTAACATTATCTACTGCTATAAAAAAAATCTTTGTACTGTGTAAATTTTAATATGAATCTAACTAACTGGTCTACAAAGGTCTGTTTGATAGATACATTTTGCTACTCTTTTTACAAATGAAAAATTCCTCTAAATACAATTAATAATGAGAGCACACCCATTTTCATTTTCAGAGTATTACTTCTAAGTGTTCCTTTTTCGTTTAGTTTTTAACTTTTCTTCAAGAATTCTGGAAGCACAACAGAAGAAAAACTGGGATCCTCCCTACTTGCAAGAGAATAGTGAAACACGCAAAAATTACCAAGTTGAATGCTACTAACGCATCTTGTTCTCACATCCCCTCTACTACAGCAGGTTATGAAACGTATTTTAAAGCCAGAATGTCATCTCATTGGTTCTGAGATGTGGCATCCGAGCCTAAATGCCAGACTGTGCCAGTTCTGGTACACAGAAGTCAGTCTCTCTAGAAAACAATGACCAATTGGAGAAAACAGTTTGTACCAGTGCACAAGAACACAACTACATCATCTCCTGAAAACCCAGGAGACAACACATACTGGCTGCATGACACAAGCAAAAAAAAAAAAAAAAATAGGACCACCAAGTTCAACTATTAACTCCTAAAGGAAAAGAAAAGGAAAGGCTATGTTTTGAACAGTGTACACCGAAACATTCACATAAAAATCTGACTTCTTAAGAAGGAGGAATACTGATCATCTTTCTGTTCTATCATTCAAGGACTCACAGACTGACTCTTTTCTTTGGGTCCTCCCCATTAAGTTACCTAAACCAGAAACAATCCATTCTAGACAAAATTGCAGAGCGGGAGAATCAATGGTTAACAACCCCAATCCTAGCATTCCTTTTCAGAGCTGACTTTTTCCCCATTTTACCTGCAGCATCTTTCTCTAACCATCTAGCAACCTCTCTGCCATCATAAACGCCCCCAAGCTCCTCCTGACTGGGCAGCGTACACCAGATCTCTCTCCAAACATCTTTATTCTGTGTCTAATTTCCTTCAAGATGTATTAGATACAGAATTCAGATCAGCTAAGCCACTGAAAGGCATTAGTCCGTAGTCTATGTATCAGTATTTAAGGGGTATTATAATGCATTCTAAGAATATGCTTTAATCCTATTCTTTTCAAACAGAGGTCTTAGGGGAAGAAGAGGAAGGAGAGAAGCCAAGCAGAATTCATTTCACTTGGTGGTATATAAATTGAAACACCTCTCGCATACTAAAATAGGTCTGGGATTGTCTCGGCATGGAAAACAAAATTAACATATAGTTTGGCCACTGAACGTTCAACTAGAAAGAAACGTCAAGCTGCTGCCAGCATTTCTGTGCTAACAGCCTCCTGGGGATTATAGTTTCCCTCTTCTGGTACTAGCAATGCTGCAGGGAAAAATAAAATAAGAAGGACTTTTAATGCAAAGGAAACAAAGGATACTAGAGAGCGTCTCAGGCAGTCTAACGCCCAAGGAATAGGCACTAGCAGAAGCTCCAGCAGCAGCAGCCACCACTCAGCCTCGCAGCTCTTGGGCTTCTGAATATATGATTCCATGGCAATTTCAACACATTTAAAAAGCAACATTTTGAATCATGGAAAACCATAGGGGTCATTATAGAAACTTTGAACCCCAAAGTTAGTGATGATCAATGAATATTAAAAAAAAACAAACACTAAGCATTCTTTTCCAAATCTCCAATTGCATTAAACTGAAATTAAAGTACATTATCAGGAAATATCTGATGCAATTTAGACTGCAAATCAGGCTGCTGTATCATAACACCACAATTTGGATTGGTGACTGACAATAAACACTATCACAACACTAAACAACAGTTAACATTTCTTGAGCACTTAATATACTAAGTGTAAACCAATCTGCACACATTATCTCATTATATCATAACCAGAAAAGAGGCCAGAATTCTGAATGTAAATTATCTATTCATTATATGTGTTTACATCTATAAAAGACATTTAGGATTTATGTTAATCCTGTTCTTACAAGAAACGCAACCCCTTACCACTTCTGTTTAAAAATAGCTTTGGCTAAAATATGGCATAGTCACTCACAAAAGACACCCCCAGGCTCCTTCACACCCATATTCCCCAGGAACTGCACTATCCCTTGTGATATTAGCGCACAAAACAGCAGGAGAACAGCATAGCTGGTGTCCCCCTCACGGTGAAGGAAATGCGTGGGTTGTCTAGAGCACAACACAAATATGTACAGCAGTTAGCTGGGACTCTGGGAATGGAACAACACTCATATACAACTACACACATAAACAAATGCAGCTGTCTCCAACTTATCTGGGTATCTTTGAGCACACACTCAACAGCAGACTGATTTCCCTGATATGCTTTCTGTGGGAGCGTCTACATCCACAGCTAGAATCACCCACTGCAGTAAAAGCCAGCCACAGCCACCGTGGCAGGATAAGCAACTCTTGATTTGCTCCAGCCACCACTGATGGACCAGACTGTAGCGGGCTGTGCACCACTGCCATATCATTAGTTCAAAGGCCAGGCTTTTGGAGAACCTCTTCATCATTTAAAGAAGTTAAATGCTTTGTTCTAAAGAGGTAAAAAATAATGGTTATGATGTACTCCGTTTGAGAAAACAGCAGATAAAAAATATTTTAATATCATGACAGATGTACATTTCTGGGATGTTGCTGTGTTGGGAATATTGGGTGAATCTATTCAAAGATGGCCTGAGATTGTTGCTGTCTAGGATGAAAGCCCAGCTGTGAGGAAATGTATACAAGATGTTTACCAGAGTTACAAGTTGCAAAGGTATAGCCATCACGTATAAAACACTTCAACTGAGCAAAAATAGAAATTTCTATTGCATTGAGATTATTTTTCAACACCTTAGCAACTGAATATTTCAACTGCATTCTACTCACCAATTTTAAAGTGGATATGTAAGAAAAATGGATGACTCCATGAAAATGTATGAAAAATGGATAAACAATCATAGAGTAGTTCCGGTCTAACTGTCTTGGCTTGATGGAGCTTTGCCGGTTACTCTTTTGAAACTCTAAACTCAAAATAAAGGGAACTTTGCTTTTAAAATCTTTGTTATACAATGCAATTAAATATAATTTCTATAGGAGTATAAATGTAATTACATCGAACATGCTCACCCAAGCCTTTAGATTTTATAATTTTATATAAGGCTCATTTTTTCAATTATTTTTCTGACTGATACATTTTAAAATTGGTTATAAATGCCAATTAATTGAGCATTTCTGAAAACTATAGAAACAGAACATAAATAAGTCTTTTTAATTTCTGAGAATCTCTGTGAGAGGAAAAACAATTAAATTCAAGAAGAAGGGGAGGAGGAGTGGGGAGGGGCTCAGGAAGCTCCCATCTCATGCATGCAATGTAGGGGTATATGGCACACCTCCTGGGTGAAGGACTCAAATACAACTTGGACTTTTCCTAACACATGCAAACAATGTAAACTAATCATGTGTACCCTTGTATTAATCTGAAATTTTTTAAAGAGATGTTTTATAACAGTAACCAAAATTAAGATGGCGTGGCTATATTAATATTAGACAAAATAAACTAGAGACCAAAAAAAATCTGAGAATCTAGTTCCCAAAGAAAAATAATTTATAAAATATAGAAGGTTCTTTTAGCAGGGGGTAGGGGGACAGTCTCCCTCTGTTGCCTGGACAGTCGTGCCATGCATGACCTCAGCCTAGCTCACAGCAACCTTAAACTCCTGGGCTCCAGCGATCTTCCTGCTTCAGTCTCCCAAGTAGCTGCTACTGCATATGTGCACCATCAGACCTGACTATGTTTTTCTATTTTTGGTAGAGACAGGTGTCACTCTTGCTCAAGCTGATCTCCAACTACTGAGCTCAAGCAATCCTCCAGCCTCAGCCCTCAGAGTGCTAGGATTACAAGTGTGAGCCACCACCCCCAGCCATAAAGTATAAAAGATATTCTTTTTTAATTTTAAAAATAACTTAATGCCAGGATCCTCACAAAATTATAAAATGCAGCAAATGACATTGAATAAGTATAACTATATAAAAAGCTCTAAAATCTTTGAAGTCATTGTTAAAATTCAACATAATGAAAATAAATTTGGAAGTTAAATTTAAAAGATATTCTATTTGCCACATTTCTTTCTCAAATAACATTCTGCATTGTACAATTACCTTTCTCCTTAGAAAATCTTGACTAACCGAAAGTTAGTCAAGGAGTGAAGGACTTCAGTTAAAATAATTCACTATATCTTAAGCAGAAATCTTTCCGAAAAGAATGAAGGACTTTAGTTAAAATAATTCACTATATCTTAAGCAGAAATCATTCCAAAAGGAATGAAGGACTTTAGTTAAAATAATTCACTATATCTTAAGCAGAAATCTTTCATATTAGCTATGTTTTAAAAAAATACTTAAGGCTGGGTGCAGCGATTCACCCCTATAATCCCAGCACTCTGGGAGGCTGAGGCAGGTGGCTTGCCTGAGCTGAAGAGTATGAGATCAGTCTGAGCAAGAGTGAGAGCCTGTCTCTACTGAAAAGGAAAAACTGAGGGAGGAGGATCACTTGAGCCCAAGAGCTGAGGTTTCTGTGAGCTATGATGCCATGGCATCTACTAAGGGCAACAAAGTGAGACTCTGTCTCAAAAAACCCCCCAAATAACTTATTTATATATAGGAGACCACTTTTATGTCCTTGTATATGCAGAATACATAAATGAAGTAGTTTAATATTAAATAATACTCACTAATAATATACTAATAATTAAATTAATAATAATCTAAATGCAACAACATTGACAACAGGTATTGTTACTGGTGAGTAATATCTGCATTACCCAATAAACCTACTGCATTGAGGTGCACTTGTTGACCAGACCTCAAAAACAAGGTATGAAAATTTAATGTCTCAAATTCCCACTTAACTGGCCCTACTCTACTTTGTTCTAAGCTATGTGTGTGTGGTGTGTGTGAATAAGACACACCCATCTCTCCTCTTTTCTTCAGGAACAATAGTGATCTTCCTTAGGTAGCAATGAGGACCTGGGCCTAAATTCTTGCTTTCTTCATCTATCCATCAAGCAAATACTTACTATATAGCCAACTTTGCCTTTGGCCTGTAGTTCTGAATTTTATCAAAACCAAGGCCTTTAAAACAAATATTTTGTAATGTTTCCTTTATTATCCCAAAATTTAATTCACGAATAATACTATGTATTTGTACATTAGTAAAAATTAAATATAGCACCCTAGCTACAATATAAAGAACAAATAAGAGAATAGCTATTTTAAAAAAAATAGCATGTATTACAACTCACGAATGCTCAGTCAGGCACACCAGAAACAATAGAAGTGCCTGTGCTGAATGTAATATGAATGCATTAAAAGATAAATAAGAACGGTCAGATGCCATTACACACAAAAGGTATATAGGAAAATGATCATGCAAAAATAGACACGATTATGAAAACAAATAATGGGAACGGACCAGACTTATTTGCATTTAATAAAAGAAAGAAGAAAATAACCTTAATTAAGGTATAACATGCCAAGACAAGTACAGACTTCATCACAGAGAAAATATCTGAGAATCCCACAAGTGAGGCGGCGAACAATGTCCATACACCACACCAAACTCGCCAAGCCTTCAAAAGTACCTCAAAAGACATGTTTTTGTGATTGATAATATTAGCTTCTATTTCATGGAACACAGTGGGGCGCCTACCATGAATTGTTGATAATAACGAATAAGGCATCAAATTAGAACCCAACTTGTCTCACTTCCTAGTCTGTTCCAATATTACCGTATAGCAATGATACAGAATGCCAAGAGTGAATAAATTATTCAATAATTTGGAAAATGTCTTTATTTCAGTTAGGTTTCTCTCTCAGTAACTACCTTTACCAAGCCCTTTGCAAAACCCTTTGTAAAGAAAAATAATAATAATTAATTAATATCGTATACTCAAGTGCTCCAATTTATATTTTAAAGAGTTTAGCCAGACAGTACTCCATGGAAGTCTTGCATGACACGGGGCAATTTTTCATTATGTCATGCTGTCCGCGCAGTGCAGGACATAAAGCATACCTGACCCTTCCCCCTAAATACCAGAATCCTCCCATCACCTGCGCAGTTTCCCAGAACAACCTCCAGGGGACAGTACTTCACCCACTGGGAGCCCTGGGCTGAACTGGAGGTGGTGGGTGCAATACTAATACACCATCCCCAACCCCACAGAACTTGAGTCCCGCAAAGGATAAAGGCATATATAAAATAGCCACAGAAATGAAGTTATGTTTAATCACAAGTTGTGCTAAGTACTTAGGGGAAAGGAATGTATTATTGTAAGCACATGCAGTAGTCAAAGGCACCAGACAAGAATTCTCTGAGAAAATGACAACAGGGATCAGTTTGAAAGATGACCCAGCATCTTTCTTTCTTTCTTGACATCTTCCAATCCCTGAAGCACAGTGCAAGGACCTTTTGCTGTTTGCCTTTAGTCTTCAGTCCTCCTATGGTGTTTCAGATACAGATATAGATGGTAAAGGAGAGAGTTCTGGGAGGATCTGCCTCTATGGCACAGGACCAAAATTGCCTAATATATCCCACTTTCCCTTATTGCTTTATTTATTTAGAATTTATTTTGTTTCCTTTTGAAGTGTATATCTGAAAGAAACACTAAAGCAGAAAACAATAAAGTATCATCTAGTGACAGGATCGTTTAGTTCTGCTAAATAAGAGGTCTTAATAATTATATCACAGTTTTGAGACATTTGAAGGACTATTTTTATAACTTTACAGATGAAGAAATAATGCTCAAGAAAGCAAAAGAAACAATTACTCACATTCACACAGGAAAGAAATGTGAAGGAAATTAATAATGCTGCTTCCCAGGCCAATAGATGCTTTTCCATCAATTTATTTGGGGGGAGGGGTTGGTGTTTTTCTTTTTTTTTATTGCAGCCTAATACATAATACATTGCACATGTCATCTAATAGATCTTAGAAATGCAGGGAAGAAAAATAGCTAATGACGTTGGTTTATAGAAGAAAACATTCTTTGATGGAACCCTATGCATATCCCAGACATAATTACCACCCTTGGGCTGATTACTTTGATTTCTGACTTCTATCTTCAATGTTAGTCATTGTTTGGAACCATTTAATAATTTTAATCTGAGCCAAATTATCAGGAAACTGAAATACAAAAGTAATGGTATAGGATTCATGAGTAGGTAAGTGCTGGGAAAAATAAAAAAAAAGACTGGTTTTCAATTTAAAGATATCATCATACTCCTTATAGATCAGAGTCCAAAGGAAAATAATTGAAGAAGTAAATAAATTACAGGCACAGCTGAACACTTGAAAGGATATTATTAGTGTGAAGACTCATCAATTAATTCTCAACCCCCTGGGATACTAAGTTCTCCTTGCAATACCCATGAGCCCCCTAAAACTTCCTATGAAAGTTGGCTGCCCAGGACGGCAGCACAAATGGAGGCATAGAATCAGAACTCTAGGAGTGATGAAGGGATACATTTGATTGTAAGGATCCCACATTTCTCTCACATAATAACAATTTGGCCTAGAGACTTCGAATTGTAATCATATTGCTATTCTTAGAGGTGAACTTACATTGTGAGGTCCACTAATACTGTACTTGGGTTCAAATCCCAGCTCCACGACTTATTACTTTTTTGACCTTAGCAAAGGTCATTCAGTGCCTCAGTTTCCTCATTCACAAAATGGCCATAATAATTGTATCCATCTTATAAATTTATTGTGATTAAGAGAGAAAATGCATGTAAGTCATTTAGAGCAATGCCTGGCATATGCAGCCAACTATAATTGTTAGTAACCCTATTACTCTACAAACAGAAGTGACAATATTATAGATAAGTCCACTGTACTTGACCTTACAAAATGTGAGGGAACAAAAACACCTTGAAACGTAAAAAGCCGAGTTAACAAAGTGGGGAGAATTAACTGTTAACTGAGAATAAAGGTTAAGATTGTATTACTCATTAGCCCTATGAAAGACTTGATAATGTTTAAAATAACAATTGCATTAATGTGGGAGCTATGCTTGGGCTTCCCCCCACAGCCTCACTCTCCCCTCTCCGAAAGCTTATTTGCTTACTTGTAATTGAAAGGCTATAACATTGTTCAGTGCAAAACACCGAAGCATTGCCACAATTGGAATAAAAAATCTAAAACAGCTGTTTCACTTAAGCCACATGAGGAAGTAAAAATGACTGAAATCATCTGTCACCAAAAGAAATTAATGACAAACATTATCTTTTGTGACAGACCTGTTTTATTTCTGAAGATACCGTAAGATAAGCTCCTACGAGGGTGCTCTGTTTAAGAAGCCATCTGTCTGCTTTGGGCAAATGACTCCAAGCCTAATCCACTTACAGAAAATGTCAACAAAATTGCTTCAACACCAGTGAGCTGAATAATAGAAAACCCCAAGCTAAACTTTAAAAATATGATTCAACTGCAGGGAGCTTTATCAATTTAGTTTTGTGTGATGATACCAGTATCCGGAGAATTCTCGTGTAGTCCTTTTAACAAAAGAATCATTCAATAAAACAAAAGAAGTCCCTGCTTGTTGATTCCCCATTCTGTTCTCTTTCCTTCCCACTACTGTGATCATCTGCCTCTATATCAACAGAACTAATAAGAAAAGACAGAAGATTAATATCAATCATTACCAAGGTGACAAAAGCAATTTATCGTGTTTCAAATGAAACTCTAGTAGTAACCAGCACACGTAACAGACATTGTTTAAAACTTCCAATATCGCAAATTAACTTTCCATGGATAATAAACAGCCCTGAAATTTAAATTCATTCTACCACTATGAGTGCCATTAGCCAAATACAGAAGGAATTTCGAAGAAACTTCTATTTAGCCAACTCATGCTATTTCCACTTCAAAAAATTATTTACAATAACTTCAAAGACATAGGATGCTCCAACCCCCAGAGAAGACAAAAGCTATAGAGGTAGTTACTAATTTTAAAGAATATTTTTAAAATGCATTCTGGTATTTTCTTATTAAGCTTTCACTTTAAGAAGTTACTGATTAATTATTGCTCAAATTATCAGCTACTTGGTCCATCAAAAAAATCATTTCATAAAAATGCCAGAATAAAAGTACAAATGGCATAACAGGTCCATGATTGGAATGAACTGATCACAAAATAGCTTCAGCTGCTTCACCACCACCACAGTGCTGTGAATTTTTGTGTGGTTTTTGTGACATCCGGTCCTGTGTTGCACAACTCCAGGGCACAATTCACACTGCCTTCTATGTGTATGGCATTCTCTATGGCCCAAAGACGGTTGTACAACATCTGGTCTAGACATGTCCTTTTAGCAAGTACATTTATTCTTTGTTCTCTGCAAAGTCATAATACTTTCAAAGAGGCTGAAATTGTCTCCTTTGAAAGTGAATCATGGCATGTGCAGGGCTGCCCCATCCAGTGGCCTTGTAGGCACCGTTTATGCTGGCATGAGTTCCAGCTTCAGTATCAGTTGCAGTGGCCAAAGAGTTATTAGGGAGACATTGCCAAAGGGACAACTGCCCTCCACAATCCACCCAATGAGTTTTTTTTTTTTAAAAGAATGAGGCTAATTCAGCTGTCAAATAAATGGCTACTTCTTGGTAGTTAAATCAAGGATGCAGCCAACTCAGTTTTCCACAGTGACCAGCTCAAGGATTTGGTCATTAATGAGATATTCATTCTTGGTGCCCCAAATCCAGCAGAACACCACACTAATGTTACTCCAAGGAAATGTCAAGCCCTATTTTCCCTAATCTGATGTTGGTTCTAGTTTCAAATCTCAAACTCAAGTCGCCTACATCAGACTATTAATAATAGCAACATTTTCCTCCAACTTTTTATGTTCATCTAAAAATTTTTCAATCTTACTCAAAAGTTGAATGAATAGCATCTATATTTCCCAATTGTTCATTTTGTACCATGTTGGCTTGATCAACTCATCTATCTAACTAAGTACACGTCACCCTAAATACTTCAGTGCCCATATCATGAAAGTAAGGATATTCTACAGAATCACAATACTATTATCACTCCAAAGAAATTAATTAATATTTCAGCTAATACATGGTCATATTACATTTTCCTGAATGTCCCAAAACATCTTTTTATAGCTTTCTTTTTAAAGCCAAAATCCAATCACACATGACTAGCATCTTTGAAAATAATGACCCAGTTATGTGAATAAAGTTAAAGCACGTGTGAGAGAAAGTGCATTGAGAGACTCAACAGCAAGTTTGCAGCAGTAAATATCACTCACTCAGAAGACAAACATTTCCACAGCTTCACTCCCATCGCCTTTATGGAATATGCTCCATAAAATCATCACATTCACTTGTCAAAACATTTCTTCTAAATGTCAAATACCATCACTCATACATTCTTATTTTTAAATCAACTTTATAAGCATATATGCCTGGAAAAATTCACTATACATTCACTAAACCCATATAATTGTGTGAGTATCATCTTGATGCCTCCCTAATCCTTCCTACCCAAGCCTCAGATTTCTTCCCAGAATAATTATTTGAAAATCAAACTATCAGCAATGAGTCAGAGAGAACATTTACCTTCAATTACTTAATATGTCAGTAGCTTATACTTCATAGAACTTGGATATGTAGACTGAAAAATAAAGGTTTTTTTTTTTTTGAGATCAATTTCAGCTTTACTTTAAATTTGCATTTATGCATTTGTTTGCAAAAATATACCTGTCTATACTGCATTGTTCACTTTATAGTACATAAAAATAAACATTTTACTGTTTCTAAGCTTCTATAGGACAGGTGTGCAAACTTTAGGTTTCCCATCTCAAACAAATCTCCATGCACAAACTAACCAAAAATAAAGGTTTTTAAAAGTCTTTACTTATCACTGCGTAGACAACCCAGTACTCCACTTGAGGACAGGTCTGTCCCTGTCCACAGACCCTTGCTAAGGAAAACAACCCCAGGCTGACCTTGAGTTAAGATGGCCTTGCTCTGAAGTATAAGATCCTACAAGGCTTTCACATATGGCCCAGGGTGGCCAGTCAGTAACTGACCAGTGACCTAGGAGATGGCCTGATGCCAGACAGTAATGACAGTAATTAGACAAAACAATCAGATTAACTCTTTCAGAGGTTAGACCTGAAAAATCCAAACAGCCTCAGTCACGTGTGAACAGAAAGTATGAGCAGCTGAGCTGAGCCACTCTAAGGTCACAGGTACTAGAGTGAAAAGCCACAAATTCTTGCTCCCAAGGGAGAAGAGAAGGTAACACAGTCCCCTGAAGCCTGCATGCATTGCGAGTGAGCTTCTAGCCAAGATTGCATGGGGTGGGGGGAGGGTAGTGCCTTTCACAAGGGCAAGGCAATCTCACCTCAGGAAGCCTGGATGAGCCCGTCCTCTGTAACTCATGCAAGGAAAGAAATGTTTTATTTTAAACGAGAAATGACAGGACTGTTACAATTCTAATAACAACATTTGATTGGTTGATAACTAAGGCAAAAAATAGAGTTTAAACCATGCATTTGTCCCAGCTAGAGCTTTCTAAGATTCTCATGGAGAAAACCAGCATCAGTCAGAAAGATAGAAAGAATGTGGCAGGTGGCTGCAGTGGAAATGATTAACAAATTATGAATTGGCTGTGTGACCTTAGAAATGTCCCTATCTCCTATGGGTTGCAGTCTCCTTTTCTAGTAAACATAAGGATTTAATGAGATGTTCTTCAAGTTCACCTTGTAGTGAACCACCTCTGTAGTTTATTAATTAGGGCTCAGTTTAAAATTGAGTTAAAATTCATCATTTAATTGTTTTAAATAAGAGGGATTGTCTAGTGGGAGAGAGATTTTCAAAGCAATTAAAGTGCTATGATGGGGAAAGAACAGAGTCCCGTGGGAACACATTTGGGAATCCCTAACCCTGCTGAGGGTGGAGAGGCAGGAGAAGTGGTGTCAGTGAGGGTGACTTAAAGACTTAGTTTCTGACCAAACACCCACAGCACAAAGAACTGTGCCCGGACACACTGTTAGGAGACCCTCGACAAAGTAGGGGTCTCCAGGAAGCCAGGGTATGAGCTAAGCTTCCAAGGCAGAAGGGAAGAGGACTGCCCAGCAGGAGAGCGTCCCTGCTGCCTCTGAGGAATGTTCAGTGAGGCAGGAGGAGTGCACTAAAGGGAAGGGTGGGGAGAAGGGGAAGCCAGGGAGGGAGAAGAGCTGGGAAGCAGGGCACAAAGAGCTTCATGGGGCAAGTTAAGAAGTTTGCAGGAAAAGCAGTGAAGAACCTTGGAAGAATGGCTATGACCAGTTTTACATTTAGAAAGTTCACGCCAACTGCTGTGCGGCAAAGCATAGGGGGTTGAAAAAGGTTTTTCTCACTAACTTGGATGATAAATGAAGATTACCAAAGTGATGGGTATGGGAATGGAGATTTCCCCTGGAGATAGTGAGAAAGTTGACCCAGGAGTACTTGGGAACTGATTAGAGGGGGAGAGTTAATAAAAGAATGAGGGATAACTCCCAGGATTCTGGCTTGGACAACTCTGGATTGTCATTCATTCCTTCAAGGAGGGAGCCAAGGCACAGCTGAGGGCAGGTAGGGACGTGGATAGACATGAGAGCGGTTTGCGACATGCTGACCTTGTTGTGGCTGAGGGACCGGTGATGCCTGGTGGATAATCGGTTGTGTGGTGTGCAGGGTGGGGAGTGAGTCTGGGTCATCTAGAGGTAAGAGAGACACCTGGGCCAAAGGTATACACTTGAGATTGGACAGCACAGAAAGGGTGATGAAAAGCATTGCCATGGACAGTATCCCTCAGGGAGAGAGGAAGGTGGGAAGAAAGCCTAGAAATGCCAGGATGGAACGGAAAAGCAGAAGAAGGGGAACCTGCAAAGGATCCTGGGAAGAAATAGCCAGAGATGTAAGAGAGGAAACTGGTGTCCCAGAAATGGAGGGAGGTGGGTTCCAAGAAGGCGGGAGTGACTAGCCATGTAGAGTGTTCCCAAGTAGTCATGTAAGATAAAAGCTGAAATGTGTCCACCAGATCTTGTGACAAGGAGGTTACTGCTGACCTTGCTGAGATCTGTTTAATGGAGTGTCAGGAGAGGAAGACAGATTAAAGTTGGGTAAGGAGTGAGTGGGAGGTAAAGTGGTGGAGGCTCTGTGGACAAGGACAGAGAGAGAGGAGGGAGACTGTGTGTGGGGGGGGTGGAAACCCTTTATAAAAGCCTTTTATATATCTCCAAATGCAGTTAGACTGAATAATGATGCGTGAAAGGAAAAAGATAAAATATGAAATAGAATCACTAAAAGCCTCTACTTCTAGGATTGATTGTTCTTCAAAATTGATTTTCATACTATCCTGATGGGTTTTTTCTCCTTAATTTAGAGTCCCTTTATTTTGGGGAAGTGAGAAATTTACTTGCAAATAAAAATTTGAACAATATTAATTTAAATATATAAGTGAATCTACCTAAACTTAAAAGTAAAAGAGGAAAAAAACTCCCTGCAGTTATGACGACCTCCAGAAAATGCAGAATTCTCACATTGCCCAGCAGGTGGCTCCCCTGTTTGGGGCTTCAGCAGGGAGTGGCTGTCTGTCCACAAAAAGCTTGTGCTCCAATGATTGGAAAATGTTCCTCTAAAACCATTTGGTTTATTCCTCTGCTTCCATGTGGATTTGCATCTCCATCATTCTAACTGTGAAAAAGTACCCCAATTAAATTCTAAAAGCTTACAAAGACATTGAAAAATATGGTTGTATCACCAGCCTGTGTAAGCATTTAAATTAGAAATGAACTCTGTGTACACAAATTTTCAGATGAAAAATACCTTTCTTAGCAAGACCTGAAACCGTCATGCCTTTTCAAAGGCAGAAAACATAATCTAGCTACTTGCTTTCACAATTGAAAGGACAAAAAAATGCTAACTTAAAATTATGACCAATAAAGTTTGCTTTATATAATATAAAAATAGGTTAGAATACTCTTCTATATGACACAGTAACTTTATATTTGATGTTTGGAAAATTTTAACATACACAATTTAATCTAATATGATGTAAATCTCCTAGGTTAAGTAATTTGTTGGTATTATTAGATAAAATTCTTTCTTCTTCTTGATAGGGGTCATCAGCATGATTTAGCATGTAGAAAAACATTATCAATATGCATTTATGAATATTCTCATTAAGGAATTGTGAATGTAATTCTTGCTCAAAGCCATATCTGGGATGATTCATAGACTGTGCAGGAGTTAGGGGAGGAACAGGATAAAACTAGTATATGCACAAACACAGAGGCAGGTATACAGGGAATGTTTGAAAAACTGCAGAGGGATGGCCACTGGCTGGAGCAGAAAGAGTAAAGAGAAACCAATAGAAGAAAAGCAAAAGCAGACCACTAAGGAAAATACCTACTTAATAAGAGGTAGAACTTCACTAGAAGTAACTAAAGAAATGATATACAGGTAGACAGGATTTTAATACTTTGTTACTCTAGAGCAGTGGTTCTCAACCTTCTTAATGCTGCCATGTATTTTCATTGTTATAAAGGAGTGGTGACCCACAGGTTGAGAACCACTGCTCTAGAGACTTGAGAAGCTATATTGCTCTAAAAAATGTTTATTCATATTTATATACTTCCTCTGGTCATGTTTGTTGTGCGGCCAAAGTAAAAATTGAAATATGTCTTCTCAGAACAAACACTGAGGCTTTCTACCCAGTCCACCAGCAGGATCCTATGGGCCACACCCTTCCTTACTCTTTAACTTTCCATGTTTATTTGTTCAAACAGCCAGGCTAACACCTGCTGGGGAGTGTTTCAGTACTAGAAAGAAATCAATGGATCCTAGGGGCCATCTCAGCTCCTTTCAAAGGATGACCTTTAGGTGTGGCAGCATATTCCCTCCCATGATGTTTTGTTTTTTGTTTTTTTTTGTAATCCCTCAGCTTCAGGTTACATATTTTAATAAGTCTACCCTTCATGGCAGATTCAAGGTTATTAAACCAATACAGCTGATTTCCTCATTCTCCACTCACTTATTATTTTCTTCTTCTTCTTTTTTTCTCTTGTGCTTAAAAAAATATGGGGATTGGTTTTACTGAAGTTGAGTTTAATTCTGCCATCTACGGAAAGCACAAACATTCCTAATACTATTTTAAAGTATCAGTCTCCAACACTCCTCATATTTGTAAACCACATGACATTTATTTTATATAGTCAGGTATTTTACATAAAAGGAAAAAATATAAAACTCCCCTAGTCACTATGAAAATTGCTCATACGTACAAAACTGAACTCTCACAAAATGCAAAACCTCAATCCTCATCATATTAAGAAAAAAGAAAATCTATCTCCAATTTAAAATGAAGTTCCATTCCTCATTTTGAAGGCCAGACTAAGATGAGATTTGTACTATGGCCTGCAGCCAAAAGTGGACTATTTTGGTAAATACATATATCTTCTGTTCTCTAAGGGATTAATAGTTAAGGGCTTTCTTATCTGACTTTACAATTCTGGCATAACTCTACAGCCCAGACAGCGTTCACCAATGTAATTTTCTGCAATGATGGAAATGTTATAAAAACTATGTATCTCTGCTGTCCAATATGGTAGTCACTAGCCATGTGTGGCTACTGCATACTTGGAATGTGAGTAGTGCCACTGAGGAACTGAATATCTAAAGTTATTTAACTGTAATTATTTTGCATTTAAATAGACACAGCTAGTGTTTCCTCCGTTGGACAGCACAGGCTAAAAGATGGTGCCAAACTTCAGCCAAGTAGTGACTCAGGTAAAATTATTTTTCACTATCTCCAGTGAATGCTATTTCCTAACATAGCACTTGCCACAGTTAAAATTGAATAGGTAATTATGGCTTGCATTTTTTTATATCTGTGTCTCTCATATCAGCATAAACTCCTTGAGTGCAGCGGCTGCTCCTATCATGTTCGTGGCGGTATCCAGGAGTTAACACAGGGCCTCACCAAAGCAAGGCTCCAAAATGTTCATCAAATGAAAAAATAAATTGGGTGCTATTGAATGCATGGTATCCTCAGTCTAGAAATTTCCTAAAATCACTGTCACCCACCCCCAGCACAATCTCATTTTCCAACTTCTTAATTCTGAAAAAGAATAGTCAACTCACCCCAAAATTAGCTTATTCTTTTATAACAAATATGTTGACCCCTACCTTTTTCTCAGGCCCTTTTCAATAAGAGTCGTCTGGAGAAAATTATCAAAGGACTGACTTTCATGCTAATCAGCAATTTCAAGGTCAGGTGGAGTAACATCTGATGGGGGTTGGGTGGGGAGAGCAGGAGCCAGTGGGGTAACAACGGGTATATTTGTTGGGAGATGAACTAGTGGAATTCTTTCATACCACTCCTATCTGCTCGCATGGAGAACAAGTCACGTGACCAAGAGCACCTCACTTTACATAAAAATGCACTCGAATTATATTTTTCTGCCAATGATCAAGAAACAATTGTGAGGTTTTAACTTTTTTCCTGATGGGTTTTATATAAGGAAACTCAAACTTTAGCTTCCAGCCTTTCTCTTCCTGGGTCCCTGGTGGCTTCCATAATAGAGATTTATTTTCTCACAGTTCAGGAAGCTAAAAGTCCCATATCAAAGTGTTAGCAGGGCTGGTTTCCTCTGAGACCTCTCTTCTTGGAGTACAGGTGGTTGTCTTCTCCCCATATCTCCGTTTGGCCTTCCCTCTGTACCTAAGTCGAAAGTTCCTCTTCTTACAAAGAACACCAGTCACAATGGATTAGGGCCCACCCAAGTGACCTCAGTTTAATTACCTCCCTAAAGGCCTTATCTCCAAACGTAGTCACATTCTGAGGTCCTAGGGTTTGGGACTTCAACATACAGATCTGAGGGGTCACCATCCAGCCATAATAGTCACTCCTCTTCCAATATTTCAATTTCTGTCACAAGTTACCTTATTATTTATATTCACTAGAAAACTTCTGTGTTTAAAATTGGGGGATAGTTTGCCTATTGTATATAAGTCCTGCCAAGGGCTTCCAAAAAAGGACATTTATCCCTCTGCATCCATATATTCATGCAATTAGGAGTTTAATTATTATTTTAAAGTATAAGTTTACCATGGCCAATGAGCTTTTTTGGTCATTGTATATGAAATAGCCATGTAGCAGGTTGGGAGGTTGGGGAGAGTCTTACCATACTATGGACAAGGATTCTAGGTCCAGACTACCTGTGTTTCAATTCCAGCTCTTTCACTCATTAGCTAGTTAACCTTGTTAAAGGATAACTATTACCTAGCCTCTCTGCCACTCAGGCTTTTTTATGTATAAAAGAAATATCAAAAGCATCTATCTACATAACAAGGTTGTATTAGAACTAAATGATTTAATGAGTGCAAGGCATTTGGAACATTGTCTTGAGAGAGTATGTATTTTATAACTATTAGCTATTATTATTTGTTGTTAAATTGCATTCTGTATTTAAAAATACTAGATACGCAAAAGGAAAATCAATTTATCAGTGCCAAACAGTCATATGCTTGATTCCACGTTTTTGGTGAATATTCTGAAATGTCCTAAAATGTCCCTCTTTAAGTTTTCTGGGGTTTACAACTTGTTTTTCCATAAGGTACTAGAAAAAATAATAATAATATCAAGATGAGAAGATTATTATAAAAGTGTAACTGAGACCAAAGGGATAAGGCTTTCCAGTTTGGGGGCCTGAGTGAATTCTAGGAATAAATCCTTTCTCAAGGTATTTTCATATAGTTATAGCACTAGGTATATGAAGAGTTCTTGATAAATATTTAAAGAGTGACAGTAATGAAGATGGTGATGATTAACAAAGGTAGGGAGGAACTCAAGGGTAAAAGTTACCTAAATTTTCAAAAAAGATCATATTAAAAAAATTCCAAAGTTCCGTCACTTAGATTGTTAATGATACCTGAACCAGGCTAGAAAAAGACAAAAAACCTAAAGAGAAATAAAATATCTTTTTAAAATACTCTTATGAGCAACTAAGGCAATAGTGGATAAAGTTTTCTTGCACTAGATCAATTTTTAATATTTTTATGAGTTTAAATTCACATAATTCAATTCAACAAGCATGCTTTGAATACATATTGTGTATTCCTCCTATCATAATAACAAAAAATTAAATGTAGGCACTAGAATTATAAAATGTAGAATAGGATTACAAAAAAATTGTATGGAACATATACTCAGGATATTGGTGTCTGTGTGTGCACATGTGGTGTACGAAGCCTGAACTAAGGAAAATGGCTGGGGGGACCTGAAGCATTGATCTAGGAACATGTGCAACTCCACAAAATAGCCCCATGAACAGTCATCAGTGGCCTGAAAGTCGAAAGATAACCACCAGATACAAGAAAAAATAAAGTGGGCATTTAGCCTACTGGAGAAAAAAGAAAATCAAATTACCTGTCCAGCGCATATGAGAGCCTGCCTGTATTCTGTGAAGACAGAAGATGCTGGTGGGAAAAGATGAAACTGAGTGAAAGAACAGGCCATGGAAAATGAAACTCTGGAGCTGTTGAAGGAGGAAGGGGAGGACAAACTGCCAAGAAGTACAGAAGTGCCCATCTTCCCAAGCGACTCCCAGGCATCAAACGGTGCCCTGGACACCAGGATGGAGAATGTCAAGCACAGACTTCAGGGGCACACAGGTTAAGGTTTGCACCCACCTCCTCACTAGTTAATTACATCATGTTGAACAAATTGTATAACTTCTATAAAACTCTATTTTCCAATCTAAATTCAGCACCTGTGCTAAGGCACAGTCCTTACCCAGAGGAGCTGGAGTTAGCATGAGAAAAAGACATGGGGCCAAATGATTGAATTGAGTGAGTCAGGGGGTGATCACTGGAATAAAATCACTTATACACGACAGATCTGGCACTAAAAAGGAGATTATTTGAATGTGATGGGAACTGGGATGAGGCCCTGGAGAGAAAAGAGTGGGGAGGGCTTCCCTGGAAAGGCAAGAGACAGCATCAAGATTCCAGGTGAGGAAGGAGAGCCAGCAGGTGCCGAGGCAGGAACAGCGTGTGTGAAGGCATGGCATCCTGAAACTGCCTGTGATTTCCAGAAAACAGACGGTGAGGATGTGAGAATATAAAATGTGAAGGGACAGAGCTAATCAAAGGCCCCATCACAGAGGACCTTCTATCCCTCCCTACAAGAGCTCAGAATTTTATCTCATAGCTGACAAGCATCAAAACATTTCTCCCAATCAAATCTACTTGGCCTATTAAAAAGGTGTGTTCATTTTTAAATCTCTTAAGTTAATTTAGAGAACTTTTTCAGAAGATTAAAAATATTAAATTTTCTCTCTCAAGAAAACCTTCTTAAATTGAAAAGAGGATTAGATTTTGTTTTCCCAATACCTACAGTTCATGCTGTATAGTTACAAACTGAGTCAAACTTAAGATTTAGCTGAATTACAAAGGAAACTTTCCTCATCAGATATATATAATATTCTGGATTGTTGGGCTTCTGCATTGTGACACCATATACAAATAAATGACAGGTTCACCAGTTCACACACCATCGTGTCTATGAATCTTTTTGAAATTACTGAAAACTTCTCCTAAATGTAAACTTTAGCCTAGTAGCTCACTATATTAGCTAATAATGATCCTTAATACCATTAATAGTTAAAGGCTCTCTAAAATTCATAGAAAACAGAAGTCTAGAGATAGAAAAAATGCTTAGACAGACAACTTCATGGAAGCTAAGTGACAAATCCAGAAGGCACCATTCACATGGATTCAAGGTGAAGGACACCCCTGCAGTTGTGCAGTGCACAGCTTACACAGAGTGTGCAGCCGCTCTGGCCAATTCAGGGATCAGACTGTCAAAACTTATGCTGCAAAAAAGAAATGGCACTGATGTGGAAATGCCTAACCAAGGCTCCAAGAAGATCATTTTGGTTGTATTGATGTTCAACATCAATGAAATCCACCAAATCTCAGATTATCAATTATCAAAGCCAGCTGTAGTTCAGACAACCCTGTGAAAACTTACCCTGAGTATCCTCTACAAAGGGGCAGAAGAATTTGACTTTCCCAGGAGCCATTATTTCAAGAGTAAGGACAATGGTAATCCCTTTACTATTTGCTTCTCTCTCTCTCTTTCTCTCTCTACAAAGAAGACTCTCTAGAACAAAATTATACTTCCTGAGATCAACCTGATTATTTTTTTTGAGACAGAGTTTCACTTTGTTGCCCTGGGCAGAATGCCGTGGCATCTTAGCTTTACAGCAAGCTCAGACTCTTGGGCTCAAGCAATTCTCTTGCCTCAGCCTCCTGAGTGGCTGGGACTACAGGCGCCTGCCACAATGCCTGGGTATTTGTTGCATTTTTTTTTTGCAGTTTTTGGCTGGGGCTGGGTTTGAACCTGCCACCTCCGGCATATGGGGCCAGTGCCCTACTCCTTTGAGCCACAGGCACCACCCCTGGCTATTTTTCAAGACAGGGTCGTGCTCTGGCTTAGGCTGGTCTGGAGCCCATGAACTCAGGCAATCCACCAGCCACAGCCTCTCAAGCACTAGGATTATAGGCGTGAGCCACCATGCCCAGCCTAAACTGGTAATTTTTAAGGTGAAAGTTACTGAGTAGAGGGTGACAGAAATGATTCAGTCTGGTTGATATAATTGTGATTTAGAAGCAAAAACATATTTTCCAGAATTTAAGATTGTGATTCTCACCCTGGTGGTGTTTGTAATTACTATATTTTTATGATTTTCAAGAGAACAAATGACATTTAGATATCCAAAAACTCAGAGGAAAAATTGCCTTTTTCCATCACTGTTATTACAATATCTACACATATTATTACAGAGCTCACAATGAGGAGGGTCAATAAATGAGTTTTTAAATATAAGAAACAGGAGCCTATATTATAACACACACACGCTCTATATACACATAGAATTGTTCCTTTCAATGGCATTCTTCCTCTCCCAGGCTAACAGGTATTATAGATTAAGGAGACCAGGAAGGAAGTTGCTGCTTTTTCTCTCTCTGCTTACAGAGTACATGTAAAGACTCCGTGGGCTGACGCAGAGGATACACAATATACATTGTTAAGGATCTTCCGTCTCACTTACTCAGATTTAATACAAGGACATAGTTACTACTCGAACATTCTTCTTCATACACAAGAATGTACATGCAAGTTCATTTCTAACAGTCTTCTATCAGTTTCTTGTCTGACATCAAACCTATGAGGCATAAAAGCCTGTTTCCTGCAAAATGTGTGTTAAGTGTGGAGAACCATCTGGGAAGTAAGGCAATGAGGAACTGGTGTGCATCCAGCCATGATTTCCCAGCAAATAAACTACATGTAGCTCTCAAACGTCTATAGGACTGCTCCAGCATATGTTCAAATTGTGCCCAGCCTGGCATTTAGAGGAATAACCTACTAATTCAATAATGTACCACCAGAGAACATTAGTAATTCTAAAACATTTGACTTTCCCCTGCTATATATATTTTTACTTTAAAAACAAAAAGCAAAGTCTAATTAAAGCTGGGAAAACATTAAATTATAGTAAGACAGACCCATATTTCTGACCTAAGGCAATTACAATTTGTTGCTGAAGCCCAGGTTTTATTTTTTAGTTCATCCAATATATTTTAAATTTATATAAGAAATGTATCTGGTAAGGCATCCTTAAGAAAAGAAGCTCAAGAGACTAGATTTGTTTGTAATTGATCAGGAACTCAGGAACTTTTTTTTGGCGCAAGAAATTCATAATCCCCAGGCAACAGGATCCATGAACCAATATTATTCTAGTTGTTTTATGATGTCAGCTGCTGAGTAGCAGACAACTGGGAGATCCAGAATATTCTAGGTGATAAAGGGATAACTCTGAGAGACTTGGATTGCAATATTTTATACCTGGAATAGATTGTAAACTAATTTAAGAACTTTCCGGTGGCGTGTTCAAACCCAACCCTGGCCAAAAACTGCAAAAAAAAAAAAGAACTTTCCATTCCTGAGTACAAATGACTCAAAAGTCCATTGAGAACAGTATCTTTTAAATAAATGCTCTAAGAGTTTAGCTATTTTTAGAACACACAGCTTTGTTCTGGAAGATTTACAAATCCAATCGTGAGGCATTAGTTTATTTCACTACATTCTGAAGGATTTTCCTCAGGAAAAACAAACAAACCTATATTCTTAGACTCTTCTTTGTCTTTGAAACCCTGAAGCTTCTACCTAATGACTTGATAACCTTTCCATAAAATTATGTGATGATGCAAAGTCTAAGACTCAAGTCTAAGTCACGATTCTATGATAAGAGTCTTTTCTTTATAGAAGTTACTTTCTTTCAAAACATTCATGTGATTATTACGACGATGACAATAATGACCCATGTTTCTTGCTGTATTCAAATAGCTTTGTGTTAATTTTTTATGACTCTGAACTTATTTTTAACACTCTAAAGGGATTTCTTTTTCAAATAATCTATAATCTTCTCAGAAAGCCATAAATTTTTCCTTGAAGGGAAAATTCATTTCTTGATTATTCTGCTTTAGTAGATATGTATCTTCACTTACCACAAAAACTTGAAGTGTCAATAATATATAGGGAGCAATTAATAGTACAAAATTGTCTTGTAAGAAGTAGGAAGTAAGAAGGGAAAAATGTTTATCCTCTTGGCCCGTTACTATGAGTAAGTAATCTCATACATAATATATATTTGAGCACACTGAATCTACTTGAAATAAGAAAATAAACATTCTGGTACAAATATCTTTGTTATAATGTGATTTTTGGTCTTCTGGGTATATACCTAGGGTGATTGATGGGATTACACCTGTGGTGCATCTTAGAAGGGTACATGTGAAACTCAGTAAATGTAGAATATAAATGTCTTAACACAATAACAAAGAAAATGCCAGGAAGGCTATGTTAACCAGTGTGATGAAAATGTGTCAAACGGTCTATAAAACCAGTGTATGGTGCCCCATGATCGCATTATGTACACAGCTATGATTTAATAAAAAGAAAGGAAAAGAAATAAATAAATTGGAAAATAACCACTTCTGAATTGACAGAAATTTTCTTGCTGCCATAATAGGTAGCAACTGATCTTTTCAAAATGACTTTAAAAAAGTAACATCTAATTTCATTATTCTTAACCTAAATTATCCTTCAGATATTTACATTTACATATATGTAAATATACATACATACAACATTTTATATGTTGACAAGGTTAAACGTTACCTGAGCCCTGTGTTCCTAGAAAGCAAACAATTAAGAAATGCCCCCATTCTTTTGTGTTCTGGGAAATACCCTACTACAAAGTACCTCCCACCCCCAGAAGACTTAGCTAAGACTCTGGGATGACCCCCTTGTTTACAATGACAAGGCCAGACACAGACCCTCCAAGTTCCCTATCTTGCCTCAAAATAACTGCTACCTTGACTTGGCCAAACTTTAAGCTTCTCTAGCCTCTACCCAGAAAGGGCTGACCCCAAAGGAAGGCCTTCCCTGCCTGCAGGATCAACTGTGGGATCACCCCACCCATTGCCCCCACGTGTCAATCTTCCTAACCTTGTCTGCCCCTCCCTGTACAAGAAAAGTCCTTTCTGTCTGACTTTTTGTGTGATTACAGAACTTATGGTATGTGAGTTATAACAGGTCCCTTATTGCAATAATCCTTTCAGATATTTTCTCTTTATCTAAGTCCAGATTTGGTTTTATTTAACTGTGCATGTATATACACACCACACATACATATACATTCAGAGAAGTAAGCTCACTTTGCTCTGATATGTGTTAATAATAAAGAAATTAGATTTATCGCATCTTTTCTTTGTTGAGTAGGAGAGAACTTGAGTCGGTAAAACCTAAAAGGTTTATAAGAAACTAGAGTGGAACAATTTTGTGATTAGTGTTTTCTTTCCTTTTATATCATCATACAAAATCACAAAATTTTGTGATTAGTGTTTTCTTTCCTTTTATATCATTATGGGGTGGAACCTGTGGCTCAAAGGAGTATGGTGCTGGCCCCATATACTGGAGGTGGTGGGTTCAAACTCAGCCCCAGCCAAAAACTGCAAAAAAAAAAGCAGTTAACACAAAATTAAGACATCAAACTCACTTTAGCTAAAACTCACCTAGACTAAGAGTCTGTAATTTTCTCTAAAGAAAATTTTCCTTCAAGCAAAGTAAGACCCTCAGTAACTTCACAAGTTGCAGCCAAGTCTTCTAGTCTATGGTGCATCTATTCATTAGGATCCTGCCACTTTTGAATTATTCAGAATCATTATAATATTCAGCTTTCATCTGAAAAAAAAAAGTACCTCCAAGAGACACTAAATTTAGTTCTACTGGAGATAAAGAAAAGTGGTGTGTGCTTCCATAATCATGTCAACATCCTGGCTTTTATCGCTACTAAACTCCTAGGTAGCACAGCTGGGAAGCAGCCACCCAAGGCAGAAATCTGGACACCACATAACCAGCCTGCTTATTGCTAAGAAGCATTAACGTTCTATTTGAACTGCCCTATATTGTTGGATGACCGCTATTTAAAATAATGTTTTAAACTTTTGGGTTTATTATTACAGATACATTAATATACTTTTTAAAAAATTACCTTTTTTAAATCCTAGCACTAACATTCTATGTTCTATATTAATAACTTTCTCTTTCTGCCCCCTTTCAGATTCAAATTATAAAATAATCGGGGGTGGCACCCGTGTCTCAAAGGGGTAGGGTGCCAGAGGTGATGGGTTCAAACCCAGCCCCGGCCAAAAACTCAAAAAAAAAAAAATCTCTGAAAAACCAACCTTATAACATTCTCCTCTGCAACTATGAGCTGTCAAATAAATTTTATGGATACACATGGACATAAAACGTTGCCACAGATTATCTTTTTAGAAGGTGGGTGATCAAATTCACTTGTAATTAACAATATGACTCATGGCTGATTTGATATAATGACAAATTAACTATGATGCTAATGAGTGGTAATTAAATGAGCAAGGCAGAAATTTTAGAACTCCCCAGACCATGTAAAAGAGGTCCAGCACATCTTTGTTTTTATTTGTTTTCTTTTCACAATTCTTTTCAGATTGTTTTGGCAACCACACTCAAATATCAAGATACAAGACAGGATTTTGGACTCCATGAAAGGCTCTCTGCTGAACTGCTACTTCCTCGTGGAAGCCTTCCTGACCTCTCCGTTAGGTCAAATCCCTTGCATATTCTTATAGCACCACAAAACTTCTCACCACAATGACAAATTTCACACTTAAGGTACTCACCACAATGACAAATTTTACACTCCTTATGTGATTGTTAAGTCACTATCTCCCCCACTACATTGTCATCAGCTCCAAGAGACCAGAGGGCCATGCTTTTATTCATCTGTACATTCCCAAGCACAAAACCCAGCGTCTAATAAGGACCTAATATCAGAAATATATTTGTTGAATAGTTGAATTTGGTTTCACCTAAAATAAAACATTTTAAAATTATTGTTTGCTAATTTATGGGCTAAAAGCCTCATTTATACTCTGGATCTCCTTATTTATCAAGGTTGAAGTAGAGCTAACTTAAATCAACTTCTTGAGGTAGGAGAGAAGGGTCTTTATTCCTCACCAATAAGTCAAAGAATAATGAGATTCTAAAGATGGGTCTGAGAGCACCTTTTCAAACACCTAGTCCAGGGATGAATATATCAAACTTAACTTACAAAAACGTAGGAATAAATTTATATATACAAAAGAAAATATTTTTTCTTCTAGAAAATATGCCTTCTAAATGTATATGCATTATTTCATAAGAACTAAAAAGAAAACTCTTTTTTATATAAAGACGATACTGACAAATGAAATTCAAGCTGTTTTTCTAGAAGTGATCCATCCATTCTCCCTCTCCTGCCAACCACCTTTTCCTGGTGATCAATGACACGCCTGGTAAGGCAGCTGGCTAAGATCACAGGTGAGTCCAGGATAAGTCTGAGTGAGACTAAACCCTCTGCCACTAGAATCCACCCTTCAGTTTTAGTTTCATCCCTATTTTGCCTCTCCCAGTTGTATTCGCCAGACCTTTTCAGCATGACTGGTACCACACAAGTTTGCCAATATTTCAGCATTATCTTTTAAATGTTTAATAGACAAGAAAAATTAAAATAAATTTTCGAATACAATGAAAACAAGTTTTAAAGGTTGCCTATAGAAGACATAGACGAGATTCTGTGTAATACCTCAGTTGATAGAGGACAGACTGAGGGGCTGAGCAGCAGAACTGTGGTGGTGGAGAAGTAGGAATAAGGAAGAAATATGAAAGGGCTATGATTTTTTGAGAAAATTTTTCTAGAGGAATAGCTCTTAAACTTCCCTTATCTCATCAAGAAGTGGTGGCTGGCAAGAAGGACTAAAAGTCAGAGAACAGCAGAGCTGTCCAAGAGAAACAAGAGCAGGGTGGCTGGGTTCTCAGGGTCCAGGGTCTGGCCCTATCCTCTCATATTTTTGTTGTCATATTATTTTTCTTTCTTGAGCTCATTGGTATCTGTCCAAGGGCTCAAACATATCTATTTACTTGGGGGTTATCCAGCCCTGGGAGCTGATTCATGCTAACCAAGCTCATAGGAGATGGACCAATAAAAAAGGAAGTTAACCGATCCATTTACAAAGAGAAAGGTGACTTCCAGGCAGAGTGGACTACTTTTGTCACTTGGTCAAATCCTGTCAATTTTCACTAGAAAATAATACTTGGGAAACCAGGTCAAGAATAGAGAGTTGCTTGATAAACATAGTGTCAGAGTAATTGGTGCTCTCAAGCTACACTTTATTAATGGACTTTTCTGTACTGCAGAAATGCACTGTGAAGGTGACCAGAATACTCATACGGGACACTCACTCCCTTCAATTCAGTAAGATAAAGCACTTGGTACAATGCTTCACATATAGAAAGCACTCAATTAATACAAACGATTATGATTATGGTCTGTAAATATCCTAACAATATAGCACTGTGTATATGTCAGATACCACTTTATATATATGAATTCCTTTAGTCCTCCTATAACCCTGAGGGGGAAATAGTTAAGGAACCTGTCGCTGGTAGACACATATTTGTCAACGTCTGCTCCCCTTCCTTAAGGAGGTTTCCATTTGCCCTACTCCACTGAAATCAGACTTGACTATTGGACTTGCTTTGAACAGTCATATGTGAGTGAAAGGGTCATGAGTCACTACCAGGCAGAAGCTTTTAAAGCCAAATTGTGCTTTTAAACCTCTAAGATGGTAGAAGTATTCAATGAGATGGAGTCCCCATTAGCCTGAGCTCCTGAGTGACCCTTACTGACCTGTGATGGGCGTGCAGTACTAACAAAAAATAAACCATGGTTTTAAGTCGCTAGGATTTTCAGATTTTTGTTAGCACAGCACAACCAAGCATATTCCAGTTGATTCAAAAGCATAGAGATGAAAGAAAATTTTCCCAAGGCCACACAGCCAGGAAGTATCTGGCTGCACAGTCTGTATTCTGAATCACTTTGCTTTGTGTTTCTCAACAATGGAGAGTAATATCACACCTTCTTGCAAGACATGATTGCAAGAGGGACTTTACCTAACAAATGCAATAGTGTAACCTGGCTTATTGTACCCTCAATGAATCCCCAACAATAAAAAAAAAAAAAAAGAATCAGCCAGGTGTGGTGGCAAAACCTATAATGCCAGCACTTTGGAAGGTCCAGGTGGGAGGATTGCTTCATGTCAGGAGTTCAAAACCAGCCTGGGAAAACATTACAAGACCTTATCTCTATAAAAAGTAGAAAAATTAGTAGGGCATGGAAGCATGCAGCTGTAATCTCAGCTACTTGGGAGGCTGGGGCAGGAGGCTCACTTGAGCCTAGGAATTCTAGGCTGCAGTGTACTATAATCACACCCCTGCATTCCAGCTTGAGTGACGGAGCAAGACTGTCTCAAAAAAAAAAAAAAAAAAAAAAAAAGTGTATCATTAATGAGTTGTCATTGTCTGGGGATCTGTTTCTAGACTTCATAAACATATATTTTTTTCTGAGTAAGTTGGCTCAGGAGGAAACCTAGCCTTTTTCTAGCTTCTACTGCATCAAGGGCAGCAGCTGCCAAAAGCACAATGGAAAAGTTCTCATTGGTACTCATATTCCCTCATGACAGCCCCCAGGGGAATGGTCACTATGGCTGCCAGACCAGAGAAGCCTGGTTTGATCCTCTCCACTAACTTCCTCCCCAACCATACACAGTATCTCAGAATAAGATCTATGGCCAGTCACAGATATCTATGGCCAGTCTGTCAAGTGTAGCCCTTTCTCACTCTCCTTTAGTCTTTCAGAAATGGATGCCTCACTTCATACTTCTTTTTCCATTAGCCCTTCATCTTGTCTCCCTCTTTTCTTATCTCTCAACATGTTTTCAAGCTCACTTAGAAAGCCTGCTACTACACCGACATTCATGTAACTCCCCTTATGTGGCAGGATTCCCCAGAGTGGTGAGTGCCTGAAGTCTGGGGATTCAGTGAGGAAATCCACTTGGGTTAGAAACATACAAGAACCCACAAAGGAGAAATGAGAAGCTTCAGCACCTGCTCTTCCCAAGGAAAAGGAAAATGTGGTTAATATAAAAGCAGAAGGAGCAAAGGCTTAAGCAGTGGTAAAAAGCAAAAATAGTTAAGCCTAGTTTTACGGTGCACACTGGAATACTTTAAAGTATAAGTGGAAATCGATCCAGGGAAAGCATAAATACATATTTACCTGGAATGATCACTGATGGAGTAATAGTTTTATTCATCTTTAATTTACTGCATGTCATTCAACTAGAAATCAGTAAAATTCATGAATAAGAAGGCAGCTACTTCTTAACCCTTCCATTTCTTCTTTAAGCTCTAGCGATCACTTACTTCATGGATTTTCCTTTGCAATAAAATGTTTACTGGCTCAGCGCCTGTAGCACAGTGGTTACTGCGCCAGCCACATACACAGAGGGTGGTGGGTTCGAATCCAGCCCAGGCCAGCTAAACAGCAATGACAACCATAACAAAAAATTAGCCAGGCATTGTGGCAGGCACCTGTGGTCCCTGCTACTTGGGAGGCTGAGGCAAGATAATCGCTTAAGCCCAAGAGTTTGAGGTTGCTGTTGAGCTGTGATGCAACAGCACTCTACTGAGGGCATCATAGTAAGACTCTGTCTCAAAAAAAAAAAAAAAGTTTACTAATTATATGTCTTCAATATTATTTTTTATATATCTCTACTTGATACTACTCCTGCCTGCTAAAATTGATTTTTTTCATAAAACTTTTTAAAACGTAAAGATAATGAAATTTAGTTCCTTAAAATAGCCAACAGACCAAGTTTGAAATATATGCTGTATGATGGGAAGACTCACTTAAATGCTACTCTTGGGTTCTTTCTAATTTAAGTTTATAGATGTGACAACCTAACAATGAAGTTCTCTTTGTACTTAGACAGTCAAATCACTCTGGATGGAGTCTAAGATTTCAAATGAATTCCAATTCAAAACAAATAGTATTTTTATCAATGATAAAGCATAAGTTCATAGCTCACTCCCAAGAAATCTTCAAAATTCCCATGAATGAAACACTTCCAAAATTAATAACTTTTATGTCAATGACATAATATGTTGGTTATGTAAGTGAAGTTGTAGTATCTCTTTCTGAAAGCCTTAAAGAACAGGAAAAATTCCCATCGTGAGATTGTAATATAATGCTGATAACCAAACTGATGGCGTTTGAATTTTTGCATCCCCTCCAAAATTAACGTGGGAGCCAGCTCTGTGGCACAATGCATAGCACATTAGATTTCTAATACAACCTGGGGTGGTCATTCAAAATTCATGTTTGAACTTAATCTCCAGTGCAATGGTATCAAGAGTGGGGCCTTTAGGAAGTGATTCGAGCACATGGGATTAGTGCCTCATCAAAGGGCTGGAAGGAACTTTGGAGACCCTTTTGTCCTCTTTTGTCCTTTCATCCCTTGTACCTTGTGAGAACATAGTATTCCCCACCCCACCCCCAGAGCAACAAGGCATCATTTTGGAAGCCGAGATGAGGCCCTCACCAGATACCAAAGCAGCCGGCTCCTTGACAGTGGACTTCCCAGCCTCCAGAAAGAAATTTCCTTGAAAAATAAATTTCTGTTGTTTATAAATTACCCAGTATTTTGTTATAGCAGCAAAAATGTACGAAAACACAAAACTCATATTTGAAGGACATCTAGGAAAAAAGACAGATGCCTTAGTAATGCATGAGAGTTATCTTGGGTACCAAGGACTGAGTCATTGAGACATTCACCATCATATTATTAAAAAAAAAAAAAAAAGAGTGGCTATTGAAGGAAGTCAAATTTGTGTACAACAATGGAAAGAGAATAAACAGAAAGGAAAACTGTTACAAATGGATGTAGACATACGGTAAAAGTGTGGGGAAATGTAAAAGATGTGGTAACCAAGTCCCTACTCTGGACCCATGTATGGTGCTAGAATATGAATAAAGGAAAAACACATGTGTGGAGCTTCCAAGACATCTTGATTTCTCCTTGCCAGATCCTAAGGAAAAAGATCTAAGACTTCTGGAAAAAATGCAGGCACTGACTGTAATTATAATTCATACACACTATACTGTAGAACTATTCATCTTTCTCTTTGAAAATTTTTCTTCATCTTCTCCGCCATTTTTTTTTAAAGTCCTTTCCAGTATTTTATTCAAATAGCAGATAATAATGAAGTCTTCAGAAAAACAGAATTATCAGCAATCACCATGTGCACATTGACTGCATGTCCTAGATTTTCTGATTCAGTTTGTTTTTTGAGGCAGGGTCTTGCTCTGTTGCCCAGGCTTGAATACAATGATACTGACACAGCTCACTGCAGCTTTGAACTCTTGGCCTCAAGGAATCTTCTCACTTAAGCCTTCTGAGTAGCTAGGGCTACAGGCCTGTGCCACCACACGAACTAATTTTTTTTTTAATTTTTTTTTATAGTAATGGAGTCTCACTCTGTTGCCCAGGCTAGTCTTGAACACCTAGCCTCAAGTCGTCCTTCTGCCTTGGTCTCCCAAAATGCTGAGATTACCAGCTCAGTTACCATGCCCAGCCTCAGTTTATATTTCAACTATTTTATTCTGTGATCCCACTAGATATGTCCGACTTAGAATAAATGCATAGGTTTTTCCATGAATACTACTACCATATAATCATGGGTTGTACTAATTTTGAACCTAATTGAGAAGGGAGGTAGAACTTAATAGTTGGTTGTTTTTAGAATGAAAAAGAAAGCTTTGAATAGAAATATTCTTCATATAATAGATTAAAAAACAAAAGAAAAGTGAGTAGGACAGTCACCATCAGTACCAAACCAAACGATAGGCGATTACTAGATTTCTCAAAACTAGACAAATATTGATTGGAAAAAGGTTTTTTTTTTTTTTTTTAGAGATAGAGTCTTATTTTGTCACCCTCAGTAGAGTGCCATGGCGCCACAGCTCATAGCAACCTCCAGCTCCTGGGCCTAGGCAATTCTCTTGCCTGAGCCTCCCGAGTAGCTGGGACTACAGGCGCCCGCCACAAGGCCCGGCTATTTTCTTGGTGCTGTTTGGCTGGGGCCGGGTTTGAACCCACCACCCTCGGTACATGGGGCCAGCGTTAATACCAGACTGATGTAATACTGTAGAAAACACAAACTAAAAAATTTATTTTGTAGTATTAGTCCCATCTTCTCTAAAGCCAATGCCACTTTCTACCACTCCCTGCTGCCAACCCACCATTTTGCAGAGGCTACATTTCTCATTTTTTCCAGTTCCTCCCTTATTTGTTGGAAATTACACAGGAATTAAATAGTTGTAGAAATGTCAACCCACATATTTAACCAGTATTGTTTAATTCACACTCTCCCCTCCTAGATAGTGGGGAATACTCATCTAAATTATGTATAAAGAAATTTTTTCAGTGGGCATGCAGAATTTAATACGTGAACTTTGCTATAGCCTACTAATTTAGTAATTGTGTCCTACCAGGGTGCTTATTACTAATTCAACCAATTGTATACAACGTAATTGACTGTAGTGAACTCATGGTGGAATAAAGGCATTTTTTGAAAGTCTTTTTTCTTTTTTTGAGACAGAGTCTTACTTTATCGCCCTCAGTAGAGTGCTGTGGCATCACAGCTCACAGCAACCTCCAACTCTTGGGCACAAGCAATTCTCTTGCCTTAGCCTCCTAAGTAGCTGGGACTATGGGTGCCCACCACAATACCCGGCTACTTTTAGAGAAGGAGTCTCACTCTTGCTCAGGCTGGTGTTGAACCTGTGAGCTTAGGTGATCCACCCACCTTGGCTTCCCAGAATGTCAGGTTTACAGGCATGAGCTACTGTGGCGAGATCTATTGAAAGACTTTTAGGGGTTCTGAAAATTAACCACAAGACTGGAGAAACAAGTAGGAGCTAATCACTCCAGACTTAAGCTTCTTATAGAAGAACACCTCTTCTCTGAGCAATGCCACTGGACGAAAGTGTCTCCCACAGAGCCCAGTCTCTGTCTCTCAGCTAATGATTCAAATTCCAAGGAGGTCACATCCAGCTCTTAGGGAAGAACGCCTGATTACCAGACCCACTGAACTCAACGTGAGAGAGAAAGGAAATATTGGAAGTCTGGAAAAGTCCACTATTCTTGTCTAAGCTCCTAGTGCTCAAGCTGAGATGCCAGCAGCTAGTATGTGAGCTGTGATAATAGTAGGCCAATTCTGAACCGAAAGCTTTGTTTTGGAATAATTAGAACAGCATTAACTCAGCCACATCTGACAATCTACTCCTATCACTAAACCAAACAAACATACAAACAAACCTCAGAAAACGCTAAGTGGGCTCAATTCAGAACAATGAAACAAACAAAAATAACAATAAAATCCTTTTTCCTCCAGTGCTCATCCTCACCTGGCAGACAAATAAAAAGCGGTAGCCCACGTGCCTACCGTCTAGTTCTGTGCACTGTGACTTAGATCTTTTGTGTGCATTATCTGGTTTAATTCTCAAAAGCCAGGACATGGGTATTATTGACACCCTTGGGGAGACGACATCACGTAGTGCTATCACGAGGTCTGCACACAGAGCCCGCATCCTTGCACGAGGCTGCATGTACTCCATGGGACTCAACCACACGACTGAGGCTCACAGGAGGTACAACAGGGTAATGGTTAGAACCACTGGCAGGAGTTGAACATCTCAGCTCTGTCATTTACTAGTTGTGTGATTCCAGGCATGAATTTAAACCTCCCCTAATCCCTCATCTGTGATATTGAGAGAATCCTATCAGGGTGAGCATGCATTGTTCAGTGTTTCGCAGCTATTGCAAGGAAGACAGGAAATGTTTATAAAGTACCTATAGCCTTGAGTGCTGGTCACATACTAAGGGCTAAGTAACCAGTGGCCATTACTAGTTAATGCAATTGTCTGTTTCCCCTTGTAGACCAGTCCTGGAGGCCCAGCATTCTTGATATCTGTATCCCTAGCACCTTTCTCAGTAATCAGCACATTAATAAGCCCACATACACGTCTGCTGAACAGAAGCTTTTTGTGTCAGGGTTCATACTGCCATGTCATGCTGTAAGTGCTAAGCTCATCCTTGCCCTCTAAGCAGGTGATGCCTCATCATCCCCCTCCCCCACCACCCTTAGACTGTTAACTTTGTGAGGTCAAGGTCTGCATCTCTTTTGTTCTTCAATGTCTATCACAGACCTCAGTACACAGTAGGGGCTTAACAAACAGCTCTGGACCAAAATTTTAATAGACATTTGTAATACGTCTTAAAGTTCACCGAGCACTTTCACATAAACATACACAACATCTCTGCAAGAGCAGGTCAAAGACACAGGCTCTAGAGCCAGACTGCCTGTGTTCAAACTCCAGCTCTATTATTTACTAGCTGAATAACCCTGGGGAATACACATAAGTGTTCAATGCCCCTGTTTTCCCGCCTGTAAACATCAATACCTGGTTGCTGCAATTGGTAATTCATATGAACCTCGTAAAACACCTCCTGGCATATAATAAGTGTTCTTTAAAAGCCAGTAATTATTAATTTTGTTTGTGGCTGTTTTTCTTCCAAATCACTGCCAAGAATAAATTATTCTCTCCTTTGACATAAGAAAATATAAAAGAGTGGTATCTTTACTTCAAAATCCTACAATTAATTTGCACCAGAGAGCAGATCATAATCTCAAGAAACTGACTTCCAAAGCTATTTGCAAAAAGAAATGTATTTATAGGGACTGTTCTTAAAATAAAAATCTGAAATGGCCCTAGATATTCTACAGCACAAGTCTTCTTCAGCAACATCTTGCATTATTCTTTCTGCAAATAATAACAGTCATATTGACTTGAGCAGAAGTGTCCGTGTAAGTAAAAACACATACACACAACACCAGGCAATTGAATTAGGTCTCGTGCCCAGGCTGTGCCCTGCCTCCCAACAAAGCTCATGGCCCTATTAGGAGAAAAAGCATGGCAATCCCAGTACACAGCTCCCCATTTCTGAGAGCTGGAACCTGGTGACCAAGCCACATGTTACTTAAAAATCCAACAGGTGATGCTTCTCTATATGTTGGGAAGACAAGGAAGAGGAAAAGACAGGTAAAAAGGGCAGCTGATGTTTCTTCTACCTTCAATACTGTAATGTTCCAAGCAAAGCTCTCAGTAGCCTTGTTGAGTTTTCTTCCTTTCAAGCCTTCTTTTGTCCCCAAATTATGAAGTTCTTCGTGGAACTCCATCCCTTTAAAAAAAGAATCAAGAAGAAATCTTATATTCTTACAGTATACATTTCAGGGGGGAAAAATGGCTTTATTATAAAAATATTATCAGTAAAATATAATTTCACGTTCCTATCCTCTCATAATTCCTAAATCCCCAAATTGAATTTTCCTTTCCATTCTGCTCATTCCACCAAACAATGTCCCTAGAGGCAAACCAATAATGATCAATGCATTAGGGTAAGTTACATTTTAAACACAGAGGAGTCATAGATATAGACATAAGAATTAAAGAAATAAATTCTTCCAACAGGTTACCTCCGCCTTCTTGGTCCTCTTCCTGGGCTGCACGTGACTGGTGTGGTATGTGAGTGGCAACTGTGTGTGCATGTGTCTTACTCTTCTCTGAGAGCCATTCCTGTAGCTTAACAGTAGGCCCTGAGGCCCCCGAGACCACCACTGGTGATTAGTAATGTTGACTAAAATAGAAAAGCTTTTTTAAAAGTAGCATTCCTGGAAATACCCAAGTGCTTCAGATTTGGGAAAGGCCTTAAAGCATTTTTAGCCCAACCATTCAATCAAGCTTGAATACTATAAAAACTATCACCATCATCTGTTTCTTCAGCCCTTCCTTGTCTTAGCACCTCAGGAATGAAAAATCACATTCTCTTTTGGAGAGCCCTGACTGATAGTGAGCCAAAATCTCCTTCCCTGGAACTTCTATCCTTTGGTATTAACTGGCCACAGACCAACAAGGTCTAATCTCTTTTCCACAATGTGGGATTTTAAATATTTGAAGAAAGATATTGGAAAAACCTCCTCAAGTCTTTGCTCCTCTAGACTAAACATTCTAACAGGTGTCAGCTTGCTAATGACTCTTCTTTAAGGCCAGCATCCAGGCCGCTGCATTGCCTGGCTTCCTGGGGCTGAGCACTGTGGGAAGCTGTGTCCAGGTGCGAACACTGCTCAAAATGGGCCTGAAGCAGCCCACACAAGGTGGAAATTTACCACCAGTCTCCTGGTTCTGCTTACCGGACCTTTCTTAAGGCAGCCTAAAACCACACTAACCTTCCTGGTGCTAACACCACAGACATAGCACATGGTTAACGAGCACAACTGTGGGGCCAGGCTCCACCACTTACTGCCCATGTGAGTCTGAACAAGTGTCTGACATTGTGTGGGCTTCAGTTTCCTCACTAGTGAAATGATGGTAACAGGAGCATTTCCCTCATGGGATCTAGTGAAGATCCAATGAGTCAATATATATATATAGCTCCCATAGCAGTGCCTGGCATCATAGAAGAACTAGGTATTATTATTTTTTGTACTTCCAGTCAATTGAAACATCTAAGCCTGCTGGTCAGTCCATGAAGAGCAACAATTTAAAAGTCTGGTCTGGGTTTGAAGGTCGTCTTCACCCACAGGTTGATATGGGATCTCAGGTAATTCACTCAGTATCTCAGAATCTCATTCATAAATTGGATTTGATGATTATTTTGCAGAGTTGTCATGAGGACTAAGTAAGACAGTGGATGTGCTCAGTGTATCATATGCATATATATTAAGGAACTGCCACTTGTCATCTTCCTCGTCATAACCATCATTGTGTATGTGGAGGAGTGGAGGGAGGGGAACAGAAATAAACAGAAGTGCACTCACAGAGTAGTGATTCATGTCACCCATAAAGAAGGCGCACATTTAAACCCCAAACTGAGGGCTAGTAAATAACGTAAAAGCCAAGAAGATTAGCAGGATGATGGTTCGCTTTGTAAAAATAAAGTGGGTTTTAAAGGGTCATGTGGAACCACAGCTTCCACGCTAGCAGTAAAAGGTTTTGAGAGTGTCCCAAACCACAAAAGTCAATTCAAAAACTCCCAGCCCTCCAGACATCTTCAGATACCACCCCAAACCCATACACACACAAAAAAAATCCATCTATTATCACGTAGGTTTCTTCCATACTAAACAAAGTATAGCTAAACAATGCTATAAAATATTTTACTTTTAAGAGAAAGAATGGAAAGCTTTTTAAAAAATCTTCCATGAATTACTATGGTTTCTAAAGAATATATTTTTAAAACCCACCAAAGAAAACAATTACCTGCTTTCTGACACTGTACAATTTTTTCATGGACTGTGTCTGCCATTTCTATGAGAAACCGGCTCTCTTGAATCATCTGTCACAAAACAAACATCAAGAAAAGTAGTTGTGAGAAATCCTTAAATTGGCTCATTGGTAAGAAGACATCATACAGACAGACTCACATGACACTTCCAGTGACAGGGAGCCACGGTCTCAACCACAAGAGATGGGAGAAGGAAGGATAATCTCTGTTCTAAGCCCCCTCCATTCTCTAGTTGTGTGAAATGCTTGGTACACAGTGGATGCCAAATAAATAGCTGTTGAATGAATGCAATTATTGAAGTCTTAGAAGTCATCTTCATAAACACCTCTGCTTCCACTCCCTTTCCCCAAGGAGGAATGCCACACTTAGGCACATGGTATTGAAATGCAACAGCAAAGAGAACCAGAAGGGGCTTATGTATCCCTCCAGGGACTACCAAATGTCATCTTTAAAAATATTCTGTGCTCCATTTCATCCTCCTCACCTCTCCTCCACCTGCCCCCACCAAAAATTGAAGCAGCTCCTATCTTCTCCAAATTCTCACAAAACCCCCTTTGTGTCTCTCAGAGGAGAAATGGAAGTTCTGGTCGTTCCCATCTCATTTCTTCCTAAATACCATTTCTAGAATCATCTTCCAAAAGTATAACATTAGTTAATACCTGGTTTTGCCAACTTCCCCTTTGTTTACTGAAGGGGGTCATTTCTCTAACCTAGAGTTCACATCTCCCCATACCCCAGCACATCAAACTCAACAGCCATTGCCTCCATGATATTCCCGTCCTCATGAGTCCCTGTTGACCTGGATGAATTATGTATCTAAGCACCCTCTATATGCCCCTCCTTCCACATATTTCCTCCCATTAGAGAAGCCTTCTAAAGCTACCTCCTCTGTCAAAATCCTGCCAGGCCTGGAAGCTCACTCAGTGCCCCTCCTCTTTTGGTTTCCTGATTTCCCCATCTCTCTTCTTTCCCACTTCCTAAGTTCCCCCAACATTCTAACTTTTTATTCTGCTCATAGAATTTCTTATTTTCTATCTTAAATTATAGTTTTTTGTTTACCTATATTGTCTTCTACTCTCTTACCTCCCCAATAAATTGTAATCCCAGTAAGATAGGGACTCAGTCTTATTCACATTTTTATCAGATTCACCCATCCATTTATATATAATCACCTTTTCCCTATTTTACTTCTACAGTCCTTATTTCTTTTCCCACATATGTGCGTATAACAAAATATTTTGTTTATTATTGGTCACTTTTCAAACTTGTAATTATTTTTTTGAACTCTGATCTTTCTTTTTGTCTCAAGTTTCTCCACTTTATTTTTTTCTAGGTTTCTCCATTTTTCTATAATTTCACATGCTCTTAATTTTCTTTCAGATTAAATACTAAAAGATAAGTACAAAGATTTTTAACAGAATTACTCCTGTAAAAGTATTAACATTCCACCATCATAAAGTAAAATAAGTATTAAAACTTTATTACACACTTATTTGAGGTAAAATAAATTCAGGCTCAAAACATACTACAAATCCTATAATTCAACTTCTTTAAAATCTCCAAGTAAATATTTGCTCAGCCGATAGTATAAGAAATTTCTGTGTTTCCCATCAATTAATAGATCACTTCATAAAAAGATAATATAGTGTGATTTAACTTAAAAAAAAATGGAACTTGGCTGGGTGCCCATAGCACAGTAGTTATGGTGCCAGCCACATACACCAAGGCTGGCGGTTTCAAACCCAGCCCAGGCCAGCTAAACAACAATGACAACTGCAACAAAAAAATATCTGGGTGTTGTGGCAGGTGCCTGTAGTCCCAGCTACTTGGGAGGCTGAGGCAAGAGAATCACTTAAGCCCAAGAGTTTAAGTTTGCTATGAGCTGTGACACTACAGGACCATACCGAGGGCAACATAATGAAGCTCTGGCTCAAAAACAAAAAAAAAGGAACTTCTCTTTGTGATTCCTCAAAGGATAACCTGAAATCCTTCAGTAATCAAAGTTCCAAATTGTATCCTAAAACATCTCATCATTAACATATTGAAAAACCAATCATTGCTTAGGTGAAATTTTCTCAGAAGAGCATCTGATCATCTGTGAAAACAGCTTTCATTGCATTTAGAAGAATCCTTTTATTCTATTTTCTGTAGTCAACTTTCAATTATTAGTAGTTATAGAGAAAACAAATAGATGTCTAAAATATACAAATAATTCCAAACCACAATTTACGTCAATAATCTCAAGCTCTCCTCTCAACTGAGTAATTCATCTAAATTGCTACGAAGATAAAGTGGTTGATTTGTATTATCTCCTGCCTAGGTTGCCCCTGATACTGACTGAAATGAAATATAAAGCCCAAGCCAAGGAGAGAAGGTGAGAAGGTGTCCTTAGATAATCCCCCAGCTGGGTCATCAGTTAACCCTCAGCCAGCAAAGGCTGGGTTAACTCAATCGATAAAATCTGGCAGTGGCCTTATTTACATATCTGATGCCACTGCCTGAGCTCCTAGCTGCCTTTGCCTGCTGTAGTAAGACAAAGAGCTTTTCTTCCGTTCTGTCACATGAATATCTCCTAATGGATCTTTCTTTGTCAGGGCTTTATTCCTAAAAGAATAGGAAACTTACCCAGATAAGGGTTGGTATTACTTTATGTGTTAGATGTCTCTTTGCAAGGATGTGTAAAGTTGTGAGTTAAGATTAAAATTATTTATTTAAAAAGAAAACTTTACCAAAGGGGACAGTAATGCTTTTACTCAGAGATGGATTAAATTGTCTAACCTGCGTGGAAAAAAAAAGTTTCTTCCAGTTTTTCCCAATAAGGAGTTTAATTCCTCAGAATCATTGCAGAGTCAATGGAACTACTTAATAGTACTAAAAAAAAATGAAACTTCAGGAGGGAGGAGCAAGATGGCAGCCAAGTAACAGCTTCCTTGCAACTGGGTGCGGTGAGTCTGGGGACAGAAGACTTCAGAAATCTCTACCTGGTGGGATCTGCCCAGAAACATCCCTTGGGGACACAGGGAATCAGCGAGAGACTTCTAGACCCCATGAGGAGGGCAAAAGCAGTGGAGAATTGGCAAGTGCTTGCATGTGTTCATTTGGTCTAATCCCACTGGCAGCTGTAAGTACAGCAGCAGTGAAATTGAAAACTGGAAAGGCCTTAACTGTGAGCTGTTTTGGTTTGTTTTGGACTTGGCACTCAGTTGAACTACCTTGGGAGAACTTGGGCAAGAGTGCAGAGGACTTTAAGTGTTGTCTAAGGCCCCAGACTGAGCCGCTGAGCCAGACAGAGCTAATAGTATTCAGCTGTGGGCTAAGCAGAGCCATTGTGGGAGAACTGCCCCAGAAAGCTCCGCCCTCAGGGTCGCAGAGTAAAGATGGGGGAGTGAGTAATCTAGTGACTGAGCAGCCTAAAGGCAGGGACTGCGATGCCTTATAGCCCTGGCCATCAGGGGTAGAGTGAGACCAGTTTTGGCACACTGAGTAAGCAGATAGCCTCTTTAGGAGTGATCCCAAAGACAAGTGCTTTCCTGGGAAAGCTTCTGCTTAGCCAAGGTTAGCAGTTTAAAATGCCTTTTAAGTGGGCTGAGGAGAGATTTAGGTTCTCAACAATGCAGGGTTTGAGAAATCAGCAGAGACCTCCAGTCTCCATCTCGTACAGCTGTATCAGCATTGTGATTAACATCACATATCCCAGAAGATCACCTGTTGCCCAGACAATATCCAGCAAGATATATACACTGCTTTGTTTTTGGTTTTGTTTCTTGTTTTCTTTTTGTTGTTGTTGTTGTCGTTTTTAATTTCAACATTTTCCCTATAGATTTTTCATTGCTTTTTTTTCTTGCTTCATTTTTCTAGTTCAAATATAATTTTCCATTGTTGCCTTTTTCAACAATTAGAACTTCATTTTTGCTAGTGTTTCTACCCCCGTTATTTGGTTTTTCCCCCAATTTTATCCCGTAAAGTTTTCTGTTTGCTTGTTTTATTTTGATTTATAGCATTTTTGTCTTTCCTCTCTACTTGGTGGAGGTGGGGTACTGTGTCCGATCAGGCAATGAAAGAGCTGCTGACCTCAAGGAACCACCCAACCCGGCATCCCAAGAAGCTGGGGGGGTTTTAAGGTTAGTTCAAAGTATTAACCTTAGAGTTAATGGCTCTGCTCAGCCCACAGGTATACCCTACTGTATACCTGTCTCCCTCTTCCTGTGCCTCTCTTCTTTTTGTCAATATTCCCTTTTACCTATCCCCGTCCTTCTTTTTTCTTTTTTTATTTTTCTTTCTTTTTTCCCTTCTTGCTCTTCAATCTTCTCATCCTTCTGGTCCTGTACCAAAAGGACTCATCAAAACCCTAGTCCAGAGGCACAGCAACTTAAAGAGCAAGAGGAAGTGAAAGGAAAATTAGGGCAAGGAATCAGATAAAAGAAATAACTCATGAGGAAGAATCAGCAGAAAACTGCTGGCAACATGAAAACCCAGCCCAGAGCAACCCCCAAGGGACTGTGACATAGCTACTGCAGAGGACTCCACCTATAAGGAAATGTTAAAAATGACAGAAAGGGAATTTAGAATACAGATGATAAAAACAATGAAGGAAATGATGGAAACAATAAAGGAAACTGCTGATAAAGTGGAAATCCAAAACAGAATCAAATAAGAGATGAACAATATGAAGAATATGAACTAAAAGGAAATCCAAATACAGAATCAAATAAGAGATGAATGATATGAAGAATATAAAAAGGATATAGCAGAGCTGAAGGACCTGAAGTAGTCAATTAGGGAAGTTGAAGATGCAACAGAAAGTATCAACAACAGATTAGACCATGCAGAAGAAAGAATCTCAGAGCTCTTGAGATAACTGAGATAGTTAAAGAGGCAGAAAAGAAGAGAGAGAAAGCAAAATGTTCACTGACAGAATTATGGGACTTTATGAAGCATTCAAACATAGGAGTTATAGGTATTCCAGAAAGGGAAGAAGAATACCCCAGGGGAATGGAAGCCATACTAGAGAATATTAAAAATGAAAATTTCCCAAATATCACCAAAGATTATGATACACTCCTTTCAGAAGGATATCAGACCCCAGATCACCTCAACTCTAACCGAGCTTCTTCAAGACACATTGTGATGAAGCTGTCCAAAGTCAAGACAAAAGAAAAGATTCTTCAAGCTGCCAGGAGTAAGGACCAGTTGACCTACAGGGGCAAATCTATCAGGGTGACTGCAGACTTCTCTAATGAAACTTTCCAAGCAAGAAGACAATGGTCATCTACCTTTAATCTACTTTAACAGAACAATTTCCAGCCCAGAATTCTATATCCTGCTAAGCTAAGCTTTAAAATTGATGGAGAAATCAAATCACTTACTGATATACAAACATTGAGGAAATTCGCCACAACAAGACCAGCTCTACAGGAAATACTTCAACCTGCTCTACACACTAACCATCACAATGGATCAACAGCAAAGATCTCAAAAAATGAAGGACAGAACCTAACTTCCACACTGATGCAAAAGATAAAACTAAGCAATGGACTCTCACAAAATAAGATGAATAGAACACTACCACACTTATCAGTTATCTCAATAAATGTTAATGGCTTGAATTCCCCACTGAAGAGGCATAGATTGGCTGACTATATTAAAAAACACAAGCCATCCATTTGCTGTCTGCAAAAAATATACCTAGCTTCAAAAGACAAATTAAAACTCTGAGTTAAGGGTTGGAAGACAATTTTTCAGGCAAATGGAGTTCAGAAGAAAAGAGGCGCTGCAATCTTATTTTCAGATGCATGTGGATTTAAAGCAACTAAAGACAAAAAAAGATAAAGATGGTCATTTATATTGGTCAAGGGAGAAATACAAGAAGATGTTTCAATTCTAAATATTTATGCACCCAATTTAAATGCTCCCAGATTCTTGAAACAGACCTTACTCAGTCTGAGCAATATGATAACCTATATTACCATAATAACAGAGGACTTTAATAATCCTCTTACAGAGCTGGACAGATCCTCTAAACAGAAATTAAACAGATATAAGAGACTTAAATGAGGCCCTAGAACAACTGTGCTTGATAGATGCATATCGAACACTCCACCCCCAAAATAAAGAATATACATTCTTCTCATCACCCCATGGAACATTCTCCAAAATTGATCATATCCTAGGACACAAAACAAACCTCAACACAATCAAAAGAATTGAAATTTTACCTTGTATTTTTTTAGACCACAAGGCACTAAAGGTGGAACTCAACTCCAACAAAAATGTTCAACCCCAAAGCATGGAAATTAAACAACCTTCTGTTGAATGACAGTTGGGTGCAGGAAGAAACAAAACAGGAAATCATCAACTTCCTTGAGCATAACAACAATGAAGACCTGTGGGATACTGCAAAAGCAGTTTTGAGAGGAAAATTTATTGTTTCAGATGCCTACATTTGAAAAACAGAAAGAGAAAGCACCAACAAACTCACAAGCCATCTTATGGAATTGGAAAAAGAAGAACAATCTAAGCCTAAACCCAGCAGAAGAACAGAAATCTCCAAAATTAAATCAGAGATCAATGAAATTGAAAACAAAAGAATTATTCAGAAAATTAATGAAACAAGGAGTTAGTTTTTTGAAAAAATAAATAAAGTAGATAAACTTTTGGCCAGACTAACTAGAAATAGAAAAGTAAAATAACCTAAACTCAATCAGAAATGACAAAGGGGAAATTACAACTGATGCCACCGAGATATAAGAAATCGTCTCTGAATACTACCAGAAAATCTAGGCCCAGAAATTTGACAATGTGAAGGAAATGGATCAATATTTGGAATCACACCCTCTCCCTAGACTTAGCCAGGAAGAAATAAAGCTTCTGAACAGACCAATTTCATACAAAAAAAAAAAAAAAGCTTCATACAAAAAGCTTCCAACCAAAAAATGCCCTGGTCCAGATGGCTTCACACCAGAATTCTATCAAACCTTCAAGGAAGAGCTTATTCCCATACTGCAGAAATTATTCCAAAAAATTGAGAAGGAAGGAATCTTCCTCAACATGTTCTATGAAGCAAACATCACCCTGATACCAAAACCAAAAAAAGACCAAACAAAAAAGGAAAATTTCAGACCAATTTCATTAATGAATATAGATGCAAAAATTATCAACAAAATCCTAGCCAATAGATTAAAGCTTATCATTAAAAAAGTCATACATCATGATCAAGTAGGTTTCATCCCAGGGATGAAAGGCTGGTTTAACATACACAAGTCCATAAACATTATCCACCGTATTAACAGAGGCAAAAATAAAGATCATATGATCCTCTCAATAGATGCAAAAAAAAATTCAATAAAATACAGCATCCTTTTCCAATTAAAACCTGAAGAGTATAGGCATAGGTGGCACATATCTTAAACTAATTGAAGCTATCTATGACAAAACCACAGCTAATATTTTACTGAATGGAGTAAAACTGAAAACTTTTACTCTCAGAACTGGAACCAGACAAGGTTGTCCTCTGTCACCATTACTATTCAACATAGTGCTGCAAGTTCTAGCCAATAGAATTAGGCAAGACAAGGAAATAAAGGGTATCCAAATTAAAGCAGAGGAGGTCAAACTCTCCCTCTTTGCTGATGATATGATCTTATATGTAGAGAACCCCAAAAACTCAACCACAAGACTCCTGGAAGTCATTTAAAAATACAGTAATGTCTCAGGATATAAAATCAATGTCCACAAGTCAGTAGCCTTTGTATACGCAAGGACACAACTCCCTTCACCATAGCTTCAAAGAAAATGAAATACCTAGAATATACCTAACAAAGGAAGTGAAGGACCTCTATTAAGAAAATTATGAAATCCTAAGAAAGGAAATAGTGGAAGATATTAACAAATGGAAGAACTTACCATGCTCATGGCTGGGAAGAATCGACATTGCTAAAATGTCTATACTTCCCAAAGTAATCTACCTATTCAGTGCTATCCCTATTAAGATACCAACATCATACTTCCAAGATTTGGAAAAAATGATTCTGTGTTTTGTATGGAACCGGAAAAAAACCCGTATAGCTAAAGCAGTTCTTTGTAATAAAAACAAAGCTGGGGCATCACCATACCAGATTTTAGGCTGTATTACAAAGCCATAGTGGTCAAGACAGCATGGTACTGGCACAAAAACAGAGACATAGACACTTGGAATTGAATAGAAAACCAGGAAATGAAACTAACATCATACAACCACCTAATATTTGATAAACCAAACAAGAACATACCTTGGGGGAAAGACTCCCTATTCAATAAATGGTGGTGGGAGAACTGGATATCCACATGTAAAAGACTGAAACTGGACCCACACCTTACTCCACTCACAAAAAGTGATTCAAGATGGATAAAGGACTTAAATTTAAGGCATGAAACAATAAAAATCCTCAAAGAAAGCATAGGAAAAACACTGGAAAGTATCAGCCTGGGAAAAGACTTCATGAAGAAGACTGCCATGGCAGTTGAAACAACAACAATAAACAAATGGGACTTAATTAAACTGAAAAGCTTCTGTACAGCTCAGGAGACAACAAGCAAAGCAAATAGACAACCTACATAATGGGAAAGGATATTTGCATATTTTGAATCAGACAAGAGCTTGATAACTAGGATCTACAGAGAACTCAAATTAATCCACACAAAAAAAGCCAACAATCCCTTATATCAATGGGCAAGAGAGATGAATAGAACCTTCTCTAAAGAAAACAGATGAATGGCTAACAAACATATGAAAAAAATGCTCATCATCCCTAATTATTAGAGAAATGCAAATCAAACCACCCTGAGATACCATCTAACCCCAGCAAGAATGGCCCACATCACAAAATCTTGAAACTGCAGATGCTGGTATGGATGTGGAGAGAAGGGAACACTTTTATACTGCTGGTGGGACCACAAACTAATACAACCTTTTTGAAAGGAAGTATGGAGAAACCTCAAAGAACTCAGTCTAGACCTCCCATTTGATCCTGCAATCCCATTACTGAGCATCCCAGAAGGAAAAAAAAATCCTTTTATCATAAGGACACTTGCACTAGACTGTTTACTGCAGCTCAATTTATAATCACCAAAATGTGAAAATAGCCGAAATGTCCACCAACCCAGGAATGGATTAACAAGCTATGGTATATGTACACTATGGAATACTATTCAGCCATTAAAAAAAATGGAGACTTTACATCTTTTGTATTAACCTGGATGGAAGTGGAACACATTATTCTTAGTAAAGCATTACAAGAATGGAGAAGCATGAATCCTGTGTACTCAATTTTGATATGAGGGCAATTAATGACAATTAATGACATGGCAGGGGGTGGGGGAAGGGGAGAGCAGAGAGAGAAAGAAGGAGGAAGGGGTGGGGAAAGGAAGAGCAAAGAGAGGGAAAGAGGGAGGGTAGTGGGGTGTCAGTGCGTGCCACACCTTTTGGGGGCAAGACATGATTGTAAGAGGGACTTTACCTAACAAATGCAATCAGTGTAACCTGGTTTCTTATACCCTCAATGAATCCCCAACAATAAGAAAAAAATGAGGGGGAGAGATTAAAGATGGCGGCCGAGTAACAGCTTCCCTGCAACTGGGAACAGCGAGTCTGGGGAGACAAGACTCCAGGCATCTCTGGCCAGTGGGATCTGCCTATAATCATCCCTTTGAGGATACAGGGAGCCAGCAAGGGACTTCTGGACCCCAAGAGAAGGACAAAAACAGTGGAAAACTGGCAAGTGGTTGCGTGTGTTCGACCGACCTAATCATGCTGGCAACCGTAAGTACAAGCACCAGTGAGACAGCAAACCAGAAAGGCCTTACCTGTGAACTGTTTCGGTGTTCTTGGACTTGGCACTCAGTTGAACTGCCTTGGGGAGAGCTTGAGCAGGAGTGTGGAGAACTTTGGGCATTGTCTGGGGCCCCAGACTGAGCCACTGAGCTGGGTGCAGGAAGCCATTGTGAAAGAACTGCCCTGGCAAGCTCCACCCTCAGGGTCTCAGAGCAAGGATTGGGCAGGTCAAAGTAACCTACTGACTGAGCAGCCTAAAGGTGGGGGCTGAGCTGCCTTACAGCCTTAATCCTTAGGAGCAGAGTGAGACGGTTTTGGCACACTGGAGCCTTGGGCTGTTGCCCTGGGTAGAGTGCCGTGATGTCATAGCTCATAGCAACCTCAAACTCCTGGGCTTGGCGCCGCCCAGACCTCCATAAGAGCTGTGCAGTGACCCCTGACCAGTGACCTGCACCCAGTGGGCCTCTACATTCCCTGACCAGGAACTGTGGGAGCCACACAACCCTGCGTCCTCCCTCTTGTGTCCTCCCAGCTTCCACACTAGCCCGTTCATCTGGACAGGGACTCTGGTAGCTGCGTGCCCTTTGCAGCCCTCCGTGCCTCTGCACAGAGCTCTTCTCCTGGCCAGAGACTGTTGGAGCCTTGGACTCTCTGTGCCAAAGTCAATGGGCGCCTGGCACTCCCAGAACCGTGCACACCACCCCCAGCCCTGTTGCTGGATCCGGGTGTGTCACAAACCGGAGCTGCTTCCACAACCAGAACTCCCTAGCTAGAGCAGCCCCAGAGGAACTACACAGGGTCACTCCCTACAAAGATCCAGCAACAATAGAGTGATCCTGCTGGGGTCTAATCTTGGAGAGACACCTCCCCAACTCTGAGGACAGCCGGAGGCAATGGTGAAAAACAATCATGAGGCAAAATCAACAGAAAAACTCAGGCAATATGAATAATCAGAGTAGATCAACTCCCCCAAGGATCAATGGGGCAGAAACAGCACAAGACCCCATGCACAAACAAATAGCTGAGATGTCAGAAATTGAATTCAGGATCTGGATAGCAAATAAGATTGAATTAGAATTCCAAAAGTTATCTCAAGAATTCAACGGATTCAAAGACCAAATGACCAAAGAATTCAACACATTGAGACAAGAAGTTGCATCCCTCAAAGATCTGAGAAACACAGTAGAATCCCTCAGTAACAGAACGGAGCAAGCAGAAGAAAGCATTTCTGACATTGAAGACAAAGCTTTCGAATGCTCCCAAATCCTCAAAGAAGAAGAGAAATGGAGAGCAAAAACAGACCACTCTCTCAGAGAGCTCTTGGATAATTTGAAGAAAACCAATATTCGTCTTATAGGGATCCCCGAAAGTGACGAAGTGGCTTCACAAGGCACAGAGTCTCTTCTCCATGAGATTATGAAGGAGAACTTTCCAGACATGCCAAGAGATTCCGAAATTCAGATAGCAGACAGTTTCAGAACTCCAGCACGACTCAACCCAAATGAGACATCCCCCAGACACATCATAATCAATTTCACTAAAGTTAATATGAAGGAGAAAATTCTGAAAGCTGCCAGACGAAAGAAAACCATTACCTACAAGGGGAAGAATATCAGAATAACTGCAGATCCCTCTGCTGAAACCTTTCAAGCTAGAAGAGAATGGTCATCGACTTTTAATCTCCTAAAACAAAATAACTTTCAACCCAGGATCCTGTACCCAGCTAAACTGAGCTTCATTTATGATGGAGAAATTAAATACTTCAACGACATTCACATGTTGAAGAAATTTGCCACAACTAAACCAGCTCTCCATGACATTCTTAGACCTATCCTTCATAAAGACCAGTGTAATTCTCCACCACAAAAGTAAACCCACCCAAAAAATTTTTGATCAAATTCCAACTTCCACAGTCGCAAAAGGATTAAAAATGTCCACCGGTCTCTCGAAAGGCTTATCAATACTCTCAATTAATGTGAATGGTTTAAATTGTCCTCTAAAGAGGCATAGGATGGCGGCTGCATCCAAGAATCGCATCTTACATTAAAAGCCAGATATAGACTAAAGGTGAAGGGATGGTCATCTATATTCCAGACAAATGGAAAGCAGAAAAAAGCAGGCGTTGCAATCCTGTTCGCAGACACAATAGGCTTTAAACCAACCAAAATAATTAAGGAGAAGGATGGACACTTCATATTTGTTAAAGGTAATACTCAATACGATGAGATCTCAATTATTAATATTTATGCACCCAACCACAACGCACCTCAATTTATAAGAGAAACTCTAACAGACATGAGCAACTTGATTTCCTCCACTTCCATAGTAGTTGGAGATTTTAACACCCCTTTAGTAGTGCTGGATAGATCCTCCAAAAAGAAGCTAAGCAAAGAAATTTTAGATTTAAACTCAACCATTCAACATCTGGACTTAACAGACGTCTACAGAACATTTCATCCCAAAAAAACTCAATACACATTCTTCTCATCAGCCAACGGAACATACTCCAAAATCGATCACATCTTAGGCCACAAATCTAACCTCAGCAAATTAAAAAAAAACAGAAATTATTCCTTGCATCTTCTCAGACCATCATGGAATGAAAGTTGAACTAAATAACAACAGGAACCTGCATACCCATACAAAAACATGGAAGCTAAACAACCTTATGCTGAAGGATACATGGGTTATATACGAGACTAAGAAGCAAATCACCATATTTTTGGAACAAAACAACAATCAAGTCACGAATTACCAGAACCTCTGGGATACTGCAAAGGCAGTCCTAAGAGGGAAATTTATAGCACTGCAAGCCTTCCTCAAGAAAACAGAAAGAAAGGAAGTCAATAACTTAATGGAACATCTCAAGCAACTGGAGAAAGAAGAACACTTCAACCCCAAACACAACAGAAGAAAAGAAATAACCAAAATCAGAGCAGAATTAAATGAAATTGAAAACAAAAGAACTATACAACAGATCAATAAATCCAAAAGCTGGTTTTTTGAAAAGATCAATAAAATAGACAAACCTTTGGCCAACCTAACCAGGAAAAAGAGAATAAAATCTCTAATTTCATCAATCAGAAATGGTAATGATGAAATAACAACAGACCCCTCAGAAATTCAAAAAATCCTTAATGAATACTACAAGAAACTCTACTCTCAGAAATATGAAAATCTGAAAGAAATTGACCAATACCTGGAAGCATGCCACCTACCAAGACTTAGCCAGAACGAAGTAGAAATGTTGAACAGGCCTATATCAAGTTCTGAAATAGCATCAACCATTCAAAATCTCCCTAAAAAGAAAAGCCCAGGACCAGATGGCTTTATGTCAGAATTCTACCAAACATTTAAAGAAGAACTAGTACCTATACTACTAAACCTCTTCCAAAATATAGAAAAAGAAGGAATATTACCCAGCACATTCTACGAAGCAAACATCACCTTGATTCCCAAACCAGGGAAAGACCCAACAAGAAAAGAAAATTATAGACCAATATCACTAATGAATATTGATGCTAAAATACTCAATAAAATCCTAACAAACAGAATCCAGCAACACATCAAAAAAATTATACACCATGACCAAGTTGGATTTATCCCAGGGTCTCAAGGCTGGTTCAATATACGTAAATCTATAAATGTAATTCAACACATAAACAAACTTAAAAATAAAGACCATATGATTCTTTCAATTGATGCAGAAAAAGCTTTTGCTAATATCCAGCATCACTTCATGATCAGAACACTTAAGAAAATTGGTATAGAAGGGACATTTCTTAAACTAATAGAGGCCATCTACAGCAAACCCACAGCAAATATCATACTGAATGGAGTTAAATTGAAATCATTTCCACTTAGATCAGGAACCAGGCAAGGTTGCCCATTGTCTCCATTGCTCTTTAACATTGTAATAGAAGTTTTAGCCATTGCAATTAGGGAAGAAAAGGCGATCAAGGGTATCCACATAGGGTCAGAAGAGATCAAACTTTCACTCTTCACAGATGATACGATTGTATATCTGGAAAACACTAGGGATTCTACTACAAAACTTTTAGAAGTGATCAAGGAATATAGCAATGTCTCAGGCTACAAAATCAACACCCATAAATCTGTAGCCTTTATATATACCAACAATAACCAAGCCAAACAAACAGTCAAGGACTCTATTTCTTTCACAGTAGTGCCAAAGAAGATGAAATATTTGGGAGTATACCTAACAAAGGACGTGAAAGATCTCTACAAAGAGAACTACGAAACTCTAAGAAAAGAAATAGCCGAAGATGTTAACAGATGGAAAAACATACCATGCTTATGGCTGGGAAGAATCAACATTGTTAGAATGTCCATACTGCCCAAAGCAATATATAATTTTAACACAATTCCTATTAAAGCTCCATTGTCATAGTTTAAAGATCTTGAAAAAATAATACTTCATTTTATATGGAATCAGAAAAAGCCTCGAATAGCCAAAACATTACTGAGCAATAAAAACAAAGCAGGAGGAATCACGCTACCAGACCTGAGACTGTACTATAAATCTATAGTGATCAAAACAGCATGGTACTGGCACAAAAGCAGAGAAGTAGATGTCTGGAACAGAACAGAGAACCAAGAGATGGATCCAGCTATTTACCGTTATTTGATCTTTGACAAGCCAATTAAAAACATTCAGTGGGTAAAAGATTCCCTATTTAACAAATGGTGCTGGGTAAACTGGCTGGCAACCTGTAGAAGACTGAAACTGGACCCACACCTTTCACCATTAACTAAGATAGACTCTCACTGGATAAAAGATTTAAACTTAAGACATGAAACTATAAAAATACTTGAAGAAAGTGCAGGGAAAACTCTTGAAGGAATCGGCCTGGGTGAGTATTTTATGAGGAGGAATCCCCAGGCAATTGAAGCAGTATCAAAAATACACTACTGGGACCTGATCAAACTAAAAAGCTTCTGCACAGCCAAGAACATAGTGAGTAAAGCAAGCAGACAGCCCTCAGAATGGGAGAAAACATTTGCAGGTTATACCTCTGATAAAGGTCTAATAACCAGAATCCACAGAGAACTTAAACGTATTAACAAGAAAAGAACACGTGACCCCATCTCAGGGTGGGCAAGGGACTTGAAGAGAAACTTCTCTAAAGAAGACTGATGCATGATCTACAAACACATGAAAAAAAGCTCATCATCCTTAATCATCAGAGAAATGCAAATCAAAACTACTCTGAGATATCACCTAACCCCAGTAAGGGTAGCACACATAACAAAATCCCAAAACCAGAAATGTTGGCGTGGATGTGGAGGAAAGGGCACACTTCTACACTGCTGGTGGGAATGCCCACTAATACGTTCCTTCTGGAAGGATGTTTAGAGAATACTTAGAGACCTAAAATTAGACCTGCCATTCAATCCTATAATTCCTTTACTAGGTTTATACCCAGAAGACCAAAAGTCACAATATAACAAAGACATCTGTACCAGAATGTTTATTGCAGCCCAATTCATAATTGCTAAGTCATGGAAGAAGCCCAAGTGCCCATCGACCCACGAATGGACTAGCAAATTGTGGTACATGTATACCATGGAATATTATGCAGCCTTAAAGAAAGATGGAGACTTTACCTCTTTCATGTTTACATGGATGGAGCTAGAACATATTCTTCTTAGCAAAGTATCTCAGGAATGGAAGAAAAAGTATCCAATGTACTCAGCCCTACTATGAAGCTAGATTACAGCTTTCACATGAAGGCTATAACCCAACTATAGCACAAGACTATGAGGAAAGGGCCAAGGAAGGGGAAGGGAGGGGGGAGGTTTTGGTGGAGGGAGGGTAATGGGTGGGGCCACATCTATGGTGCATCTTAGAATGGGTACAGGCAATTGCACTAATGTACACAGCTATGATTTAACAATTAAAAAAAAGAAAAAAAATGAAACTTCATCATATCAGGACTCAAAAATCTTCTGTAGATTCCAATTTTCTCCTGAATGATATCTAAATGTCTCGAACATCCTATTGAAAAGTCACCTTATTAGGGACAACCCCATTTTATAGATTTAAAAAGCTGACCAAAAGTTGACTTGCCTAAAGTGATACAGTTGATTAGTAAAATAATGTAGATTTTACCTCCCAGGCGTTCAGGAGGAGACCTGTGCTCCTAAGTTGTTCTGTGACAGCAACATTATATCTCACTATGGATTTCCCATTGCAAGTGCAACTTGGTGACAAACATTCAAGAAAGTGGCATTCATCAAATCATCATGAAAATAAATTTTTGCCATGGCTATTTTTCCCTCCCACTTTAATTTGCAACACATATCTGCTATTAAACACTCTTCCTATGAAACCTAGGAAGAAGTATACTATCTTGGGTCCATTTTTTTTTTTTCAGGAAGGCCTTGGAAACTTTGTATAAAGCTACTATTTGAAAATATGTGAGTCAGTAAAAAGACAATCTATTCTAAACATATTTTTGTTCTCTCCCCTTAAGAACACTGCAATAATTCATCCATCTCTTACCTGCCTTGGAATAAAAACACAAGGTTTTGGCTCTTTGCTTTTGCAGTGGCTCATCTTTTCAGATTGTTTAAAATAAGACATGTATTTTATTAAACTTGGTACATTTGTAAATCAGATTGTTATTACATATATATTTGCTAACTAGAATGAAGATAATATCCTTTACTTTTCAAATTTTTTCAATAAGGTAGAACCTCTGTAAGCTGACCACCCAAGGGATGGTAACAAACTGACCCAGCTACAGAGGTGGTCAACATAAGGAACCAGGCCTACTGAACTGATATGGACATGTGGTGACTGTCCGGTCTATGTAAATTATGTCAACTTAAGGAGGTGGTCAATGTAGGGAGGTAGTCAAGCATGGAGGTTCTACTGTATTTTATATGAAACAGATACAAGCATCATTAATTGATTGGCATCTTTTGTTTTTAAACAATCAATCCTGTCAAGATGGCTTACTCTTGGTGAAACAGAGACAAATGCAAAATCAAAATATTAGTCATCTCCCTGCCTTTGATGTGTGCAACCGTGTTGTCTGTCCTGGGACTAGTGCTATATCACATTTTAATGATTAATAATGGGGTGCAGGACAAGAAAACTTGTACAGAGCAAGCTGGAAGATATTTGTCTTCATGTTCATGATAGTGACAGGATCTACTTCACTGAGCTGCTTTCTGCACAAAGGGATCATTTTACCTTTTCTTTCATCCAGTTGTTCTGTTTCCCAAACAGTTGTCAGCTACACCTTGAGTAATCATTTAAAAATGTTTGCTTCTGTGCAGTTATCATTACCATTTAGCTCCTTCATAAAATTGCCAGGTGACTAGCTTTCATAAACCTTCTCCAAGCTTGTCAAGCCTATTTGATTACTTTAATGTCTTTAACAAAAGTATTACAATAGCATGAATCCTATGTACTCAATTTTGATATGAGGACAATTAATGACAATTAAGGTTATGGGGGGGGAAGCAGAAAGAGGGACGGAGGGAGGGGGGTGGGGCCTTGGTGTGTGTCACACTTTATGGGGGCAAGACATGATTGCAAGAGGGACTTTACCTAACAATTGCAATCAGTGTAACCTGGCTTATTGTACCCTCAATGAATCCCCAACAATAAAAAAGAAAAAAAGTATTACAATAGCTTGAGGATTCAGAAAAGCAAAACTAACTTTGAAGAAGCATGTACAAAATTCTACAAAGAAGCCAGCCTGAAATACTTGCTTACTAATGCACCTGTGATCATGGTTTCCCTGGGTACCAGGGTCTTAAGGACTCTCCGGTATCAAGTGGAAATTTTGTCACCATTTAAGATGCTGACAATTCCAACCTTACACAGAAAATGTGTCTAAAGACATTTCTGTATCCACAAGTGAAGGAAGTTTCTGTGCACCAAGGGTACAACACCTTACTTTTAAATAACCAGCTATGGTTGGCCACATGCCAACAAGTGGTTTTTTGGAGGGTTCCACTGCTATGTAAGTCAACATATTCTTTGAAACTCAAACTAATATAAAGTTCTATAAACAGTGCCAGAAGAATATCTGTGACTTACTTAATTTCAATTTAAATTGATTTCAATAAGCAAAACTAAATTGAGGAACTATAAACATGCCTGCAACTTCTTCCCATCCTGAGGCTGCAAATGTATTAGTAATAATACCCACGTAAAAGAGTGTATTTAATCCAACCCATTACACTTGGCCTAATTATGACAGTTGCCAATGTATGGGTTCCACTGCAAGCATGATTAGACAGCAGTTAACTGTTTTTGTTAGATGCCTGCTCATGTTAGCTCTCCAGATCACATCCCAACTGACTTAGTAAAACATTAAATAACCCTTGGCTCGTGTGCTCCAGATTGTTTTGACTTTTTTTTAATCTTCAGAAAATTCATTTCCCTTACCATAGTAAAGTTTTAACTTTTAGGTTAATGTTCAGTAATTCAGAACAGAAGTCACCTTTGGAGAATGTTTTTGGTTTATTTATTTATTCATTTATTCATTTCACAGCTGCAATCTCCTGTAACTATCCCATCCCTGAATGATATATTTAAAACCCTAACGACCACAAAGTTTTGACATTAATTTAAAATACTTAAGAGTATTTTTAAAAGGAATAAAAACTCAACTAAAGGAAAATTTATATAATGTTCAGATAATATTTTCCTTTCAGATTTACTTGCAAATAAAATTCTGCTGAGTAGCAGAAGAGCGAAAATTGTGCTGAGGTAGGAGAAGTGGCATTACAAGCCAATGTGAAAAGTCCAGCAAGGACTCAGGGTCCTTAGACTGCAGCTGAGAACATCAAATACCATCTGCTGACTCTCTGGACACTGTGTATCACTGCTTCACCCACTTTTAGATGTAAGGAGTCCTTTCCCCCAGTACCTTGCATGGTGCTTTGCACATAACAGGTATCCAAAGCATGAATGTTAGAGCCTAAACAGATACACAAAATAATAAGTCATGAGAAAAATGGGAAAAATATATGCTCCTGCCACATTTTCCAGTTTATGTTGAGTCACCGTGCTGTGGGACTTTACATCACAGCCACCTGTGCTGATCCTGTCTCTGTTATTCATCTCTGTATTACGCAGAATCAAATGTAGAAAGGTGACTAGTATGGAGGCTGGGCTTAAAGATGGGTTTCAAAAATCATACTAATCCTACATGGATAAAAACACTATTGTAGAATGAAAACTGTCAAACCTATTCAAACAAACTCATCTTAATAGTGTCCTACTGAAGTTACAGTGCTTTGCAATATAATCACCCACTATTACAACTCCTTGTTAAATGATGAGTAACACACTCAAACCTCACGCTGAGCAGGTCCTTACCAGCCCATTATCTCCTGCCAGTAAACTACCAAATCACAGGGTTTGCCATACCTAACGCAGCATTTAACACAGTGGCTTTCACATACAGGGAGCTCAGTAAAATGTTTATCAAATTAAACATCTCCATTTTCTAGGTCTAACACTAGGCAACTCTTTCAGTAACCAATATTTTTAATAACTCCCATGTTAATACTAATCTAATAACCCACGTCCCATTGCTTTATTTGCAAAAGATAAACAGCCTTAAAAGGCAGTAATTCTATGCCTATATTGCCTACTTCAGTGGAATAATTTCCTAGAGAAAGTGAAAATCTAGAGTGGGGAAGGAAGTAATGTTTTCACTTTCAGAAACCTGAAAGCCAAAAGAGAGAGAGCGAGAGAAAGGAAATTCATAGCACTATAAAGGGCTAAGGATGTGTTCATCAGTTCGATGTAAGCATTTCACATTATCAAATCAATACAATGTACCCCATAAATACATCAGTGTAAACAGTTATGATTTAATGAAGAAAAATAAATAAAGAAAAGAAGTAAAACAAGAAAAAGAATTCTCTTCTGATTTCAAATTAAGTTCCACAAACAGTTTTGGAAAGCTGTCCTGATGACCACAGAGTCGCCAATACAGTACCCTAGAGAGCAGTCTAATGCTGACAACTCTTATTTTTGTATCTTTAGCCCGGGAAGGAGGCATCAATTTCACCTTCAACTTTTAGGGCCTTTCCACTTGCCAGAGTTATTGACTGATAATGTTCCCAGTTCCTTCTAGTGCTGTTATGGAAGCCATGTACCTCCCACCTCCAGCCGTGACCTATTTAATATCAGGAAAGTCATCTCTGCTTCAGTTGCCCAAAATATCAGCTGGGCAGCTACATTCCTATTCAGAGTATTAATGGTGATAGAAGACAGGGCTGATCATAGGCAAAACTGTGATTCTTTGAGCAATCACATCCTCATGTTACTTAGACCTGGGGAACCCTCTATCACTATGATGTCTGCCTTATCTGAGGTATAAAACGCACTTATAGAATAGATCTGTTAAATTCTTTCAATGGCATGGATGAATTACAGATAAGTCAATGTGTTATTACTCATAGAAATGTTTTTGCATTTTAAAGAGATAAAGAGTTTTAACCCTAAGAAATGGGTTGTAATTTTGAAATTTCAAGCACCAGGAAGCAGACAGAAAACATGTTTTAAATGTGTTAAGATACAGGGGTAGGTGTGAGCTCCTGGGTCTTCTGAGATTATGTCACACAAATAGGCCCATTCTACTACAAATATATTTGATTTTTGACTTCTTAATAGCAACACAGTTGCTATAATAGAACTATAATAGCAAAACTAGTATTCAAATGACTCTGAAGACTGAATTATTTGAACCCTCAGGGGAAATATTTCTGAATATTAAATGAGTGAATGTTTGATAATAAACAGTGACCATCTCAGGCCATTAGAAGAAGCTAAATTTAGAAAAAAAATCTGTGCAGATATACTAAGGGTCAGTGCTTTCTAGAATATTTTCATTTTATTTCCCCTTGATAAATAGCATAATTTCAGGCACCCAATTTGGTTTTTAATAAGTATGGGTCTATTGGATTGCTTGATTTGTTTCTTTTGATACTGTAATAAGTCATTCATATCTGTTCAGGAAAAATTTCAGGTTGTTTTTTATTCTAAACCTATTCTGTGCTTTTTTAGTGGTTACAATTTTCCTCTTCGACAGCATTTATGTGATTTATTACTATTTTTGAGAAATCCAAACATTTAAGTGACTTCAATCTAAGTTGAACCCAAGCTGTTCATTTTTGAACACTTACCCCAACCAGGCAATAAACACCAGGTTTGTTTTTCTGCCTTATTCATCTAAATAAGTTTATTAATAATCTGTAGGGGGGGTTATTTAAACTTTATTTTTATGAGACATCCTAAGCTTACATAAAAATTGAGTGGAAATTCCCATACCCCCCTCCCCACATCCCCACTCTCAGCTCCCACTACTGCTTAACTTACATTTTGCATCGGTGTGGTATACCTACCACAATTGATAAGCCAATATTTGATACATTATTTTCAGCTAAAGTCCATAGTTTACATTGGGCTTCACTCTTCGTGGTGTACATTCTATGTACAGGTTTTGACAAGCATCTAATGGCATGTGTCCACCTTCCAGTATCATACAGAATTACTTACACTGCCTTAGAAATCCTCTGAGCTCCACTAGACCCCGCCGAGCCCCTGGCAATACTAGTCCTTTTACTGTGTCCATAGTTTTGCTTTTCTCTGTGGCTTTTTAACTGAATGAGTGAGATAAGGAACAATTCATGTCAGAGAGATGAAACCAAGGGGATTTAATGATTTTTCATAAGACACATTCAATGGTAAGATGGAAACTATATTACTTTCACCAACAATAGATGCTACTAAATCTTTTATTCACCTAACATTAGTGGATAACACACTGTGTCCTGCACTGTTGTAGGTGGTAGAGGTAACAACAGTAAGCAGAGAGACAGGGTTTCTACCTTCATGGAATACACATGAGGCATAAGGAGGTAAAAGAAAGAGAAGAGCAGAAACTAAATACAAGGAGAAGCAAAATGTTTTTTAATACTGCTAAATAGTATGATGGGCTATGTGATAGAGGGACAGATATGGAGAGGAAGCTTATTTGACAAAATGACATCTGAGCTAAGAACCAAGAGATAAGAGGGAATAAATTCTAGTTTCCATTGCAGTCAGCCGACTATAGTTAAAGATAATATTTATATTTCAAAACAGCTGGAAGAGAGGATTTCTAATGTTCTTGCCACAAAAAGTGATTGTTTGAGGTAATGAATATGCTAATTATCCTAATTTGATGATTATATAACATATACATGAATGGAAAAATCACACTGTACTCCATACATATGCATAAGTATGTGTAATTATTGCAAGTCAATTAAAATAAAACTTAAAAAAATAATTAGGAGATAAGAAGCAACTATCCACACAAGAGAATACTCCAGGCAGAAAGATGAACAAATGCAAAGGCCTGGAGATGGAAATAAGCTTGATCTGGCTGAAAAAACAGGGTCAGCCAATGTGGCTGCAGGAGGGTGAGTAAAAGAGAGGGTGTGTGGGTGAGGCTGGGAGGGGCAAGTGGGGCTGGAGAGGCAGGTGGGGATGGAAGGCAAATAGGATTGGAGAGGCAGGTGGGGACTGTAGAGACAGTTGGGGTAGGAGAGGCAGGTGGTATAGAGAGGCAGGTGGGGACTGTAGAGACAGTTGGGGTAGGAGAGGCAGGTGGTATAGAGAGGCGGGGGGGACTGTAGAGACAGTTGGGGTAGGAGAGGCAGGTGGTATAGAGAGGCAGGTGGGGACTGTAGAGACAGTTGGGGTAGGAGAGGCAGGTGGTATAGAGAGGCAGGGGGGGACTGTAGAGACAGTTGGGGCTGGAGAGGCAGGTGGTACAGAGAGGCAGGTGGGGCTACAGAGATAAGTGGGGTGATGGAGACTGATAGGGTTACAGAGACAGGTGAGATGGACAAGAAGGGCCTGTAAATCTACGTAAGGAGACTCAATTTTATTGGAATGGGAAGTCACTGAAGGATTTTATGCAGGAAAACAACATGACCCAATGTACATTTTATTTTTTTATTTTTATTTATTTTTATTTTTGGCCGGGACTGGGTTTGAACTCGCCACCTCTGGCATATGGGGCTGGCGCCCTACTCCTTTGAGCCACAAGCGCCACCCGACCTGATCTACATTTTAAAATGAGCACTCTGGATATGCAAAGTATCTTAGAATTGCAGTCCCCGACCCCCCAGGCTGTGGATAGGTGCCAGTCTGTGGCCTGTTAGGAACCAGACTGCACAGCAGGAGGTGAGCAGTGGGTGAGCTGGGGAAGGTTCATCTGTCTGTACGGCTGCTCCCCTTCATTTGCATCGCCCACAAGCTCCATCTCCCATCAGATCAGGAGAATCAGCAGCATTAGGTTCTCATAGTAGCAAGCAGCACAAACCCTACTGTAAACTGTGTGCAAGGAATCTAGGTTGTGTGCTCTTATGAGAGTCTAGGTCTGGGTTCTCTCCCTCCATCCATGAAAACATTGTCTTCCATGAAACTGGTTCCTGGTGTCAAAAAGGTCGGGGCCCGCTGCCTTAGAAGAACTCTTTAAAGTAAATACTAACACTAATATACCAAAGAGCACTAAAGACACCAACCAATAAAAGGTAACCTAGAAAGTAAAAATGTTTTTAATTTGAAAGCCACTATCATCATTACATTATCTGTTCCTACCTACCTCACCCCTAAAAGACTCAACAGAGACTTCAATAAATGTTTTCAATCACTTCTGCCTTCTGCAGTTTACCACTCTGTACCCTCCCAAAATGAAAAATCATTTCTATAGGGCACGGTAAATGAAGTCTTCATCAAAAGTAATTTTGCTTTCCACTGTAGGCTTTTATTTTAACCTTTGGAAAACCATGCTCTTCCTATAATCACAACTTGCATTTTAAAAATACAGATGAAAAAAAGGCTAATCCTTCATATTTGGGTTCATCAGGTAAAACTGAAATAACAAAACACCATCTGACCCTTGAGGATGTGAAATGGAAACTGTCCAACCACAGTTCAGGTGCCTCTCTGCTTATTACATGAATGATTTTTCTTTTTTAGCTCAACAGAGAAGTGGAGGAATAAGTGATTTCTATTGTCTGTCTCTATGGCAACTAGTATCCTAATTTCACCTCTTAGATGACAATTATCCCTATTCACTGAATAGCTTTCAGTCTCTACTTTTATGATGGAAAAATTGATTTCATGAAAGATGAGGTACAGGTAGTAGGTGAACTTTTCCCCTAGCAACCATGAAGTACACTTTATAACAGGTACAGTCATTCATAAGCAGAATGTGTTCTGTGGGGTTTTTCTTTTTCAGGGATAAGATGTTAACCCAGATGTCTTTTTAATGATAAAATATTCTTTTTTCCTTCACATTTACGTTTACTAAATTATAAAATTACTTTGGTTCATTATAAAGAGTTTGGAAAAGACAGAAAAAATACAGAAAAGCATAAAGAAGAAAATAATGCTTGCTCTCATATAAAAATAATCCATTAATAACCCGCTTGCATTTTAGCTGCATATATATGAAAATACAATTTAAATACTAGTATGCATAATTTTGTAACCAAACTTTTTATGAAACAGATTGTGGAGAGTTCTCTATATCATTAAATATTCTTCTAACACATGATTTTAATATCTTCAAAGGAATCTACAATATGCACTATTATATTTTACTTAACTAATCCCTCTGTTGACATTATTAAATATAATGTTTGTGCACATCTCTGTTAGATTAGGATAAATCCAAAAATGAAAATACATAGTTCAAATGAATTACATTTTAAATTATATTGCCAAATTTTTCTCCAAGAAATACATCGATTTATTTTCCCACTACAGATTGATGTAAGAGAATATTCTTGATCAGAGGTCAAGAATATTTTCTATTTTTAAAAAGAAGACAAATGATACTTTGATGAAGAAAGGATTATCTTATTATATTCTTTAATTTATAATTAAAAACTTATTTTAAGGTTAAATATATTTTTACAATTTTCACTGTTTTTTGAGGGGTGGCACATGAATTGCCTGTTCACCTTGGTAGCAAAGTTCTCCCTCTATTTCTCAGTAATAGCAGAGAGAACTTTTAGCATATAGCTCCTTGAAATTTTATCTTCCATTCTCCTATGCAACTAAGTTTGGCTATGTGTCAACTCCAAGCTAATGAAACATAAGCAAGAGTTATCTATGTTATTTCAGAGAAATGTCATTTAAGGAAAAGGATGTACCCTCCTTTTTCTCTTCATCCTTTCTGATAGTTGAAATGCAGATGTTATGGCTGGAGCTTCAGCAGTCATTTTGAACCATGAGGATATTGGCTACACTCTGGACAGTGGTGGAGGAGAAAACTAGAGAGAGTCTGTGTTCCTAAGAATTTTGCAGAAGTGTCACCTTTGATGGCTCAAGTTCAGACTTTCACATGAAAGAATAAAATGTTGTGTTTTTAATCCATAATTGGGTTGCATTTTTTTTGTTATGTGCAACTGGACTTAATCTTGATCAATATAAACATTTTCACAATTTTTAGGTGCTTTATTTTAAGAGTATTTATACTTTACCTGATATAAATGTTCCCAATTTGTCATATGATCCTTAATTTTGTTTATAGAATCAGGAGATGCAAAAATATACTTATTCTTAAATCTAATTACTACATAAATTCCATTATATACTCAGAAAAATTAAATCACAGTATTAGCTTAGAAATCTAGATTCCACAGAAATCTTTTGTCTCAATCAGAAGACAGCAATAAAACATAAGTTTACTTCTTATAGATATACAATTAAGTGGTTATATTGCAGCCTAAAGTCATTTAGATGATGAATGCATATACTTTTCAGAGTTTGTTCAATAATTCATTTCTTTTTTGCTAAAGCAGAGTTTTCCCATTTGTGCAAGGTATTTTCTCAGAGGTCTCCACTAGGACTCAGTGGAAGCCGAGTGGGCTGAATCTGCCTATACCTCCAATCCATGTTTCAAAAGCAGCCTGTCTGTTATTCTTTGGAGTTCCACAGAAAGGTCCCCCGCCATTAGTGATTTTCCACACACAGAGATAAGAAACGTGGAGTCACAATTTCCTACCAGATCATAAGCAGCCAGCATCTTTTTCTGCACATCTGGAATTGCACCCACGGCCTCCAGGTAAGGAAAGCTGTCTTTCATCACAAGAGAGACTGAGGGAGTATTGTCACTAGTGATGAGCCGAGAAGACAGGGTCAACAGGCACTGCTTCAGATTGGCTACTGGAGGAAGTCCACACAGTTCCTTAATAGACACTATGGCATTCTGCGAGGAAGAAAACATGGAATCACACTTCTGACCACATGCCATGCCATCCCCCAGCACTCCCAAGTTTACACAAATGTTCATTAAAAGTATACCGTTAGGGACATGTATGATTGGAGTACAATTGCTCATAACCACCCAATAACGTTGGGACGTGCATAGAGAGAATGCAAAGACTACTCACTATGGCACTTCATCTTCTTCAATCTTTAGCAGCCATCACAAATATGCCTCAAAACAAAGCAGCAAGTGGCAGAAGGCCATATAGTGCTTTTCAAAGGAGAACCCTGGGAGAGTCACAGAAATGAGGGCTGCCTGGCCATAGATACTGTATTTGATCTCTATCATCATGATCAGGAAAACGTCACGCCAGTGGCTGTTTACTGAAATGCACCTCCCTTCGGCTTTTCCCCTCCAGGTAGCAGAGGGCCATATCTCACCGCCCTCCATGTGACTGGTCACCAATGGTATCCATTGTCATCCCGTCAGAAAGGCACCTACAGACACATGCACTGAAAACGCATTTCACGTAGAGCTGTCTGTCCGTCTTACAGTCTGTTTAAAAAATTCATTTGTAATTGGAATTATGACTATTTATATTTTATTAAAAGTGAACAGTACCTAACCTAGTATGTGTCTCATGAATTTGGTGAAAGGTGGTCTTCATTTTTCTACCAAAACATTTTATGTTAAGATAACATACATTATCAGAACTACTTGGAAAGACTTTATAACAACCCTCATCAATATGTATTTTAAATATATACTATAAAATATGTCATATATATTTCAAGAATTATATAAAAATATATAAAATCTTCTAATATATAAAGTTAGGTATAGAAATTATTTATAACTCTCGGGAGGCTGAGGCAAGAGAATCGCTTAAGCCCAGGAGTTGGAGGTTGCTGTGAGCTGTGTGAGGCCACGGCACTCTACCGAGGGCCATAAAGTGAGACTCTGTCTCTACAAAAAAAAAAAAAAAGAAAAAGAAATTATTTATAACTCATGTAATACAGGGATTTACAATAACACTAAAATTATGTCAGAAAAAGTTACATAGAAGATGCTGATAGTAGGAGCCTATTTTTTAAATGATGACTAAAGCAATCCACTTCAAGTTAAATATTTACAATCTAAATATTTACATGCGACTTATGTATTTTACATTTTTCAGGCTATTTGAAATTAATTTTAAGCCTATCCAAGAACTTGTCTCTGAAGTAATATAAAAATAAAGTTTTCACTATGTCATGAGTTTGTGGATCTGCATGACATAATGGTAAAGTATTTTTGCATTAGGCAAGTCTTGATTTAAAGCCTAACATTGTCATTAACTGCAATACTTAGAAAATTCATTAATCTCTTAGTTTATTCTCTATCTTGAAAGTAGAGTTTTTTTGTGAAGATTATTCTAAAAATGTTAGCTAAAGGAATAAATGAAGTCAACTGAATCATACTTTGCACATTACTGGGACTTAATGCCGTAGACATTAGGGTTAGGGTTAGGGTTAGGTAACCCTAAATATTTGTAATTTAAATTAGTAAATATTTGTAATTTGATTGGTTCTCAACAACACAAGCCTTCTAAATATATTAAACAGTACTGAGGGAAAAGTTTGCCACTATCTCTGATTGTAAGTATTAATGAAGGAAAAAATACTAACACTGAATTTCTACATGTTGGCAATTTATCTTATGCAGAAAAAACTGAGATCAGAAACCTGAAACGATTTCTTCTTGGTCACACTGGGGTAGATTTAATCCAGAATCCATGCCTCTTTAAACAACATTTCTTAGAGAACACTACATACAAGTTTGGGCACCAAATTTTCTTTGTTTTGTTTTAATTGTTCTTGTAGGGTGTAATTTATTATTGTTGTTCTTATACATGTACTTTAAAAACTAAAAAATGATCTAACAGGCATTTTATTTGTTTTATATGACTTTAAATTTTCTTCCATGTTCATATCTGCAAAATTATATATATACATATATATTTGCAATTAGTACACTTTTGTTTGTATATTAACATTTTCTACATTATATACATATATTTTATATTTTGATTTTTCCCCATTATGTCATATGTACATTTCCATATATCAATTCAGTTATGTACTAAGGATATTTAATGGATAGAGAGCATTTTGCTACTCTGGTACTCCGTACACTGTCTTAGCACAAGCCAAACTTAACGTTACATTCAGAATTAGAAATATAAAATATACCTGCTTTATCACAGGTAATACTGAACTTACTTCAGTGATACACAGGTTTACAGAAGCTTCCTGATAATTATTTGCAAAGCAGATCATTACTAAAACACAATGTTTTCTGGTCAAAGAAAATGGCATGAGTAGGGGTAGGGGAGGAAAATGTGGGACCTTTTTTTTCCTACCTGCATATTTTCTCTCATGTCTATGGCTTCTCGTAAGGGATGAACTGCGATTTTAAAGATGTCATCTATGGTTTTAAGACCAATGTTCCTGAGCATGGTGTATTCCCGAACTTTCTTCCCCATTCTCACTGAGAGGCTGCGTTTCTGTGCCTTTCCTCCTCCACTTCGATTAGTTATTGCTATGTGGACAAAAAGGGTTACATGCTCCATGACGTCACCCACGAAAGAGCGCAGGGGGACATGCCGATAGCCCGGCTGCAGACATTCAAATGGTATCGTGTACTGCCCTATAAACTCATCCCCAATGTAGTCATCATCCAGAACAACAAAACGGATCATGGCCAGCTCAGGCAGGTTTACCTGAAACTCAAAAGTCTCATCAAAAATGGGATTATCACTGTTTTGTTGTACAGTTTTAGTTCTTTGTTCTGAACAGTCTGCTGGAATTCCATGTATCTCTATGCAAACATAGGGATCTATGACGTCCCCTTTGGCACAAGCCCCTTTGGGCTTTGGGAAATTCTGACCACTGATGATCTTGATGTGGAGAACTAAGGGAGACACCCCAGGGACAATGCCCTTTGTGTTTGCGCTGAAGTAGGAAACCTCGTCTCGCATGACTGATGGCCTTAGAACATAACCACATCCCCCGTTCTGAAGAAACCAGCCTGTGTGAAGGTCCATCATTGGACCCGGAGTCTGAAAATTCATTGCCACAATCTGACAGCCACAATTCCAAAAGTCCTGTGGATTCAAGTTACTAGAATCAATCCTCACGGCACTTGGATAGATTCTTGATAAGAACTTCTTATTATAATTTACAAAATCCTCTGGGTATTCATTTGCAATGCGGCTGGCCTCTGTTTCACTAAATGAACAAATTTCCCAATAATTTTGGCTTTTCATAGACTGTTCAAAATCCCTGTATTGAACAGACTTACAAATAGATACCAAATCAGAGAGTTCCCTACACAACCAGATCTGTTTCTGCTCACCGTTGTAATCTACCGACATCCTGCGAGACATTTCAGCTTCCTCATCTTCATCTGTTACTTCTCCTTCTAACAAATCAGGATCAGAGGGCAATTTCTTTCCTTTCACAATGATCATTCTTTTTAATTTTTCTGGTGATGGGAGGTAGGATTCTGATGGCAAAGGTGCTTCAGTATAGAGTTTATCACCAAAGACCTTTTTCATCTGCTGAGCCATTACTCTCTGCTGTGGTAGGGAGCAGTGATTCCCCAAGCAAAGAAAGAGTGGGTATTCAGAAGCAACAAAGGCAAATTTATTTATCACCTCTAGGACACTTCGAAAGGAAAGATGCGTCGTCATGTTATTTCTATTACAAAGGATTGGTTCGTTGTCTGAACCATCAGTTACATCAAGCTCAAGGCTTCGACAGCCCATTTTCAAGGCTCTCACATATCCATTGATGTCAGCTGGCCCCCTGTACTGGTCTTCGATGAGATAGGTGTTATGAGAGGCATTGATGTAGTAGTGAGATAATGGCTGGGTCATATCCTGAGCAACCTTCTTTTGCTCAGGATCAAAAATATCACATTCTGGTGACAATAAATACTGGGTAAAGCCATCAATTGCAAGAAAGCCTTTTTGACGTCCCTCTTCAGAAAGTTCGTATCTCCTAATGATGTCTAAGCACATATCTTCAGTGATATGGGTGACTCCTTGCTCAGCTTCTAAAAAGAGCATCAGGTCATTGGCATCCAAATACTCTTTGTTTTTAGATATCTGTACAAGTAAGAAATATACTTCTGGCCTGGTGCAAAGTTCACAGAAAGCCTCGCAAAATTCCTCTTCTGTCACTCGGGTAGTTAGTTTTTCTTTGCTCTTCTGGATTTCTTTAAATTTTAACCTAATCTTGGATTCCTTCAGGGTAGGGTTAAGTTGTTTTATTAACTCTACAGAGGTGTCTTCCAACATAATCCCATTCCCATCAATATCTGCTGCTTCGAACACCGTTTTCAACCACATGAACCTGGGCGTGTTCTGGTTATCCTCCATAAAATCAAGGGGCTGCTTACTTCGAGAAACCAGGTACCGTAACCCAGACACCCAGATATTTGCCACATCTGCCGAATTGGCAACTAGGTCCAGAGACTCATAGTTTTCCCCGTGGAGTATAGAAAAGGCACAATCCTCACAGATCTGGTCAGCAAGGCCATTGTTTCTAAACGTTTCTGTGTTTTTCCCCAGTCTGATTTCTTTAATGGCAGAAATATCAAGTTTAGCTTTCTCAAGGTCCTTCTTGGAAGGTTCCCAGCGAAGAGCTTGGAGGTCTGTGTCCAGAGTGAAAAAACGGTTGTAAATGCGAGAGTTTGGCCGAACTTTCTTCAGCTCGCAGCCAGCTTGCATGAAGCTGATGCAATCATTGGCGCTGCTAATTTTCTTTTCTGATGGCATGCTGCTGAAAGACACGGTTTTCTTTCTTCCACCACATTTTTGGTTTGAAGGATCCTGTAAAATAATTTGAAAAGAATGAATCAATCTCCTTTAGAAAACAGACGAATTGAGTAACACTTTGTAAACTCCTCAGACGTTGTGATTTGAACAGAAGCTAGCCTAAAACTTACCTGCATAGTAGTGTTTCAGAAAAGAAAAATTGCTAAGAAAGTTGATATTATTAGCTTCAGAAGAAACTTTTTTTTTCAAATGCATGTTTGTTCTTTGAAATAAAATCAAGCTTTAAGTTGAAATCACTCTTATTTGTTCACTGAAGGAGATTTCTTAGAAACTTCTTGCTGGTACATTGACTACCTAGCTCAAGTCCCAGTAGACACATGAAAAAATAAAACTAAATTTCTTTCAGATGTTTTCTTCATTTATGCTTGGCAATAGCTTAAAAAGGTTTCTCTTAAAGCCAGTTTAAATAAAAGGCTTTTACTGTAACATACTTTACTATCACAAAGGGCTTAACTAAGTAGCTTAACTAAAAATCACTCTTTGAGGCGTCTTGAAAGTCAGATTGAAAGCTAACAATAGCCAATGGCCCTCATTGAGCAAATGTTCAGACTGGGGTAAACAATTTAAATGAACATTATAGGAATTCACACCAGTATTTCAGTACAATGCTTTAGCAGGCACGGCTTAGAGCTAAACAGAAATGTGAATAGTTCCATTAACTTTTAAGGTTCTTCTGATGTAAGTTAAATGTCAAAGACTTTTTGCCAGAATATGTCACAGGGAACACTTGCACTTTGCAAATGCTCCCATTTCTGGAAGTGTCCCGGGTCTTAGTCTCACAGAATCCCAGTCTCGTCCATTTCACCCTCTCTGAACAACAGTCTCAATAGGGTATGAACTTCGTTCTTTCGGATTAGTGTATCTTAAGCAGGTTCATTACTTCTTGTAGCTGTTTGTTTCTTAATTGTGTTTAAGCCTTCTCACCTGTTCTCCTTCCTAAAATACAGCTCCAGTCCTCTGAATACTAATAAGAGGATGGATCTCATCTTAGTCTTGAACCGTTCACTGCATCTATCACTCCCATCTATGTACACTGACTATCTGACTAATGCCACTGAAATTGTATATGTCTTTATACTATCATCTGTTCTGACCACAGACTCCAGTTAATAATGTTCCCAACCACATCTTCAATTCAGATAATTATCCCAGGAACAAATTTTCCAGAAGCATCTTAGTGCACATTTACCATGCCTGATTTTACAAGTATACCAGAGTCAGAAAAATGTAGAGTACAATGGACATTGTCCTCAGAATAAAAATAAATACAAGCATTCTCAAGTTGTGATTATTCCACTCACTAGATACATGACCTTGGGTAAGTCACTTAACCTTTCTGTATCTTAATTTCCGATTGGAATTAGTATTCTTGAGAATATAGCGTTTCTGCAAAACTCAAAAGAGAAAAAGCACATGATTGTTCTTGTAAGGTTATTACTTTTGAAGGAAGGGAAGGGAGCTAATTCATCCCTGTCTTTGGAGGATATTAGACAAGTCTTCAGCGATAAACTGAAAATATTTTTAAAACAACCTTATGATGGTATTATTTCAAACAATGAAAAGTCGTTGTCTGGGCCATCTCCTTCACTGGAATTCTTTTAAAACAGAGTAGAATCTCTTTTCCAGGACCTCATTTAATTGATCTTGCCTGCATGAGCCTGCCTATCCTATAATTTGGAAAAAGCAGGATGATTTATTATTCAATTGACTAAAACCCTGACTATGAAAAGGAAACAAAATTTGCTTCAGTTATGATATTTTGGTGGGATGATTCATTGACTCAGCTATATATCAAATCTTTAAGTGACAAAGATATAAATTACCCAATTTAGATACAGAATATTGTCCCTTGGTGCCCTGGCATTTAACAACTTATCGCCTGCTTTTTCAGAGGGTTGCTATTTTTAATTATCCCATAGTGGTCAATTTCCTCATCCTTCAGTTAAAAAACAACGATAAATCTTCAGCCGTTTATACGCAAATGCTCTAATAGAACACAGTTAAAATCGTCATGCCCCACATGCTCAGAAATATCAGATGTTTGCGTAACTTTTTCCACACCATCAAGACAGGCACAAAACGGCACTGCTGAGATAGGATTAATCTACCAAGCAAAATAAAGAGGAAAACTGTGAATTGTGGTGGTAAATGAGACTGTAACTCAGCTTTTAAAACTGTTCGGCTTTTTAAGCTAATGAGAGCTTTCACATTAAAAATTATTTTGACATAAGCAGATCATGTTCCAAATAGAATTGTTATAAAATCTTTCATGGTTCCTAGCAAGCCTTCAATGGGAAATCAGTGTTATAAAATCTTTCATGGTTCCTAGCAAGCCTTCAGTGGGAAATCAGTGTTCCTCTAAATGCGTGGGTATGGTTCCAGTGCCCAAGCATGGTACTGCCCTGGCCTTCTCCACAACATGCTGCTCAAATTGAGTGAGCCACTGTTTACTTACGAGAACTACTGCTGCCAGAATAGCTTTCTCTTATACAACTCTCTTCTTTGCGATGCTATCTTCTTAATTCAATATTGCTCTTCCTAGTAAGACAAGCCTTCAAGAGATGAATGTTTTATATCTAGCCCAAAAAGAAATCCACCTGCTCCATAATACTTACTTCTTGCTTTGATCTGCAATCCCTAAAAACTTGGAACCAGTGAAATAGATCCAAATCTTAGGTTGTCATCTCATAAAGGACAAAATCCAAAGTCATTACAAGACCCCAGATGAGCTAAAAATTGGCCAGAGCATAAGTGAACAAATAATTAACTAACTCGTCTTCTGATGACTAGAGCCAAGATTATTTATATTCAAAATATGCTGGAAAAGGTCCACAACTCTGATGTTTCTCTAATTCTACTATAAAAGAAGAAAAACTCTAGATTCAGAGAGCCAATACACTGTTCTTTCAATGGCTATGCGATGCATCGGCTCTGACAGGTTAGGAGGGGAGGTAGAAATAATGTTTCAGTGGCCAGGAAGGATGGAAGCCTCCACTCCCCTTCTGAGCTTCTTCACCACCACAGCCTTGTTGTCAGAGTTCTACACCCCACATCTCTTGTGCCCTCAGGAACGGGGCAGGCTAGAGGTGGGGAAGGATGATCAGGATAAACAACTGAAAGAAGTTAAAGTCTTAGCTGTACATTTTCCTTGTTCACTAGTACAAATAAAAAATTATAATTGAATGATCATGAATATACTGTGATTATCTACATTTTGGGAAGACAGGTACTTTTGACACTTTTCTAAAGAAACCAACTTTATTATCAATTCTGGTGTGCTCTTGTCGCTGCCAGCTCATTAGATGATTGAATTGGCTCCATGACCACAACATACTTCCAGAAGACTTTTATGAAGTATAAGGACTTCTCATTTATTTCAAAGCTAACTTTCCTCACTCATGAATGCAAGCAAGAGGTTGGCAAACCAATCTCTGCCCCCCCCACTACCAAAATTTCTCTTAGAGCAGTTTACAATAAAATAGATTTAAATTGATTAGGATAAACACCGCATTGAAAAGCCTCTGTCCCTAAAGCTCATTCCCATATTCTTGTGAAGTATAAGAATTATCCAAACACTGAGTTCAGTCCTTTTAATTTCCTAATGTTCTATGCATATGTTTCCAAATTATGATTTACCAAGAACGCATCACATTTAAATAAGTTAAATAACAAAATGGATAAACCAAATTATGTTCATAGGGTCCCTGAATATGCCCAGTTAAGACTTCACATTTTGGATCTACTGTCTTTTTAAATGAATCAATACATTATAAAGGAGTTGATCATCAAAAATCAAGAAATCTCACAAACTAATAAAGCAATAGGCAAATATTTTACTCTTGTTAAGAAATATAAAAATTGATTTATCTATGAGCATTGTTTCTATTAATGATATATTCATATTAAAAGATAAGTTCTATCTGATCTTCTGTGGCAAGGGCTATTTCTAATATCAGAAATCATTTCAAAATAGTAGGTTAAATATTCTTTTAATTTTTGAAATTTTTTCATTATTTTCTATATTATTGCTCATCTACTATTATGAATATGATACCAATCATGGTTAAATGAGACTCCTATGCAATTGTAAAACATTCTAAACTTCTTAAACTTATTTTATTAAACTAATATTGAAAAAAATTCACATAAGGCAAATTAATAAACATGTTTCCATAAATTTTCATTGACTTTTTGTCTCTCTGAGTCTAAGGCTAGATATAATGCAAGTTCCTTAAAAATAAAACAAAATCATTTTCCTTCAGAAAACATTGATAAGCCCAAAAGGTATTCTGCTTATTCAATGCAAACATGGTTTTTGTTCTTAATTATAAAAATATGAATTACTTCAGTATAGCAATTTCAGGGAAAAGGATTCTGAAACGGCACAAAAATGTGAATGTACTTAATGTTATAGAACTGTATACTTCAAAATGGTTCAAACGTTAAAAACAAGCATCAGGAAAACAATAGTTAAAATGGTAACTTTCATGTCATATATATTTTAACACACAGGGAAAAAAGCATTATATAAAAATTTAAAAGTGAGTAAAGAAATGTCATGCTCAATTATCCTCCCTTTGACCTAATGAGCATGTTTAAACATCTAATTTTATTATCACATTTACTTTTTGATTTTTGGAAGATTTAAGCAAAGAGTTCTAAGATGATTTTTTTGTTAAAACAGAACAAAATCAAAACACCAGTTGTCAAACTCTGACTAGAGGGAATCTTTGTCTCAGAATGCAGAAATCTAGCTTGAAGGCAGAACTCTAAAGTGGCATTCTCTTAGTGTGAAAGGTGGGGAAAGACTGATGTTTGAAGAATTCTCTTAAGAAAGTCCTAACAAAAAACATAATAGGTTATAACTAAAGACGAAAATAAAGGCATATGAGTTTTATTTTCAACATAGGGACCCTATCCATCCTTATATACAACCTATAAACTGTAAAACTATACTATTCATTCTGGTTTTATGAACTTTCAAGCAAATCTCAGAAACAAAAATTTGGTTGATACATGAAATTCTCAAAAAATGTGGACAATAGAATCTAGAATTCAGAGGAGCTCCAACCCTAAATATTGAGAGGCCTCTGTCTTTATTCTTCACTCGTTCATTTGACAGATAGTTAACAGGTACTTACTCGGTGCTAGGAAACCATACATCACAGAGCTTTGAAAAGATTGATAAAGTCTGGTTTTTATCTAGAAGGATTTGACGTGGACACAACTGAAGATGGCACAGTAGGTGACTACTGAAGTGTTAAAATGAAGAGAAGGTGATGGCCTGAGGTAGATTACTAATAAAAAGGGTAAAGAGGAGTGAAAAGTATCAAGAAACATGGGGCAAGTTTAGGCATAGTGGCTCATGCCTGCAATCCTAGCACTCTGGGAGGCCTAGTCAGGAGGATCCCTTGAGCTCAAGAATTCGAAACCAGTCTGAGCAAGAGCCAGACTCCTGCCTCTACTAAAAATATAAAAATTAGCCAGGAATTATGGCGGGTACCTGTAGCCCCAGCTACTCAGGAAGCTGCGGCAGGAAGATCATTTGAGACCAGGAATTTGAGATTGCTGTGAGCTAGGCTGACACCATGCCACTCTTGCCTAGGGCTACAGAGTCAGACTGAACTCAGAAACATGAAGCAAAATGAGAAGTTCTTGGCTGAGTACAGGATGACTTCAAGGTTTCTGGTTTGAGTGAGTTGTGAATGACAACGTCCTTAAATGAGATATGAAACATCAGGGGGGATAAAGTTGAAGGGGAGGAATTAAGTTTACTTTGCACCATGGTGAATTGCAGGTGACTATTGGCCATCTAGATGAAAATATACAGTAGAAAGTTGTATATATGAGTCAAACCTCCAGGGAGAAGTCTGGGCTGGAGTATCATATTTGGGAGTTATAACTGTGCAGGGAGACACTGAATTTTGAGCATGATAAAGTCACCCATGAAATAAGAGCCATTGAAAATGGGCTAAACCCAGGAGAACATATTTAGAGGCTGGACGGGACAGAAATTCTAGAAGAAAAAAAGGCTGAGGGGTAAGAAAACCAGGTGTATAATCTTTCACAGAAGCCAATACTTGAAGGAAAGAGTGCTAGAAAATAAGATCTGAAGATGGAGTATTGAACTCAGCAGTTAGGATGTTACTGTTAACTTTGACAAGAGAATGTTGTATGTTCCCTTCAAGATGCAGACAAGAGCAATAGGAGTGAGAGCTGAACTGCCTTCACAGAAAAGCTGAAGCAAAAGGGGTCCAGAACAAAAGAAGAGCAGATACAAAGTCCTGTAGTACCAAAGAAAACCAGGATGGCTCCAATGTAACAAGTGAGGAACGGAGTGGCCCCAAATTAGACTGGAGCAGAGAGGGATGAGTACAGGAGCAGACTATTCTCAAAATGTTGCATGTACCAACTTGGATGGCTGATCGCAGCCTGGAATCCAGTTCCGATGCATTCACTTTCCCTGTCTCATGGGCCTATGCACAAATGCACATCAGTGTTTGGCAGTTAGGTGGTCTAGAGAAAACCCATACTCATACCCAAGGCCTAACTCTTCACATAAAACTCCAGGAAATGGAGTGGTGACATCACTGCACCTGCTGCTGTCAACTTTCAGATAAGGGAAGGTTGCAGCTGTAGAATCATACCATTAATTCCACATTAAAATTTGCAAAATTGTTTTCCCATAGTCAAACTAAATTACTTAATGCAGGGTCACAAACTTATTTATGGTTCACACCATATGACCCACCCAATGTCACTGTGTGATACAGTGGGAAGGGAGGTCCGTGTGATCACCACCAAGAAGTGGCTGAAGCCCTGAGTTCTGCAAACCACTTGTCTCTAGGGGTTTCCTGATTGGTAAGAACCTGAACAGCAATTTTAGGCTGGATAAAGACAACATTCCTTTTCTACACCATCTTATAAATCATCAGAATTGATTAAAGTCATACTAAGTGTATTCACAAACATCTCTCTCTCAAAATTAAGTTTTATGTCAATATTTTAAATTAGATTTCACTTATAAAAGGTGATTCATTAATAAGATGCACTCAAGCCATATCCTTTAGAAAACCCACTCTAATATATACTCTGTAGCAGGGGTTGGATACTAATTAAAACATAGCCAGTGACCCCCCAGATTTTACACATCTTCTCTTAAATGGCTCCCCTCACCTGAAAGCAAAAATAATTGATGTTCTCCAGCAAAGCTAGGGATAGAGTGCAGAATGAGTCTATTTCAGAGTTGTTACTTACTACCATTGATTTGTTTTGTTAAACAGAAGCAGCTTCCATTGTGCTACCCAGATACCTCACGGTGATCATTTGTTCATTAGAACCCATTAAGAAATGGCACTCTATGCCTGTAGTCCCAGCTACGCGGGAGGCTGAGGCAAGAGAATCGCTTAAGCCCAGGAGTTGGAGGTTGCTGTGAGCTGTGTGAGGCCACGGCACTCTACCGAGGGCGATAAAGTGAGACTCTGTCTCTACAAAAAAAAAAAAAAAGAAAGAAAGAAAGAAATTGCACTCTAAATAAAAGATTGTCTCAAGCTCTTCTTCTGCATGGTGTCTATCAATTAAAGTTTTTCTGCACAAATGACAGTTTCTATACATATAATATTTCAAGTCTAATATTGATGTATATGAAGATTGACACAGCCCCTGTGCGCTGATGCATCATATAAATAACTTCTTTAAAAACATCGTATCCCAACATCAATGTTGCCTGCAAAAATGCCCTCTTTCCATCATTCTTTTAATGTGTAAATTTTTGCAGCTGATGAAATTAGTATACAGAATGACAAAAAATCATCAAATTTAATAATTAGAGCAAAGTGCATAAAGAATGCTTCCAAATAAGCAATAAAAACAGTTTTAAGTAACATCAAAAATGTTTATGAGCCAGGATCAGGGAGGAGCATAAAGAGCTGATGGGGCACATGAAAAGGAGGTAGTACTGTCAGGTGGATGCTCCTCTACAGCGTCCCCTGCTGGCAGGAGAAAGGCCCTGCTTCTCACTTCAATCTGCCCAATCTCCTCTTGCATCCTTCAAGCCAGTTACAAGGAACATTAACTCCCCCCCAAGGAACAACATGACCTTTTGCACTAATCTCACTGCTGCATACTACACAGTTACATTAGTGCTGTGCCTTAGCTACCCCAGTATGAACGAAATGAAGGTGACACCAATGAAGGTCATCTGACAATTACTCAGTGGCCTCTGAGGAATGACTTGCAGCTATCAGTCCTGTCCTCCAAGACAGATGTCTGCCTCACACTCAAAAACATTACATTTAAAATTAATAGGTAGCCTGTGTAACTCTTAGCGGAGGTGCCAAGAACCAAGTGAGCTTGGAGACTGAGCTTTGAGTCCGTCCTTCCTCAGGAGAGACGCTGCACAGCAGGGCCCAGGAGTCCTGGCTGAGCTTATCCCAGCACCGACTTTGTTGTTTGTGGTGTGAGGATTAATTGGAGATACTTTTTATGGAAAAGCAGAATGTCATCTCCCTTTTAAAAGAAAGTCCATGATTGCATCTTAAATTCACCCGATAAAAGATGGGGGACTAAAAAAGAAGGTCCATGATGAAGGATATCTAAGTGTATATACTTTTTTTATTTTTATTTATTTTTTTATTAAATCATAGCTGTGTACATTAATGTGATCATGGGACACCACACACTGGTTTTATAGACCGTTTGACACATTTTCATCACACTGGTTAACATGGCCTTCCTGGCATTTTCTTAGTTATTGTGTTAAGACATTTACATTCTACATTTACTAAGTTTCACAATTCCCTTGTAAGATGCACTACAGGTAAGTGTATATACTTTTAATACCTACATTGCTAATACATTCCTTTCAATGTATGGTTATAGAGATTAAATGTAATGCTCCAATTATTTCATAGATACAAACATGTAACTTGATACTTAATTAGAACATTCATCAGAAATTGATATGTAATTAGGTGGGCATTCAAATCTATGCATGATTTTATTAAATGGTAGACTAGACCACTCTAAATCTAGAGACAGATTAACTTAGACTATAAATGCATTATTTCTTATCCCAGCACCGACTTTGTTGTTTCTGGTACACATTTACTTAAAATACTTTATCTGAAAAATTAAAATAATTGTAAGAGGAATGGAACATTATTGAACAGAGTTCATTTCATTAATGTTCCTGACAAAATTTCCTATTTCTCTTCTGTACTATACAGTTCATACTATTAATGAGTTTTCTCTCATTGTGGCTTTTTCACTTTTCATGGTAATATTTACTCTCAAATAAGACATACCAATATATTATTTACATTGATTTATAGTCATTTTGTGCTTAAGCGTATTCTACAGTCAACTAAATTTAAATAAAACATATTTAAACTTGAAAGGAAATGCCCAAAATGTTTCAATATTATGTGAGTTCCATCATTTGTTATCATAGGGAGTTATTGGAGCTGACTTTCAGAAACATATGTGATTTATAAAAATAGGAAAACCATCTACAGTTACACTAGCTTCAGTGGAAATAAGAGCTATGATCAGCTTTTCTTCAGAGCATAATGTTTTAATGAATGAAATAGGATTTCAAAAATAGTCAATTGCCAGGAATTCATGGTTTTCTGTGCAACATTTGGTAAGGACAAGATTTCAGGTTATATGCATCACTTATAAATTCCAATCAGGGGCACACAAAACATATAACTAAAAGTGACATTTCATAGAGATGGAATCAGTTCTATTATTCCTATAGGATTCTCACTAAGAAAAAACTCTTCAGAAGATTTAAAAACAATAAATTTAATTTTTAAAACATTTTTTAAATATATGTGACTGGAACAAGGATATTAAATTTCAATTTTAGAAAAAGCTAATTCTATTAAGATAAGAAATAATGCATTCATAGTCTAAATGAATCTCTAGATTTGGAGTGGTCTAGTGTACCATTTAATAAACAGGTGTATATCTTGACAAATAGATGCTTTCTTGCCTTTGTATTAAATATATGTTAATTTGGAAATTTTACATTTAGAGTATTTTAAAACCTCTCTATAGAGTATTTCTGCTGTGATAAATCTCCCAAAGCAATCTCTGAGCTTTCTGCAAGATAGGTCCCTAATGTTATTTTTGTTGACCTAATGCTATGTGCAAACACATCTTTAATATTTTTTTCCCTTATGACAACAACAGAATATGCCCTTTGGGACCAGCTACCATAGAGCTGTAAAAGCTTTCACTTAAGTAGCCATGTTGACTTGAACATCAAGATGAATCTGATTAAAGGTTTCAAGTTTTACCCATAACTTCCGGAATGGGTTAGAGCTATCTAACACTCTATTCTGTATTACATTTCCTCTGATTAACTGAGTATCAGCATCTGTTCACATGCCAGGAACAGATGGCAGATCTCAGAAGAGCATGCTCAGCACTGAGACTCCTTTAGGGTGAGCTCCCCACCCCCACCCACAATTCATACCTGGTGAAGGCTCCGGGATCCAAGTGTAAAAAAATCCATTCTCTTCATTTAGAAAAACATGAAGAAAACTACATAAGGCTAGCTGTTACTTGCAATAACAAAATATTGCAAATAAAGTCTATAAACATCGTACTGACATAAATTACTGAACTAATTAAGAACCTCTCCCTAAAGTATTGGATCAGAGATCAATGGATTTTACTCACCATCACCACCCACTTGCATGATTTCGTGCCAAGCAAAGATCAATATTTATCATTTTTTTCAAGAAAGTATAATAATTCCTAGCCTAATCAGTAGGGCTGTGTCAAGGATAAAAGAAAATAAAGTGCACTGAAGCACTGTGTGAGGCACAGATCACAGTCTGATAAAATTCCAAAGCAGTGAATTATAGCTCTCTCTCATGAGTACAAGAAAAATACGGCAATTTATTAAAAGAGCAATAAATTCTTCAAAAAGTCAGGTTTATTCCAGGAATATAAAAATGAGTCAACATTAAGCAATCCATCAATGTAATACAATACGTAAATAGGCTAAAAGAGAAAAACAATCAGTCATAAAGTAAAACCTTCCCAAAGACAATTTGACAAACTACAACATCAATTCCTAACAAAACTCTCTCGTAAACTGGAAAAAGAAGAAAACTTGATTAACATGATCAAACCTATTTCAGAACCCTAGAAGAAACATCTTATCAATTGGCAAAGATTTAGAAACATGCTCATTAAAATTTTTAAAAAGCCTACTACTTATTTACTTTATATTTAAACATAATTTTTGCATAATTAAGCCAAAGCAAAAAGATAAGGATAAGGACTTAAGCATAAAACATTGTACAGAAGTGACAAATCCTTATTACATGCAGAGAATATATGATAATTTAACTAGAAAATCCAAAAAGATTAACTAAAAAAATTATTGGAACTAGTGATAGTAGCAAAATACAATACAAATATAAAAAATTTAAAACCTGCCAACATGTTTATAAATGTAACAGCAGGGGTAATCAGAAGGAGAATCCCATTCAAATTAACAGCAGGTATTAGAAACAAGTCAAGAGGGTGGTGCCTGTGGCTCAGTGAGTAGGGTGCCGGGTTCAAACCTGGATCCAGCCAAATTGCAACAAAAAATAGCCGGGCGTTGTGGCGGGTGCCTGTGGTCCCAGCTACTTGGGAGGCCGAGGCAAGAGAATTGCGTAAGCCCAGGAGTTGGAGGTTGCTGTGAGCTGTGACTCTACAGCACCTAGGGTGACAAAGTGAGATTCTGTCTCTAAAAAAAAAAAAAGAAAGAAAGAAACAAGTGAAGAATAAGCTTAGCAAGATATGTGCAAAAAACTTATATGTAGTATTTTATTTTACTTAGGTTGAAAAAATTGAATAAATAGAAGCATTAAAAATTACTGGGGAGGGTGGTACCCATGGCTCAAAGGAATAGGATGCTGGCCCCATATTCCGGAGGTGGCAGGTTCAAACCCAGCCCCAGCTAAAAACTGCAAAAAAAAAAAAAAATTACTGGGGAAAAATAAAAATAAATAAAATCCTAGAACTATAATATTGTCAAAATTAGTAGACAAATGCAATAAAATTGTACTGAAAAACCTAACAGGATTGTTTCAATGGATGAAGTCGTAAGAGGCATTCAAATAACAACTATGTTATTCAATTATTAATGTTGAAAAAATTCATTTGAACAAAGAAATACCTAGATTGTTGCTTCATTCCAGCACAAAAAATAATTTTATGTAGATAAAAGATTAAATAAAATATAGACATACTAGAAAAAATGTAAGAGTATATTTGCATAGTTTGGGGGTGGGGAAAATCTTTTCTTAGGAAATATATCAAAGTCAGAAATCATAGAGGAAAATACTGATAGATTAAACCACATATTAACATATATTATGAGAAAACATATTAAGAATATTTCCACATTAAAGACAATAAAAAAGCATTAGTCCTGTAATTACCTCATTAGTTACCAGAAAGATGCACTTTGTAGAGATAGTGATATCTACCTTTTTAAAACTTTGACATAATACAAAATTCAAAGTGCATAGGCTAATTTTTATTAAAATAATTTCATTGGTGTTATTGTAACTAAATATAATTTCTTAAATATTTATTGTTCTTGGGAATGGTCAATTCACTACTAATACAATGTAGAAAAATTATCCCTTAGATATCATGACAGACCTTCTATTTGGAAATTATTTTACAATCTTATACTTTAGAACTACTGAGTTTAGTTAGCTTTGTTGAAAAGAATGTCCAAGTATCTGTAAAATTAGTCTCATAAGTATTTAAATAATAAATTTGAATGAAACCATATAGTATGTCTCCAAACTTTTCCTACCTCTAAGCTTTGAGAGTAGATATAAGTAAATGCATGTTCCCAGAAGAGGAAAAAGAGATTAAACTGAGATTTCCTCACTAGTTGTCTAAATCAATTTGATTTCAATTAAATGCATCCCAATGATAATGAGAGTCAAATCTACTATATTAAATTAGGACTTTATAGAATTGCACTCAGCAAAAATTTCATACAGGTTACAATAAACTTACTCTTTCAGAGCATGCATTCTAATTATAAAGTTTGCAACAGTAATCACCAAATACAGAGTCTCCATCCTGTAGATGTGGCCTCTATTTTAATGTCCAAATACATGACTCCAAATTTGCCTTTGCATTCTGTGCTCCCTAATACACTCCCAGCTCTTCAGAAAACATATTATAGTGCACACAAAAAATGTCTTTCATTGTCTCCTAACCCACATTCCTTCCCTTCTTTACTTAGAGCTATAGATTCCCTTCTTTAATTGAGGTTCATTATCTAATCTCAACTAATTCCAACTTATAAACTAATCTCTGCCCTTCCCTGCCACTTAAAACACTCATACCAACTGTGCTAAACTCTCTACATTTAATTCGTGAATCTCAGAATGTTCAACTAATGAATCCAATATCCCATCCAGAATGTTACTTAAAATAGCAAGTACTTTCTGAATTATTTTTACACTCTCAGGAAAAGTAATGGTTGTCAATAAATATTAAAACAAATTAAATCTGCTCAGTTACCATCAGGATTGCTGCCTCATCAGAATATCTATAGCACAAGAATTATAATCATAAGAAATAATAAGAAATGGTAATTAAAAAATGCTCTCATGTCCCATGTAAATCTGAGCCAAATTCAGTTGAAATATCAACACTCAGTTCTGGTGCATATTTCTAAGTGTTGGCTCACTTTTTAAAAAACAGTCAGGTGTCTTGCTTTCTTTGTACTGAGAGAAGCTTAAAAAATCCTATGAAATTTGAAATAGTTACGCTTCCTCATTTTAGCAGTTTTTAAATAGGGGTGAACATCATGGTTTTTTGTAGGACTACAAATTAACACATATGGATGTCTAGGCTATCAATCTGCCTAAATGCAAAGATATTTAACACAAAATTTGAGTTGTATGGGTTTTTTTGGTTATATAATGTCATTAGTCTTACCAAAGGACTTTGAATTCCCACTGGCTGATGAAACTAACTAGCATAACCCCTGAAAGGATAAATTTCTAATACATCTACTAACATTCTCTAGAAAGGATCAGATATTTTATCCCACAGAATATGAATCTCATGGTATAGAAATAAAAGAAAAATATTCATGTTACATATTTTTCTTTAGTAGTGAATCACAAATAGATCACAGGCTGCAAAGACTCCAAGCCACACTGGGTCAATTAAATTAAATTTATTTCAAAATAATGTTTCATCTTTTAGATTTCATTTATCAGTAAAAAAACATTAAAGCCATTTGTTACTATAGAACTGGTAAAAGGATGGGGAAATAAAGTACTTAATGAAACTATTTGTAATCTATAACCATTTTTCTAAAATAGCAGTTCCACTAAATACTTTCCAATGAAAAAGTACAGTAATATACAAATAGCTTAGGGGATGATCTATAATTAATCTCTTTAAAAAAAGACTTGACACCTCAAAATATTTAGACGTTGTTAGCACTGCTATCAGGAAAGCTAATAAAAAGTTAAAGATGAAGTCCATAATGAGTTCACTACACTTACTTTCATATTACTGTCGCGAGGTGGTTTCTTAATAATAACTTGTATGAATTGAGAGACAGCTAGTCCTGTCTATGAGAGTGACTATGTCATTATTGCTTTCAGAGCCTCCACGTAAAATCACTCTGTGTTCACAAATGAAAATCAAAATAAGGACAGTAAGAGCATCACACATTTCTAAGAAGTTTTACAACTTTTAAAGGATTCCATGTTTGTTTTCTCAAATGTAAGATTTGAGAGCTGAGAAAATCCTAAACAGTCTGCGGCCATACCACCCTGCACCCACCCTCTCTCATCTGATCTCGGAGGCTAAGCAGGGTCAGGCCCGGTTAGTGCTTGGATGGGAGAAAATCCAAAACGCTAGGAGACTGAACAACATCCCCAAACATACAAATCAAAGCCAGAGTCGGACGTCAAACCCAGATATTCCCATTCCTGGTTGAACATCTTCCTCTAAGTTTATAACACCGTTGCATTTCATACCACACTTTTCCCGTCCCCAGTGTATCAGCTATACCTTTTTTTTTTTTTTTTTTTTTTTGCAGTTTTTGGCCTGGGCTGGGTTTGAATCCACCACCTCCGACATATGGGGCCCGGCACCCTACTCCTTTGAGCCACAGGCGCAGCCCTCAGCCATAGCTTTTTCCTTCACTGAATGTCAAACAAAAAAAACTGTCACTTCATACCAGTCATCTCTTTCCAAAAGTGTAACAGTGCTTGGCAAAAATGCCCCTCAGAAAGAGGGGCCATAAAAAGAGGACATAGTGTAGAAAACTGTTCATATTTTGGAATACCTGAAATTCTTTCAACAATACAATTATAGAGTTCCAATTTAGTGCCAGGCACTGACTTGGGTATATGCTGCGCATACTGTAAAGGCACCTGTAGGAGAAAGACATATTGAAAGATAATCACACAAATGTGTAATTAAAAAATGAGAACTGTCAGTGTAACCTGGCTTATTGTACCCTCAATGAATCCCCAACAATAAAAAAAAAAAAAGAAAAAAAAATAAGAACTGCTCTGAATGAAAATGCAGGGTATTTTATGTACGGGAGAATTAATTTAGATTGGAATGGAATTCTTTGGGTCCCGTGAGGAGCTAACATGTAAGCTAGGCAAATCGCCAACAAATAGTGTAGGAAAAATATCCCATGCAAAAGAAACAACTGGGGAAGATCCCGAGGTACATACAGTGACAGCAGTCTGTTGTGGCAAACGCATAGGGAGAAGAGGGGGAAATTAGATGAAGCTGGGGCAGGAGACTATGAAAGCAACTTTTTAGATGGAATTTTTTTCTATGGTGGTTTTATGGCAAAGAGGTCAAAGTTCCACATTAAAAAAAAAACAAACATTCTGGTATAAATATCTTTGTTATAATGTGATTTTTGGTCTTCTGGGTATATACCTAGTAGAGGAATTATAGGATTGAATGACAGGTCTATTTTTAGATCTCTATAACAAAGATATTTGTACCAGAATGTTTATTGCAGCCTAATTCTTAATTGCTAAGTCATGGAAAAAGCCCAAGTGCCCATAGATCCACGAATGGATTAATAAATTGTGGTATATGTACACCATGGAATATTATGCAGCCTTAAAGAAAGATGTTTACATGGATGGAGCTGGAACATATTCTTCTGAGTAAAATATCTCAAGAATGTAAGAAAAAGTATCCAATGTACTCAGCCCTACTATGAAACTAATTTATGGCTTTCATATGAAAGCTATAACCCAGTTATAACCTAAGAATATGGGGAAGGGGGAGAGGGAGGGGAAGGAGGAGGGAGGAGGGCAGAGGGAGGGTGATTGGTGGGATTACACCTGTGGTGCATCTTACAAGGGTACATGTGAAACTTACTAAATGTAGACTATAAATGTCTTAACACAATAACTAAGAAAATACCAGGAAGGCTATGTTAACCAGTGTGATGAAAATATGTCAAATGGTATATAAAACCAGTGTATGGTGTCCCATGATCGCATTAATGTACACAGCTATGATTTAATAATAAAAAAAAATGTCTACTTGCTGGAGAATGGATTTGAGGACACAAAATTATTAAGAGGGAGACCACTTAACTGGTGATTGTAGTAGAAATCTGAGCACATGGTTTTAGGGTGAGAATAGGAGAGAAGTGGGCTTATGTGACAAGCTGCTACTGTGTCAGAGTAGCGGAATGGGAAGAGGGAGAAAGACCCTCAGATCCCTGGTTGGAGAACCAAGAGGCTACAGGAGCCACTCGCAGAAATAAAGAAAATTAGAGAAGGAGCAGATTTATGAGTGCCTCTGGGGTACTGAGAACACTATTGCAAATAAGGAACTAGATCTCAGGATAGACATCTGGGTTCAAGATAAGAATCTGGGAGTTAGAAACTATCAGGTTATTAGTGGACTAATTGGTTCTTGCATTCAGCTAGATGCTCTAACAAGGGTCCTCAAACTTTTTTTTTTTTTTCTTTGGCTGGGGCTGGGCCTGAACCCACCACCTCCGGCATATGGGACCGGGGACCTACTCCTTGAGCCACAGGCGCCGCCCGGGTCCTCAAACTTTTTAAACAGGAGGCCAATTCACTGTTCCTCAGACCATTGGAGGGCCGGACTATAGTTTAAAAAAAAAAAAAAAAAAAAAACTATGAACAAATTCTTATGCACACTGCACATATCTTATTTTGAAGTAAAAAAACAAAACAGGAACAAATACAACCACACCGCCTCATGTGGCCCGCGGGCCATAGTTTGAGGACCCCTGAGAGCAGTTGCTGAACCACTGGGACTGGACGAGACAACTTCAAGAAAGAAAGCAGAATAAAGTGAGTGCCTAGCACTGACCTTTGTGAAAGTACATTTTGAATTTAGTTAAAAGAAGAAAAGCTAACAAAGAAGTTGAGAAATGAAGGCTGACGCTATAGGAGGAAACCAAAAGAGTATGTTGTCATGGCCACCAACGGAAGAGAACATGGCAAGAGAGAAAGGGCGGTTGACTGTGTGAATGCCAGAGAGAGGTTCAGTAAGACGAAGACTGATGTCCACTAGGCTTGACCATATGACCACACAAATGCGATTGGGGACCAGAGAAAGAAGAGTGTATGTGTAGTGATGGAGTGGTGGCCACAGAGAGTAGAAAGAAATAGACTGAAGAATGACTGTGTACAGAATGGTCTACAAAAGCTTGGGTGAGGAGAGGAGTTAAGAGACAGGGCAAGGGATGGAGAGGGATATAAATCAACAGAGGGTTTTTATTTGTTTCTGCTGATGCATGGAGGGGAAAAAAGAGAGAGCAATAGAAGATAAGAACACATATGGGGTAACTGAGAAGAAAGAGAGGAGGAGATCCGGGATTCATGTGGGGGTAGCTTTGGTGATAAAGGTCTTCCTCCATTGTAACAGGAAGGAAGGCGGGATGAAGGCAGAGTAAGTAGGTGACGGACCGAGTAGTGGTAAAATGGGGGAATCTCATCTGGTGGCTTCTGTCTTATCTCTGCAAAAACAGCAAAGTCATTGGTTGAGGATGGAGAAGAAGATAGAGTAAATCAGAGGCTTGACAAAAGCAGCAGGAATGTCTTCAGCTGTTTTTGGTGGCTCAGCCTCCATTCTCACTCCTATTAGGTGTTTCCCTGAGTGAATCACCTTTCCCATTCGCCATTTGTGGTCTTGAGACAGAGCTGAAGCTGGTCTCCCTTCCCCTCCCACTGACCAAGATCCTGTGGTAGGTGTGTCCACATCAGACCAACCAAAGCTTTTGCTACACTTGCATTAGTCTCTGCTTCAACCCGCTGAAACCTGATCCCACAACCACTGGGAAAGAAGGCGGCCCTGGGAAAGGAGCATTCATTTCCTCAGGCAGCGTTAGAATGGTAGGATGTAAGCCTGGACTTCCCAACACCCATGTTATCTCATCTGGAAGCAGACCCAACAAACACAGAGCTGAGAGGTGGGAAGATAAGGGGGTCCTGATGACTTTTTGTTGCCTTACTTTCAACTAGATCAGTGGTTCTCAACTTCCTAATGCCACGGCCCTTTAATACAGTTCCTGTGGGTCGCGACCCACAGGTTGAGAACCGCTGAAGTAGATACTCTGGGACCTACCTACCAGTTGTTGAGCCAATATTCCTTTCTGAAAGAGTATGGGTTAGATTGTTGACACTCTCAAGCAAAAGCATTCTGAGACAGGCAGTGGGAGAGTGGACTGATTAGAGAAAGGACTGTCTGGCACTATTGAGGGTCCTTTTGACTGCTGGTTATCATAAATTTATAGTGATAACAACCTCAGGCTTTCCACTAATCATATTCTTTGAAATTTTCAGTAATTATAATACTTAGCCCTGTGGTATTTAGTATAATTAGAAATTTGGCATAATTACTATTATATAATAAAAATGAAGAAGCTATTTAAAAACAAAATTGTTTATAACAGTCTTTTTCCTTGTCTGATGTTTAACCAATGTGAATGTAAAAATAGTTAAATATAAAATCCTTCAGTGCCTTATCAACATCTAAGCTGGCAAAAGGCAAGTTAAGGTGTTTTTCAAATAAGTTTGTATGTAAGAAGAGCCAGAAACTGATATTTGCATATAGTTTAATCAAGGGAAAACAGGTCTTTGAGTTTTATTGTTTAACAGACACAAACAGAAGCTATAATTTATTGTTGTGAAATAAATCACTTTCTCTCTTCTCTCTCAATACTAATAATTAAACATTCACAAGTACTCATTCAGCATCCTTGTATAAGGGCAAACAACACAACCATTTTGCAAATGGCAAAGAAAAACAATACTCATAGGGTGACAAAATAATGAATCATCAGCAAGCCAAGAATGTAAAGAAGTTTTAAAAACTACTCTGAAAGATATGGGGAAAAGGTTTTTTACCCAAATTTTAAACATAAAATTTAAAAACCATTAGTGGAAAGCATCCTATAAGAAGAATTAGATTATGAAGGCTTGACAAAGCTCTTTTTGACCTTATTCATTTGGACTAGGAAGTTTTTAGTCTTCCCTATCCTAAATTAAGAGTATCGTTGGACTACATAAGTTTTCTAAAGAAATTTCCTGTCAAGGTAAACCAATCCAGAAAGGACTGCAATGAAGAAGATGAAAAATTCATCTCTGTATTATTTTGACTTCCTAAAACTTTTTTATTCCTTCAAATGATCAGAGTGAAGCTCTTTTTTATGTCTGAACCTCAGACAATACTGGGCATGTCCACTATTCCCACAATGCAGGGTCTACAGAATCCGTGCATGCACAAGTGCATAGCTTGTATTCTTGAAGAATAAATCTTTACTGCCCCTCAGTCTTATTCTGTGTTTCAAAACTCTTAATGCCTTGCATTTTCCTCATGAATCCTATTTCATGAAGCTTTATTTATCTGTGCAGTTTCCTTCTGATGCAAGCATTTTACTGGCCTGGACAAATCACTAGAGGCTGGACCAGTACCATGGTAATAAAACATGGCCTCGAGGTTCTTAGGGACCGTACTTTATAAATCTTTTATGATACTGATTATATTTCTCACGTATGTGCTGAGTCATTCCTTTTATCACTGCAACCCTAGATTACATTGTTATATTTTTTATATTCACATTAAGCTTTATGGTTTCTAAGACTATGTTTTCTTGCTATAATTGTGCTGCTTTTACCCTATTAGCTCTCAACATTCAAGTTCATAAGAAAATCAGTCTCATATAAAGTATGCTTCTGATCATGCTAAAAATCCTTCAGGTGAGTAGAAACTTTGGAGAAGAAACAATGTTACAATGTCTTCTCAGGACCTTTGGTTTTGGTCCTTAGGTGGGAAGGAAATCTTCCCAGCCCATTAATGGTTGTGCCTCTGTAACCTTCCCTATATCAAATGGTCCACTAAAATTATTTGTTCTAGTAATTAACTTGCTGAGGACAGAGGAGAGTTCTCTTATCTGCAAAACATGCAAACTTTCATTCAGTCTTTCCTTTAAATTAGTTATAATCTTATAGAAGGAAGAACAATCACAAATGGGTCATAGTCAGTAATTAATACAGTATGAGCAAATTTTGGCAAAACCAAAATAGTACTCTCTAGGGAACAAGTTTTAATTAAATGTTCAAACATAGTAAGACTTTAAAATGGTGAAGTTAGTAGGAGTCAGTAGCTTCTTAGATTGTGTAATTAAATCTTTCATCAACAAAACAAAAATTAGTAAATTATAAATTATAGAATTCCTAAGAAATTATAAAGTGAATATTAACTACATTTTATTTGCAGCTAAGTCTTAATTACAAGCACATTAAATAGAGAATAAAAATACACAAAGTTCACTGTTATTTGTATTTGTAATATAGACAAAATCTTTTAATGCCAAAGGGAGGACAGAAATGAACAATTTTTTTTAAGCTGCAAACTAATTTATGTTAAATTATTGAATTAAGGAGTATAGTCTGATGAGTAAAGCAGAAAACTCTAGTCAAAAAATCTAAGTCATATGCCACTTGTGATGAGCCTGTATGCTAATTTCTTTATCCTTAGCATCTAGTATTATTGTTATAATAACTTTCTTGTTCACAAGTTTACTGCGTATCTCTCAGAGCTCCCTGCGAGTAGCTGGCCCCAGCACTTGGGACTATGTCAGGCACCTCATAAGCATTTGGCAAATATTTGTTGAATAAAAGTTCAATAGAAATCCCTTAGCTACGTGCCATGATTTACTCGCTTAATAAGCATTACTAAAGCAACCTTGCCAAGGCTCTGCCAAAGAAGTGGAAGCCTGATTTGAACCCAGGCCTCTGAATCCTGGGCTCTTGGCTCTTCGCTACTACTCTATAAGTTAACTTCCATAGGCACACTATGTCCATATAGGATTTCCACATGAACATAGGATTTTTATACCCAAATTGGCTTTCATTTTTCAAATTATGAGAGAGAGAAAATACTTCTTAAATGTTTGACTTCCATGAAAAGCTAACAGAACAGAGTAGATACACTAAAATAATGGTTTTGAACCCTGAATGTGATGGCTATATGTTTCTTTCTATGAGCTCAACTAAATTTACAAATATGCCATTAGTGATGTGTGTAAGAAGAGCAGGCAGCAATGATTTTATCCTCAACTGTCATAAGAAACAGCTCTCAGATGATTGGTTTCTTTATTTAAACATTATTCTATTCTTTTCAGTATCTGAACGTTCAGAATCTCTACAGTAATGATTCAGACAAAGCATTCAAATTAATCAATGATATCATACTCGTACAGACAAGTGACCTTTCTCTTCCCCTTGCAAAGTTTAACAGTGAGACTGACTTTTAATAAATTCATTTTGTATTCTTGAGTTGGCTTCAGATTCTGTTGCTTTGCTGAGACTTAGTTATTCCCGGACACAGTTATTACTGTGCAGACCACTCATTCTCCCTGTACCACTCACCAGCCGCCTCCTTGCTCCCATTTCTGCCTCCTCCCCAGCGTCCATCTGTACTCCCTATTTATCCAGTGTAGCATTTATTCCCAACCACAATACATATGAGTGTATAAATTTATTTAAGTATATTAAAAAATTTTATTGTTTTTTTTTTTTTTTTTTTGTAGAGACAGAGTCTCACTTTATGGCCCTCGGTAGAGTGCCATGGCATCACACAGCTCACAGCAACCTCCAACTCCGGGCTTAAGCGATTCTCTTGCCTCAGCCTCCCGAGCAGCTGGGACTACAGGCGCCCGCCACAACGCCCGGCTATTTTTTGCTTGCAGTTTGGCCGGGGCCGGGTTTGAACCCACCACCCTTGGCATATGGGGCCGGCGCCTTACCGACTGAGCCACAGGCGCCGCCCCTATTAAAAAATTTTAAATAGAGAAAGAAGAGAGAAAAGCTCAGGGTTATTAAGTAATTGTATTAAAGCTTCCCAGTTAATAAAAGGGATTGAAACCCAGATGTACGTAGTCTCAAGACTAAATTCTTTCCAGTAAGGTAATGGCTTCCAAAGTGTAATCTTTGCACTGGAAGCAACAGTAAGACCAGGGACCTTGTTAAAAATGCAAACTTTTGGGCTTTACCCCAGACCCATTGAATCAGGAGGTAGAGTTGAGAAATTTGAGTTTTAATTAAGACAGAGGTGATTCTACTCTACCCGAAGGTTTTACTGCATTATACCACCAGTCCCAATCTTACCTGATCATAAGAATCACCTGAGATGCTCATCAAAATAATATACTCCCAAGTCCAACGTATCTGACTCAGTAGGTAGAAAGTGGGGCGCAGGAATATATATATTTAAAAAATGATACCCTATACCCATCCCAAGTGCTTCTTGTGATTAGGGAAATTTGAAAACATTGCAACAAATCAGAATATTCAACTTCATACACCTATTGAAAAAACAAAAGAGTAGGTATTCAATTATGTGATAGTTCCATGTTAAGAATATACGGAAATTGAAACCATATTTTTCATCATTTTAATTTTAATTCTATTGTTAGTTCAGAAAGAAGAGGAAGGGTGTCACAAAATCAAGAACAATAATAGGGTGTCACCACTTTCAAAGTGTTAGGAAATAGTGCTTTATATAAGCATTTCAAGGGAAATACTTATAATTGAGGTATATATAATTGTAGACAACTTTGAGAAAAGTCCCATATCCATTCAAATACAGAAAAATTAGTAGAAGAGTTCTATTTACATTATGAATAATTTCATGTTTTAAGAAACAAACTCATCACAACAGTCTTATATAAACCTGGAGCTCTTCTAGAGTACCTAAAACTTGGTTTTTAATGCACAAAATTTATCATAAAGGCCAATCTGCCATTGCAAAAAAATAAAATGTAAATGAGGCATATAAGTAATTTGAGGGGCAGGCTTTGAACAATCTGGGCTTTCTTTTGATCTTCACTTCTATTTACTGAGCAGTAGGCTCCAGGGTCTAGACCAGGGATGGGAAACCTGTGGCCTTAAGCCCATTTGTGGCCTTCTAAGTCCTTATGTGTGCCCTTTGGGCTGAATCCAAATTTTATAGAACAAATCCTTTTATTTTTATTAATAAGTTTTTGTTTGCTTTTATATTTTTAAAATGAACCAATTTAAAATACCAAAGAATAAGAATTTCAATGAAGTAATCCTACCAGATTGACTGGCCCAATTAGAGCATCAGTAAACCATTAGGGCTACGTCTGCTACGCTCATGATTTAGTTCTAACTACTTACACCTAACCACCATTACCACGGGAGCCTGGCTGGCAAGAGTTTGTGGAGGTCAAATATGCCAGTCTGTTGTCAGCTTTTGACAGGGTGTGCTATGTTTCTGTTTGAAATGAAATTTGTGAATAGTTGCATAGCTCGACAGTATTTTTTTAATTGCAGAATATTGCAGGTGTGTAATTCTGTCTGCTTAACTGCCCATCATGTCAAAGAAGACCAAGAGAAGTCTGAAGAAAGAAAACAGATTTTTTTAATGAGGATTGGAAATTACAAATTACTTTGTTTCTGCTAAACAGAGATGACTTGCTTGCTTTGTGGTACCGAAATATTAGCATTAAAGAAATTCAGTGCTCATCAGCATTTTAACACTCATAAGGACAACAAATACTTTAAATCAGAGGGAGAGGTGCAAAAGGTTGTATTGCAGAAATTAAAAGATGAAAAGCAAAAGCAAAGACAATTCTTTTAAGCAGCAACAAGACTTAGAAATAATACCATTTAAGCAACATATAAAGTAGCTTATATACTCAAGAAAAAAGGGAAGCCATTCAGTGATGTAGAAATTGTGAAAGAATGCCTTGCCAAAGTTGTAGGATGCTTAAACTCAGATAACATTTCAAAGTACAAAAACTGCCTCTTTCAAGGAGAACCATGACTGATCAATAGCATGAAGTACATTTCTGCTTAACAGAGCAACTTTGTGCAAGATTTCAAAAGGAAAATATTTATTATTCAATCATTTTGGATGATCGCTTTGGATAAATCAACTGATACTACTGACTTGGCGCAGGTTTTAAATTTCATTCGGATCATAACGGAAGATTTTCTTTGCTATGAAGAGTTATTTTGGGCACTCTTGTGAACAGAACACAAGAAATAGGTATCTTCAAGAACTTTCAAAGTGCCGGACGCGGTGGCGCGCACCTATAGTCCCAGCTACTCAGGAGGCTGAGACAGGAGGATCGCTTGAGTCCAGGAGTTGTGGGCTGTAGTGCGCTATGCCGATCGGGTGTCCACACTAAGTTCAGCATCAGTATGGTGACCTCCCAGGAGCGGGGGGCCACCAGGTTGCCTAAGGAGGGGTGAACCGGCCCAGGTCGGAAATGGAGCAGGTCAAGAACTTTCAAAGTAAATGTCATTAAGTTGCGTTGAATTTGGTAAATATGGTGAGTATATGTAGAGACAGTGCACCTTCCATGACAGAAAAATGTGAAGGTTTTAGTGCACAGATAAAAAATGTATTAACAAATCCAGATGTTCTCATTTCTTTTCATTGTATCTTTCATCACCAAAATCTCTATGCTAAAGCTACTATTTTAAGTGACACTTTGCAACAAGTTATAAGTATTGTTACCTACATCCATGCAAATGCAACAAAGCATCATCAGTTTGGTAACAGGCTGAAGTTGAACCATAAGTATTCAGTATGGATTTGCCATATTTCTAGAGTGTGTTGGCTGTTGCAGAGACAGGTGCTACCCCCAATTTTATTACTGTGATAACAGGTAGTTAAATTGTATGAAGAACAGAATCAGCAAAGGGAACTTTTAAAAAAGGATATCTAGGGAGGATGGGTGGAGGGAGGGTAATTGGTAGGACCACACCTAGGGTGCATCTTACAAGGGTACATGTGAAATTTACTAAATGCAGAATATAAATGTCTTAACACAATAACTAAGAAAATGCCAGGAAGGCTATATTAATCAGTTTGATGAAAATATTTCAAATTGTATATAAAACCAGCGCATGGCACCCCATGATTGCATTAATGTACACAGCTATGATTTAATAAAAAAAAAAAGAGGATATCTACAGGAATGCAACATTTCTGTGTAATATCATATCAAATCAAAGTGATGTGAATGTTTCTTTGTCAAGGTAAAACTAACCCTATATATGTTATGTGGCAAAAAATACAAGCATTTTGAAAATACCTGGCTTTATTCAAAACACTTCTTCTTCAAAAGGAAATTTCAGGTGAACATTTTCCCTAGTTAGCAAAGGTCATTGATGTGCAAGATAATATAGGTGAATCATTTGAAGAATACACAGCTGTTAGACCTACTAATTGGAGAATACAATGAAAGGTTCACTGATTTTGAGAATCATGACCTCATGCTCAAAGTAGCATTTCAGCCTCACCTAGTTGACATCATCAAGGCACCTAACGAACTGCAGGTTCGTTATGAAAAGCCACTGTTTGATGCTGAGAAAGATCCAATCAAATATGGAAAAATACAATAGCATACCCACCACGCCTTTGGCAACATGCCCCCGAAAAGCTTTCTTGCTTTTCAATCACTTACTTGTTCTTATGAATTTATATTCTTCTACCTAACCCAAATTAAGATGCCCTTAAGTTCACAAATGACTGACACCCTTCTGGAGGATCAACTGAAACTACAGACTTCCATGCTGCAAACAGATATTCAAATACTTCCCAACAAAAAGCAGACCCAACAAAGTCATCACAATGTTAGTTAACTTTAAAATTAACAAATATTTTTCATTTTTTGAAATTATTGTTTACTACTATCAATAATATTAGCTAGATTTTTTACAAAATAATGTACATTTAGAAATGTATCTAATTGAAGTTTCTTGAATGTGGACTTACTTGATTATAGTTAAATTTATGAGGCCTTCCAACATGAAAACGTTCCTCACCCCTGTCCTAGATGATTCAAATATCTGATTAATGAATTGTAGCTGTTCAATATACACAGATGAAGCAGGAGGGAGCAGTCATTTATTAATTCCAACCATACTCCCTCTCAGTATCATGCGAAACAGAGTGGAAAAAGTAAGAATCAAAATGTCAATTGACCTTAATAATGCATCCAGGACGGGAGAAGGATTTGATAATTCCTAACCCAGAGTCTCCTACTCTCCCTACACATACACAGGGGAGCCAGTTTCACCACTTCCCCAGCTCCCTTCTCACCCTCTCACCAGCCACTTCTCCCCTCCTACCCTCCTTCACTTGCTGGGGGCCATTGCAGAGGAGTCAAACGGTTAATATCCCTTTAGAATGTGTAGATAGCACAAATCATACTGGAAAACATGATCCCCTCCAACCCAAGCATTTTCTAGCATTCAGGAAATAATTGAAATGCTACCTGCAGGATATAAGTGCACTGAAAGCTACTAATTAACCAAGTACAGGTTTTAGATAAAATTTTCACATCCTTACAACATCCTCCCCACCATGACCAGTGGCTTTCAGTGATCCTTCCTTTCACATGGAATCTACTCCTAGGCACTGAATTCCTAATCGTCCTTACCCACAATCTTTTTTTCACTAGCAGATGGAACTACAGTTCCAAAATGGGCCATTTCCAGTGCTAATCATTACAGTTGGCTGGGTCCGATTTGCAGTCCTGACTTCCAATTGAGACTTGATTACACCCAAAGTAGCTTAGTAAGAAAATTAAACAGAAAGGTCTAGAGAGTTGCTGACTTATTAGCGTTGATAAATACTCTCTGCTAATAATCACAATATCTCATATATCAATATCACTGCACTGATCCTGAGACAATCCTATTAACAGTCCCCATCTTCATTTTAATTACTGGTACTTAAAAGGAAAGTGACGACTTTCAAATCACCTCAGGAAACAATAAAATTTACCAGTGTCTTTTAACAAATAATTCAATGTTATTTTTCGAAAAACAAATAGTAATGGAAAGAGCATACTGACCAACTGAACCCATTATTTGCAAAATATAAATTTGAAATGTATTAATCAAAAAGTTACGTGCGAAACTTTTTTGGGGAGAGAAAGGAATTCATCAATATTCCAAGAGCATGTATGGGTGTCCCTGCCTGCCCGTAAACTTTCTCCACAGACAACTCAACAGCATGATGGTGAACAGCAGGATTAAAATGTGCCACTTGTCCAGAACTACTGTGGCAGCTCAGCAGGAAACTCATCTGAGAACAACTCAAGAAGCAGTTCCTTGGGTGAAACCGTGTTTAATGTTACAATGTTCAGCAGTCCCCAGACTCAGGGGGTTACATGCCTATGCTAAATTTAACATCTGTAATAACTTAACACAGAAACAGCTTCCACTCACTGACTCATTCATGCACTTCTATCAAAGTAGGCAATGGATTTTCTGCTGAATGTCAAACTGGGCTCCACTGCCCTTACTTTAGTTACTTAAAATCAGTGCATTTTTCTATTGTGAAGATGGTGAAGCAATAAACAGACGGAACATCACAAGGTTTATTTCTGTGAATTTAAGTAAAATGGCAGTTTCTGATTTCTTCGTTTTTTTTGGAGTCAGAAGTTAGAAAAGTCAACTAGTGGTCCTTTTTAAAGAACTCAAATCCAGTAGGGCATCAGTGTGTAAGCTGTTGGCACACATCAGCCCTGCATGTACACAGGGAGGGAACATACCCTGCCCAGAACAATACGTCCAGCCAGATGCTCTTGCCCAGCCCTGCCGACCCCAACACCTTGGAGATTGGGTTCAGCACGGCCTGGCTCCAATTCCATAGCCATGACAGCCCAAAGCTCCCCTGACCACATGCCCTAAGGGGGTTCCTGATACACGCGCACTCCCTCTCCCCTGCTTTGCTCGTCTAGGCTACCTCTATTTTAAAAGGTCCCTGCATGCAAAACAGTATTCAGGACCTTTCTTAATTTCCTCAGAAATCCACACATAAATAAACTTCCTGATTTTACTTAAGATCCGGAAAGGCTATGTTAACCACTGTGATAAAAATGTGTCAAATGGTTTATGAAGTGAGTGTATGATGCCCCATAATCATATCATTGTATACAGTTATGATTTAATAAAAAAATTAAAAAAAAAAAAGATTCTGAGTGTGTATGTCCAGGTGGAAAAGGTCTCGGCTCATAGCCATGTTATGGCTCCAAATCCATTCTCCCTCCTCACTCAACTTTCTCTTCTCTCCAAGTTGAGGCTATTTCCTTCCAATCCCACCACACTTCTCAGGGTCTCTTCTCTCTCTGGCAAACAAAGTGCTCCTTTCCCCCAAATGAAATGCCTTGCGTAAGTAAAAGAGATGATGTCTGTCAAACATAGTTAATCAAAAGACATTACCCTACCTTGTAATTTGTAAAATATAGGATATAAACATCAACTTGTCTGGTACTATACAGAAACCAAACAGGTAGATTTTCCAGAAAAATAAATTTCAATTCCTCATTTTTTCATTTAAATAAATGAGATTTGTTATCTTTGCTTCTCTATTCTTGTTATGCTTTACTAGTAAGAATATGTTCCAACTCAATCCAGGTTAATACAAAATATGTAAAGTCTCCATTTCTTTTAATGGCTGAGAAGTATTCTATGGTATACATATACCACAGCCTGTTAATCCACTTCTGGGTTGGTGGGCATTTAGGTTGTTTCTACATAATGTCCTGACTTCTATTATGAAGCCAATAGATGATCTAATACATTCCCATATAAGAAAAAAGGTCCAAGGTGGGCGGGGAGGTAAGGGAACGAGAAAGCAGGGAGAGGGACGGAGGGTAGGGGCTGCGGGGTCAAGGTTATGGCACAACTCTTGGGTTCGGGCCACAATTATAAGAGGGACTTTAACCTAACAAATGCAAACAGTGTAACCTAATTCATTGTACACTCAATGAACCAGAAACATTTAAAAAATTAGAAAATATAGGGCAGTTCCTGTGGCTCAGGGAGTAGGGTGCTGGCCCCATAATACTGGGGGTGGTGGGTTCAAGCCCAGCGCTGGCCAAAACTGCAAAAAAAGAAAAAAAAAGAGAAATAGAAAAAAAAATGGAAAGCATATATATATCTACCTTTGATTTTCTTTTTATATATCATAAGATATTTCATACATAAAGATTCACAAATAAGAGAATTTTGTTAGCCCATGTTGCCCATTTTCATCGGTATATACATTCAAAGGAGAGAGTTTACTGTGGCCTGAAAGCCTGAACTGGTTTCTGAAGGATAATCTCAGATAAAGGGTGGGGGCACGTTTTCCATAGTAGGGGATCTACCTATCCACAGGAGTGAATGTTACTGGGACTGCTGGTTGTCAGGGGCAAGTAATATATGAGCTCAGCCAGAGCTCATGATGGCGTCAGGAGTTACAGGTAATGAAACAGCTTACATTAATGACACCAACAGGAAGTACACGCAGGATTCTCTCATCTTACTTCCTCGGAAATTTTCAAGAAAAAGATAAAAACAAAAGTCACGTCCTGCTCTATTATCGGTTTTTACATGAATAATGAATGTATAATTTCTCTTCTGTCCATATTCAGCCTGATGGGAGTCCTTAAAATAAAATAAAATAGAGTAAAGCAAGCATGTCTTGGTCATTATACTAAAATCTAAAAGAATGGAGAATTTTTAAACTGAACTATAAAATACATATATTTGGATGAGTAAAACAGCTATTTTTCAGATTTCTGTGTTATCAGGTGAAAATAGAATAATCTACTCCAAAATGATTTTTTTAATGCTTAAAAAAGCCAAGCAGTCTGGTAATTCCATGTGTTGGATCTTCTGATCTGGCTCTTTTCATCCCTGAAAATACTTTCCAGTGATATTTGACTATAAAATAATATTATTTGATGTGTCAAAACTCATGCACTAAAATGAATGTTTCCTCCTTTACAGTAGACACCTTGAGAAAGGATACACAGGCACTTAATTTAGGATGCAGCTTTTGCTTAGAGTTATTATTTTATTAGTGATTAAAATTTCTGTGTACAGAATTGTAGGAAAACAATGCCAACAATAAATAAAAAAGCAAGTAAAATTCAAACAATTCCACAAAATGCAAAGATACCATGATCAATATTTTACCAAATATCTTCCCATTTATTTTTGCAAACATATTTAAAAAACAACTACATCCTCATTAGTATAGTTGTGAGTAAAAATAAATAAAAACAACTACAAAAGTGTCATCATACTATATATGCAATTCCATACCATTTTTCACTCCACACTGTATCACAGGCATCATTGAAAATAGGTAGGCACTTAAGCCACATAGTATTTACTTATTGAATTCCTCTTTGACAAATATTTCTCTTTAATGTTACAACAACTCTCCAATAAGCTTAATGCATTTTCAGAACACCATTCTTGACTTATCTTCTACATTTGACACATACACACCTGTACTTTTAGGAAACTAGACTTCCCTAAGTGTTATCCTTCCTTGAAAACATTCAAGTCTTTCAAAATGATGTCCAGTTAATAAGAGTAGTGCTATTTCTGGCCACACCCAGCTGTGACTGCTGGCAAAATTCCTTGTAAAGTACTTAGAGTTCTAACCATCAGATGCTAGTTTGGAGGCAATATGAGAGAGGTGGAAAGGGCGTGGACGGTGAGTAAGGCAGAACTGTTTGTGTCTGTAAGTAACTCTTTGTTGAAGTGTAGCATATACACAAAAAGTGCACAGATTATAAATATACACATTGATGAATTTTCACAAGATACACTGTGTAACCAAAACTGGTATTTTACTTCTTTTATTACTGTTTTTCTATGCACTATGTTATCTTGGACAAATCATCTCTCTGAACCTATGAGGTGGGCATGGTAATACCTGCCTTAAAGGAGTACTGAAAAGACCAAGTGAAACAATGTATACAAAGCATGGAGTACACAGTAAAAAAAATGCTCCTGTCCTCCCGACCTCTCGCCATCCCAGGGAGCACGTCACAGCCAATCACAGCCAGCTCCTCTTCCCTTTCAACGCAGTAAGGCCAGGATCCTGGAACGCCTTGTTCCCCAGACTACTTTGGTTAGGAACCTCTCCATTATAAAATGAGTTTTTAATGATGTTTGAGAGGAATACAATCACATCAAGGAATCTAATTTAGAACCACCAAGTATTAACTACTAGAAGAGGGTCATCACAATTAAGAAAAGCAGTTATTATAGAATTATTCACAAGTTTGATTCTGCTACTTGCTAAGCATTTAAAAATATAATGAAATGTAAAGTTCCCTGGGTTATTCCCAGGGCACCCACACATGCCACATGTAGTCTTGCTCAGCGGCTCCGTGTATGCTATATCCTGAAGCATAAAACCTTCTTTTTATTCAAAAAGCCAAAATTGGGGATTGTGGATAACGCTGATTGAAATGAAATTTGTTTTTTGCCATTGCTGCCAAACCTGTGCAGGTGCTGACTGTAGTATCCAGGAGTCCAAATTAGACACCGTTACATGTAATGTTGTAACAAGTCCACTGAAGCTGTGAGTCTCACCATCACTCAGGGACTACTCTATGAAGACAGCATATAGTAATGCAATAAGCAGTCTGCCAAATGCTGATAGTCACAAAAATAGCGCAAAAATAAATTTTTTTAAAACAGCTACTATGAATTATGTGTCAGGCTGTTATGTAAGCTCTTTACACACGTTATCTTATTTTTTTCTCACAACTGGTCTTTGTAGTGGTTTCCTTATCCCTGTCTTGCAGATGAAGAAACTGAGGCTGAGGTTAAGTAACCTACCCAAGATCACACAGTGGAAAGATAAATCAAGATTCAAATCTGGGTCATACAGCACACCTCTCGGGGATGACTCTACCTAACAAATGCAAACATTGTAACCTTATTCTTTGTACCAAATTAACTTGAAACAATGAAAATTTTTTTTAAAATAATTTTTTTTTTTTGAGACAGAGGCTCACTTTATCACCCTCGGTAGAATGCCATGGCATCACAGCTCACAACCTCCAACTTCTGGGCTTAGGTGATTCTCTTGCCTCAGCCTCCCAAGTAGCTGGGACTACAGGCACCTGCCACAACACCCGACTATTTTTTGTTGCAGTTTGGCTGGGGCTGGGTTCAAACCAACCACCTTCGGTATATGGAGCTGACTCCCTACCCACTGAGCCACAGGCACTGCCCCCCCCCCCAAAAAAATTCTTTAACCAAAAGATTTCACTGATGAAAAACTTTGTTGCTAGAATTTTTGCAGGTGTTTTGTTTTTAATTACCAAGTAATTAATGATATGAACAACCTAAAGACAGGGAAATATTATTGAAATTGCTATTATCTATAATAATTTTCTTCTCTTCTTGAAATGTCTTTAATTTCAAAATTGAAACAGAGGCAACATAGTATAACTAACCATTCAGTCAGAGGCCAAGAAATGGTGGAAATCTCACATAGAAATTTTAATAATCTTTTTCCAAAGCTAATTATTTTTCTTTCCTACTTGGAACCAGCCCACCCCATTTGACTCGCCGCCATCAGCATGGAGGCTAGATGGAAAGCTGTAATGAGACGAGGCTGCCAGCGTGTCAGGTTCTATTGTGTTGGTGTGACCGCTAATCAGGGTGATGAAATAGGGATTAGCTTCATCCTTATCGCTACAAATAAATGTGAGTTTATGACAGCACTGGAGCTTTCATCATTTATTAAAGAGGAAAGAAAAAGATATAAAGGTGGCTACACAACCCTTATCAAAAAAAAAAAAAAACCTGCTTGCTCCCTGAAGTCAGCTGTTAATTTTAATTTTATGCTATCTGTGGTGTTGTGAGATTAAAAAAATAATGCTTTATTAATGTAAATACCACTCCAAGGAGAATTGTGCTTCACCTCTCTAGCAGGCGTCCTCAAACTTTTTTTTTTTTTTTTTTTTTTTTGGCCGGGGCTGGGTTTGAACCCGCCACCTCCGGCATATGGGACTGGTGCCCTACTCCTTGAGCCACAGGCACCGCCCATCGTCCTCAAACTTTTTAAACAGGGGGCCAATTCACTGTCCCTTAGACTGTTGGAGGGCCAGACTATAGTTTAAAAAAATAAAAACTATGAACAAATTCCTATGCACACTGCACATATCTTATTTTGAAGTAAAAAAAAAAAAAATGGGAACAAATACAATCACACGGCCTCGTGAGGCCCGCGGGCTGCAGTTTGAGGACCCCCGGTTTAGAGGATATACCATACAAGATTTTCTCCAACCAAACCTAATTGATTGAGAGTTGAAAAATAAAAACACAGGAAATAAAAGGTTTGGGAAATTAGAGAATATTGATGCATTTAAGATTCAGATGAATCAACTATATAATTAATTGGAGACTATCTGGAAATTAAATATACCGTGACACTCCAAACACATCTAGAATATCTTTCTCTCTCTCTCTCTCCTTCCCTTTCCCTCTCTCTTTCTTTCTCTCTCTCTCTCACACACAAATACAAATGTTTTGACCAGTAGTCCCAGAAGTTTGTGAGTATTATGAATGTAAGAGTTTAAATCAATTGGTTTGTACATTTGTTCAGCCCCAAGTTTCTACAAAACAGGAAACATTATATTTGCAGAAGGCAGGTCAAAGCAGTAGCTGTTTCTTCCCAGAACCTTCGACCTGTACAACATGACTGAAAAGTATTTGGGAAGAGAATCTGGGAAGGGTTTCCTGTTTTTCTTCATTTATTAGACTCTTCTCCTCTTTCCCAACACACATACACTACATAAAAACATCACGAATGCCATATAATACGCTCTCCCTGATTTGCCAAAATGTTATGTTTTTCATCTGAGGTCATTTCTTAATATATCTAGATATTATTCCCAAAGATGTGGGATCATTTCTCTCCCTCAGAGATCATTATTTTCCATAATCATTATTTTCCCCAGTCCTTTGAGGAAGTGGATTTCAGTCTGCCGTAGCAATGTTGACCATCCCCACAGTGAACTATCTTAACCCAGGGGGGAAACAAAACCCTAAGTATCTGCTGTTTTGCTTATTATCTGAACCTAAAAATCGGTCCTAAAAATGTCTTTGGATTTCTGCAGGCCATTTGGAAGTCAATTTTTATCTCCTCCCACAGCACTCTTCTTGCAAATGTTCCACTGGCAAGAGGAACAGCCTGCTCATCTCTGTCCCTTTGGTGAAGAGATGTTGCCCAAATGGCAAAGCATAGTCCTGAGCAGCCAGCCTCCGTTTCTACACCCTGAAAAGGTTACAGAGACAGGACTGGAGTCAATGGCATTGGAGAGAGATGTTTCAGGCTCTGCAAGCCACCAGAGGGCATCCCCTTCTGTGCCACACACTGCTCTTCTCCTAATATTGTTCAGATTTGTTTGGGAGTCTAATATAGGAACTATCCTGGAGAATGTTTCCTGTGTGCTCGAGAAGAAGGTGTATTCCCCTGCTGTTGGCTGGAATGTGCTGTATATATCCGTTAATTCCATTTGGTATAATTCAAGCCCAGAGTCTCTTTATTCATATTCTCTTTAGATGATGTGTTCATTGTTGACAGTGGGGTGTTGAAGTCTCCTCCAATTATGGTATTGCGCACTCTCTCTCTCCCTTCACTTCATATAATAAGTGATTTACGTATTTAGATACCCTAATGTTGGGTACATATACATTTACAATTATTACATCTTCCTGGTGAATTAACCCATTTATCATTACATAATGACCTTCTTGGTCTCTTTTTATAGTTTTTGGCATAAAGTCTATTTTTGTCTGATGTAAGTATAGCTACCCCCTGCTCTCTTCCTCTGAACTTCTCTTACCCTTTCCCAAGAGAGAAAGGCAAATCCATAAATACTCATGCAGCTGCAATAGACTTAAGTGGGAAAGCAAAAGGTTTAGAGCAAGCATCCTGAAACTTTTTAAACAGGGGGCCAATTCACTGTCTCTCAGACCGATGGAGGGCCGGACTATAAAAGAAAAAACTATGAACAAATCCCTATGCACACTGCACATATCTTATTTTGAAGTAAAAAAAACAAAATGGGAACAAATACAATCACACTGCCTCATGTGGCCCGCGGGCCGCAGTTTGAGGACCCCTGGTTTAGAGGCAGTGAAATCATTAAGTTTATCTTCTCTGACATGCTGTACACCAAAGCTACAGGCTCTACACTCAAACCAGCTCCCCTTCCAGCAGCCTGTCTCCACCAGTGGCAGTCACACCTGATTTCTCCTGATCTCTTTCTATCTAGTAGACTACTGTCTGTCCCTTACTTCTTGGGCAGCTGTCTCTTGTGCTTCTATTTCTATCACAACCAGCCTAGTTGAAGCTCTTCTCAGCTCACAGGTAGATTACTGTCAATAAGGGTCCAATGAGGGAAATAGAAACCACCTCCAAGTGTTTAAAGATGAAATTTAATATATGAGCTGGAAGAGCTAAGAAGCCATGGGAGAACAAGCAGGCAGCCCAGAGATTAGCAGCAGCAGGTAGCTACTACCACTGCTGGGCCGAAGGGACAAAAGGAGAAAGTGGCATTATCACACAAAAGGGTCAGAGTCACAGAAGAAGCTGGAGTCACAGTGGATCTTTCTGATTCAAGCTGGAGCCACGAAGTTGCTGCACTCTCCCATCTCTCACCACTGCCTTCCAGTGGCCCAAGGCAGCTGGGAAGTCAGCCTGCCTGTGGGGGCTGAACCCTCAGCCCGCGGACAAGGGGAGAGGGAGACAAGCAAAAAGGCCAGTGACTCACTCACATCATAAATGAGCACTGACATTCCCATTTACATTCCAGGAAAGACTGTAGGCTTAAGAAGATGAGAACCAGACCTGGGGTCAAATGGTGCAGCAATGGCCTGAACGTCAAGGTCTCTCAGGCCCAGAATACGAAGGATTAGTCAGCAGAGTCTGGCTTACCTGAAATAAGTGCACGCTCCCCAGGGAGGATTTTAGGAGACACAATAAGGGTCTCAAAGCTCAAAATAATATTCCATATTTTCATCCATTTGTCCATTTTATATATATATATCAAATGCTGAAATACACATATTCAATAATATCCAGGGAGGGAGGGTTATTCAGAGTTGGAGTATGTATGCAATTTTATGTTCATCAAAAGGGAAAATGAGTTATAAAAGTATGAAGAACATATGTCAATTGGTGCTAAAATTGCACTTTCAAAATTTATATCAGTTAGTGTAAGGTAATGGTTTATCAACTTTTTTCAAACTCAGTAGCCATACAGGCTTACTGCTGAGGTTTTCACACTGCCTGAGACCACCAAAGAGTCTCATTTAAAAGATAAATCTTGCCTTTAAAAATTGCATACATTTTACATTATACCCTATAAACTCCATTTTAATATAAAAATAGTGAGATTTTCCAGGGAAAGTCCCAGTCAAAGCAATTTTCCAGGATAAAGTGCCCTGGTAATATGCCTAAACTTGAGAAGCTTGGGCATGAAGTTTTCATCCCTGTTAAAATGTAAACAACCCTGGAGAAGAATAGTTCCTTTAAGCTGAACTGGGTGAGGGGGGTGGGAGGAGGTGGTTTTTTCTGGACGTGAATATAGTTGGGAGTCTTTCCTAAGCATTGGTTATAGCAGTAGAGAAAAGAGAGAGGCTGAGAGCCTCAGTTTACTATGGAGCTGTGGAGGAGTTAGCATTGCCAGACAGAAAAGGAACAAAACATACTGGGGGAGGTGCCTGTGGCCTAGTGGGTAGGGCACCAGCCCCATATACTGAGGGTGGTGGGTTCAAACTGGGACCTGGCCAAACTGCAGCAAAAAAATAGCCAGGCGTTGTGGAGCATGCCTGTAGTCCCAGCTACTTGGGAGGCTGAGGCAAGAGAATCACCTAAGCCTGGGAGTTGGAGGTTGCTGTGAGCTGTGTGAGGCCACGGCACTCCACCGAGGGCAATAAAGTGAGACTCTGCCTCTACAAAAAAACAAAAAAACAAAACACACACACACACACAAACACACATAATTTTTTTTATTCCTCAGCAGTCTGGCAAGAGTTTTATCACCTTTGCTGATATTCTCAAAGAACCAACATTTGGAATAATTGCTCTTCAGATTGTTTTTCTGTTTTCTGTTTTATTTCTGCTCTTCTTTTAAACTTCGCTATTTATTTTGGATTTAACTTTGTCTTATTTTCCTAGTGTACGGAAACTTGGAAATTAATTTTAGATTTTTCTTCTATTACAGCTAGTTCGATCACTTACATTTTAATATGTATGTATTCATATTCATTCAAATATCTTTAAATTTTCCCTTTAATTTTAATTTGACCCAGGGCAAGTTAGAAGACAATTGTTACATACTGACAAGTTAAGGATTTTCCACATATCTTTTGGTTATTAATTTCTAATTTAATTCCATTATAGTTAGAGAACATACCTGCAATGATTGAATTTGAAATTTATTGGGACTTGTTTTAAGATTCAGAATATAGTCTATCTTGGTGAATATTTTACATGTGCTTAAAAAGAATGTATATTTTCTTAGACTTGGGTGGTGTGTTAAATAAATGCCAATTAAGTGAAAGAAAGAAAAGGGAGGGAGGGAAGGAAGGAGAAAGAAAGGAAGGAAGGAAGGGAAATGAAGGAAGGAAGGAGAGAGAGAGAGAAGGAAGGAAGGAAAGAAAGAAAAAGGAAAGGAATAGAACAGAAGGTCAGGGCCCCCAAACAAACCTTACCCACTTTCTTCTCATAGAAAGATGAGGAAGGGATTTATGGTAGAGTGAGAAAGGCAGTTTTCTATCGACACCAGGGAAAAGGGGAACTATAGACACTAGGTCCTTCAAAAGATATGACATAGTCTTAAGGCATAAATACACATATAAAGCTTCAAATAGAAAATTCATTATTTCTGCTTTTCTTAAAAGACAGTTGTGGTATCTATAAAACACAGACTCACATTTATCATAACTGTTAAAAATATAAAACTGCAAGATGTTAATGTTATGGGAAGCTAGATGAAGGGTATACAAGAACTATTTATGCTATCTTTACAAATTTTCTGTCAATCTAAAATTGTTGCAAAACACAAAGTTTATTTTTAAAAATCTACCGTATGTTTATAGTCTCCATTGAACCGAACCTATGCAACGTTTTCCCTGGATACCAAAGGCCCTGTGTTCGTTCCTCTGGGCATTTTTCAGTCCCCTTTCCAATGGCTGTGTTCTCCTCATAACTTTCTTGTCCTTAATCCTTTAATTTGATCACATTTTGTATTGTAGCCATGAAAATCTAACAATTGAACTTGAAAGAGACAGAACTCACTCAGCTTGCTTTCCATTCTCTACACAGAGGTTGCACCACATTAAAATGTTTCCTCTTCAAATAATTTTGCTGCATAGCACTCTCAAATATGACTATTTGCGGAAAACCAATTTCAGAAAATCAAACACAGCTCACAGAGGTGTTGACTGTATAACAAACTGCTTGAGCCGGGATCATGGAAGCCTCTAAAGAAATAGTTGCCAGTTCTTTAACATGTGAGAAAAAACAAAGAATTAGAAAAGAGGCAAAGTACAGAAAAATCATATAAGAAGACAGGAACTTTTTAATTCCAAATAATTCCCTATAAGTCAAACTGGCCAACTGATGCCAGACATAAGTCTTAACTTAAACATTACCATCTAAGACAAAGAAATGTTATTAGACTCATATTTGAAAATCTCCTGTCATACATCAGACAAAACAACCATTCAAAGCATTCAGCTTTGAACTGAAAGAGCGCTATTGTTTCCTTCTTTTTTATTATTCCCAAGGTTCCCAAAATGATACCTTTATTACATCTCCATTTTCTATACTCAGAAAACCCCCTTTACTTTTCTTTTTTTATTTTCCTTTCTCTTCCTCTGCTCCCCCACTTCCTATCCCCCTGATGCGTAGGAGGGATAAAGGATCTTCAGGCATCCACATATTAATATTACTGGATACTGAAACAAGTTACTTTTACTTTTTTGGTAAAGCCTGTTTTTTCCTCAAGTCTTTTATTTCTTCCAAATCTCACCCACCATTGACCATAAGCAGTAACAACCATGAAAAAAAGAAAGGTCCTGGCAGGCAGGTGTCCTGAATATTAAGCAGGAGCTGTTCCCATGCTCTCAGCAAGCAGGTGTGAGCTAGAACCCTCTGTGTGTCAGACTGAACACTACCGCAGGCCAACTTTTGACTCACAAAACCTCACCTCCTCGCCCTCCCTCACCTGAGTGCTGGGCATTCATCTTTGCCAGAGCTTTCCTACAGCTTTTATACAAGTTCTTCCAGGATGCAGTGGCCTCCTGGGTGATAGATGTCCCATCGACACTTCACATTTGCCAGTCTTTTAAGTTACACAAAGACAGAATTTCTTGGCACACTCTTGCTCTCCTCTCTGCGTAATCTTTTAGTCTCCAATCCATCATCACAGGCACAGGCCCACCACGTTTCACCAGTCAATGGATAGGTGCCATCTATTAATATTATGGAAGTCAGGGACTGTGTGACCACCACACAGTAGTAAGTTGAAGGTGCCAAGTTTCACTCAAGAAGCATGAAGGGCGCTGTGATTTACAGCAGTTGTAATGAGATGGGGATTTCAGGACCCACAGGCACCTGCTGCTTCTTCAGTCTCTGCCAGCTCCCCTACCATTCCCTGAAGTATTGGACAGCATCATCTAACCCCCTTAGAAAAATCTATGTTTTAACTACCTTGAAAATTTGCTCCTCCATCCACTTTCACTACAAAGCAACACTTATTAGGCAAGTTCATTGGCATATGCGAGAGAAGGGGTCCTATCTTTACATTTTTTCTTTCTCTCTATGAATGCTCTCAAAAGGAAAGAAATTTACAACTAGCTCTATAGTAAAATAATATCATGAGGCAATTTTATTTCCTATTTGCACCTTATATTCTTCTATGAAAGTTATGGAACAAAAGGCCAAAAGGTTACAGGTGCTGCCCATTAAGACAGAGGATTTATGCTGTTACATTTTAGTCACTGAATGTTCCTTCTCTCCAGGAATGTGATTTGTCATCAGTTACAAGTGAGCAGAGCCAAACAAAGCCAGTTATTCTCAAACCAGGTAGACCTGCACACACTGCGTGACCTTGCTGTGATCCACTCTAGAAAATGCTTGTGAGCAATAAACACTCAACACCATAAGGTCATGAAAACCAGTCTGACCAAAATGATGCCCAAGTTCCCTCATATTCCACCACCCTCCCACCCCATCTCTCCACACCTTTCCTGCTGCTCATCTCATCTATTAAATCTGAGGCATAAAGTGTTCACTTCACCCGAGCTCTTCTTCCACACAAACTGTGATCATCGCTGCAGTCCGAACGCTTGTGTCTTCCTAAAATTCATATGTGGAAGCCATGTCCCAGCACACTGGTGTTGAGGTATGGCATCTGAGAGGTGAAAGGGATTAGTGCCCTTATAAAAGAAGCCGGAGACAGCTTTTTGGTCCTTTTGCCATATATAAAAGGGAAACATGCCCTAATCACACACTAACCCGTCAACATCTTAATGGTGAACTTTCCAGCCCCCAGAACTATGAGCAATAATTTCTGTTGTCTATAGATTACCCAGGCTAAGGTATTTTTATTATAGCAGCCAGAATGGGCTAAGACACTCATTCAAATCCCAGAGTCCCCACTTTATTTCTCTATAAAGGCAACTTTACTCAGTCTCTATAAAGGCAACTTTACTCAGAAACTAAGATCAAATCTAATAATCTCCATGAAGTGTTTCCCAGCTAGTCCAGGTCACCAATTGACCTCTTTTTTTCTTTTGATCGTATGGAATGTTGTTGCTAGTGCAGTGTGACAACATGACTCTACTATAGAAGGTTCTTAATCTGCTACCATTTACACGAAAGAGATATGCAAGGGGCCTAGGTAGCCTTCTCCTGATTTGAACCTCCCTACCCTGTGATAGCCATTTCAATAGATATCCACTAGATATCCACTAGATAAAGCCAGCCATCCTCTTAATATAATGCAAGAAACTCAAAATACAAAGCCAATGTAAAGGAAACAAATTACAGGTACATCATCTCACATCACTTATGTTGGCATGTAAATTCAGAGCAGTTTATAATTGTTTTTTATGCCTATTCCAAGTTCACCCTTTTCCCTACCTATGTTTAGTTATGTTTCATGTTATTTCTCCCAGTTTCATCGAGTCCTTAAAGATAGAATTCCACCATGTTTTAATCTCAAGCTCCCTACTGAGGTCCTACTAAAATTTGTTCTTCAGAAACAGTGGTGGTAGTATCCTTATACACTGATTATAGAATTGTCCTAGAGTTATACGACAATTGTTACAGAGTCATAACTGCCTGATTATAGAATAGTCCTACAGTTATAGGACTCTAATTGCTATAGAGTCATAACTACCTCTGTCCTGGTCCATACTCAAGAAAACCTTGTACATCATCCTTTCTGAACTCTTAATTTCTAGAAAAGTTCCGTATTCCTGTACGACCTGGGTTAACTTAGAAATAATCATACAACCATAGGGCATAAAATTGACGATCCCATTTCTGGGTCATAACATTAAAAAAACCTACTATTAATATATTAGTGTGCTTACATTGTAATTCTGAGGACTCTGGCTCCGACCAGATTAAAGTGACTTTCAGTTCACATGTGTTTATGATATAGAATGTAGGAAAGTTTTTTATATTGCCACATAATTTAGTTATTCATTAAAAAAATGACACATTTTTCTCTGGTTATATCATTTATTTATGTATAGCTTATCTGAAAAGTTCTCCAAGTTTTCCAGGTGGAACAGATTTCTCTTTCTTAGCATCTTAGTAATTTGATTCAATACTGACATGTTAAACAATGTATGCTGTCAGTTTTAAAGAATATGTTGACAAATACGTTGACAAACATTTTCAGTAAAGAGCTAGATAGTCTATATTTTAGGCTCTGCAGTCCACATAGCCCTCACAACTACTCAGCTCTGCCATTGCAGCACACATAAACAAATGAACGCATCTGCATTCCAATAAAACTTATTTACAAAAATAGATAGCAGGCTGGACTAGGCCTGTAGTCAACAGTTTGCTGACCTTGAACTTAAACTACAAAAACATCAAAATAGATTGTCACATCTCATTCCTGACACAACTTGTCAGGGCCCAGGACAGGCCAGGTCTCAGGCCCTGCTTAACTAGGTTCCGGACGTGGACGCTAAGTTACCTTGCTCAGGTCTGTTAGGTGCCTGAGGGCTATCTACTTTACCTGGAGAGAGACAGAGTGTGTGTCTTAGAGAGAGTAAAGCAGTCTTCTTAGAAAGATAGATTTTAGTCTTTAGCAGAGCTTGGTAATCTTCAGCAGAGAGACCCCGTGCTGGGGTTCTGCAGGCAGGAGAGGAGACAGAGTCGGAGTAAGCTGTCCGTGATAGAATGCGCATGCTCCCCACTGCCTGCTCCTCCAGCCTAATATAGGCTGATCTCGTGCCTCTCAACGCCACAGGTGTAGAGACTGCCAATTCACCACTGCTCTCATCTCGCGAGCTCTGTCATGCTTGTTAGGAGAGCTAAATGCCTCTCCATGCCCTTTCCACCAAGGTGTTCCCTTATTGCACTATACGGGTATTTCTTATAGCTATCACTTCTTCTGGCCATAGGCTATATGGGCTGCTACAATAGATGATTACTATACTACCACTCCATCAATCACTCCTTTAATTCACACTCAACAAGCAGTGTTTGATGGCCCATTAAATTGTAATTGAGTGGCAGGATATAATAAATAAAGGATACAATAAATATCTCTGTCAAATTCAAAGGTACACTTGTGTCCCCCTTACACCCTACTCATCCCTGATAATTTCATTTCATAAATAATCACAGCCAATGTCACATGCAATTATTGACAATTTTTAGTTGTTTTAGTGTTTCATCTGAGTTCAAGGAAATCAATTGCTAAGTAAATTTCTATTCATTAAAAACATTCGAATCTTTACTGATCCATTGATTTCTGACAATTAAAATTCATTACTCTAGAATGTATATCCATGATTGCCTTCCTGCTTCCCCCGTCACTTCTAAGTACTTACATTAAACATAAATTAATGTAAAATAATTATTCCTTCTCATTGTCCATTTGGAAATTCTATAAAGCAAGATGAACTGCCTGTCAAATATTCCCACAGTTAAAATAATAGTGAAAATACCCTATGTAATAAAAATTAGAACAACATGTCCAAATTATAAACAGTTTAACTTTCCACCTAAAATGATGCAATATGTTTCATATTATCTACATTCCTATGATTCATAAGCTCTCATAAAATTTCAATATTAAATAAAACAATAAATACTGGAAGATTAAAGCAAATTTGTCTTAAATAGTTGAGTCTAATGAACATGTGAGTTCCATTAGAAAAAAAAATATATATATATATAAATGTTAAAAAGAAAATAACCTGACAATGTAAAAGGATTATTACCCAAAATTAATTACTTTCCTTTGGGTTATAAGTAAATAATTCTAATAATAGTATAAAACTAAGATTTTTCTGTGCTTGGAGTTAAGCCTCAAAAGAATACAATATAAATCATAATAAAGATAAACCATTCTAAAAAAAAAAAAAATGATAAGCCAGTCTTTCTCTTCTATCAATTAAGAACAAAGGAAAATTTGTTCTTTGCAACCACATTTTTCTAAGTAAAAAGTTAGTTGAGTTTGCAAATTAGTCAGCCTTTCTATCTCCCACAGAAAGAAGTTAGCTTTCTGCTAACTCATGTTATGCATTACCTCCTTCCAACACCTTTTCTTGCTGATCTTACAAAGTTTTCAGAAATGAAACTAGAATTAGAAGTTAACTGACCTACTGAAGTAGAAAACGAAGATTTGTTTAATGTGATTCCAGTTTCAAAAAAAAAAAAAAAGCTCCTTTCCCTTACCAAAAATATAAGCAAATAATAATTCTTATCTCCAGGAAGTTGAGATTAAGAGTAATTTTTATTTCATTTTCACTTGTCTCTATTTTTCAAATTTCCTGTCATAATAATGCCTCACTTAAAATCAGAAAAAAAATAAGAATTTAAACTCCTACTAAAGCATTATAATTTGCATCCATCATTTTTAACTCTTATGACTTATGTGTTATTCTCACGTAATAAAAATGGTATTATAACACTACAGTCTTCAACCCAGGGCTGCAGGCTGGTACCAGTCTAGTGCTCCATTAGGAGCCAGGCCACACAGCAGGAGATAAGCAGCAAGCAAGCAAGGAAGCTTCATGTGCATTTACAGCCACTCCCCAGGGCTCCCACCACAGCCTGAGCTCTGCCTCTGTTGAGTCAGCAACAGCATCAGATTCTCATTGGAGTACAAACCAACTGTAAATGTGTACGCAAGGGATGGAGGCTGCATACTCCTTATGAGAATCGAATGCCCACCCTCTATCTGAGGAAAAATTGTCTACCATGAAACTGGCTTCTGATGCCAAAAGGTTGGTGACTGCCACTATAACACATATGTTAAATCAGTCCCAATATACAGAAACTGCTCCTCTGTAAGTTAATATAAACTTGAGTTTCACAGGTTTCCTCCTGAGTTGAGAGAAAAATTTTTTATATAGTTCAAGCACAGTGTGGAAATAACACCAGTTAGGAAATCATGCCACATGATGCCATCTGCCTTCTTATTAAAGTAGTATGATTTTTTTAAGAACATTTTAAAAATTGTGCTTCATAGAGATCACCAGAAGACACTGTGAATGGATGGTAGGTTTCAGCAACACTGTGGAAACCCCAAGGCTGAGTTCAGCAAGAGGGTGGTTGAATATGTAGAAGGACAAAATATTTCCACGTTTCCCTAACTGGAACATTGATGGCTTTTTATTTCATATTTAGGAAGTCTCACAAAGTAAGCTAAATTTCCTTACATTTTCCTTAAATTGTATTTAAATAATGCACAAGTATATTGGACATGTGCCATATAATTTTACCCAAAGTCCCCTCCACAAAAAAAAAAAAGTTAGAACAAGAATTAAATCTCTACTTGTAAGAAGCCACTGTATCCCAGTACTAACAGAAAATGCTTGGGCCTCAACATTTCAAGGTCCTGCTCTACGCCTGAGATTTGGATTTATCTGTTCAGGCCACTACCCTTCCCAACTCCCCTGACCATACCCTCCAAACCCATTCTCTGGACAATCATCCCTTGGACTTTTACCTCTTCCTCAGCACACTGGACTTTTCCTCTTCCTCCCTCTCCAGGAACATTGTTGTGGATTACCTCATCTTTGCAACTCCCTGTGAAACCTCCACCTGATGCTGGGTCTTGTCTTCAAGTTCCTGGTTCTCTGCTGTGGTCTTCCCTGAGAAAGACACTGAATCGTACAACCTTGCCCTTGACAGGTTCTTGCTATCTAACTTAAGTTAGGTCTGCCGATCTTTGCACAGATGGCTCTGTGACACATCCTAACAATTAACTCCAGAGTTAATCCCACCAAAAGCTCCCTTTCACTCCTCCCATCACCAGCACAGCACCTAACACATGACTTCGCCTGCCTGCCCTGTGAAGACAGATGCTTCCATGTATTATTTGCTCCCATCTATTATTGTAGTTTCCAGAGCCCCCTTGTCAGCCTTGCTTCCAACTTCAGAGGAATATCTGAACTCCCCTAACACTAAATCCTTTCTCCAACACTACCTATTTCCTTAGCTTTCTCTGTGCGTTTGTATCTTTCCACCTAAATATTAGACCGTTCTAAGAACCCTCTTTCCTCCTAGTTTTAAGTCTTTTTTAAACCACATTTTGCTATGTATACGACTCCTGCAAGAATCAGCCTGTCTTCTCAATTCCCAACTCTCCTTGAATGATCTTTCATCATCACTTTCAGCTTCCACTCCCTTCTTTTCTCACAACTCCTTCCTCTTCTCAGATGTGGGCAGCTTCTACATGGCTCTCAAGTCTTTAGAAATTTCTCTCTTAGAAATCGTTAGAGTCCTACTTTTACCAGATTCACTTATCATATTTACTAAAGTCTCTCTTCATGCCTCATCTTTCTAGACGAGTTATGGGTACTGATAATAACCTTATTTATCCCTGAAATATCCATTTATTAATGTCCCATTCAGTGGCCTGTGCAGTGATGACATTGTACTTAATTTCCAACCCTGTATTATCCTGTTTCGTTCTCCATGTTTATGCAAATGACCTTTTTTCTTCCTCTCACCTCATAACTGGAGGCAACATTTAACAGTTTTCTGTCCTTCCATGTCCAAAGTCATAGACACCAAATAGATTTACCTGAATTCAAATGCTATATTTCCAACTATTCGCAGAACATTTCCACTTGGATGTTCCATCATCATCTCGAACTCAACATTCTTTGCCATCACCATTCTGTCCCCAAAGCTAGATGGCAATTCCACTTATCTTCCTATTTAGAAACTTTTAAGTTTGGCTTCTTGTCTCCTTTACTGAATCTGTACTGAATCCTTTTGCTTCTTCTTTGAGATATCTGCCCATTCCCTATTCTTTTTGCCACAAACCTTACACGGAACCTCAGGCCTATATTTCCATGACAACCACCTCAATTCTCACCTGATGCACCGTTGCAGATTAACCTTCCTAAAATAATGCTAAAACACTGCAAATGATGAAACCCATGACTTATGGTGTTTTACATAAACAGACGTTGTTTTCTCTCATATAACAGGAAGTCCAGAAGCAGACAGCTGTTGGTGTGGGTTTAGCAGTTCAGCTGTAAAAGAAACAATATCTCTCAGTCTTTTCCTCATGAAAACACAGTTACTATGTAGTCTTTGCATCTTCATTCAAGGCAGGGATCCAGGGGAAAGGGGCTGCAACATTTTATCAAGAAAACAAAAACATTTTCAGAAATGCCATCAGTCCTCTTCAGCTTGCCAGACTGAGGTCAGAGAGCTGCCCTAGCTGCAAAGGAGGCTGAGAAAGCAGGAGATAGAATTGTTATAAATGGGTTAGACCAAACATGATCAATCACTTGGTGGGGAGGCACAAAATGGAGGTCCACTTATCAAGAAAGGGGGGATGTCCAATTTTGTTTGTTTTTTACTCCTCATACATACCAGGATTTTAATATAATCCTTTCTCTCACTGTCCTAAACACATGCGGTGCTCAACTCCATCTTGTCACCTTTCCTCTTGACCTGCAACATTCTCTCCTCTCCTCTCTACTTAACAAATCCTATTTATCTTTCATGGCTCTCCTCATAATCTATCCACTCAGTGGCTCACTCCAGTCCACAGTGATTTCTTCCTTGAATGAACACTTTTTTCATTTATTTGTATGTCTTCAGTATTTACTTCTAAGAGTTTCCTGTAATGAGTACTACAGGGTTAAACATTTAATTTTTCTTTGTTTCCTCTGATTTGCTTTCTATAAACTTTGTTGTCTACAAATATTGTAACCTACAAAAAGATAAACTGTGCCTCAGATTTCATATGTTTGCCTCAGTTGCTTGCACAGCCCTGAAGAAAAAAAAATGGTAAGTTCTTAGTAAATTACTGACAGAAAATATCCTATAATTGCCTAGAAAGAACAATATGTGAATTATTGAATGTTAAAAACAAAACAAAACACTGTGGTTGGTACTTTGAAAATAGCACATTATTTACTCATTTTGATCAAAATATACTCTACAAGACAAGAAAATAACAATGATTTAAAACACAATGTATTGCCCTATTTAGGATACAATGTCCCTATTTCATTCATTCCCTCTCCCTGACTCCAATCTCAATGTTACCCCCATATTTTTCATGTAGATCAAAATATGTTTGCCCCATACTAGGAAATAGCTTAAGTTCTCTATTTCAATTGTATTTTCATATGATATCATACATTTCCTAGAAAGTAACAGCTGAGAAAGAAATCTTGAGCTATCTTTCAGAGAATTATCTAATCTATCTTATTATCGCTAGTTCTTAGCAGCTATCTGACCCATAGATACTCACTGAAGAGGAAAGAACCATTGGTTGCACATTTAAAATGTCTATTCTTCCTAACATATTAACAGTTCCCCCAAGTTTCTGAGAATGCTACCTTATGAGCCTAAATTGATGTAAGTAGGCAGAAAGAGCCAGGTAACTATACTAACAATGATAAGATGTATAAGAAGCCCTAACAAGAAGGTTCAAGAAAAGTTCAACTATAACAGAACAAAAATAGAAGTCCTTCCTCCTTCACGGGACTTTTAAAACAAGGAAAACAACACACATGGGTATACCAAGAGATGGGAAAAGACTCAGTCACTATAACAACAAACTCAATCCTGAGAAGTAACTACGCATCAGTTTCACCAGGTGATTTTGTAGAAAATGATGTGGATAGCTGTAGGAATCGTATTTCAACATAACACCAAGAAAGCTCCTGAAAATTCTACAGCTATTAAATAATCTACAGTGCTCAGCATAAAGTATGAGCAGATAGAGTTCAGAATAATTCCACTAGAGTTCAGAATAATTTCTTCATGTTGAATCTAGAGAAACTACGTGCAGATTGTGATGCACCCATGCCAATTACTCTTGTTAAGAGCAAGGAGCCACATGTCTATGCTTCTTTCCAACACTACCTCTATCCTTCTTCTCCCTTACATCCAGACATGTTTACCCTGCAAGGAACCTGGCAAAATTAAGCATTCACTCAGTTACCACCCTAACATGGGGACATTTAATGTTTCCAAAAAGCATATTGCCTTGGATGGAAATATCCTTTCATATTCAAATTCTAGCTTAGTAAATAGTTGACAAATTATTATCTTACAGCTCTGTTTCTGGCATTTGTGGAAAAATAATCTAGTGCAATCCAAATTTTTCTAAGAGTTTCTTATTCTTCTCTTTAATGAAAGAGGCAGCATTTTCTCTTTTTGTTTCATTTCGCACATAACAAAAGCATTTCTTTGCTTCGTTGATTTCATAAACTACAGATCTCTGTATAAATGCAATCTTAATTAAACCCGACAAATGATTATGTACTTCAGAAAGAAAAATTGGTCCACAATAGAATAATTCTGTTTATACAGCACAGATGCTAAAATTTGTAAATAACAATATAACCTTAACCTTGAATTGTAGATTGCTATGGGACCAAGCCTAAGAGAACTGAGATAGAAATCAAACATTATTATTGCATATTCTTTTAAGAAATTTCACAGTCTGATAACACTGAAAAAAATGCACTAGTATAGTGTAATATTACTATGCACTATATTACACAAGTAATAAATAAAATATACACTAGTATTACACTAGTATTAAATAAAATTCCTTCCCAGCCATGGAACAAAATACAGAGGACTGGACTCCAAAGAATGCACACATACATATGAATGGACCCCTCCCAGAGAGAAATTAAAATGTTAACCCTCATTTCTTAACAGGGCGTTAAGCAGTCCCACAGACTTACAGTAAAGCTGAATAAGAGTGAAAGCAGTAAGAGCTCCAAAGGTTCTGAAGAAGACCTCTGAGCCTGGCTTGATGAAACATGAACAAAATCTGCGTTGAAGATTTTAAAGCACACCACAAGTACATAGAGATATATACACATATACAGACACTTTTCCTTTGTAACGTCTCTTCTCTAATTCTCTTTCTAGAATGAAAGCCCTTTTTCTGACACCTACAGAGTCTGGAATTAGTCACTTAATCGAAAAAAAGACAGTAAAAGCAGGAAATTATAAAAAATTGGAATATATGTACCTTAAATATGCTATTTAAATATGAGGCTTTTGAGTATGGCTCTACTAATTTGAGTTCTCTGCTTGAACTCTTTCTTGAATAATAATGCATTTCAGTTTCATTAAGATGCTTCAATCACTTAAAAGACTTTTACAAAGAAATTTATGTAACAAATTCCTTTTACGATTTTTTCCCAAATCTTTTATAGTTGTTCTGCCCTCACCTAAATTAATAAAACTCTCAGTAATTCTCCTTTACTGAGTCTTTCCAAAGCATTCAATTTATTTTTCAAAGAAACAATAACTCTTTATATTTACACTCAAGTCACAGGATTATGTAATATTTAATTAAGTTATGTAATTGTAATTACAAGCACAAATGAAATAAACAGTTTCTGAAAAAAAATCAATTGACTCTTTGTAAGCACACAACTCAACTGTTAGGGAGCACTTTCGAGAGGTGCCTATTAACTTCAAGTTTTACTAAAAGAATGCTGAATATTAGTTGAGTGGATGTTGATTAAGGAAGCTTCTTTTATAACCTCTAACATGGTGTTGTCTAAAGCTTGCCTCAGGGGAAACTAATTTCCAGAGTAGGATGCAATAAAAGGGCTCTATGGTCTATTAAGTTTGGGAAATGCAGGATTGAAGAAGCTAAGCAGGTTTCCTTTAGTGCAATACATTAATCTCTAAACAGCTAATGTACATTTTTTATTTCCAAAATGGCACTATAGTATGTAGTATTCTTCCAGTGTATTTGATCTAGGACTTTGTCTTCAAGAAGAACTCTGTGAGACTGGGATTCCTTGGTACATCTTGGTACTTAAAGCGTCTCTTCCCCTAATTCCATCATATCTTATTTAATTTGCTTATAAAAAACTTCGGCATGGGCAGTGGGATAGTACGTGCATGCTAGTGAGTTCAACTTTTAATGCTAGGAGCAGTAAGTCTACCTAATCAAGACTGCACACTCGGCCAGTATTTTATCAGAAAGGCAATGCTCCTGAAGACTCCGATAATTGGTATAACACGTACTAGCAATGTGTTTTAATAATTGGCAAAACTGATGGCTTATTAATATTAATAATCTAGAACAAAACTCTCCTGAATAAAACTAAAGATGACCAGGAACACGTAGAGGAGTGAAAACATTTTAAGGATACTCTCTGCTGTAATGGGACAGAGCGTAAGCATCCAGAAGGCTCTGTCTTGGAGATAAACCTGAGATTTGTTTCCTAAATGGCTCTGTGTCCACTCTGTGTAAGAGGATTTGGGTTGCCTGATTGCTGTGATAGGTAACAGAATCCAGCCTCTGGAATGTTACTCTGTTGGCCTTGAAAGAACCTTTATGCAAGGTAGTGGCAATGGGACTTCCTAAGAAGTTGTATAACAAGCTGTATAAGCTGCTTTTTGCTTTGCTTCCTAGGAAGCATTTATTTCATCCAAGTCTCTCTGTGTGGCAGAATTCGGTCTGGCTTGCTTCCATCATAACCCAGTAGCAAAGTTTTATGTAGTAGCTAACCCTCACTTAGCTCAAATCTCTTCAGAATTATGAACCAAGGAGGAGAAAACCAGAAAGAAAAACAAAAAACACTAAGGGCTATGGATGACCAATCAGCTTAGGTTAATTTTCAACACCCTTCTGCAAGGCAGAAGATGAAATTGTCTGCCAATCCAGTCTATGATACAGAAGAAGCCCCAAAAGTCTTATTTGCCCCTCACAGACTCCCATATATGTGCTCCCAGGCAGATAGCTCCCTCTGATTTATCCAGATTTTACCAATAGCATGTTTGAAAATGCACTCAATGTTAGCAATGAAAAATGCTTTCAGTGAACTTCACTAGCTTCTCAACTTGATACAAGCTAATAGAATATTAGCTAAGTTTTTCCTTGGAAGCCTAAAGAATCTGAATGGATGGAATAAGATATCATTCCAACAGTGGGATAGTGGGGTATTTCATGGGCTTAGAAATTCATGCATATGTTAGGATGGGTGAGGGGAGGCCAATTTAAGAACAGATTTAACTGATGTAACTGTGTGCTGAAAGCTGTGGACTAAATGGAAGGAAAGGAATCAGGAAGGGCACGTCTAATGTTATTATTATTATTATTGTTATAGTTTGGCCGGGGCTGGGTTTGAACCTGCCACCCTTGGTATATGGGGCCAGCGCCTTACTCACTGAGCTACAGGTGCCACCCAAGTCTAATATTATTTTAAAAGTAAAGAGAATTCATTGATGATTCCTGCTTCAAACAACCATTAAGACATTTGTTGAAATGGGATGATTTTCAATCCTTCTTTCTACATTTGCATGTTGGAATATAACGCTCCTTTTTATGTACTTACCATGCATTTGTTTACACCAGTATGGACTCATGGATGTCTATTTCATTCTATCTGTTCCTACCATCTATTTTTATGTTCAAATTTTCTTTTATTTGACTAGTAGGAGCCACTTCAAGCTGGTACATGTGTCCTGTGGACATGCCTCCATCGTTCTTTGCTTATTTCCTTACTTTCCAGTAAAACAAGCTGTTCCAGGCTTGTCTTACTCTTTTCTTGCCCCAGCAAAGAAGGTTTGTTTAATTTTACTGGGGAATACTATTTAGAAACCAAAATTACAGTCTCATGATGCTCATTGCTACTGAGTTCTCATTGCCTTTTTATCCTCTCAGAAGATAGAGCTAGGCAATTAGATAGATCGATGTATATCCATATCTACAGTTACAAAAACCATGAGTCCATACCGACATCTCTAACCCCAACCCAACAGCACATGGGTTCACTCTGGCCTTCTATCTTTTCCTATCTATAATTCCTTTCTCCAATAATGAGAAACCCGACCCTCATTACCCATAATAGACATTTTTTTCAGATTCTCAATGTGTCTCCCCATAAGATAGTTATTAATTACAAGGGAAAAGAGTAATTTTATAGTACAGAAATATGGCAGATACCACATTAAGGGAACACAAATTTTAATGGCAGAAACAGATACCCTGAGCCCCCTGACATGAGACATTAAAAAGGACACAACATCCTTTCTGTGGTGTTCTTGCCAAAAATATATAACTGAATGTAATTACCAGAAAACATCAGACAAACCCAAAATAACTGGCCTGTACAATTCAAAAATGTCCAGGTCAGGAAAAACAAAGAAATACTGAAGAACTGTGCCAAATTAAAAGGCGCTTTAAAAATGACAGAAAAATGGAACATGTGATCCTGGATTGATTTCCTAGGCCATGAAAATTGGGTTTTGCCCTTTGTTATAAAGAACATTCATGAGGCAATTGGCAGAATTGAAATGCAGTATATAGGTTAGATAATAGCACTATTGCTGTTAATTTTCTGGTTTTGATCATTGTATTGTGGATATTTAAGAGAATGTCCTTGTTTTTTGAAATGTACACTGTGGTATAAAGGAACAGTAAATCTGTAACTTAGAAACATTTCAGAAAAATAAAGTGTACCCACACACATACATGAGGTGAGGCAAGGTGGGGAGAGGTTATTTCTAAGAGATTCTACTGCATGAATAGCCAGTTTAAGAAAATAAAGAGGAGGGCTAGAAACAGAATCCTAGGAAATAGAGAAGCAACAGCAATAAATATGTAAAGGAGAATCAGGAAAGTTAAAGACAATTTCAAACTGGAAAGGGACCAATGTTGCACAAAGGTAAACAAGATGAGGTTGGATAAAGGTTACTTGGCAGTTTGGGTGTAAGGGTCTTCATTCACCCACATGTGCATTTGGAATACTTAAGTAACAGGCATGTGTGATGGAAATGAAGAAATTCAACAGTCCTCAATGTGTTTACATTGTACTAGCCCCCAAAGAAACCAGTATCATTAAAATCTGTCACATTTGAGGACACCTGCTGATATCTTCAAATCTCCATCTTCATAGTTTTATCACATGGAGCACCTTGAAGCCAATACATTCTGGGGCCCTCTGTTTGGGTTCCCTCCTCTGACAGGGCAATCTTGTGAAAATGTGGCCCTGCCTGCAGCAAGGAATGGAAGTCTTTGTGAGAAGAACTTACATTCGCCAAAGAAACTTCATCTGACCAGGTTTAATTAAGATTAAGGCCTCAGGAAATGCTAATGCCGCTCCTGGTATTTTCTGTGTTAAATGTACTGAATAGTCCACATTGCTTCTCTGATTGCATTTTAGCTTTGTGGTTCAGATTCCAGGCTTGTCTTCATCAGTAAAGTGGTTCTTTTGTTCTCCATTTACAAGAACCGAATTTTGCCTACTCTACAATAAAACACACTTACATGGCACTGAAGCTGAGAGGAAAAGTAACACTGCTCTTTACATGTTACCTGATGGTCCTATTTTCGTTTGACTTTGTGAAGTTTGGGAAGGAAGGTGGATGGGGGATCCTTGAGCAGCAAATTCCAATTCTTAGCTTTTAAATAGATGCACCAAAGCAAATTCCCAATTTCCTAATAAAATAATTTGGGTCAGAGAGAGGGGTTGAATAAATACATGCATTTGTTGTCCAGATAATAACAATAATTAAGATGATAATAAATAATTTTACATTTTACAAAGCTCTGTCAAGTATGCTCTTATTTGATCTTATAACCTTGCAGTAACATGAAGAAATAAAATTTCAAATCAAAAACTATTAGAAGATATGATTTCCATTTCCTAATTCCTTTATCTCTGTAAAACAGTCTGTGATAGGAGATTTTTAACCCATACTAGATTTGGACATGTAATCACCTAAAGAGAACAACGTTAATTAACTAATGACTTAGTTCACCTGATGGTTAGCAAATTGCTTAATTTTAAAACTAACAGCAAAATTATCTGGCTATTGGGTTTCTTGTACACTCCTTTTGTTTTCATGAAAGCCAAAGAGAGATTCAACCTTATTTTATCTTTCTGAGGCAATCTCCTGTCACTCATGACATTGAAGCTTTAATTAAAATGGCAATTAGGGATTGGGAGAACGTTCTTCTTCTTTTTTTTAATTCTCATTTATTTTGAACCTGCTTTAGAAGTATTAATGCCTAGTATGTTTGCTTAGCGCAGCTGTATCTCAGAGAAAAGTGTCCAAATATTTAAAGACTGATTTTTGGTTTACCTGCGGTGCATCTTACAAGGGTACATGTGAAACTTAGTAAATGTAGAATATAATTGTCTTAATACAATAACTAAGAAAATGCCAGGAAGGCTATGTTAACCAGTGTGATGAAAATGTGTCAAACTATTTATAAAACCAGTATATGGTGCCCCATGATCGCATTAATGTACACAGCTATGATTTAATATTAATAAAAAAAGAAAAGAAGCCAATAGGTTTTCATAGTCTGTTAGTACATAGATTTGGTCTTAGAAAATGACTAGTTTTTTGAGACATGGGTGAAAAAACTATTATAGAGACCACAAAGATATCTGTCACTAACTTTTCTTTATTTCCAAAAGGGATAATCAATATTTCATGTTTCTCTAAACACACACGCAGCAATAACCTTTACTTCCACTGAATTTATTATGAACTCATTATATGCTAGATGAATAAAAGATAATCTAAATCTCTAAGTACCAACCCTACATAACAGTGCTTACAGCTGTGCTTACAGATTTGTGCTCTCAAATTATTTTAGATACAATGTCATCAGTTTTCTAATTGTCACCCAACATATTTAGAGGCATAAATTTCATAGTAACAAGCAATATTCAGTTATCTACAACACAAATATTTACTGAGGGCCTATGAAATAAAAAGTATCCCAAGAGATTCCAATTCAATAGAGGCAACAAGATATACACACATATATGAATAACAATAAAATAAAACCAAAGTGATGTGTAAGAAGAGAGGTAAAGAAAAGTACCACTGAATGGTGAATCCATGTCATTGGTAAACAGTAACCTCATTCCTGCCTTAATGTTGCTGATCTTTGTAAATAAAGTAGACATTATAATTAAAAGCCAACCAATTATAATATTGAAATGCTCTTTTAAATTAAAATGCCCACTTCCTCAATAGATTCTGACACCAGAACCCCAAGAGATGAGCCAATACCAAAATCACCATATAGTTTCATCATGCTAAAACCATGTTATGTTTTTAAAAATTCAATAATGATACCCCATGAAAAGTAAAAAATATTAACTACATTATTAAAGCAACTAAGGCATGATGTATGGGATTTCATTTAAACATGTTTTAGGGAGCCTTATTAAGGAACTGATATTTTAACTAGGCTTATCAACTTTGAACCTTTGAATAAAATGTAAAATGAAGTAAAAATGGAAATCTTTGGCATACCCCAGCACCTTATGAACATTAAAATTCTGTCTTTTATATAACATTCACATGCTGAGGTGCCTACCATCCCTCCTAGGTCTACACTGAAATAGAAAATGCTTTGCTTAGAATTCTGCCTCTGTGGCGTGCTAACTGAATAAACTTAATTAGGTTGCTCCACCATGCTCTCTAAACTGCAGTTTTCTCATTAGCAAAATAGAGTAACAATATACTAATTTCATAGAGCTGTTAAGGAAACTAACTGCAATAATCCATGTATAGCAGGCACACAGTAAGTGCTCAATAAATGGTAAATGCTACTATTATCATGCTGTTGCTAGTATGTAGTGCATGTACATACATATTCAATTCCCATACTGGTCCCATTCAGTGAGGGGGAGGCTATTAAAAACTCCCTTGTTATCTTCTCTGCTTCCCCAAACTTCTTTCATTACCCTTTCCCCAATTTGAGGAAAACCTTTTACTTATTAGTTATTCTGGGATCCAAAACTTCGGAATAACAGGGTGTGGTAACAATACTGTCACTGGGCAGGGTTCCCTGTCCTTAGCTCAACAACATCAAGAAAGACATGTAGCTGGAAGAATGAGCACCCCACCAGGCATGGCTGCAGAGGGATCCAACTAGCCTGTACTCAAAGGGTCCCCAAGTCTCCATCTGGTAATGCCATCAGCCCAGACAGAATATCCACTATCATTTGTCTAAAATACTGCTTTTCCTATACTCTTGTTGTTCCTTAGAGTACAATGATAATAAATAACACACAGAAGTGCCTGCCACAGAAGCAATTTAGATTCCAAATAGAATGCAATTCTCATCTTCACAGTAGGAAAAATGTAATTTTTAAGAAGTGAGTCTTAAAATGGTATCTAGTAAAAAATTTGTCATATGTTTGTGAAAATCTTAAAATTATTCTCTAAAACAATTATGTTCTCTGAGCTTAGAAAAACAGACCAAAAAAAAAAAAAATCTGAGGTTCAAATGTTGAACTTCATTGTATAAAAGTAAAACGAGTAATTGGACATGCTAAAAATAATTAAGTTGTAAGAATCATCAGAAAAGCCAGGCAGGAACTGTTACCTTCCTGAAGACTGAAAATCTCCAGGAAGATAAATTACTCTTAGTGGCAGCATCAGAGGGTTCTCAAGCACCTGCTGAAGATCACAATTGTGAATAATGTGATGTGAATAATGACATCAGCCCCTAACTCCTTCACTGATAAGCTGTGAATAAACCAAAAATTGTCACTCATTCACTGAATTCAATTTCAGAATGTTTGGAAATCATTGTATATCTGTTTGAAATCTCTTCTTTTTCTTTTGAAGTAGACTTAAAATAAATACTTTGAGAAAAAGAGAATTCCAAGATGGAATAGCTTGTCTGAATGAGCCAGACAAAGCCATATTAGAAGCCTCAATCAAAGAAAATTCCATAAAACTTCAAATTTGCATGTATAACAACTCTGAAAAGCAACAGTTAAGAGAACTTGACGAGAAAACAAATAATTAATTATCCTTTTACCTGAATAGGAGAAGGTCAACAGTGATGTGAAGTACAGAAGTTTTGTGTGCAAAAAAGTGACTCTGACCTCTTTCTTTCTATATCACATGAAGGGAAATTAGGAAATTACTTTTGCCTCAGCCAAGCAGAAAAAAAATTTCAGGGAATAGGAATTACTGAAAAGATGAGCTGTTCGAAGGGCAAAAAGAATTCCTTCCTTCTGTTAATGTGAAAACAGAATAAACTCTCCTATCAGGTTTTGATGTCAAGGACTCAGAAGCAAAGGCGTGTAGCATATACATTCATCTAACGGTTCAGATGTTCAGGAAGTGGGGAGGTTCAGGGCAATCTCCATCCCACCCTTGTTGAAATTATTCACAGCCTAAAAAATGATTTACTCTTAAAATAGCCTGTTGTCCAACTGTATGTGTTCTTCTGAGAAATGTCTTTTCAGATCCTTTGCCCATTTTAAAATCAGGGTATTTGTTTCCATGCTACTGAATTGTTTGAGTTCTGTATGAAAGTTGGATGTTTTTAAGAAAACTGCTAAACTCCAAATATCTTATTTCTTCAAATATGTGAATATGGTGCTGATAAATTTTGCTATCTGAAAATCTATAATAGGCAAGTCATGAACCTGCATGTCAGTTTCCCTTCCTGTAACATAGAAATGAAAACAACTCCCTGTCTGATTAATTCTCTGTCTCCTTCCCATTCCCTCTATAAATCATTCACAACTAGAAGAAACTTAACCATTACATCCAACTTTCCCCAAATGTGCTCCATGAAAAATAAACTCCATAAAGAAGAAAGTCTGTGAAAACCAGCATTTTATAATCCTGTCATGAGAAGTCATATGTATATTAGTTATTAAAGGTTATAAGAAATATTGCAGTAAATAAAGTTGTCAGCATTTTTCCAATTTATTTTATTATGGAAATCTGTGTTCCCAAGAATAGACCTTGTTTTCATGAGAATACTATTCCTAATACTGTGTGACTCCATGAAACCAACACATATGTACACTACCACCTAACTGATGGCCTCTTCTAAGATTACAGACACAATGATCAGGAATTTAAAAGATAAATTAAAAAATTGTTAAGACTTTTGACTACAAGCCTTAAAACTAAACCTATAAAAGAAAACAAATGACCCACCACAAATGATTATACACCTTACTTTCAATTTGAACAAAATCTCTGGTCTAAGGCTCATGGATGGTGACTCATGCCTATAATCCTGGCACTCTGGGAGGCCAAGTCAGGAGGATCCCGTGAGCTCAGGAGTTTGAGACCAGCCTGAGCAAGAGACCCCATCTCTACTAAAAATAGAAAAAATTAGCTGGGCCATTGTGGTAGGAGCCTGTAGTGCCTGTAGTCCCAGCCACTCAGGAGGCTGAGGTAGGAGGATCCCTAGAACCCAGGAGTTTGAGGTTGCTGTGAACTGTACTGATACCACAGTACTCTATCCTGGACTAGCATGAAACCTCAAAAAATTAAAAAAAAAAAAAATCTTTGGTCAAATGACTTAAAAAGTGACCTAAACAGCTCATATATCACTATTTTAACAATTCACAGTCTAACATTTTTAAGATTTTCATAAAAGGAAAGTGCTGGCCAGGTACAGTGGTTCATACCTGTAATCCTAGCACTCCGGGAGGCCACGGTGGATGAATTGCTCAATTCACCAGCCTGACCAAGAGCAAGACCTCCTCTCTACTAAAAATAGAAAAAACTAGTTGGGCATTGTGGTGGGCCCCTGTAATCCCAGCTACCTGGAAGGCTGAGGCAAGAGAATCCCTTGAGCCCAAGAGTTTGAGGTTACTGCGAGGTATGACACCATGGCACTGTACCCAGGGCAATAGAGTGGGAGTCTGTCATAGAAAGAAAGAAAAGGAAGGAAGGAAGGAAAGAAGGAAGGAAGAAAGGAAGGAAGGAAGGAAGGAAGGAAGGAAGGAAGGAAGGAAGGAAGGAAGGAAGGAAGGAAGGAAGGAAGGGCGAAGAATAATTACCATTCAGTTAAGGGAGTTCTTAATGTTTACACAGACATTTTCCCAGGCCATCCAGGGTTAGTCTTCCACAGGATTTAAGACCAGGACTGGACCTCAGTAGCATGCGTCACTCTAGATGCAAAGATCTGCGACTCCACTACTTTCCTTAGTGTTGTGCCCAAACTGGAAAAAGTGATGTTCAAATTCACACGAAAAACTGATTTGTGTTAGATTTTAGTCTGCAATGAGAAATGTAGCCACCAATGGGACAGACGTTCAGATAAGCTGACCAGCCCATTTCCTTTCCACATGGGAAATAGCATTTAAAGTCTAATATGACAACCCATATGTCTATCAGTGGACAACCTCACGAGTAAAATATTATGTAACCACATAAAATGAGACTGTGCAGCTGGAAAACAAACGGAATGATCTTTAGTAGATGAAAAAAACAAGGTCCAGAGGTATGTTTAAAATACTACATTTGTGTAAGAAGGGGAAGGGGTTTATAGATAGTTACAAATATTCATACATTTATATTCTATTTCTATGTGTGAGTTTATGTATGTGCTTATACTTTTAAGAAGAAACAAGAAAATAAACAGAAAATTCATTTTTTAACTCATTTTTAAAATGGGGTAATTCTTCAAATGTACTGTTTCATAGTTTTGATTTTTGGAACTATGTACAAGTTTGATGTCATTAAAAATCATATTTAAATAAAAAGCAAAAAATATCAAGAAATAAAAAGAAAAACTGAATTAAATGAACCTAATTGTACATCAAATTGAATTAAAACACTAAATTTTGTCTACACATCCTAGTAGGGAATATTATAAGCACAAAAGAACCACCAAAGAAACATTAAAAACTGTGTTCTGTTTTATTTATGATACTGTCATTAGTAATTATGTTACAGGAATATAGGAATATAACCGGGCATTGGGGCAGGTTCCTGTAGTCCCAGCTACTGGGGAGACTGAGATAAGAGAATCACTTGAGTCAAATGAGGTTGCTGTGAGCTGTGATGCTACCGCACTCTACAGAGGGCAACAAAGTGAGACTCTGTCTCAATTAAAAAAAAAAGTCACTAGGAATAAAAGAATTAAGTTTAATTAGGGAAATTCATTTATTCAGAAATTCTTATGATGCCACATTAAAAAAATATATTTACTAGTTTAAAAATATTCATCATTCGGGGAGGCGGAGCAAGATGGCAGCCGAGTAACAGCTTCCTTGCATCTGGGCACCGTGAGTCTGGGGATATAAGACTCCAGGCATCTCTGGCTGGTGGGATCTGCCTTTCATCACCCCTGAGAGGATACAGGGAGTCAGCGAGAGACTTCTGGACCCCAAGAGGAGGACTAAAACAGTGGAAAACCGGCAAGTGGTCACGTGTGTTCAATCCGTCTAAACCCGCCCACAACTTCCACAGGCACGAGAACTTAAAGAGCAAGAGGAAGTGAAAGGAAAATTAGGGCAAGGAAACAGATAAAAGAAATCACTCATAAGGAAGAATCAGCAGAAAACTCCAGGCAACATGAAGAACCAGTCCAGAACAACCCCGCCAAGGGACCATGAGGTAGCTACTGCAGAGGATTTCCAATACAGAAATGTTAGGAATGACAGAAAGGGAATTTAGAATATACATGTTGAAAACAATGAAAGAAATAATGGAAACAATGAAGGAAACTGCTAATAAAGTGGAAAATAACCAAAAGGAAATCCAAAAACAGAATCAAAACAGAGATGAACGATATGAAGAATATAAAAAGGATATAGCAGAGCTGAAGGAAATGAAACAATCAGGGAACTTAAAGATGCAATGGAAAGTATCAGTAACAGGTTAGACCATGCAGAAGAAAGAATTTCAGAGGTAGAAGACAAAGTTCTTGAGATAACTCAGATAGTAAAAGAGGCAGAAAAGAAGAGAGAAAAAGCAGAACGTTCACTGTCAGAATTATGGGACTTTATGAAGCGTTCCAACATACGAGTTATAGGAATTCCAGAAGGGGAAGAAGAATGCCCCAGAGGAATGGAAGCCATACTAGAGAATATTATAAAAGAAAATTTCCCAAATATCACCAAAGATTCTGACACACTGCTTTCAGAGGGATTTCGGACCCCGGGTCGCCTCAACTCTAACCGAGCTTCTCCAAGACACATTGTAATGAACCTGTCCAAAGTCAAGACAAAAGAAAAGATTCTGCAAGCTGCCAGGAGTAAGCGCCAGTTGACCTACAGGGGCAAATCCATCACAGTGACCACAGACTTCTCTAATGAAACTTTCCAAGCAAGAAGACAATGGTCATCTACCTTTAATCTACTTAAACAGAACAATTTCCAGCCCAGAATTCTGTACCCTGCTAAGCTAAGCTTCAAAATTGACGGAGAAATCAAATCATTTACGGATATACAAACATTGAGGAAATTCGCCACAACAAGACTAGCTCTACAGGAAATACTTCAACCTGTTCTGCACACTGACCACCACAATGGATCAGCAGCAAAGTAAGAACTCAGAAATTAAAGGACAGAACCAAACCTCCACACTGATGCAAAAGATGAAATTAAGCAATGGACTCTCACCAAATAAGACGAATAGAATACTACCACACTTATCAATTATCTCAATAAATGTTAATGGCTTGAATTCCCCACTGAAGAGACATAGATTGGTTGACTGGATTAAAAAACACAAGTCATCAATTTGCTGCCTGCAAGAAACACACCTGGCTTCAAAAGACAAATTAAAGCTCCAAGTCAAGGGTTGGAAGACAATTTTTCAGGCAAATGGAATTCAGAAGAAAAGAGGAGTTGCAATCTTATTTTCAGATACATGGGGATTTAAAGCAACTAAAGTCAAAAAAGACAAAGATGGTCACTTTATATTGGTCAAGGGAAAAATACAACAAGAAGACATTTCAATTCTAAATATCTATGCACCCAATTTAAATGCTCCCAGATTCTTGAAACAGACCTTACTCAATCTGAGCAATATGATATCTGATAATACCATAATAACAGGGGACCTTAACACTCCTCTTACAGAGCAGGACAGATCCTCTAAACAGAAATTAAACAAGGATATAAGAGACTTAAATGAGACCCTAGAACAACTGTGCTTGATAGATGCATATAGAACACTCCATCCCAAAGATAAAGAATATACATTCTTCTCATCACCCCATGGAACATTCTCCAAAATTGATCATATCCTGGGACACAAAACAAATATCAACAGAATCAAAAGAATTGAAATTTTACCTTGTATCTTCTCAGACCATAAGGCACTAAAGGTGGAATTCAACTCTAACAAAAATGCTCGACCCCACCCAAAGGCATGGAAACTAAACAATCTTCTGTTGAATAACAGATGGGTGAAGGAAGAAATAAAACAGGAAATCATTAACTTCCTTGAGCATAACAACAATGAAGACACAAGTTACCAAAACCTGTGGGATACTGCAAAAGCAGTTTTGAGAGGAAAATTCATCACTTTAGATGCCTACATTCAAAAAACAGAAAGAGCACATCAACAATCTCACAAGAGATCTTATGGAATTGGAAAAAGAAGAACAATCTAAGCCTAAACTCAGTAAAAGAAAAGAAATATCCAAAATCAAATCAGAGGTCAATGAAATTGAAAACAAAAGAATCATTCAGAAAATTAATGAAACAAGGAGTTGGTTTTTTTAAAAAATAAATAAAATAGATAAACCATTGGCCAGACTAACGAGGAATAGAAAAGTAAAATCTCTAGTAACCTCAATCAGAAATGATAAAGGGGAAATAACAACTGATCCCACAGAGATACAAGAGATCATCTCTGAATACTACCAGAAACTCTATGCCCAGAAATTTGACAATGTGAAAGAAATGGATCAATATTTGGAATCACACCCTCTCCCTAGACTCAGCCAGGAAGAAATAGAGCTCCTGAACAGACCAATTTCAAGTACTGAGATCAAAGAAACAATAAAAAAGCTTCCAACCAAAAAATGCCCTGGTCCAGATGGCTTCACTCCAGAATTCTATCAAACCTTCAAGGAAGAGCTTATTCCTGTACTGCAGAAATTATTCCAAAAAATTGAGGAAGAAGGAATCTTCCCCAACACATTCTATGAAGCAAACATCACCCTGATACCAAAACCAGGAAAAGACCCAAACAAAAAGGAGAATTTCAGACCAATCTCACTCATGAACATAGACACAAAAATTCTCAACAAAATCCTAGCCAATAGATTACAGCTTATCATCCAAAAAGTCATTCATCATGATCAAGTAGGCTTCATCCCAGGGATGCAAGGCTTTAACATACGCAAGTCTATAAACGTTATCCACCATATTAACAGAGGCAAAAATAAAGATCACATGATCCTCTCAATAGATGCAGAAAAAGCATTTGATAAAATCCAGCATCCTTTTCTAATTAGAACACTGAAGAGTATAGGCATAGGTGGCACATTTCTAAAACTGATTGAAGCTATCTATGACAAACCCACAGCCAATATTTTACTGAATGGAGTAAAACTCAAAGCTTTTCCTCTTAGAACTGGAACCAGACAAGGTTGTCCTCTGTCACCTTTACTATTCGACGTAGTGCTGGAAGTTCTAGCCAATACAATTAGGTAAGACAAGGAAATAAAGGGAATCCACATGGGAGCAGAGGAGGTCAAACTCTCCCTCTTTGCTGATGACATGATCTTATACTTAGAGAACCCCAAAGAACTCAACCACAAGACTCCTAGAAGTCATCAAAAAATACAGTAATGTTTCAGGATATAAAATCAATGTCCACAAGTCAGTAGCCTTTGTGTACACCAATAACAGTCAAGATGAGAAGCTAATTAAGGACTTTACCTAACAATTGCAATCAGTGTAACTGGCTTATTGTACCCTCAATGAATCCTCAACAATAAAAAAAAAAAAAAAAAAAAAGAAAATGAAATACTTAGGAATATACCTAACGAAGGAGGTGAAGGACCTCTATAAAGAAAACTATGAAATCCTCAGAAAGGAAATAGCAGAGGATATTAACAAATGGAAGAACATACCATGCTCATGGATGGGAAGAATCAACATTGTTAAAATGTCTATACTTCCCAAAGTAATCTACCTATTCAATGCCATTCCTATCAAAATACCAACATCGTACTTTCAAGATTTAGAAAAAATGATTCTGCGTTTTGTATGGAACTGGAAAAAACCCCGTATAGCTAAGGCAGTTCTCTGTAACAAAAATAAACCTCGGGGCATCAGCATACCAGATTTTAGTCTGTACTACAAAGCCATAGTGCTCAAGACAGCATGGTACTGGCACAAAAACAGAGACATAGACACTTGGAATCGAATTGAAAACCAAGAAATGAAACTAACATTTTACAACCACCTAATCTTTGATAAACCAAACAAGAACATACATTGGGGGAAAGACTCCCTATTCAATAAATGGTGTTGGGAGAACTGGATGTCTACATGTAAAAGACTGAAACTGGACCCACACCTTTCCCCACTCACAAAAATTGATTCAAGATGGATAAAGGACTTAAACTTAAGGCATGAAACAATAAAAATCCTCCAAGAAAGCATAGGAAAAACACTGGAAGATATTGGCCTGGGGAAAGACTTCATGAAGAAGACTGCCATGGCAATTGCAACAACAACAAAAATAAACAAATGGGACTTCATTAAACTGAAAAGCTTCTGTACAGCTAAGGAGACAATAACCAAAGCAAAGAGACAACCTACACAATGGGAAAGGATATTTGCATATTTTCAATCAGACAAAAGCTTGACAACTAGGATCTATAGAGAACTCAAATTAATCCACATGAGAAAAGCCAACAATCCCTTATATCAATGGGCAAGAGACATGAATAGAACTTTCTCTAAAGACGACAGACGAATGGGTAACAAAAACATGAAAAAATGTTCATCATCTCTATATATTAGAGAAATGCAAATCAAAACAACCCTGAGATATCATCTAACCCCAGTGAGAATGGCCCACATCACAAAATCTCAAAACTGCAGATGCTGACGTGGATGTGGAGAGAAAAGAACACTTTTACACTGCTGGTGGGACTGCAAACTAGTACAACCTTTCTGGAAGGAAGTATGGAGAAACCTCAAAGCACTCAACCTAGACCTCCCATTCGATCCTGCAATCCCATTACTGAGCATCTACCCAGAAGGAAAAATATCCTTTTATCATAAGGACACTTGTACTAGACTGTTTATTGCAGCTCAATTTACAATCGGCAAAATGTGGAAACAGCCTAAATGCCCACCAACCCAGGAATGGATTAACAAGCTGTGGTATATGTATACCATGGAATACTATTCAGCCATTTAAAAAAATGGAGACTTTACATCCTTCGTATTCACCTGGATGGAAGGGGAAGACATTATTCTTAGTAAAGCATCACAAGAATGGAGAAGCATGAATCCTATGTACTCAATCTTGATATGAGGACAATTAATGACAATTAAGGTTATGGGGGGGGAAGCAGAAAGAGGGATGGAGGGAGGGGGTGGGGCCTTAGTGTGTGTCACACTTTATGGGGGCAAGACATGATTGCAAGAGGGACTTTACCTAACAGTTGCAATCAGTGTAACTGGCTTATTGTACCCTCAATGAATCCCCCACAATAAAAAAAAAAAAAAAAAAATGGAGAGTTTACATCCTTCGTATTAACCTGGATGGACGTGGAAGACATTATTCTTAGTAAAGCATCACAAGAATGGAGAAGCATGAATCCTATGTACTCAATTTTGATATGAGGACAATTAATGACAATTATGGTTATGGGGGGGAAGAGAAAGAGGGAAGGAGGGAGGTGGGTGGGGCCTTGGTGTGTGCCACACCTTCTGGGGGCAAGACATGATTGCAAGAGGGACTTTACCTAATAATTGCAATCAGTGTAACCTGGCTTATTGTACCCTCAATGAATCCCCAACATAAAAAAAAAAAAAAGTAAAAAAAATAAATAAATAAATTTTTATCAATAAAAAAAATATATATATTCATCATTCATTGTAGTAATTCTTAATCATCAATTGCTTTAAGATATGAAATTACAGTACCAATATAATAAACAATTTTGAGTCTAAAGTGGCAAAGATAGAATTTTATTTATCTTCGACACTCCCACACAATCTATTAATGTCATAGTTTATAGTGTACTCTTAAATAAATGTTTACTGCTGAATGAATGTTTGGCCAGTGTTGTTCAGGGAATATGTATAAATTACAAAAAATCTTTTTTCATTATAATTTTGCAAAATAAAATTTAAGCATTTTGTACAATTCTTATTTCCAAAGCATTAAGAACATGAATATCTGTCCCTATTGCCAGAAAAGCAAACATTTCTTTAGAGCTGAGAAATTAACAAGCCAAATATTGTTAAAACACAATAAAAGGGACTTCCCTGATCTTTATGCTGTTAGAATAATGCCAAAAACCGGCTTAGAAATCTTAGAGTTACCTTGTTTTTCCATTTTGTCTTTCGTTAAGAATGAAAGATTTTTTTCCTCAATGCCTTTGTAGATAACTGCAATGCTGACACAGAGCCTGGAGACACTCCTCCTTCAAATGAAACCCCATGATCATATCAATGTGCACAGCTATGATTCAATAATAAAAAAAAAACTACGTAGATAATAATCCAAAAAAACAAAAACAAATGAAACACAACCTCTGCAGCCTTAGTGGGTAGGACACAGGCACTGCCACCCTACATGTTCTCCTCTGATACTGCAACTTAAACCAGAACTGTGCCTGAGCCCAGTTCTAAGGCCGAATCCTGTAAGATAATTGAAACTGTCTCAGGAGGAAGCAGGTATTTAAAATTGGCCAGAATCCAAGGTCTTGGCCTGTGTCTATTGTTCTTCGTGAAGGTGAATTCCCATTGTGTTTTGGAGCACACTAAGGGGACACCACACGTCACTGCAGTTTTAATCACACCAGTCACACCATACATGAGGCCATTTTGGCAATGCACATATATTGTCAAACAATATGGCACATACTATTTTTGTAATCGCCACCATGATTTTAAGAGTTGATTTCATATGGCACCACCTTTATTTCCCCATTGCCTGCCACCTTCTCACAAATATCTGTGGGAGCACAGTGTGAAAACCACCAGTCTCCATGCCCTTCCTGGTCCTTATGTTTGAGAAACTTGCTGAAAGACAGTCCAGGAGTAGCAAAGTAAGGATTAAGTGCTGACTTGATGCTGAGAACTTTGCAAAGTACAACGGAAGATAAAAAAGAATCATGAAATGTTTCCTGCTCTCAAGACTCTTACCACACTGCAGAGGAAATGAGACTTATAGATTAAAAAAAAAAAAAAAAAAAAAAAGACAACAACCTGACACTAAGCTTTGTAACTTCAAGTCCTTTCAGAGTTGAGCCTTAAATAATAAATTGAACTGACTAAGTGCCGGGCACTGTACTCAACATCTTACCTGGCTGTCTCCTTAATCCTCATACAATCCTGTAAGGAAGTTTTATTTGAGAGTAAAGGAAATTACAGATCAAGAAGTTAAGTAACTTGTTCAAGCCATACAGTTAAAAAAAAAAAATCACAGCTGGGATTTGAATTCAGAACCACCTATGACCCCAAAATATTTCCACTAGGCTACAGCCACTGGGCTTACAGCTGCATAGAGCTTTGTGGTTTATAAATAGCTTTCTTAGAAGGAAGACAACACAGGAAAAGAGTCTCAAAGAAAGCTCCAGGGTGAGCAAACTCTTAATGCTTTCAAGCTGGGGCGAAACAATTTTCTCACACAAAACCAGTTGGTTTTTTTGTGAACAGCACAAGTCACATGAGTGTGTAGCCTGCTCTCCTATTAATTGTCTGTTACTGCTTTGACCCTAGAAGTGACTCTATTGATCAGCCAGGACTTCAAATGTGTTGCTACCAACTACAGCCATTTATCTGTCCCTCTGCAGCAGCATCTGCCTCCCCGCTGAGTGAGGCATTAGTGTCACTATTTTATATGCTATTACACAGGGGATGTTAGCACTTTTGAAAGGAGAAAAAGGGTTTTTTCATTCACACGTCAGACTTGTACATTCCGTCAGATTTGTACATTTTTCATAAATGTTTTGCAACACATACGATCTATTGTAATTTAGAAAGATCATGTTGGGTAAGTTGTAAAGTAAGTTTGCCTTCAGCAAGATAGCCATATATTCAGCATATATGTTGTATATTTAATGCATCATTCTAAGCACCACTGCTTTACCAAAAAAAAAAAAAACTGTTTTCAGACAAGCAGTCAAAATTTTGACTCTAGTGTTTTAAACATACTGCAATGACTTCATTAATCAAACACAATGCTCTGAGTACACTATTTAGGGTAGGCTGGCACCACCACCACCACCACTACAATCACCCTCACTGCCCGTATCACGTATGTGAGTACATTCCCTTTAGACTGTAGACAACTTTTTTTTTTTTTTTTTTATGGTTTTGGCCGGGGCTGGGTTTGAATGGTCCCCTCCGGCATATGGGGTCAGCACCCAACTCCTTTGAGCCACAGGCGCCGCCCAACTGTAGACAACTTTATTCACCAATTTGTATTACTAGACAGTACACACCCAACTTAATAAATATCTGTTGAATGAATAAATTGTTTCCACACCAAGCAACACAGTTAATATCTCTTACTTAGTTATTAGTTTAATAGGTATTAACTGATCGCTAACTAAAACCAACATGATTTACTACTAACTAACTAAATGTAGGCCAAATAATTTCTGCTTTCAGATTTGTCATGTAACTACTTTAAATTGTGGAAGAATTTGTGAAAAGTTATGCCTATGGTATTTTACATTTACTGTTGTAAATATGTATATCTTCCAATGACACTTTTTACAATGTTCCTGGGGTCCTACGAAACTGTTCCTTGTGCTCCCTGAAATGAACAAGATAAATAGATAGATGACGGAAGACAAATAGATGGATAGATAGATGATTGATAGATAGATGGATAGATAGACAGATAGATGGATAGATAGATAGATAGATAGATAGATAGATAGATAGATAGATAGATAGATAGATAGATAGACAGACAGACAGACAGGCAAGAGCAATAAAATGACCAACATGCAACTATAACGCCCCTAAGGTTTTAGATTAAATAAAACAAAAAAAGAACAGCCTTTCTAATAGAGTGGGCATCCTTAATTTCGCTTTCTTCTGAACCCCTGAAAATGTAAGCACCAAGAGTAAAGCAGACAATATATTTTTAAACATTAAGACAAATTGATTCAGAGACTATATCAAAAAAAGTAATACAGGTTTAAATTCACCGGCTACAGCTTTACAAAATTACATGAAGCTCAAAAACCTTTGAGGGGAAAATTCCTATAATAGACCTGCTTTCAGAATTGATGAAATAAAAAGAAAACTAATTTTCACAGGTATAACGTCGATGTACACCTTCCAGAGATGAAAACCCTTAAAACAACTGCCACATATTGTAGCTGATGTTAAGTGAATTATTTTAAAAGTCTAATCTATGTATATACTTGAACTGAGTCATGAATCATTAAAAAGGAATTAAGCCCTTAAAGAAAATGAAAGAATTGTTTATGTGATTATTACACATGCTATCACTTAGTGTTTTTTTAAATCCAGTAGTATTTATTTTTCAGCATAAAACTTCCCACAATGTTATAATAAAGATAACAATATCAATAATTAAAATAATAATAACCAAAATAATAACAGTGCTAATACCTATTAAGAGCTTGTCATGTGCTAGGCACTATGCTACTCACTCCTTTACATGGTGGAGTACATTTAGTTCTAATAAGAACCCATTAAATTGTGTTCCTACCACTATACCCATTTTACAGAGGAAACTAGAGGAGTACCTTGACCAGTTTTACCCAGAGGGTAAATAGAGGAATTTGTATTTGAACTCAAGCAGTCTGACATTTAACCAGAGCTAAGATCTTAACTAATAAACTATTGATATAGTCTAAGAATTTCCATTCCTCTAAAACAGATGTCACTTTTCTTTCAAACCCAAACTTTTCTGCTGGCACAGATGAGGAGAGAAGGGAACACCTTTATGCTGTTGGTGGGACTGCAAACTAAAATAGCCTATTTGGAAAAAAAATATGGAGAATCCTCAAAGAACTCAAAATAGACCTTCCATTTGATCCCGCAATCGCATTACTAGGCCAGAAGAAAAAAAATCATTTTATCATGAGGATATTTGCACTAGATTGTTTATTGCAGTTCAATTTACAATCATCAAGATGTGGAAACAACTCAAGGGTTCATCAACCCAGGATTAGATTAACAAGCTGTGGTACATGTATAAAAAAGATGGAAACTTTACGTCTTTTGTATTTACCAGGATGGAGTTGAAACACATTCTTCTTGGTAAAGTATCACAAGAATGGAAAAGCAAGTATTCACTGTATTCGACACCAATATGAAGCCAGTAGACAAACTAATACATGCCCACATTAGAGTAAAACTTAATTCAATGCAAGTTGGGGGAGGGGGAAGGAAAGAGAAGAGAAGAGGCGGGAGGGGGATTGGTATGCTCCCACCTAATGGGCATATATGGGACATCTCCTGGGTGCAGGGCACAACTACAACGGGGGCCTTACCTAACAAACACAAATATTGTATCCTAATCATTTGTACCCCCAATTAAAAATAAGAAAAACACACTTTTCTACCTAAGTACAGCTACAGAACCATTAAGCCAGACCATGTCTTCATAGGTAGCACATTAATTCAGTGCCTTAGACTCTCCTGCTTTCTATGAAATAAAAAGATTACTTTGTTAACCAATTTTTGACATGAAATATACTTTGAGATGCTTTTCCAAAAATGATGATTCATCCACATACTTTTACCTAATTCAGGTTGGGAGGGGTGATACACAGGTCGAAACAGGCCAAGAGGAATTAGGGGTAAATGATGTGGCCACAAAGGAAGGAAATTTCACTGCTCTATTGTCTCACATGTTCAACCAGACACAAAGAAACATGAAAAGCTTAAAAGAAGTATGAATTACTTGGGTTGAAAAATAATAATCATATTATTCCAAATCCCCTAGTATTCATGCTCAAGAGAGAAAAGCTTAATGTTCACACAAAATATTGTTCTAATTTGCTTTAGTTGTATAAAATGATCTATTAAGCCCACTTAGATGTTTAAATCTCCAACTGTGCTGGTTCACTGGTGTTTAATAATAATTCTTCTCACACCTCCTTACCTATTTATTTATAATTTGTTTAATCACTACCTATATTTGCCTTAGGCTCAGACCACCTGTGGAATGTTTTCTCAGATTTTCTTAGTGAAAGTCAAAAGATTTTCAGTTAAGCCGTGGTTGAATCCACTTTCCAGTGTAATATTAATCAGCATGGTATGTAGACAGGGTTAGAGTCTCAGGATAAGAAGATTTTTCCCAAAAGGCAAATCCCAATGGTTGGTTAATAGGATTCAGCTAGAAACAAAGGAAAAAAAAAAAAAAAAAACTCAGGAAAACCAGCAGTCCTAATAAAGAGGTCACAATTAAAGGATGATGATGACAGTATTGTTCAGTCATAGGACTTAGGATCCTAGATTGATCTTCAATATTACCATATAAAACCTAATCCCAGGACTGATGTCAGCAAGACGGCAGGATAAGAAGCCTGGATACCCCTACCCCCACAGAGACACAGATTTTAAAATGACAAATGGGCCAAATGCCTCTGTGAAAAATCCAGAAACCAATTAAAAGCATCTTGTACCCTAGGCAAGGCAAAGCCAACCATATCAAACCCTGGTAGAAAAATTCATACTTATAAATCTGGTATAGATGTTGTAAAGCATTAAAAAGTAAGTATAAATCGATGCTAATGAATATGCAATATAAAAACAGCTCCTGTTGTAAATAACATAAAGGGGGGAAGAAATGTAAAGGAATAGTTTCTATACACAATTGTAGTTATGAGTTTAAAACAGATTATTATAACATCAAGGTGTTTTATGTAATTGCAATGGTAACCATAAAGAAAATATCTATAGAACATGCACAAAGGAATATTTTGGTTTGTTGTTTCCCAATTCATGAATTGCTTCTTACTCAAATAAATTCTTTAAAATTAAAGGACAATGAGAAGGGAATCAACTCATGTCACTATAAGAAAATAATGAAACACAAATGAGGACAGGAAAAGAGGAAATGAGAGACCAAAAAAAGACAGAAAATAATTAATAAAACAGGATTTATTTAAAAGTCCAAAAATGATAGACACTGGTATGGATGCAGAGAGAAAAAAAATGTTCATACACTGTTGGTGGGGCTATAAATTAGTTCAACCTCTATGGAAAACAGTATGGAGAGTCCGCATAGAACTACAGATAGACCTACCATGATCCAGCAATCCCACTACTGGATAGCTTCCCAAAGGAAAACAAGTCATTTTATCCAAAAGACACCTGAACTTGAATCTTTATTGCAGTACAATTGACAATTGCAAAGATGTGGAATCAGCCCAAGTGCCCATCAATACATAGGGTGAACTGACAAAATGTGGTATATGTATACCATGGAGTACTACTCAGCCACAAAAAAGGATAAATTAGTACCTTTTATGACAATTTGGATGGAACTGAAGACCATTATCCTAAGTGGAATATCTAAAGAATAGAAAAACAAATACCACATGTGCTCACTATTAAATTGAAACTAACTGATCAGCATACATGAGCACAGAGGGAAGCAAAACTCAGGGGAAATCAAGCGGTGGGGGGGAGGGGTAAGAGGAATGGGCAAAAACCTACATAATGGGTAAAATGACCACCATCTGGGTCATGGGTGCTTTTATAGCCATGATTCAAGTATCACAAAAGTGATCTATGTACCCCAAAACATTTTTACCTACTTAATATTTTAAATTTTTAAAAATTTTTAAAAAGAGAAAAGAAAACAATTAATAAATTGACAATAGTAAGTCCTCCTTTATCAGTATTTATCTTAAATGCAAATGGATTAAATGCACTCATTAAAAGACATAATTTTACTGAATAGATTAAAAAAAAAAAGATTCAACTATATGCTGTCTATGAGATTCACTTGTTTGTTTTTAGAGACATGGCCTTGCTCTGCTTCCCAGGGTATCCTGAACTCCTGGGCTCAAGAAATCCTCCTGCCTTACCTTTCTAGGTAGCTGGGATTATAGGAACATACTACCACATCCAGCAGAGACTCACTTTAGAGCTGAGGGTAATGCAAAACAAATCCCCAGACAGCCTAGTTCTTCACTCCTTTATTGACTGTAGTTCCCAAGAATAACTGTAGAATGCGCTAGGAATGAAGCATCCTAAATTAAGGAGGGATCATCTGGAACGTCTTGGACTATATTACTGCCCCTGCTAGAACAGGCTGCCTCGCAATGCTTTAGGCAGCCCTGGGGTAGAAAATCCAGAGTGCACTACTTTTAGAGTCCTTTGCCTGCACTGTGAAGTAGAGCACTCACAGACAAGACTCTGTCCACCCTGGGCAGCTTTCCTGAGCTTGAAGGACTGGCCCACTGTGAATTCTAGGCTTTTGTGGTCCCTTGCTGCTTATCTGTGAATAATAAAATTTCTTTTCTTAATTTGTTGTTTGAGTATTCTGTCTCACCAGACTCGTGCAGTTGATATAAGTCAGAGATTGGTAACAGGTGAACCTACTTCACAGACACACAAATAGGCTATAAGTGAAAGGATTGAAAAAGATATTTCTATGCAAATGGCACTCTAAACAGAACAAGGGTGGCCATAATTGTATCAGACAAAATTAGACTTTAAGATAAGACAAAAACTGTCATGAGGGACAAAGAAAAACACTACATAATCATAAAAGGGCCAATTTACCAGGAGGATATAATATAGTAGGACCTCGATAAGTTGACCATTCAAAGGACTATAACAAACTGATCCACATACAGAGGTGGTCAACACAAGGAACTAGGCCTACTATATTGATACACACATGTCCACACTATGAAAATTAGGTCAACTTAAGGAGATGGTCAATGTACGGAAGTGGTCAACTATGCAGATTCTACTGTATAACAATTATAATACATATGCCCTTAAGATTAGAGCACCCAAATAAATAAAACAAAGTTGACAGAACTGAGAAGAGAAATAGAAAACAATATAGCAATAGTAGGAGACTTCAATACCCCACTTTCAAATATTGATAGAAGCAGATAAATCATTAATAAGAAAACAGAGGACCTGACCAGCACAGGTCAACTGGACATAACAGATACATATAGAACACTCCACACAGCAACAGCCGAATATACATTCTTCTCAAGCATACATGGAACTTTCTCCAAAACAAACCACATGTCACACCACAAAATAAATATCAACAAATTTATGAAGACTGAAGTCATACAAAATATCTTCTCTGACAACAATAAATGAAATTAGAAATTAAGAGACAGAAAATCAGAAAATTCATTAATATGTAGACATTAAACAATGCACTTGTGAATAGCCCAGGAGTCTAAGAAGAAATCAGAAATGAATCTAGAGGGAGGTGCCTGTGGCTGAGGGGGTGGGGCACCGGCCCCATATATCGAGGGTGGCGGGTTCAAACCCAGCCCCGGCCAAACTGCAACAACAATAACAAAAAATGAATCTAGAGGGCGGCGCCTGTGGCTCAACGAGTAGGGCGCCGGTCCCATATGCCGGAGGTGGCAGGTTCAAGCCCAGCCCCGGCCAAAAAAAAAAAAAAAAAAAAAAAATGAATCTAGAAAAATATCTAGAGACAAATGAAAACAAAAACATAACATACCAAAACTAAAGTAAAGCAGTGAAAACATTAGTAAAAGAGATGTTTATAGGAACAAACATCTTCATTAAAAAAAGAAGATCTCAACTGAACAATCTAACTTTATACCTGAAAGAACTAGAGAAAGTAAAACAAACTACCTCAAAGTTAGCAGAACAAAGGAAATAATAAAAATTAGAGATAAATAAAAGAATGCAAATAATCAGTGAAACCAAGAGCTGAGGGTTTTCTAAAATACCAACAAAATTGACAAACCCTTAGCTAGACTAACAAAGAAAAAAAGACAGAAGACTCTCTAAAATTAGAAATGAAAGAGACATTACAACTGATGACACAGAAGTAAAAAGAATTATAATAGACTATTATAAACAATTATATGCCAATAAATTTAAAATCTTTTTTAAAAGGATAGATTTCTAGAAACACACAGCCTACCAAGACAAAATCATGAAGAAATAAAAAAATCTTAACAAAGGCACAAGTAAGAAAAGGGTTGAAGCAGTACATGAAAACTACCCAACAAAGAAAAGCCCAAGACCATGTGGCTTCTCTGGAGAATTCTGTCAAATATCTAAAGAAGAGTTATTTCAATCCTTCTTAAACTCTTCCAAAAGAATTCAAGAGGAGGGAACAATCCGCAACTCATTCAATGAGGTTAAATTACCAAAACTAACACAAAGATAACTAATTTACCCAAACTAGACAAAGATAAAATAAGAAAAAACAACCTACAGATCAATATTCTTGATAAATATTGGTATTAAAAAACCAAAACAAAATACTAACAAACCAAATTCAACAGCACATTAAAAAGATCATACAACACAACAAGTAGAATTTATACCTGGAATGCAAGAATCGTTCAAAATACAAAAACAATCAATGTGATACACCAGAGTAACAAAAGGCAAAAGCTGTGTAATCACCTCAATTAATGATGAAAAACCTACAAAAAACAATGTAGAGTGTCTTCAACAAGGAATTGGAGGAAACTACCACAACGTAACAAAAGTCATATATGAAAAGACCACACATTAACATTACACTCAAAGGAAGATTCAAAGTTTTTCCTCTAAGATCAAGAATAAGGCAAAGATGCCCTCTCTTACCAGTTCTATTTAACATAATGCTGGGAGTTCTAATCAGAGCAATTAGACAAGAAAAAGAAATAAAAGACCTACAAATTGGAAAAGAAGCAAAATTATCTCTATTCACAAATGACATGATCTTAATAAGCAAAAAGCCCTAAAGATCCCCTTCCCCCCCCAAAAAAAGCCTGTTAGAATTAATAAATGCATTTAGCAAAGTTGCTAGACACAAAACCAACAATCGAAAATCAGTTGCATTTTCTATACATTAATAAAGACCAATCTGGAAAGGAAATTAAGAAAATAATACCATTTGTTACAACATCAAAAAGGATTAAATATTTAGGAATAAACTAAGGAGGTGAAATACTTATATACTGAAAACTACCAAACATTGCTAAAAGAAATCAAAGATAAAAATAAATGGAAAAACGCCCCAGAATTAATGTTATTAAAAAGTCCATAGGAACCAAAGTGATCTATAGATTCCGTGCAATCTCTATCAAACTCTTAATGGGATTTTTTGCAGGAAGAGAAAAAAAATGCTAAAATTCATAAAAAAAATCTTAAGGGAATTGGAATTACCAAAATAGTCTTAAAAAAGAAACACAAAGTTGGAGGTCTCACACATCCTGATTTCAAAACCTACTGCAAAACAACGGTAATTAACAGCATAGTACTGACATCAAGTAAGATATATAAGCCAATATAGTAGAACAGAGAGCCCAGATATAAACTATTGCATAAACAGCCAAATGATTTTCAATGAGAGTGCCAAGACTACACAAACGAGAAAAGAGTGTCTTCAACAAGTGATGTTGCAAAAACAGGATAACCAAATGCAAAAGAATGATGTTGGACTCATACCTTGCACCATATACAAAAATGAACTCAAAACAAATTAAAGACTTGATCATAAGACCTAAATGTACTAAACTCCTAGAAGAAGACATGGGGGAAAGCTTCAGAACATTGGATAGACATTGGATTTGGCAAATGATTTCTTGGATATAGCACTAAAGCACAGGCAACAAAATCAAAAGCACAGTAGCTCACGCCTGTAATCCCAGTACTTGGGAGGCCGAGATGGGTGGATTGCCCAGAGCTCACAGGTTTGAGACCAGCAAGAAGACTGCTTAAGCTCAAGAGTTTCAGGTTTCTGTGAGTTAGGCTGACACCAAGGCACTCTACCCAGGGCAACAAATGAGGCTCTGTCTCAAAAAAAAAGGCTCGATGTCCATCGCTCAGTAGTTAGGGCACCAGCCACATAGACTGAGCCTGGCAGGTTCGAACCTAGCCCGAGCCTGCTAAACAACAATGACAACTGCAAGAAAAAATAGCCAGGCATTGTGGCAGTCACCTGTAGTCGCAGCTACTTGGGAGGCTGAGGCAAGAGAATCACTTAAGCCCAAAAGTTTGAGGTTGCTGTGAGCTGTGATGACACAGCACTCTACCGAGGGCAACATAATAAGACTCTGTCTCAAAAAAAAGGCCAACCATTATGCATATTACAGCTGCTTCTGTGTGTCCTGATCTGATTCTATTTTTTTAATTAAAATAAACTACACATCATCAACATTGAGGGATATTTTTAAATTCTGCCATCCGAAGCCACAATCATTTCCACTGACATAGATTACCTTCTAATCCTTATCTTCGTGAATCTTTTTTTTACTTCACATTATCTATACATAGTAAGCTGTTTACTTGGTATTACAGAGCTATAGGAGTTTCTGCCTTTATATGCCAATAAATTTTAAATATAAAGAATATTCCTACGAAAAGAAAGCAGGTGCTTTTTTTTGAGACTGGTAATATGCTTTGGGGCACAGCTCTGTTTCTAGAAGGCAGAGCAATACTCATTCTAGGGGTCCTCTGCTATAAAGGCAGCTCTGTTTCATTGCTCTGAAGGACATGAAAGTCAGCAAAATGCTCCCTAGTCTCATTTTTTGAATATTAACAGAGAGCTGGGAGCTCAAAGTAGGAAGGCAGAGCTCTGCTATGAATCAGCAGGCTCCCCAGGAAGATAATCCTTCATCATAACACTGCACACTCAAATACTGTACATCATAATACTGTTTCCAGGCTGTCAGGAAAATTCAGAGTTTCCTGGAACTATCTGCCTCTGCACCATTGCTCAGTAAACCACTCTCAGGCTTTGTGGACCATCTCCCACACCTGTTACTCAGTTCCACATACTTTTTCACTCCATTTTGTCAATATTTAGGAGAGTCTTTAATTAACGTCTGCCTCCCACTGAAGACTATACTCTCCTTGTGGGCAGGACCTAGCACGGTGTCTAACAGAGGGTGTCATAAATACTACGTAATGAAGAAATAAGAGCATGAAAGATCTTCCTCAAGCACTAGCCTGGAGGGACTCCCAAGTGACAAGTGCAGTCTCCATTTCAACCCCTCAAGGAGAACTTCCCTTTGCCACCAACAGAGTAAGCATGGTCTGCTGCACTTGGGTGGATAGAGGTCACACTAAATCCTGGTACAAGAAGGACATTTTCATCTTTGAGATCTGATGGTGAATTTGCATTTATTTCTCATCTTTTTACTCATTGCTTATGCAAGGATATAAAGTATATACCCACTGCTCCCCTTGCTTAACACTAGAAAGATCTTTTTTTCGTTATTAAATCATAACTGTGTACATTGATGCATTTACGGGGCACAGTGTACTGATTTGATATACAATGTGAAATGCTTACATTGAACCGATTAACACATCCATCACCTCGCGTACTTATTTGTTGTGGTAAGACAATTATACTCTTTTCTGAATAGTTTTGAAATGTACCAATGCATTATGCTCATTAGGTGAGGTCCCCCCCAAATACCCTCCTGACTCCTGCCTCCCTTCCCCTCTCCCGCCGTTGCCCTCCTACTTTCTGGACTATAGTTATGTTTTACTATTCGTATGAACATGTGGGTGATTATATACTGATTTCATGGAAGTATTGAGTACATTGGATACTTTTTGTTTCCATTCTTGAGATACTTTACTAAGAAGAATATGTTTCAGCTCCATCCTGGTAAACATAAAAGATGTGAAGTCTCCATCTTTTCCTATGGTTACATAGCGTAGCACTAGGAAGATCTTAAAAGTGAAGTTTCAAGTTCACACACATGAAGGAATGTAAAGTGAGGGAGGGAGGAAGTGAGGAGGGAGGGTAAAAGGAAGGAAAGTGTAAGAAGAAAGTTATTTTAAAACTCACCTCCTTACACTGCCTTGTCTGAATATTTTATTTTCACCAAGCTATCTTAGGAACTGAAAGCTAGCAAATGACTATTTCTAGACATGTTAATGGCCTCATGACGTCCTTTCATGTTCTGCAGCAGCAGCTAAATTAGCAGTAAGCACTCTCATGTTCATTGGCTAAGTTGGACCTTTTTAAGAGCCTAAAATTGAAAACAGAGCTTAAATTTCGAATAACCAGTCTGACATGCAAATTTATTCTCATTTAGGAAACCCCTTGACAAAAGAATGCAGGAGGTACTTATACAATGCTAGTTTTTTATATGAGGCTGCAATAGGTTTAGATACTTGGGTTTAAATGTTAGATTTTTTTTTTTTAATCTGCCCATTCTAGTAGGTAAGACTTATTACCAAAAAACAGTTATAACTAGAATTATCTCATTCTTAGATTCATCATTTAAACATGACCACCCTTGACTTCACTAACAATACTGACTACTAAATCTTTCTACGTTGTTCAAGAGCCACAAAGATTTTTTAAGCAAATACATCATGGACTTCACTTGGCCACACATTCTATGGGTAAGTTAGCCAAAGCCTCTTTTGAATCACTGTTGGAAGCATGCCTAAACAATATCAGTAGGATGCAGTCAATGTAATACACTGATTCCAAGAGTACCCTCAAATGACAAATTCATTCAGAACACTTTAATCAGTTAAATGGTCCCTGGCATTGGTACATGTGAACGATCCATCAAGAAACTGAATGACTAATCCACTAAACTTCCCTGTAACTCTTCTCAATCTTTCTTGAAAGCATAAAGAGGAGTAATTTAAATGAACCAAGTGTTTAAAGTCTATTGACTTTCCACAAAACGCTAGTTACTGAGCAGAACATTTATAGAAATAAGCCCAGATTCCAGACTTGCTTTTAAAAAAAAAAAAAAAGCTAAATATATTACATTGAAGCTTTAAATGATGCTTAGGGTTTAATTTAATTTACAGGAATACAGCAGAGAAATGACAGTTTAGTTTCAGTATTTAATCACCTTGCAAGTTGAATAAATTATTGAAACAAGGATTTCTGGTCCTATGCATGCATTGACTAATATTAATCACTTCACTTTCAGACATAAATGGAGCCACACATTAGGTCAAGTTCTTTCGAAATGGATTTTCTAAATATGATCTTCAGTCCTGTGTCAGTGGTAGAAAGAGGTCTCAAAGAATAACCTCAACTCATCAGAAGCCTGACATTTCCAACCACAACACTTTGTAATGACTCCACCCCCAGCTCAGGATTTTTATGAGAGTACATATAGCAAGAAGATCTTTGCATAGGCCATATGTTCTTCTGCAAACCAGTCTTAGATACTGACAGAGTAAGCATTATCTAAAACTAGTAAACATAAGTTGAGCCAAATAAGTACCCAGGAGAAATTATCTGTAATACTAGAATGTGGACAAGGTGAAACTTATTATCCCTCTATCTTGGGGAGAAGGTCTAAGGCAGAAGCAAGAGCGCAAGTTTCTGGCCCTCACTTCCTAATTTACAGCTAAAGCCACCAAACTGATAAAAGATCCCAGCAGGTAACTCCAAGATGCAATGGCTCCAAGAATAGTTTTCATGCCTGAGTTCTATTAGGAACATCTCTATCATTCGTTACTTTGCCCATGTGCAGAACTGTGTCGACCCGTCTTCCTGCCTGTAAGTGCAGAACTGATCAGACCCATCTTCCCTGCTCTCCATAGTAAACCCCTTATTTGCCCAACACTTAGCTGAGCCAAATAGACTAAGTCGGCACAAAATGCGAAGCCACGCTCCTTGTTTTTTAAGACATAAATAACCATAAAAACATCGTTAAGTAGTCTAATCTTGACAGAGGTTTGCATTAAGCATTAGATTTCTGCCATTAAAAACATAAAATTATAGCTTGGCGCCCATAGCACAGTGCCGGCCACATACATCAAGGCTAAAGGGTTCGAGCCCAGCCCAGGTCTGCTAAACAACATGACAACTGCAACCAAAAAAAAAGAAAAAAACAAAATAGCCAGGTATTGTGGCAGGCACCTGTAATCCCAGCTACTCAGGAGGCTGAGGCAAGAGAATGGCTTAAGCCCAAGAGTTTGAGGTCAAGAGTTTGAGGTTACTGTGAGCTAGGACCCCATGGAACTCCACGAGGGCCGCATAGACTCTGTCTCAAAAAAAAAAGAATTACAATACCTTTACATTATTAATTAAAATGTGGCTGCTAAAATATTCTTACAACTTTCTTATGATTCTATGTAATTCATTTAGTGTCTATCATACACAAAGGGTATCTTACAATCCCTAAATTTAGTAGGCTAGCCGGTACATGCTCCCTCAGAACTGACGGGGAGCAGGTAGCTTCCAGCTGTTGATTGGCTTAGGAATGGTGGGTACACAGATCAGACAGAAGGCTGGAAATCCTGGCGACAGCAAAGAAGGGTCCCCCAACACAGGGTGATAACCAAATGTTTAGCAAAGGACCTGGTGGAAGAGCAACCACCAGAACAGATGCTCAGTCAGAATGGAGGCTGGCCCACAGGAGGACCTTGTATCTGCCGGCTGAACACAGGCCCAGCAAGATGCATGGACCCTCAGGATATTAAATAAAGCTTAAAGAGCAGAACACTCAAGGCCCCATACCCTCACACTCCTACATTTTTCTGACCTTTCTAAAGCTATGCAATTTGGCTGTTTTGTAAGTTCACATGCATATGAATCTTTATGATAACCTTCTTCCCCACAAGCTAAGTTAATGGAAATGAGGCCCTACGCGCAATCTAAGAACATAACTAACATAGAATATCAACAAAAGAGAAAACTGGCTTGGCGCCTGTAGCTCAGCAGGTAGGGCACCAGCCACATACACCAGAGCTGGCGGGTTCAAACCCAGCCCAGGCCTGCCAAACAACAATGACAATTCCAACCAAAAAATAGCTGGGCGTTGTGGAGGGCTGTAGTCCCAGCTACTTGGGAGGCTGAGGCAAGAAAAATCTCTTAAGGCCAAGAGCTTGAGGTTGCTGTGAGCTGTGACATCACAGCACTCTATCCAGGGCAACATAGTGAGACTGTGTCTCAAAAAAAAAAAAAGAGAGAGAGAGAGGAAACTGTATACCTATTTTTCAATAATTTGAGATGTATTTTTATATAACTTTATAGATGGAACAGAATTTTACAGATGTTAAAAACACCCCGGTACTCTATGTGTGGACATTTAAATCGGTACAAATACTTTGAAAAATTATTTGTCAGTATCTATTAAAATCAAACATTTATACCCACTCTATCACTTAGAAACTTTACTTCAAGATATACACACAAAAAATGTATATTTATATGTATTTATTATTAAATCATAGCTGTGTACATTAATGCAATCATGGGACACCATACACTGGTTTTATAGACCATTTGACATATTTTCATCACACTGGTTAACACAGCCTTTCTGGCATTTTCTTAGTTATTGTGTTAAGACATTTATATTCTACATTTAGTAAGTTTCACATGTACCCTTGTAAGATGCACCGCAGGTGTAATTCCACCAATCACCCTCCCTCCGCCCACCCTCCCCCTTCCCCATATTCTTAGGTTATAATATGGCTTTCATATGAAAGCCATAAATTAGTTTCATAGTAGGGCTGAGTGCATTGGATACTTTTTCTTCCATTCTTGAGATACTTTACTAAGAAGAATATGTTCCATCTTCTTATTTATATTTTCAAAAGACACATGTAATAATGTTCATGGAACCCACTAATAATAAAAGCCAAAAATTCGAAACAACCCGCATGCCTATCAACTGAAGAACAGATACATAGATTGTGGCGTATTCAAACAACAGAATACTCTAGAGCCATGAGAATGGGTAAACTACAACTATGAGGAACAAGATGGACCAATCCAGTAAATATAATGGGAGTCAAAGAAGGTAGAAATGAAATAGACCATTCTGTAGGATTCCATTAATAAGATGTTCCAAAATGGGAGAGATTAATTTCTGGTGTTAGAAATCAATATAATTACCTCTGAGGTCAGGTAGTGACGGGGAAAGGGTACCTCAGGGCCCTTGGATATTCCGTTTTATCATCAAGGTTCTGGTTACACAGGTGCATTCATTTTGTGAAAATTCATGGAGCTGTACTGTAGTAACACGGGTAGTTTTCTATATGCATGTTATACTTCAGTAGGAGCTTAAATTAAAATAACCAAATACTAGAGGGCCCCTCAAGAAGTGGTATAATGGCCGTGCTCCACTGTTGATGACGCATCTTTCCACCTACCGTCTCCACAGTGGTCCCAACCCCACGGAGCAGATGGGCTGTGCAGTTGTCATCTCCAGCTTACAGATTCTATAGGAAGGGAATAAACACCACATACTGTATGTAGCTTACCTCAGTTTACCTTCCAAACAACCACCGGAGGAGGCTATTATTCCTTTATGAGTTATCAATAATGACACAGCAAGTAAACAGAAATCCCAGAAAAATACACAAGTACCTATGAACTATAAAACATTGTGATTGAAATGCACCAAACTGGGACAAAACTGAAGCCTCCCTCCTGAACGGTTCAGGCATCGTCTTTCTTTTAGGTAATTTAAGATTCACTATGAATATACAATAAAACAAAACAAAACAAAGATTCTATTTTCAGCATAAAATTGTCATCAACTCTGGGAAGTCTAAGGCTATTGGAGATAATAAATTGGGTAATTTAACAATGAAATGGCAAATTGTTGAAATTTTTTAAAAATGCCAATTTATAAATTTAGTAATTTGCAGAAATTCCCTCCAAACAAAATATAATGAACATAATTAAAAATTCATTAGGTTTTCCAGGTATGTGCAGCTGCTATACCTTATGAATCTATATCTCAGTTTCCTTTTTCAAACTCACGCATTGTGTGGACAGGTGCACAGGTACACATGCAAACACACAAATGCACATACATAGCAAAGCGTCTGTAAGTTGACCACCCAAGACTATAACAAACTGGCCAACATAAGGAACTAGGCCTGCTGTACTGAGAGTACGTGTGGTGCATGTCCAGTCTATGAACATTAGGTCAACGTAAGGAGGTAGTCAATGTAGGGAGGTGGTCAACTATGAAGTTCAACCATGGCGGCTCTACGTATACAGGAGAGAGGGAAGAAAGGGAGGAATTGAGCGTTCATGTTGGTTCTCTATTATTTCCATATTTTCCAGAATCTGCATGAAGCCAGATTCTAAGGAATAGACCGGGTATTTCTTTGTTACGGTATCCATTAGGGCTGCAGTGGATACACAACTGATCTATAGAATTCTCTACAGTTGAAATAATTAAATTATAACTCTACACATTTCCATCTGTCCATTTTGAAGGGGCATAGAGCTATAAATTCCCATCTACAGGTATGAATGTGACAAATAATTTGTACTTAAGCTTATTCACTATACACAAGGGATGTTAACCATGAGGGTAGAGGGGGAGCATTGAGGTAAGGTATAGCTAAAATGTAGTAATCACATCTTAATCTCACTATCAATACTATTCCTAGACTACATTTATAGGGCACTTAAGGTCCAGGTGCTGTGCTGATGCTTACATGCATCATCCAGCTATTTTTTATTTGCCATTCCTTACTATGTGCCACCTTTCTTTGCCCTGTGTCTTAGGAAGCTGACCTCTATGGATCCCAGATCTTATGTTTATCTTGGAGTTCCACCCATAGGAGGGATCAGCTGCATAGAGAAAGATCAGGATATTGATTCCACCTCTGAGCTCTCCCTGCCAGATCACGGTCTTGAAGTGCTTGCATTCTTCTGCCTATAGCCCTGACTCCTGCTGGGAGGCTCCTCACCAGAGCTGCAGCTCTCACTCCTTCTGAGAAGGAATCCCTCTCCCTTCTCTGGCCGCCTCAGGCTTGGGATGGCGACAGTTTCCTTCTGTTGCTTGTTCCTGGGTGACTCACCATCGTTCGTGGGTTCCTTTCCCACCCACACTTTGTTGAGTGTTTGATAAACCTTGTAAGAGGGTCAATAGATAGAAATATGGGGGTTGTATATGTTGGAGTGGATACATGAGCACATGGTAGTTGTGGAGAGTTGGTGCATGGGGCAGATTCATTTTAAGTCACTGATGAGGTGTCTACTCAGGTGCTATGCAGCCAACTTCTTTGTTAGGCTTCAGCCAAATGGATATAAAAAGCTTTGCTGATACATCATCCACAGTTCTGATTTCCTATGTTGCCTCAGAAACAAGAGGCCCCCATGACAGGAGGAAGTTGTTTGGGTGGGCAATAAATACATTGCTATGTAACAAGCTACAGATCACGATAAGAGAAATGGCGATTTCACAAAGGTAGCATCTTAGATATTTATGAAAGTGTCACTGTGTGTTACCTGCCTTCCTACACACACATACCTCAAAGACCCAGCACCTACAGTTATAAGTCTCCAGGGAGCCCAGCTTCATTCTAAGAAGGTGTATGTTAGTTGAAAAGAGTGGATAAGAAGTGTGGCTCTTTCCAGCTATTGTTTCCTATCCCAGCCTTCCCACACAACCTTCCACACAGACATGCACCCACAAGGAATCTTATGTAACACAACACACACACACAAACACACACACACACATATCCCCTTCAATCCCTCTCAGGGAAACTCCCCGGGAAAACTGAATAAATAATCACAGTTTCCTTTCCCTTGGCCTCATGTTTTGCTTCTGTATCCCTCAGTATCACTCTCCCCTACTCCCACCCAAATCAGGCCACCAAACCCTCATGCTTTCCCCTCCATTTGCTTCACTAAAGTCTAAGCTCCTATCAACGTATTTAAAATAAAGACTATGACTAAAAGGGTAATCCAGGAGGTGTTTCCATTTTAATATAAAACAATTATTCTTAATCTAAAGTGTTAGTCAATGAAATAGTAAGTAGAGAAGGAAAGGAACCAGCCTTCAATGTACCTTTTGGGGGAGCAAAGGGACCCTTCTTACAGCTCCTGAAATGTCATGACATGGCCACAAGTGGGTCAGACTAACACCAAGCCTTCTCTCTTTGGGTTTCTCTTTCTAATGGCTCCAAGCCAAGGGTGGAAGATATGGAAGATAAAGGTCAAGATTGGCGTGCTTCCTCACACCTACAACACACCACCCAAGGTTTTGAGGTTCTGATTTAATTAATTGCCAGAAACCGGCATCCCCTCCACACAGAGGGGAAGAGATTCAAGTTCTTGCACTGCTGGACTTTGCTACTAAGCATCGTCTCAGACCTGAAGGAGGGTGGGGTGTGGAAGGAGGTGGTGTGGTTTCTGGTTACAGTGAGAAAGCTGTGACCTGCCACTTGTAATTATTAAAGGCTGGCCTCAGCGAACCACAAGAAACCACTCAGCTGCCACTTGAGCTTTGACCCAAGACCAGAAAAGAGAAGAAGCAGAAATGGCCTCCCTGAACTGATGTCATGTGCCATAGGAGAAGGGCGAAATATTGGGATGAGCCAGTCTTACCTGTTGGTTTCCTCCCTCCCCAGGGTAATACTACAACACCTGGTACACAGTGGGTTCTCAGGATTCAGTGAGCACAAGAAAACCACACTAGAAATGTTTTACAGTTGAGTCTGTAAACCGAAGTCTCACTGGTTCCTTCCCTCTCCTCCTCACCCCATGCCCCACCCCTGTCCAGTCAAGACTCTTTCCAAATCTGGTATAATGAGGACTCTGTGGTGCTCTAAGGGGACCCTAACAGCATTAAAGCAACCTTAAAAGCAAGCAACGTCCTCCCCACCTCCATACAATTTGGGTTGCTTTACTAGTAAATTACAGGAGTTAGAAAAACAGGATGTACTACAGCCTGCATTGTGATAACTAATGATTTGCTCAACTGATTATTTCTGAGAGGAGTGTTATTTTTCTTTCAACTATATTATGTAAGTCTGAAAAGAGCATGCTTACCAAGAAGATTCTGCAGAAGTTGCTATGCACATAACTGATATTCATAGACAGTTTTTTAATTAATAGACTTTATTTTTTAGAGCAGTTTTAGGTTTACATAAAAATCATGCAGAAAGTACAGGGAGTTCCTATGCACTCTCTCTCCCCACCCTGCAGTTTCCCCTTTATCAACATCTTGCATGAGGGTGGTACATTTGTTACAATTAAAGAACCAGTATTGGTACATTATTATTAGCTAAAGTCCATAGTTTATGTTAGGGGTCTCTTTGTGTTTTATAGTTCTATTAGTTTGAACAAATATGTGATGTCATTTGCCCTGTCTCTATAGTTTTGCCTTTTCCAGAGTGTCATATATTTGGAATCATACAATGTGTAGGCTTTTCAGACTGGCTTCTTTCATTTAGCAACATGCATTCAGGGATGTCCAACCTTTCTTCTTCTCTGCCGTACATTGGAAGAAGCATTGTCTTGGGCTACACACTAAATACACAAACACTAACAAAAGCTAGTGAGGAAAAAAAAAAGGGTCCATGCATAATTTCGTGATATCCATCACCGCAGATGAGCAATAAAGTCTTCACATAATCCGCATGCGGCCTGTGGGCCACTGGGCGCCCCTATCGGATGTAGCTTGAAAGCTCCTTCTTATTGTATCGTGTTACCTCACTTTACATTGTGCTGTAGTTTATTACTCACCTATGGAAGGACACTTTGGTTGCCATGATTTGGAGCAATTATGAATAACACTTGTATAAACATCTGTGTGCAGGTTTTCGTTCAAACGTAAGTTTTTAACTCATTTGGATAAATACGTGGGGACATGATTGCTGAATCATATGGTAAGCCTATATTCACAGATGAAATCAAGTACTCAGCACAGGTTATCAACAGGCTGCTTGGCATAGTAAAAAGAGCACAGTTGCCGTATGACCTTCAAATAACCTGAGCTCAGTTTCCTTATCTGCAAAATGGGGACAGTGGTGTGGTTTAAGTGTGAGAATACACACGGAAGTGCACAGAAGCTCCAAGTCTGACACACAGTAGGCACACAGTACACAGCAGCTGTTATTATAACCAACATACTCATATAAAATCAATCATTACTACAAATTCACAGGCTCGCGATTGGTCAAAGTCAAGTTTCTCACACTTTAAAAGGAAAAAATACCTCTCGCTCTTACCCTAGTCTTCATCTACCATTCAACTCTCTTCCAATTTGACTTTTTGCCTCCATATGAGTGTTTAAAACAGTAGTTCACAGCCTACACTTCCCATTCACTCACTTTCCTATTGCAATTAGCTTCTGTCCCCGTGATTTCAATATGCATTCTTTCATCAAGGATACCATAGACATGTTAGCTTCCAAGTCTAATTAACATGTTTTAGTGCTTATTTTATTACATATTTAATTCCTCAGCAAGAATTAATAATTCTTCCTTGAACTTCTTTCTTGCTTGCTGTGCCCCCCCCTTCCCTTTCTTCACTTTCCCTTCTGGCGCTTTCTTCTTGGCCTCTGTTCAGTTTTTCCCTTGGTCCTCTGGTCTGTCAGCGCACTCTTCCAAGTGACCCAGCCCACTCCTCCAGCTTTCTCTATCACGCAGCACCAGTGCCTTCCTTCCCAACATTTCTGGCCTGGATCTCTTCTCTGATGCCAAACTCATGACCCTAGGGACAAGTAGCTAAAGAAAACTCAGCATCCCCTCCACCTTCCCTTTCCCTCCCTTCCCCTTCCCCACTTCACCCTTCCTGGCACAAACCTGCTCCTCCTCCACCACCCCTGTCTCCTCACGCATCTGATACACGTCACACCCACAGGCATCTTCCCCATTTCCCAAACATAAAAGTGCTTGCACAGGCACTTGCTTCCCCCCGACACCACATTTCCTACGCATACACTCATGTGACAATTTAGCCTTTTCAACTCTCGTAACATGACTATGTCACTAAGACACAAAGCTCTTGCATTCATTTCACAGGAGCTGTTGCAGAGAGGATGGCAAACTAAAGACAGAGAAGCAGCTATCCAGCTGGGCTCACGTGTCAGCTAAGTCATTTGCTCCTACACTAGCCATACAGGATATGGATTTCAAATTTGTGCCTCAGCAAAAGCAGAATGTTCCATGCCGTGGCCATGGCTAGCGCTGCTCCTCAGATGCCAGGGGTCCTCTGGTCCCGCCTTCCCAGGCTATCCTTCTGCCCAGGGCTGCATGTCTTTTCCTCAGTCATGGAGCCTAGTAACCCCCCAGGACCAGCTTGAGTCACCCACTCAGTGCTCCCTGTGGTGGTCTCTTTTTCCCTGGCACCCCCTGTCATGTCACAGTTTTTATTTACTCTCTCTCTCCCATTAGACAGCAGGCGCCTTACGCAGGGGGACTTTGCCTTTCATTTCAGGTTCTGTAACACCTGGAACAAGACCTGGCACCCAGGGCAGCATTTCAGTCAATCCTTCCAGATGATGTAAAGACAGAAAAAGAGGAGAAGGAAAGGACGGACTGCCTGGTTCTCCAGAGGGGTCCATTCTGAGGTGATTCACAAGAAACAACCAGAAAGGCTTTCCCTGAAAAGGTAGCACATGAAACGACATCTATCACTCAGAGATGGCTGATGTTGTAAGAGAAAGCAGAGGAAAAAGACAACACATCTGCACCGGAAATAACGAAAGTTAATAATTTATTAACGTCATGAATAAGCATCTCCAGAGGTCAAGGCTTCAGAATTATATCAACACCATTTATAAACTGAAAATCACGGGGCAAACACTAGGGAAAGGCCATGACGAATCACAGCTTGCTTCCTTGCTTGTTTCTGAGCACAGATGATCCTCTCTCTCTCTGCTGGTTCTCTGACCAGACAAGGAAACCAGTTCCCGGAACACATCTGTTTTAGCAATCATATACGTGAGAAGGAAAATGACTTGAAGATCATTCTAAAATAGATTCAGAAATTAGGCCTTCACAATCAGAACATGGTAAGAAATATAAACAAATTGGATGTGCAATTATTTATTCCAGGGAAGTATTGTATCGAACCTACCTGAAATTAAACAAGAATATTTCTAGTATAAACTTAATCTTAAATTGAAGCACGTCTTACCAAATGTTGAAGTACAGTATTTTTATTTACCTAATTTTAGCTATTTAAAGCTAAGTAACACTTGGATAAATTTTGTGGAAATTTCATGAGTTATCCTAACTGCCCTGTGTCTCTACATTTAAAAAAATCTTCCAAAGAAAGCACATCTTATATCTGCAAATATAAAGAGAACCCAGATATAAAGAAATCTTTCCATTTATCACCCAGATGACTTGTAGAAAAATGTGTTTGCATTGACCCAACTATACAAACCACTAGAGATAAGGATTGCATATGATGTTTGTAACAGGATGCTAAAATAAAACTAGTTTGGTCTCAGTTTCTCCTGAAGTTCTTAGACCTCAACAGATATGTTCCAGAGCAAGGTGTGAGAGCGTGCAGAAGATGTGCAGTTCTGAGGCTTTTATTCCATTTCCTTCACTCATCCAACAGGCATGAAGGAACAGGTAGCTGGAGATTAAAGGAGACTATTTGGAGAAAGCTACTGGTGTACTGTGAGTCTCACCCTCCCCACAAGAGGAAGGGACTGGGAAAATGCTTGTCCCTCTCCTCAAGCCTAGTGTAAGGAGCTTCTATGGAATTACTTAGAGCTAATATGTGCCTGGATGTGCTGGAATAGCAACCCACACACCCTTCAGAACCTTCAAGGGCAAGCTGCTGGCCACAGTAGCCCAGGGCTGCAGGAGGTAGGCTGTGGTCTGAGAAGTAATTGCACTACCAGCAACAAGCAGCAAATCCTGTGGCCCAAAGAGGACCCCACTCATGTGCTGTGTGTCTGGTCTGTCAGTCTAGACCCAGCTTCCACTCCCACTGCCCTGTTCTGTGCCCCTAGAGACTGACCTTGATGGACTGTGTCACAGGCTTCCAGCTAGGTTTGGCCAATGAGAGGCACCCGCAGGGGATCAGAGCAAGGGAGGAAAGAAAAAAGGGGTGTTTATCTCCCAGTTCCCTCCCTGCTGGTTCTGGTGAAGTCCACAGCTCCCACTGGGCAGTCCTCTTCTGCAGCGGCAGCTCTCTCCAGGCTCTCTGTCCTTATTCCTTCTCTTTGTTGCCCCAGGCCCAGGAGCGATAATAGCTCTACAGTGTTAACACAGGGGGTCTCAACATCGCTTGTTGGTGTCCCTCAACCCTACCCACACTTCTGAGAATGGTCCCTCTGCCAGGCTCTCCTCAGCTCCTCTGTTGGAGTGTGCCCTCTGGGTGCTTGCTGCACCCTGGTGATAGAGCACACGGGGCTGGCAGGAATACAGATGCAAAACAGAGATCAAATTAGATGGTGGGCAAAGGGCTTGCATAGACATGTCTCCAGAGAAAGTATACAAATAGCCAATAAGCAAATGAAAGATGCTCAACATCACTAGTCACTAGGGAAATGTAAATCAAAACCCAAAGCAATACCACTTCACACTCACGGATCAGGACAGCTATTATTCCAGGCTTTGAAATAGAGAACAAGTGTTGGTGGGACCACAGAGCAATTGGAACTGGTGGGAATATATAACGGCACAGGCCCTAGGGGAGACAGTATAGTTTTTTTCTCAAAAAATAAAACATGAGATTACTTACCCTTGTAAATCTACTCTTGGCTATAAACTCCCCCAAAAGTGAAAGCAGGAAGTCAGATAATTGCATGTTCATTGAGCATTATTCACAACAGCCTAAAGGTGGAAGCAACCCAAGCATCCTTCGACAGATGAAAGGTAAACAAAATGTGGTATATACACACAATGGGATATTATTCAGCCCCTAACAATGAGAAATTTTTGACACATGCCACTATATGGGTGAAATGAGCTAGTCACAAAAGGACAAATACTGTAGGGCGGCGCCTGTGGCTCAAAGGAGTAGGGCGCCAGCCCCATATGCCGGAGGTGGCGGGTTCAAACCCAGCCCTGGCCAAAAAACTGCAAAAAAAAAAAAAAAAAAAAAAGACAAATACTGTATTATTCCTCTTATATGAGATTCCAGAGTAGTCAAATTCACAGAGACATAAAGTGGAATGGTGGTTGCCAAGTGCTAGGGGTGGGGAATGAGGAGTTAGTGTTTAATGGCTATGGAGGTTCTGTCTAGGAGAGTGAAAAAGTGCTGAAGATGTGTAGCAGTTGCACCACACTACACATGCCCTTAGAGCCATACACTTTAAATAGTTAAAATGGTAGATTTTATGTTTTATATACATATTATTACAATTTTTAAAAAATGAATGCTGACAAGCAGGTGAAGGGCCTTAACAAACAGAAACTGGAAGTGTATGAACAAAGCTTCAAGAGGGACAAACCAGGAGAAATGTTTTCACTCATATAAGAAAAATAACAGACAAGCGATCCCAAGGGATGGAGAGATTTCCAGAACCCACAGAAGAAAGGGAGTACTTTCTGCCCCGACCTTCCCGCTCTGTGATTACATAGCCCACTCTGCTTCCTAGCCCACCAGGTTAGCAAGCTAGGAAGATGCAGCATGGAGTAGGCCGAGGAAAGCTTCCTGGCACAGCTCTCACCACCGAGGGCCTGACTACAGCAGCCCTGCGCTGGGAGGAAGGGGAAGCTTCGACTTAAACAAACTTTGAAGTTTGAGATAAATATCCTGTACTAGACATATTACCCTCTAAGCAGACTGTGTTTCACAACCTTCCCAAGGAAGCAGAAGTGACTGCAAGAGTCATGAGGCTATGTCTAAATTTCAAACAAGAGCAAGAATAAGGAGGAGCATGGAATAAATCTAAAAGAACAAAATCCAAGTCTTTGACCCTTTATTATGACTCTCTGTCTTCACCAGGGTTGTCCAGAGAAACAGAACCAATAAGAAATCATTTATACACAGAGAGGGAAAAAAATGATACTGATAGAAAGAGGTTGATTATGAGTAATTGGTTCATTCCGTTATGGAGGCCAAGAAGTCCCATAATTTGCCATCTATAAGCTGGAAAACCAGGAAAGCCAATGTCATAATTCTGTCCAAATCCGACGGCCTGAGAACTAGGGGAGACAGAGTCCAATAACAGGGGAAGATGGGATGAGATGTTCCCACTCAAACAGGAAATCAGGAAGCAAAAGGGGCAAATTCCTCCTTCCTCTGCCTTTTGTTCTCAGTTTGAGATTGTTGTGAGCTATGATACCACAGCACTCTGCCGAGGGTGACAAAGTGAGACTCTGTCTCAAAAAATTAATAATCATAATTATTATAATTATAATCATATATTAACTTTAAAATGTCACAAATTCCATGAAATAGTTGTTTTTGTTTTTGTTTTGAGACAGAGTCTCACTCTGTCATTCTGGGTAGAGTGCTGTGGCATCATAGCTTACAACAACTCAGATTCCTGGGCTCAAGTGAGCCTCCTGCCTCAGCTTCCCATGTAGCTGGGACTATGGCATCCACCACAACCCCAGGCTATGTTTTTTAGAGACCTAGTCTCACTCTTGCTCAAGCTGGTCTTGAACTCCTGAGCTCAGGCAATCCACCTGCCTCACTCTCCCAGAGTGCTGGGATTACAGGCATGAGCCACCACACCCAGCCTGTATGAAACAGTTTTACCTAAACTATTTGTACCTAAACTTTTAAGTCATCTGTTTTCCAAAAATTACATCTACACATCTATCCAACTTATAAGAGAAATATTTTCTGAATCTAGCCTCGTTGGAAATTTTATTACAAACCATGAGTTTCACATTAGCTTATAAGAACTATTTGCCTCTTGTTCTAAGATGTATATTCAAGATAGCCACAATAACTTATGTATTGCTCTAAAAGTCATGGTTAAAGTTATATGCAGCACCCACAACTGAAAATTCATACCTCCAGGGATAATAACAGAAACATATTCAATTTCTTTGCCTCCTTATTTATACATCATGTCAACACACCTCCGTGAGCAAATAAAAATAGCACAGCTGGAGGTTGTTTAGGTCTGATGTGTATTCCCATATAGTACTCTGCAGCTCAAAATTAGGTAACTGAGTCTCTAGAATATGAGAGACTTTATAGGATTCCGGTATAAGAGACTCCCATGAGCATATGCAGAAACTGAAAATAAAATAACATTCCAGACTCAATACTATCTCCAGCAAAATGGAATTCTCCAGCTGTAATCGTAACTGGTAGGAATTCATCTGTACACTTATTCTTCATGTAGTGTATTGGTTTCTACATATCCTGTCATGCCTTGGAGAGTCTCCAAGTGGACCCCAGAGGAAAATCTGAGGAGTTATTTCTACTTAGGAAGGTTTTAATTCTCTCCTAAGCAAATTATTTTCTAAATTTCAGCTATTCACAAAGGTATTTTACAAACTCCACTGAGAGTTATTCGTTCCCAAACACTTTTAAATGTATATCATAATCTTGGCACCATGCTCCCTTGCTCAACTATGGAGACCATGTCTTTAAATATAAATTCTCTAGCCTGGGAGAATTCAGCACCCACTGACCCGTCCAGTTCTCTTTCCATTCCTACTGAGAAGTTCGTGCACGGCAGTCACGTCTGGCTCCTTATGGCTCATTGCCACTGTGCCCTCCCTACAGAAACTTCTATCATCCTGTTGGTATTTTCAAATTCTACCCATCTCTCAAGGTCTAGTTTAAATCCCTGCTTCTCATCCCTCAGAAAGTCTTTCTTCACATCAAGGCAGAATAAGTGGTGTCTCCCTAAAGTACCAAAACATTGACTTACATGGGCTTCTCTTGTATAAAATGTTTCATACCTTCTTTTTTCATTTCCTTAACTGGGTCAAAAGCAACCCAAAGACAGGGACTAGCAATTTTACCTTCGATGTCTCCACCACATAGCATGGTGCCTTATATACAACAAACTTCCAAAAAATATGAATAAATAACAAAAATATAGCAATTATCTGGAAATAATTTTTCAAATATTGTTTCATGAATTTTGAAGGCTTTTTTTGTTTTTTGTTTGTTTTTGAGACAGAGTCTCACTATGTTGCCCTTGGTAGAGTGCTATGGCATCACAGCTTATAGCAACCTCAAAGTCTTGTGCTTATGCGATTCTCTTGCCTCAGTCTCCCAAGTAGCTGTGACTATAGGCACCAGCCACAACGTCCAGCTATGTTGTAGTTGTTGTTATTGTTGTTGTTGTACTTGTCGTTGTTTGGCAGGCCTCAGCTGGATTCAAATCTGCCAGCCTGGCACCCTAGCTGCTGAGCTTCAGGCACTGAACCAAATTTTGAAGTTTTATTCAAAACAAGATCTCTCCTATTCATTGTTAATCATAGTTATTTTTTGTGAGTTCCCCAGTTAGTTTTTTCATTCAGTAGGATGTAATTTATCCCCTTGGGTTTGAACTACAAAATGCGTCGTAGAAATTACACTTCAGAACAAATAGGTGATAAACACTGTTCGCTCAGCCCATTTGTACACTAGACACTCATTTTTATCACTGGGTATATCCCACCATCCACTTTTTAAACTTCCTACACTCATTCAGCTTCTGCACCCTCCTCCTGATGCAGAAAGTGCCATCAGCTCCTGCCTTCCCTCTTTCTCTTCTCCCAGTGTATCCGCACAATCATCTACCATCACCTCTCATTCCCTCAGCTTCTTTTTGACATATGCTATTGCTGAACATAAGGCAACTTCAGTCTTGGTGCTGAAATTCATTCATAAATGTACCCTCCAACTACCTTCTCCAATATTGGAAAATAAACTTCATTCATTCTGTTTACAGTGACCCATGTTTTCCTAACTGAAACCTACAGTACATGGCCTGATGCTCAGTCTAGTAATAGCTCATATGTCATAAATACGAAATATATAACAGTATCCATTAAACATTATCCATTAAAACACTATCCATTTATTAAAAAGTATTCATCATATTTTGCATTTCTAATTACAATTCCCCAGCTGTTCCCTTATTCTTCAGCAATAATGAATAATCTGACCCCAATCCCAGAGCCCAAAAAGGGGCTCTGTCTCAGGAAAACAAGCTCTAATGTTGGTGTTGCCAAAATGCCTTACTACTTTGAATCTTATTTCCTCATTCACAAAGTGAGTATCCTAGCATGGCTTGGGGGTCACAAATTCAAACGTTTACTGGAGCCACACAGGTACTGTAAATGATTGAAGTAGGGTTTGGCTGGGAGGATAACAGCGAATGAGAGAGACTTACAGAAAATGAAAAGCAAATGCCCTCTCCAAAGGAGACAGCCATTGTTTAAATTCAGCATATTGATGTGAAGAGATGTATGCCCAGTACAGCAAGATCTTCTCACCAATGGGCCAACAGTTTGCAAATAGAAGACATTTATGTTTCTTTCTAATGTAAAATTCTCTATGTTCTCTTGTCTGGATACTTGTTTTATAAACTCATGAGATTTTATGTCTTAGACACTTTCAATAAACTTGGTTGAGAAGGAACATCAGGCAAAATGACATGGCAAAGAAAACATAGAATATGAAGCTGGAGGACAATTCAAGTCCCTCCTTCACCCTTTAAAGCTGCATGGTCTTGGTGGCACCTGTGGCTCAGTGAGCAGGGCACCGGCCCCATATACTGACGGTGGTGGGTTCAAACCCAGCCCTGGCCATACTGCAACAAAAAAATAGCCGGGCGTTGTGGCGGGCGCCTGTAGTCCCAGCTACTCAGGAGGCTGAGGCAGGAGAATCGCCTAAGCCCAGGAGTTGGAGGTTGCTGTGAGCTGTGTGACGCCACAGCACTCTACCGAGGGCAATAAAGTGAAACTCTGTCTCTACCAAAAAAAAAAAAGCTGCATGGTATTAGGCAAGTGGCTTAACTTTTCAGAATCTGAAGTTTTCATTATCTATAAAATAAGGATAATTCTAATCCTTCTAACTTATAGAGTGATTGTGTTACTTGAATAAAATTGTGTAGGTAGAAGCACTTTGTAAACTCTAAATCAGCAAACAGCTCTGGGGAATGATGACTATACTGCCTAATTCCTCAAAGATCAATTACGGAGAAAAAACACCCTTTGAAATGGTGCATATGACTATTACAAAAAATGAGCAAGAGATTTTTCAGAACTTCCAGGAGAGGCCAAACAATTGCTCTGATGTTAATCTGTTAAAATTATTAAGTTAAGTGGAATGTGGTTTCAAACCTTCAACAATTTGTAGCACACACACAGCCTTACCTACTTTTGCCCATTCTGGAAGAAGTATCCACTCTAATAACCAGGTAAAATTCAATCAATCCAGGGTGCCTAGATAGTAATATCTGGTTGAAATCTTTTAATTTAGGATTTAGGGTGATTCATAAAGATGTTTTAAGAATAACTAAACCCACAGTTTGCAATGGAAGCTTGGACAAAATTTTCATAGCTATAGACTGATCAAGAATGCCATATGGGGGCAATCTGCTATCAATCTCCTAGCTCCTCCCCACTCTGAAGTTGAACCACAGTAGGTTTTGGGACTGTCCAAATGTCCTTTTCTAGATTCTAGAATGTCATTCCCAACTACTCCATGGGACCTCACCACTAATAACGGATAATATCTAGACTTCTGTGGTTAACCCCAGGAACAGCCAAGTACTGCTATAGTCTACTCCTATAGTAACTCTGTAGTCTACTCCTGTAATAATGCTGTAGTCTATTCCTGTAGCAATGCTATAGTCTGCTTCTGTGGTAATGCTGTAGTCTACTCCTGTAGTAACGCTGTACTCCTATAGTAACACTGTAATCTACTCCTGTAGTAATGCTATACTCTACTCCTACGGGTAGTGTTGTAGTCTATTTCTGTAGCAACACTGTAGTCTACTCCTGTAGTAGTGCTGTAGTCTACTCCTATAGTAACACTGTACTCTACTTGTATAGTAATGCTGTAGTCTACTTCTGTGGTAACACTATAGTCACTCCTATGGTAACGCTATAGTGTACTCCTGTGATAATGTTGTAGTCTAGTCCTGTAGTAATGCTGTCGTCTATACCTGTAGTAACACTATACTCTACTCCTCTAGTAATGCTGTAGTCTACTTCTGTAGTAACACTATAGTCTACTCCTGTAGTAACGCTATAGTGTACTCCTGTGATAATGTTGTAGTCAACTCCTGTAGTAACACTGAACTATAGTAACACTGTAGTCTACTCCTATAGTAACACTGTAGTCTTCTCTTACAGTGCTTCATTTAAAATGAACCCTCCCATTTGTGCAAAGTATAACACTTAAATAAGCAATCCCCTGACAATAGCTTAGACCAAGTATTGGCAAACTTTTGTTGTAAACAGCCAGACAAGTAAATACTGTGGGCTTTATGGATCACTGGGTTTATGTCCCAACTATTCTTCCATGATAGCACAAAAGCAGTCAAAGACAATACCAAAATTAATAAGTACAGTTTATATAACAAAAAATTTTTCTTTATAATTGATGCATAATAATTGTACTTTTAATTTTTTTTTTTTTTTCAGTTTTTGGCCAGGGCCGGGTTTGAACCTGCCACCTCTGGTATATGGGGCCAGTGCCCTATTCCTTTGAGCCACAGGCACCGCCCATAATTGTACATTTTTATGATGTGTAGTATGTTTGTTTCAATGCATGTATATATTAAATAATGATCAAACTGGATAATTAGCAATAAAACTTTATTTACAGAAACAGGCAGAAGGCCATAGTTTAGCAACCCATGGCGTAGACTGTTCATTCATTTCGCTCTATATGAAGTGAACTGTTTTCAACATCAGATAATACTTAATTGTTGAAAAGGATTACTTTTATGAAAAAGGATTGCCAACTAAAGCTACCAAAATACTGCAAAAGGATCTACATAATGCATTTCACTTTCGTCTCAAAGTCTCGTCATATATATAGCTCATATTGTACAATGTGATAGAGCCAGGATTTACCTTAGGTTTCTCTGATACTTCCACCAAAGCATTCAGTGATATACTTGGGAATTTCTGAATATCTCAAAAAATTCCTGTGCTAATCTGAGATATGGATACTCATTAAACTTTCATTAATGAATATTCATAATGAAAGTCAGTATTTTTTTAAATGGCTGAAATGAATCATACTTAAATACAAAAGGAAGGATAGGGCTAAATTCCATTGACTATCTTTTTTTATCTTTGATTAGACCAGCAGTTCTCAACCTATGGGTCATGACCCCTTTGTAACAATGAAAATACATACTGCATATCAGATATTTATATTACAATTCATAACAGTAGCAAAATTACAGTTATGAAGTAGCAACGAAAATGATTTTATGGTTGGGGGTCACCACAACATGAGGAACTGTATTAAAGGGTCGAGGCATTAGGAAGGTTGAGAACCACTGGATTAGACATACAAAATTTTATTTATAAACTCTCTTGCAGAAGAAGCCAACAAAGTAATAAAAGGCCCATTTCTTATCCAGTAGACTTTTTCAGATAAGATAAATCATTTTTCTGGCAGTTTCACTGGGACATCTCACTCTCTAACTACAAACAATGTCATTAAGAAACATTAAGCTTTTTTCCTTGCACTTGAATTTGAAATACAAATCTCTCTTGAAAATTTAACAAAGTTGATGTAATGGACCACCGAGGAGACAACTATTAAAAGGAAAGCACCCCATTATTTAAAAATCCAAATATTTAACAGGAAGAAATTGTAAACATGATAACTACTATTCCTTATTGAGGATCTGATAGACCATATTTAAATGAGGGTTATTTTAAATGCATTTTCTTAACATTAAAAATGTTCTTTAGTCTATCGTCAAGTTCCTTGGAAAGCAGAGCCAGTTGTGACTGTTGAAGGTTCTGTTCCACATGTGAGCATTACCTTCTATGGTGCTAAGAAAAATTAGTTTTGAATGCTTTTAAGATAACCAGATTTTTCTAAATTATCATAAGGAATAGATGTAAAATTAGTAACGTAACTCAAAAGAGTTTCTTTGCTTCCCAATCAGTAATATGCCTTTAGCTACAAAAACACAGAAAGCAAATCATGTTGAAACAAACCATTAAAACATGTTTGGATTTTCAACAATTGGAAAGTACCCATTTTCCACAGATCTGCCTAGTCACTACACTGACTGATCAAACAAATCCAAAAAGCTCTTCAGCAAAGCAAGATTTATGCTTTGATAATAAACTAGATGAAGCCTAATATAAATACAACTGGTAGTTGTATTCCAGTTATGCTTCCCTTGAAGGGATATGGAAGATGTAGCTGATAAATTTAAATAAAAACTTAGGAAGCACAGTAAAACTTTTTACCTAGAGGCTGCTGGGGTTCTTGTCATGATGAAAATACTAGCCTTTATTCACCTCCATACTCTCTCATGCATTTTTGTAGGTCTGTGGGTTATATTAAATAGACACATAGACTTGGGTTATAAGCTAGCAGAAGGCTCTGGATCCAATTTGCAAACCAGACAAAATTCAATCTTCATAGAATAATTGTAGTTCTAATTCCATCCCTATAGGCCTCATGGTTAGGCTTTGATCCCCTTGAGATAGTATCCTTTTATCCTCTTTCTTTCTTCAGTCCCTAGCACAGGGTTTGGCAATAATAACAGAAATAACAACAACCAACATTAATCCCGCCCTTCCTACATGCCAGGTACTGTGCCAATAAACCTTTCACAGAAAATAATTATTTAATCCTCACATCAATCTGCTACTACTAAGTGTTCAGGGAATTTTAAATGAAGAAACAAATATGTTAAATCATATGTTTGGAAATCATATGTTAAATAAAATAAGTAAGGGGTTCACGCTTGCAAAAAGCTCCTCAGCAAGCCCATCTAAAAACCCAAAAGAAGCTCTGAAATGCAAATAATCACTCTCCCAATTCTTCATTTGAACAGAGGTATAAAGGAGGAAAACACATATCTTACAAATGATGAACTAAATTCCATTCTACAAAATGGTTAATTTAATGTTTTGTTTTGTTTTGTGATAGAGTCTCACTCCGTCCCCCTAGGTAGAGTACCAAGTCATCATATATATAGCTCACAGCAACCTCAAGCACTTGGCTCAAGCGATCCTCCTGCCTCAGTCTCCCAAATGGCTGGGACTACAAGAGCCTGCCACAATGTGCAGCTATTTTTTTTAAAAGAAGGGCCTTGCTTTGCTCAAGCTGGTCTCGAACTTTTAAGTTCCAACAATCTACCCACCCCAGCCTCCCAGAGTGCTACAATTACCAGCATGAGCCACTATACCTGGCCCCAAATGGTTAATTTGTAGGCCAATTTTTTTGGCATTTCCACCTGAAAATTCAGCAAATGGTCATTTAGATGAGAAAAAGATCTAGACAGGAGTGGTGGCTCACACCTGTAATCCTAACACTCTAGGAGGCTGAGGCTGGTAGATTGCTTGAGCACAGGAGTTCAAGACCAACCTCAGCAAGAGTGAGACCCTGTCTCTAAAAAAATAGCTGGGCATTGTGGCAGGCTCCTTTAGTCCCAGCCACTCAGGAAGCTGAGGCAAGAGAATCTCTTAAGTGCAGGAGTTTGAGGTTGCTGTGAGCTATGATGCCACAACACCCTAGTCTGGGGCAACATAGTAAGACTAGCTCAAAAAAAAAAGAAAAAAAAAAAAAAAAGATCTAAACTTAAAATGGTCAGCAACTTTCCAGAATTTGGATTAAACTGGAGGATGGTAAGAGTTGACCTCATGACAGATGAAATAGGAAGAAGTCAGAAAATAGAAAAAAAAAAAAAGAAAAAGATTGATTTCTTAGAAAGCATGGGGGAAGTTTAAAGACGGTTAAAATTATGGCTTTCTCTAAGAAGTAGGGAAGTGGGTAAAGCTGGTCCACCATTATGATTTTGCTGTTGTTGTTAGTAGTTCCAAATTTAGTCTAACCTAGAATCTGAATAATTTCTTTATATTTTCATATACTTTTCTTAATTATCTTTACCATATATTGTGATTATAAATGAGGTAGAATTCCCCAATTCCCACTCAAAAGAGCTGAATGGGTGCCTTTGTGTTTAAGCTAGCCAAATTTAGTAATGGGGGGGGGCTGTATACCAACTTTAGTGACACTAATACATTAATAAATTCTGATAACCCCCTACCATCAGACCAGCCTAGGTGGGTGTCTTAATGTACATGGAAAGGTCTTTTGCCCTAACTATAGATTCCTACAATGTAATACTGCTGGTTTGATTGATTGTAGGTGGATTGAAGGGTGGAGTATTTGAAGGCTAGTGAATGCAACTTGCAATGCTTTTAGAATTTAAAGAGGAAGGTTTTAAATTTTCTTGAACTATGAATAGAATACTCCTCCTCCAGATCTTCTTGTGGCTGGCTCCTTCACAGCTAGGCTCCACTATAACCACAAATAGCCTTCCCTGACTGTTCCAGCCAAAGAGTCACTTGCCACCATATTACTCTGTTTAATTTCCTCATGGAATCTATTACAACCTACATTATAAGATTTATGAGGATTAAATTTTAAAATCCACGTTAAGTGCTGAGAACAGGGCATGACACAAAAGAACTCCATTGTGTTAACTATTATCATGTTTAGTATCTGATATTATCTTGTTTACTATTGTTTCCCCATTATTATTTTCACTACTGTATTTCCAGTGTCTAGGCCACTGCCCTGTATATAGAAGGTGTTCAATACATAACTAAAGGAATTAATTTCATTCTCTCACCCACAATTAAGACTTGGCTGAGTGAACTCATATATTCATTCTCTTGTTTGAAATGAAATTCTTCTGTGCAAAGCAGAGTAATAGGCACTGAGGATACAAGGTGAATTAGGAAGTGAGTGTCCTTAGGGGAAGCAAGGCATAGCAACAGGTAATTATAGTACAGTATAAACAAAAGACAGGTGTAGAATACCTATTAAATTCAGAGATCTCCCTGATGCCAGCTGCTATTTGCTTGTTGGAATCTCCTGGAAATTAATCTTAATCTTGGCCTCCTCTCCTGATCTCTTGATCTGTGTGTCCCCTTGTACACTGGATGTCTCACTCAGATCTCCTAGCAGTGTTTTTCAATTCAACCTTTATTATCTCACAGCACACTTGAACCTATAGCTACACTTCTGCAGCATATTTAAATTATGTTGATAAAAAAAAGAATGAAAAAAAGAATACACTTACTGTGCCTTGACCTTCTTTTGAAAATAATTTCATTAATGATCTTTAAAATTTTTTGTGGCACACCTAAGACGCTCTCACAACACACCAGTGTGCACCAGTTTCACTCTGAGGCACTGCAAAGCTAAACTCATCACACTTTCCACCTGGCATGCTCCTTTCTTTTATTTCCTATCTGCATGGATGTCCACATGCCTTTCTCTTCTGCTTTCTATTCCCCTACATGGAATCAATCAGGCACTAAGTCCTAGTGTTTTTTCTAATGCATGGAGTCTCTCAAATTTGGTTTCCTCCATCCCCTCTAAATTGTCATTTTCTCATACATGTCTTTTTTACAGTCCTTTAAAGCCCAGAGGCTGCATCTAGTGTCACTGTACCCCCAGAATTTTTTACTACCTGGTTTTCTTTATGTGAATGAATGAATGAACACTATCAGAACACAGAAAAGGGGCCACTCTCTGAAGAAGTAAAAAAAAGGGCACCACAGTTGAGGTGATGCTTTAGCTGGTCTTTGATGGTCAAGGGAAAAGGGTCAGGGTAAGAAATGAGGATGATATTTCAGGACTCAGAAGAGCATGAGCTTTTCTGGGAGTATGGCTGAGGACAGGCGACAGCTGAGCAAGTGACAAGAGATGAACCCGAGGAAGGCAACTGGAATCTAAACATAAGGAACTTGGAGCTCCCACTGGTGGTCTTGGATTTAATTCTGGAAGCAACAGGGAATCAGAAAATGTTTTTAAGCAAAGAAGTAGCATCACTTGATTGGTTTTGAAGAAAGACAACTCTCCAACAGACAGATAGCAATGGGATAAAACTAGTGGCAGAGAGGGTGGTGAGGGTCAGAAGTGTGAATGGAGAGAAGGGGACAGATTGTGAGGTATTTTAAAGGCACAAAACCAAACGTGGTTATGTAATCCCAAGAGTGGGATTACATTAACAAAAATTCAAAGTTAATTTGGTGAGACTAATAAAATCTTTTTTTCTGTTTCTTAATTAAAACACCATACATATTAAAACTGAAAAGATACAAATAACTCCATATCAATTGAACAAATACCCAGGGGAATATTTTAGTTCCAGTGTTTAGACTTTTTCCAGGCAAAATTATGTACAATCCCAGAGGGCCGCAGGAACCGGATGTCCTCCAAGCACATGACAAATACTATTAGCTTTGGTAGGATCAAAGGTCAGGAAAAGGAAAACAAAGTCCAAACATCAACTAAAACAACCAAACATCAAACAATTGGATTGTTCAAATAATATTAGTGGGGAATATCAAAACTAGGGCTTACAAAGCAATCAATAGTGGATGTAGAGAAAAAACTCGATTTCTATCTGGGGCCACTGTCTGTGTGGAGTTTGCATGTGTGGGTTTTCTCCAGATACTCTGGTTATCTCTCACATCCCAGAGAAGTGCATGTCTGGTGAACTGGCATGTCTACATACATGGTCTCAGTCTGAGTGGTGGGGAGGAGGTGAGTGTAGCCTGCAATGGAATGGCCCACTGTCTAGTATGGGGACTCTCCTGTTGCCTTGGGCTGCTAGCCACCTGCAACCCTGAACTGGAATTAGAAGGTAAACAATTACCTTACAGTTTTTATTAATCTTTCTTAAGTGCATGTATAGTTCACATATATTTCAGTTTTAATATTAGAAGTTTTTTGGTCTTTATTTAGAATTTTGGTAATTTTTTGTAACCAGAAACATGCCATAGGAACTTAACTCCTGTTTATCAATTAGCCTCTGGTAAAATTGCTTTCCTTACACATCATTTCATTTAAAGTTGCAGTTCCAAGAACATGTCAGTGACACAAAGTGAGGATTCACTATCCTTAAAAAAATTATACAAAATAAAAAGAGACCTGAGATAAACTATGACAAAATTCAGAGGACTATAATTTCTTACTGGCAATGGTAGAGATGAAGAAATTTAAAAGAAGTGTCCTGAGAGTTAGACCTTAAAGTAAGTATGTAGTAATTTCATTTGCTGAGCTAAGGGGAAGTCCTCTTCAGAAAAAGGGAACAAAGACAGAGGTGGGAAAATCTGGGGAGCATTAAAGAAACAGCCAGGGAATTCAGGTTGACTGGCTCATTGGGTATATGAACAGAAATAATGGAAATTATAATTAAGAATGTAGTACAGAGCCAGTGATAGACCACAGATGCACCACACTAAGCAATCTGTACTTCAGAGACTCAGTAGATATAGGCTGAACAAAAACATGATATGTTCAGCCCTGTGCTTCCAGAAGAGTAACCTGGCAAGGGTACATACAATGCAGTGAATGGGTGGGAGCAAGGTAAACAATTGCTGAGTGAAATTAGGGTCAGGTCAATAGGGACAGAAAAGAAACAGGAAAGAAACCACTGAAGCAAAGAAAAAGAAAGAAGTACATGGAGCTCAATAGGATTGGAATTGAAAAAGACTCAGGAAGGAACCCAACCAGGAGCTAATTTATAATGAGATTGCAATGGAGCCAGAAAGGTTCTAATCTCAGGTTGGTATTTGTGGTAAAGCCAACCAGACCAGTTTTTCTGCTAAGTCTCATCTCTGCAAGGCCCCTAGAAATGCAGCAGCTGTCCTGCAGAGAGAGGGCAGGGAAGGTGGAGAAAAGGAAAGATCCCAGGTCTTTGGTGATGCTATTGGATCACTGAATTAACCAATCATGGGATCTGGGCTATATGCTAAAATGTTATAATAAATTTTCATTATTATTTTCAAAAACTCAAAGTTCATGACTTTTTTGTGTACTCAGTAATGTGAGAGCAGCAGCAGAGAAATCATATGGTGATCCCCAGAATTGGAGATTTGCAGAGAAGTAAAATAGGACATGGAGAACAAAGTCTGTTGATCTATCAAGAACTGAACATGAATGGCAAAATGAAAGGTCAATGTGAGGAGGAAGATGAAGCCAGTGTGGTATGTCAAGGCAGTAGCTGGAGTAAGGAGCTATTGCAGTGAGAATAAAGCCAAAATCCAGTAGGAGAGGAGACAGAGAAGAGGTGAAACCATAACTGGCTGTGATCTAAGATCAGTGCAGATAAGGGGCAGTTTCCAATATTGAGCAGGTCTGAGGTGTGTGGTTGTACCTGTTAAGAGCAAGAGCATCCTAGAAACAAAGTTCCCTAAGGCCAGAGACCAGAGATCTCTGAACTCAGGGAATGGAACACCAGATAAAGTGTTCAGGTTCATAAAGATGATAGGAGAAAGAGATGGAGTCAGCAAAAGTGAACTCTTCATGGGGTGAGAAGTGAGCAGAACTGCAAGTTGAATATTAGATAGAAAAGGTGGAATATACAAAAACAGAATGGAGTTCAAAACAAAAGTTCTTGAGAGACGATGAACAAGCAAGAGTCCAAGTGTGATAGTGGGAAGCAGGAAATGTGTTGGCCCCTGCTCCTCACTCTGAGAGCCAGAGAAAGTGGAAGAAATGACCATGAGTGACGAATTTGGCTCAGGAACTTGTAACTTAGAGCAAAGCCAAGATTGAGTTTTGGCAAGAGTGCAGGGAAATGCTAAGGGAGAAGTTAAAGAATGTGAGATTTGTGTAACTAATGGAATATTTGAGCATAGTTGGAAGGCAGGGTTAGGAAGAAAAAAGAGATGGAAGGCAAGGATGGAGCTGAAATCTACACACAGGCAGCAGAGGCACCAGAGGGTGGACATGTGGACCTCAAGGGACCACATTTAAAGAGAGCACTGTTGATGGTGGGCAATTGTATTCCTTACCAGACAGACAAAAAAAGAGGCGTTGATAGGTGAAAACAGGGCTGGGAGAATAAACTAAGAGGAATTTTGATAGTTTAACACCCCGAAGGATTTTTTTAAAAAAAACTTATAGAAGAATTTAGAAGCAGGCAGACCTAGACCTGGGTCATCATTAAAATGGAATTTAAGATACCTACCTTGCAGGGATTTTAATAAAATTTAGAGCTATCTATGCAAAACAACTGGTAGTGTAATGGGCATTTAGTGGACACTCATTAGTGTAGAGTGTTACTCTATTAGCACAGCCAGCTTCTGAGCTTCTCAGCCTGCCAGGGCAAACAGCCTCTGATGGGGCAGCTCAGATGAGGATAAGTGGAAGGGCTAAGGGCTAAGAGTTTTCCCCAACAGCATGCCTCCCAAAGAACACACTTATTAGAGAATAAAGGCACTGCCTCAGCAATGAAAAAGAGCAAACATTTTGAAGTAAACTCTGCCTTAATTCCATAGCCCTGAGTTTAAAAAGACTTGAAGAGGAACTACACATACGTGTTTGTAGAGACAAAGTCTGTGCTATTTTGTTTACTCAATGAGTGAGCCTATTATCAGTACTCCCAAATTAGTTCTAATTATCAGATAAAAGTAATGTGGCTATTCTAAAAAAATCAACTAATATAAAAAGTCTAAATAGTAAGTAATAATTTTTTTTAACTTTATAAAGGAGATTTTTTTTCCTGACTGAAAGTAATACATGCTTAAAATAAATTACAGGACTTGTTTAAATTTTCACATAGCTTTTCACAGTACATAATAGGTCCATGCCAAGGGTTTCCAAATTTAAATATCTAGCCCCAGCCTTTCCATTGAGGTTTAAGCTGTCTCTCTGATAGCTACCCTTTGATATCTATCAGGCAGCACAAACTTACAAGATCAGAAAGAACTCTTGGAGCCAGAGCAAGACAGTGGACCAGAATGATCATTCAGCTGAGCTGTCCTAGAAGGACTAGAGAAAAAGAGAGAACCCAGCCATACCTGGTGCCAGGACTTTACCCAGAGTCATAGCTCAGGAAGCACAGAAAGGACTTGGTGAGCTGGATGCAGCATATGATTCAGAGCGGTAGAAATCTGATGAATTAGGCAAGTGATTGACATTGGCTGGGGTCAGCTGGCCCCACACGGAGATCTGGGATAGGAGGAAGCTTTTCCAGAGTTTTCAGTTGTTGGGGGAAGCTGTGCATTGAGTGGAAAACTTGGAAGAGTGGGCAGACTTGAACGCTATACAGCAACCAGATTTGAATGCCAGTGGGAGTGGATTTGCCACAGATGTGGTGGCTAGCAAAGCAGCCATACTGAGAAGGTCTCGAGGCCAAGGAGAAGCCACTGTGGGAAGGTTGTGAGAAGGTCTTAGCAGGGGCCTAAAGCACAGCCTTCTTAATTCTGCCTGCTGGGATCAGAACTCCACTCCTGGGACAGGTGGAGGGACTCCCACATCCCACAGGGAACTGAAGTCAGGAGGGCCTGTAAGACCTTCTACTGAAGGATTCTTGTGGGCTTTAAGATCACAACCCGGAAGGGTCTTAGTGCTGAGGAAACAATCAGGCAATCACCAAAGGCAACTAAGTTTGGAATAAGGACCATAGAGGTTTCTGGTTGTGCTCTCTGTCTCCTAAGAAAACCAAGGCACCACCTAGTGTCCCAGCGACATATGTTGTCATCAAAAGCAAGGACTTCTGTTTATTTGGCCATAAGGAACAGTTTGGCTTTGCTCAGGCTGAGTCCAATTCAAGGCCTAAGACAAGGTAATCTGAAGCAAAGGAAACAGCGTGAAGGAAAAAGGAGGACAAGGAGGTCAACAAGAAGAAAGAACACATAAGGAGGAACCAACAAAAAAATTCAGGCAACATGAAAAACCAAAACCGAAGAACTCCCCCAAGGGGCCATCAGACAGCTATTATAGAAGACTCCACCTATAAAGAATTAATGGACTTGACAGAAAAGGAATTTAAAATATGGATGATAAAGACAATAAAAGGAATGGATGAGAAAATGGAAAGACAGAATCAAGTCAGATAATAGATAAGTAGAATACAGAAAAGACATGGCAGAGCTTAAGGAAATGAAGGAGACAATTAGGGTATGTAAAGATGCAGTAGAAAGCATCAAAAATATCTTAGACCATGAAGAAGAAAGAACCTCAGAGATAGACAGTAAAGTTTTTGAGTTAACCCAGGTAGTTAAAGAGGCAAAAAAGAAGACAGAGAAAGCAGAATAGGTATTTAGAGAACTATGAGACTCTATGAAGCATTCAAACATATGAATAGGAATTCCTGAAGGGGAAGAAGATTGTCCCAAAGGAATGGAAGCCCTACTGGAGATTATCATAAATGAAAACTTTCCAAGTTTTACTAAAGACCCAGACACACTCCTTTCTGATGGATATCGAACTCTGGGTCATCTCAACTCAAACAGAGCCTCTCCAAGACACATCGTAATGAGCCTGTCCAAAATTAGGACGAAAGAAAAATTCTGCAAGCAGCCCAAAGTAAGTGCCAACTGACCTACAGAGGCAGAGCCATTAGAATGATAGCAGAGTTGTCCTTCCAACCCAAAATAACATGGTCATTCACCTTCTATATTCTTAAACAAAATAATTTTCAGCCCAGAATTCTGTATCCTGCTAAACTAAGCTTCAAAATTGAGAAAGAAATCAAATCTGTTTTGGATACACAAGCACTGAGGTCATTCACCACAATAAGACCAGCCCTACAGGAAATACTTAGACCTACACTCAACACTGACCATCACAATGGACCAACAGCAAAGTATACATCCAGAAGCTAAAGTTCAAAACTTAGCTTTCACAATGCACAAAGGATAAAACAACATAACAGACTTTCACAAAATAAGGTGAATAGAACTCCACCACACTTATCAATTTCCTCACTAATATCAATGGACTGATTTCAGCACTGAAGAGCAACAGGTTGGCTGATTGGATAAAAAATCACAAGCCAGTCATATGCTGTCTCCAGAAGACACACCCAGCCTTGAAGGACAAATCAAGACTTAGGGTTAAGGAATAGAAAACAGTATTTCAAGCAAATGGGAATCAGAAGAAAGGAGGGGTTGCAATCTTATTTTCAGATACAAATGGATTCAAAGTAGCTAAAGTAAAGAAAGACAAAGATGGACACTTTACACTGGTCAAAGGAACAATACAAGAAGACATTTCAATTTTAAATATTTATGCACCCAACATAAATACTCCCTGATTTATGAAATAGACCTTTGATGGGTCTGAGCAATATGATATCCCATAACACCATAATAGTTGGGGACTTTAATACCCCTCTGACAGAACTAAACAGATCCTCTAAACAGAAACTAAACCAAGATACGAAGGACTTAAACGTGACCTTAGAACAAATGGGATTAATAAACATATACATAACACCATCCCAAAGCTAAAAAAATACACATTTTTCTTGTCAGCCCAGGGTACATACTCCAAAATCAATGACATCCTAGGATACAAATCAAACCTCAGCAAAATTAAAAGAATAGAAATTATACCTTGTATCTTCTCAGACTGCAAAGCAATAAAGGTGGAACTCGACTCCAACAAAATCATTCATCCCCACACAAAGACTTGGAAATTAAACAACCTTATGCTGAATTGGGTTCAAAGAAGAGATAAAAGAGGAAATTATTAAATTCTTCAAACATAACAACAATGAAGGCACAAGTTACCAAAACCTGTGAGGTACAGCAAAAGAAGTCTTAAGACGGAAATTTATCTCATTAGATGCCTACATTCAAAAAACAGAAAGAGAGTGCATCAACAAGCTCAAGACCATCTTATGGAATTGGAAAAAGAACAATCTAATCGCAAACCCAGCAGAAAAAAAGAAATCATCAAAATTAAATCAGATATCAATGAAATTGAAAACCAAAAAAACCATTCAGAAAATTAGTGAAACTAAAAGTTGGTTTTTCAAAAAAAATAAATAAAATTAACAAAACTTTGGCCAAATTAACTAGAAACAGAAAAGTAAAATCTCTAATAATGTCAATCAGAAACAATAAAGGGGAAATAACAACAGACGCCACAAAGATAAAAGAGATCATCTCTGAATGAAACTCTATGCCCAGAAATTTGATAATGTGGAAGAAATTGATCAATCGTGCTCTCTTTAACAGACCTGCAATCTTGCTCTCTTTAACAGACCAATTTCAAAAACTGAGATTGAAGAAACAATGAAAAATCTTCCAACAAAATAATGCCCTGGTCCAGATGTCTTCACACCAGAATTCCATCAAACCTTCAAAGAAGAACTCATATCCATACTGCAGAAATTATTCCAAAAAATTGAAAAGAAAGGAATTCTCCCCCAACATGTTCTACAAAGCAAACATCATCCTGATACCAAAAGTAGGAAGAGACCCAACTAAAAAGAACTTCAATTTCCCTAATGAATATAGATTCCAGGTACACATTAAAAAATCATTCATCATGATCAAGTAGGTTTTATCCCAGGGATGCAAGGCTGGTTCAACATACGCAAGTCCATAAATATAATTCACCATTTCAACAGAAGCAAAAACAAAGACCATCTGATCCTCTCAAGAGATGCAGAAAAAGCATTCAATAAAATTCAGCATCCTATTCTAATTAGAAAACTTAAAAATATAGGCCTAGGTGACACATTTCTTAATCTAATCAAAGCCATCTATGACAAACCCACGGCTCATATTACACTGAATGGAGTAACACTGAAATCTTTTCCACTTAGAACTGGAATAAGACAAGGTTGTCCTCTATTGCCACTAATATTCAGTATAGTGCTGGAAGTTCTGGCTAATACAATCAGGCAACAGAATAAAATAAAGGGCATCCAAATGGGTGTAGAGGAGGTCAAACTCTCCCTCTTTGCTGACAATATAATCTTATACTTAGAGAACCCCAAAGACTCAACCACAAATCTCCTGGAAGTGATCAAAAAATACAGCAACGTCTCAGGATATAAAATCAATGTCCACAAATCAGTAGCCTTTGTATATGCCAATAACAGCCAAGATGAGAAGCTAATCAAGGACACAATTCTCTTCATACTAGCTTAAAAAAAAAAAAAGAAAGAAAGAAATACCCAGGAATGTACCTAACAAAAGAGATGAAAGACCTCTACAATGAAAATTGTGAAACCCTAAGAAAATAAATAGCAGAAGATACTAACAAGTGGAAGAACATACCATGGTCATGGCTGGGAAGAACCAACATTGTTAAAATGTCTATAGTACCCAAAACAATCTACAGATTCAAAGCAATCCCTTTTGAAATACCATTATCATACTTTCAAGATTTGGAAAAATAATTCTTCATTTTGTATGGAAATGAAACCCCATATAGCCAAGGGAATTTTTAGTAATAAAAACAAAACCGGGGTATCACCCTACCAGACTTTCAGCTAAACTACAGGGCCATAGTGATCCAAACAGCATGGTATTGGCACAAAAATAGAGACACAGACATCTGGAACCAAATAACAAACCATGTAATGAAACTAACATCTCACAGCCACCTAATCTTTAATAAACCAAACAAGAACATACACTGGAGGAAAGAATCCCTGTCCAATAAATGGTGCTAGGAGAACTGGATAGCCACATGTAAAAGACTGAAACTGGACCCAAACCTTTCTCCACTCATTAAAATTGATTCAAGATGGATAAAAAATTTAAAGCTAAGGCATTAAACAATAAAAATCCTCAAAGAAAGTGTGGGAAAACACTTGAAGATATTGGCTTGGGGGAAGATTTTATGAAGAAGACTTCCATGGCAACTGCAACAACAGCAAAAATAAACAAATGGGACTCAATTAAACTGAAAAGCTTATGTATAGCTAAGGAAACAACAACCAAAGCTAACAGACAACCTTCAGAATAGTGAACTGCATAAAAGCTTAATAACTAGGATCTATAGAGAACTCAAATTAATCAACAAAAAAAGACCCAACAATCTCATCTATCACTGGGCAAGATACACGAATAGAACCTTCTCTAAAGAAGACAGACAAATGGCTAACAAATATATGAAAAAATGCTCATTGTCCTTAATCATCAGAGAAATGCAAATCAAAACCACCATGAGATATCAACTAATCCCCATGAGAATGGCCCACATCACAAAGTCTCAAAGCTGCAGATGCTGGTGTAGATGTAGAGAGAAGGGAACACTTTTACATTGCAGGTGGGACTGCAAACTAATACCTTTTTGGAAGGAAGTATGCAGAATCCTCAAAGAACTCAAAGTAGACCTCCCATTTTATCCTGCAATCCCATTACTAGCCATCTACCCAGAAGAAAAAAAAATCCTTTTATCATAAGGACATTTGCACCAGACTATTGCAGCTCAATTTTCAATCACCAAAATGTACAAACAGCCTAAATACCCACCAACCCAGGAATGGATTATTAACAAGCTGTGATATAATGTATACCATGTAATACTTACTCAGCCATTAAAAGAGATGGAGACTTTACATCTTTTGTATTAACCTGGATAGGGTAGAAAACATTTTTTTTTCTTTTTATTTGGTAAAGCATCACAAGAATGGAGAAGCAAGAATCCAATGTACTCAACTGTAATATGAAGGAAGTAGATAAGCTCATACAAAGGGGGTGGGAGGTAGGGAAATGAGTAAGTGGGAGAGGTAAGGAGGAAGGGGATGGGGGGGTCACAGTGTATGTATGACACAACTCTTGGGGGCAGGACACACTATAAGAGGGATTTTATCTAACAAATACAATCAGTGTAACCTAATTCTTTGTACTCTCAATGAATCCAAAGAATAACAAATTAATTTTTTTTAAACGAAAGAACTCTGGATATGCCTCTAGTTTATCATAAATAGCCCCACCATTTGCCCCATTATCCAAGCCCCAAATACAGGAATCATCCTTGCTTTATGTTTTTTCTTACTCTCCTACTAGCATCCATCAGCAAGTCCTGTGGTCTCTACTCTAAATTATGTCCCACAGCCATGACACTTCTCTCCTTCTCAGTCGCCACTGATCTTATCTGGGTCACCATCGCGTCTCATCTGGATCACTGGATTACTAATTTCTTATTCTCCCTAGTCCTCCACCATCCATTCTCCCTCTACCACCCAGGAACAAGGAAAAGCACAAATCATATCACATCATTTTCTTGTAAACCTTCCAATGGTCAATTGCTCTTACAATAAAATCCAAACTTTTCCTCATAGCCTAAAGGCCCACCTGGCCTCACACCTGCCCACCCTTTGCTCTCAACTGTGGTCATGCTCCCTGTGCTCCTTCACTCTGGCCACACTGGCCTTACTTCTATTCCTGGAACACATGAAACTCATCTCCACCTTTCCCTGGCTAGTCCTTCTCCTGTATTCTACTGACACAAGACCTTTACATGGGGCTTCCTCCTTTTACTTAGAGGGAAATGTTATCTCCTCAAAGAAGTCATCCCAATCTTAATTAGTACCTAGTCATTCTCTAATGCATTATACCATTTTTGTCATACTTGTTATCACTAATATATTATAAGGTAGGCACTAAATAAATGTAGAAGCTATACACAATTTTTGTTCAACAGAGTATGGTAAACACATCAGGCAGGATTGAAATGTCATCTTACTTGGGATAGTCAAGTTATCAAGGTCAACTGGAATTCACCTTCAGTTAAAAAATCTCCTGGATTGGCTCCCACCACCTTCCAAGTTGACAAAGAGAGATGGCGGTAGCTGTCCCCAAGGAAAATGCACTAATATCCCTCTATAGCTTCACAGTTTACACTTGCAGGCACTGCTGTGGATGTGAACTGCTCAGAGAAGCTGGAACTCACCTGACAAAGATCCAGATAGTGTTTCTTAAAAGCCCTGAGCAGACCTCCTGCCTCATAAGACAAAGTCGCCAACAGGGAAGCTCCAAGAAGACTTGAGGGCAAGGGAAACTTGCCCCTGGAAGGGGAAGAATATTGCTCCATCTCCTGCTCTGTACAGCCATCTCATTAACACAGACATGAACCTGTTATCACTCGTATTTTTCCTTTCAATCACCACAAACCTTGTGACAACCATGCTAAGGGTTCAAGGTGTAAAAAGAACTTGAAGGGATTTTGGAGAAGATCATAGTTCCAGGTCATGCTACAAAGTCATCACAAAGCTTTTCATATAAGAAATAGGCCTCAATTAAAAACATTTTTTGCTGATATATATCAAGAGTACATGAATATGTCAAAAACAATAAAATAGTTTATTTTATTTAAAAAACAAACAAAACCTAGGAAAGACCATAGCAGTTTTATAATCCAAACACTCTAGATTGGTAAAATGAGACCCAGAAAATTTAAATGACTTGCTCAATATATACTAGCTATTCAGAATGGTTTTAGATACATATCACCTTATCTTTTGCACATCTTTAAAGATGGAGAAACGGAAACTGATGCCCTTGCTCAGAGTTTCAGTAAAATTAACTGTATGAGGAAGTTTTTTTGGAGCCTGTCAGACATATAATTGAATTCAACAAGGTCACAATGTCCAGGGGTCAGAGGGGAACCTCCTTTTCTCATCTCACATCTTGTTACACTTTGTTTTTCTTTTCTTCTGCTACATATAATTTTTTGAGGTAAAATTCCTTCACACTGAATTTATCTTGGAAAGATTTCCCAAGAAATTAGAGTTCCAAGTTTTCCAGACATTGCAAAACAAACCCAGTACTTGCCTTTCTTTGACAAAACTTGGCAGCCTGCCTCAAAAACACATTACTCAGCATGTGCCCTCATGGCACAATTCCCAAATCCTCTATAATCTTACAAAAGCATTTTTTTTCTTTCTGAAGAAATGTTCACTTTTAGATAAGGTACCTCTATAAGCTGAACAACTATTTCCTTTTGTCAGTTAGAAAATCAACTGGAATCTAATTCATGGAGGAAGATGCCACTGCTATAAATATGCACATTTTAAATAGCCCCTAAAAATTGGAATGAATGTATCGACAATATATTTCTGACTGAATTTTTTATCTATGATAATTTGACAGTTTTATTTAACACAATTTGCATTAAATAGAATGCAAATAACATAGAAAACTTTGGATTGGGTTCTTAAGCTTTGTCATGATGTTACTCATACATGCAAAAGTCCTGGATAAGACTATTTGCTGAGTATGCAAATGGTAAATGCTCACTTGGATGAAAATTCAAAAAGTATAACAAAGAAAATAAAAATCAACTGAGATTCAGCCACCATCCAGAGAGAGAATCACTACTGTTTGGTAACCACTCTGCTGTGGTATCTTTCTATGCACATACACATAATATGTGATTTTATGCACATGGAATAGCATATACAAGTTGGTTTGTGGCCAAGTCCTTGCTAATTCTATAGTCTTCTGATGGGGGTATCTCTCTCCCCCTTTCCTGTGCCACCACTCCCTCCCCTCCTTAGCCAACAGAACATCCTAGTACACATCCTTCAATGACTCCCTCTGCATTCACACTTTCATGCCAGTAGCTGTAATTTATTAAGTGCTTACTAAGTTTGCTGATGATATTTTCCAGCCTATTTGGTACTTCGTGTTTCCTCTGCTCTTTATTTTTCTAAAGATGTGTTGTTCCTTTCGAGGGCTCCTTTCATCACCTATTTTACATCTGTCTTCTGAAAACTGAAAGCACTACTTCTTCACACAGGGGTCCCCACACCTGATGTTGCATTAGGACCTCACAGCAGTTCTATTTCTCTTCCTCCATTTCCTCTGATTTATAGCACGAGGCCACATGCAAAGGACAAGATCATTTAATAAATCATCTAAGTAGTGGATATTGGAAAATAAAGGTCACAATTATGGCTGAACAAACAGAGACTTCTTCATTATTTTTATAAAGAAGAAAATGCTCGGCAAAAATACTGACCCTGTTTAAAAAAATGTGATCAGGGCAAGTATTAATGGGCATAACCCCCGCATTCTTGCAGTGTATAACATTTAAAAACCATAAATATAATATAAACATAACATAAAATATAACATCCAATTATCTGATGGTTTACAAAGATTTGAGGGGTTCTTCTTTGGCTAAAGGAACTAAAAGAAGGAATGAAAATGCAAAGAAGGGTCATGTTGAGAACTCCATTTTTTTTAAACGTTAAACTAAATATAATGGTGATACAATTTGCTCATGAAACTCACATTAATTTAACATATTCCATATCCCAGACACTGTTAGATGTCACAGGTAAACAAGGGTGAAACAGACAAAGCTCCTGTCTTCTTTTTTTTTCTTTTTTTAATTTTTATTAAATCATAGCTGTGTACATTAATATGATCATGGGGCACCATACACTTGGTTCATAGATCGTTTGACACATTTTCATCACACTAGTTAACATAGCTTTCATAGCATTTCCTTAGTTATTTTGCTAAGACCTTTACATTCCACATTTACTAGGATTCACATGTACCCTTGTAAGATGCACCGCAGGTGTAATCCCATTAATCTCCCTCTACCTACCTCCCCCCTCCCTCCCCTCCCTTTCCCCCTTCTCCCTATTCTTAGGTTGTAACTGGGTTATAGCTTTCATGTGAAGGTCCTACAAAGCTCCTGTCTTCAATAAGCTCATAGCCGAGTGCAGCACTATCCAATAGGAAGATAATGAAAGCTGTGGGTAATATCTTTAAAAAGTAAAAATAAATGGGTGAAATTAATTTTAATACTAGTATATTTTATTTAACCAGTACATTCAAAATATTATTATTTCAATGTCATCAATATTCAAAAATTACTAACAAGATATTTTACATTTTTTTGTCATACTAAATCTTTAAAATCCAGTGTGTGCTTTATGCTTACAGCACACCTCCATTTGGACTAACCACACACTATGGTTTGAATGTTTATCACTCTGAAATTCATGGTGAAAATTAATTGCCATTATGACAGTACTAAGAAATGAGACCTCTAAGAGACCTCTAAGAGTCATGGGGTTTTGCCTTCATGAATATATTAATGCTGTCATCACAGGAGTGTGTTACTGATTGAGAGTAAGTTGTTATAAAGTGAGCCTGGACCCTCCTTCATACTTGCTCTGTTTACACAAACTCATTTGTACTTACACTTCCTACCCTGGGAAAACGCACCAAGAAAGCCCTCATCAGATGCTGGCACCATGCTCTTAGACTTTTCAGCCTCTAGAACTGTGAGAAATAAATGCCTTTCCTCTATAAATTACACAGTCTCAGGCAATCTGTTACAGCAACACAAAATTAACTAAGACATCATATTTCAATGACTCCAAGCCACATGCGGCTGGTGGCTATCATACTGGAAAGCACATATCCAACATATCTGTCAGAATAACCTAGGTTATGTTGTGTATAAACAACCTCTGAATCTCAGTGGCTTAAAGTATCAAAAATATATCTCTCACTTCAGCTGCATGTACTCAGCAGGCCAACAGGAAATGCTGGGCATTGCAGTCAATCGGGGGCTTAGGCTTCATTTCAACACATCATCACAGTTAACAGGAAGGAAAAGTGGGAGTTGAGCATTGGCTATTAAATGAATCCACCTGAAAATAACACGCATCACTTCTGCTCTCATTTCATTGGTCACAGCAAGTCACTTAGCCAAAGGTGGAAGAAAGTACAATCTTATCGTCTGCCCAGAAAGTTGAGAGCTGGAAATACTTGCTATGCACCACCAATGATTACCATATGTATTAAGTAAACACCCTGAGTTAAGCAATGTGAAACACAAGAAGAGGGATGAAAAGGTCAATAGCTGGAGCTACAACACAAGTTATAGGGTGGAGGTGATGAAAGGCTGAAGGAGTTGTGGGGAGAGCAAAGTTACTTCTGGCACCAGTGACAAGCATCCATAAATAACGCTTGCCTGGAGGACAGTCCCACCTGATTAACTCAGAGGCTAGCCTAGAAAAACCAGATATCTCATCTCTGTTAGAAGAAATTGCACTGTGCCTACCCTCTAACAACATACAGCACTATATATACTAGACTCACACACACGCTTTGAGGGTAATTCTGTGTAAATTGTCCTTTTAAACCACTCACTCTGAACTTACAACCAGTTATCAGATCATCCAGACTATTCTAAGACCTCAGAAAAGTGGTGGGGGGAGTGGTCCACAGTGACTAACTCCTGCACTGTTTTCTTTAAACCTCCATTGGAACAAGAAGTGCAGTAGAAAACCAACAGTATCCAGAACAATTTCAATTTCCTAAGCAGCACCAATGTTGTTATTGAGAGACTGCTTTTTGAGAAATAGATCATTCTGATTAGATAAAAATAATTCTGGTAGTAGAAGAATAGAACCTAAACTGGAAAGCTAAGCACCATGGTGTTAAAAGCCCTTCAATGCAGAGAAAAGGATTCTGAACTGTACTTTCTATCTTCCCAGTTTTGATTGCCTGAGGATAATGTATCTAAAGAGACTGAAATGTAGAAAGTACCCGCAAAAGGCAGCTATTCTTATTGTTATTGTCTCATTGGAGAGTCTCTGATAATTCTGTGTGATTCATTCACCTTGCTGAGAATTCTAGACTGGCCTTTTAGGGCCTCCATAGTTTCTGGGTTTTATGTGACCACTTGGGCTTAGCTCTCCCCAGGCCAGAGGTCTATCTGAAATAATCTAAATTACTTATGAAGATTAAAGAAAATAGCAGAAAACATCTTTATTTTGGGGACCCTAAAAAAGCAGAAAATAATTTCAGAGCCTTCAAAATTTGTAGCATAACATACAAAAGCAATATTTGTTTAAGTAAATTAGACTTGTATGTTATCTTGAGGTAATAGAATGTCACTGGAATAAGAAAGGAAAGACAATTAAGTTCAGTAATGGCTCACAAGAAGCTACTCAGCCAAACACCCATCACCAGCAGGAAGCTGTGAGAGATTATCAGCCATATAAGAAAAAGGTAGAAACCAAAAGTCACTCAAGATGACTATAACTTTTCTATCTTTGATGGATCAGGCCTTCGAGTTATATGAGGAAGCATATAATTTCTATCCACATTTCTCTCTTTTGAAAAAAGTAATTTACAGTACCAATGCATTATAAAATTCATCATTTAAAGAGCACTGACATTTTATTAATATTAAAAATAAGCCAAAAGAGAACATGTAATTTTTCCTCTGGGTTTCTTACCTTTTCATTTAGGACCAGGAGGCAGATGAAACTTTTCCAACTAACTTTTAAACTGTCAAGAAGATAATGAATACACACACAAGTCATGGGAGAGTCACTGAAGAAAACCTCATAGTAAATAAGCAAATGGAAAGCAGCATTCCTACCTCTGAGCAGACTAATTATTTCAGTTCTAAATAGTCAGTTTAATGTTTTCCAGTTGCCTATATGAATCTAATGATACCCAAGTCACTTTTAAATTTAGAACAACATAATCAATAAGTGAGCAGAAAGTGAATGAAACCTCTAATGTAACACAGTAGTTCTCCCACAGAGAAGAAAAGCAAGTTTTCTCCTTTTTGTTGATTAGTTTGAGTTCTCTGCAGATTCTGGTTATCAGCCCTTTGTCAGATTCATAGCATGCAAATATCTTCCCCCATTCTTTAGTTGTCTAAAGAATGTACCCTTAGCTGTGCAGAAGCTTTTTAGTTCAAGTGGGGGAGGATAGAGGGAAGACAGAGAGGGGAACAAAGAGGAGGATTGGTAAGCTCTCGCCTAATAGGCACAATGTAAGGGTATATAGTGTACCCCCTGGGTTAGGGGCTCAACTACAACTTGGACTCAACCAACAAGTGCAAACAATGTAATCTAATCATTTGTAGCCTCATATTAATCTGAAATTAAAAAAAAAAAAAAAGGAAAGGCAATTTTTTTGGTTTTTGTTTTTGTTTTCTGCAGTTTGGGGCCGGGATTGGGTCTGAACCTACCACCTCTGGTATATGGGGCCAGCGCCCTACTCCTCTGAGCCACAGGCACCACCCAGGAAAAGTAGGTTTTTATAAGCCTGCAGAGACAACTCTCACTTGGGGTTCTATTATCTCAGCAACTGTCCAACAACCTGCCCTCTAGGCTCCAAGCTGGAGCTGCAACCTCTGCTTCCACATTTGGTTCTTCCCAAGACTCTGACTTTAATCTCTCAGGCCTAGGCTATAGAAGAAATTAGTTGGAATTAGCACACAATGATGGGTGGAACAGAAGAACTCTGAGATGAATGAAAAAAACACCCAGAGATTTTTTAATCATCACAGATTAAACCACCTGTTAATCAAGGGGTCTCGCACACACAAGCCACTTACATTTTACTCTACTTTAAATGTCACAAACTGCATGGTGATCCTGGGCATTGGCAGTCTGCTCCTGGGGTAATCAAGGGGTAATGCTGGGTGATCTCCCCATTGACGCCTTCAATGATCTGTTAATACACATACCATCTTCCCTTTCACATGTACAAATGTTTAAAGGGAAAAGGAAGACAAAGACAGAGATGAAGGGTATAAACAAAATCTACAAGCTATTCTGAGGGCATAGAGTCTATTAAAATTGATTTTATCCCCTTATAAAAAAAAGTTTACTATATGCTCTGCCACATAAATTCCAAGGATAGTTCAATCACTTCTATTATTCAAATACAAATTATTTGTGTTTCTGATTATAATATAGTAACTACTTCACACAGTTACAGCCTTTATTCAAGTCCATTTATTTTCTAAAGCATAATATATTTCTTGCTATTTTCCACTCTTTACCTGAAATGAAGAAGCAAAAACTATCTCAGCCTTTATTAGCCTATCCTTATAGATGAAAAATAACCTCTGAGGTTTATAGATTGATTTCCAAAACCATCCCCACATAGAATCTATTATCTAGTGCAGGAAAAAGATGTTAACTTCCATGGATTTAGGACCTAAGCTTATTTTGTCTCTGAGTCAAATAAGACTACATTTCCTTACAGAATGGTATAATAAGCAATATTTCAAGAGTTATAGTTAGTCATTTACTAAAATTACTCCAAAAGACAGCATAGGAAGCATAAAACTTTTACTAAGTGTAATATTTCTCTTCCTGTGATTTAAAGGAAAAGGGATATGTAAGTAAACTGCACTCCAATTTGTATAAATAATCAACACACTGAAATTGGCATAATGTATTTATGATCTATGTACAAAAGACTTAATAAAAAAATAAATTAGAAAGCTACAAATCTATTCAAGATGAAAATAAGCAACTGTCTAGAGTTAATTATGACCCTAATATGTTCAAAATTAATAGAAATATTAAGGGCGGGTGGCGCCTGTGGCTCAGTCGGTAAGGCGACGGCCCCATATACCAAGGGTGGTGGGTTCAAACCCGGCCCCGGCCAAACTGCAACCAAAAAATAGCCGGGCGTTGTGGCGGGCGCCTGTAGTCCCAGCTACTCAGGAGGCTGAGGCAAGAGAATGGCTTAAGCCCAGGAGTTGGAGGTTGCTGTGAGCTGTGTGAGGCCACGGCACTCTACCGAGGGCCATAAAGTAAGACTCTGTCTCTACAAAAAAAAGAAAAAAAAAGAAAAGAAATATTAAGGGAAAGTAATAGGAAATGTTCTAAAATTAAAAATTTAGAGTCAAGTCTATGCCTCCCAAACAGTAACTAACATTAGACATTACATGGAGGGACCTGGAACATATTCTCCTGAGTAAAGTATCTCAAGAATGGACAAAAAATTATCCAATGTACTCAGTACTTCTGTGAAACCAACTTATATTTACTCATACTTTCTTATGAAAGATAGAATACAACTACAGGATGAAGGAGAGAAATTGAGTGGGAAAGGGGGGGGAGGTTTTTTGGAGGGTAAAAGGCAGGACCACACCTATGGAGCATATTGCAAGGGTACAAGTCAAATCTCTCAAGTGTAGAACATAAATGTCCTAACATAATAATCAAGTAAATGAGGTGAAATCTATGTTGATTGATTTGATGTAAGCACGTCAGATTGTATCAAAAAATCAACACATTTACCCCATATATGCATAAATGTATTCATGATCTATGTGTATATGACTTGATAAAAAAAAGAAAAACTTATTCTCTTTCTCTGTCTTCTCACAAGAATCCAAATATCAATGAAAAAACTTTGGACACAAATATCAATATTCAAATATACACTCTGGGAAAAGAAACATCAAAAATGTTCTTACTGAAATGTAATACAGCAGATATTTAAAGCTAACACATTTATGGCTATTATAAACCATTATTGATTGGGATTATTAAGGAGTAATCAAATGCTAAGTTCCAAAATAAAATTTGGAAACATTCCAGAATACCTCTAAAATTATGTGTCCTATGGAACATAAATTTATAATCAAATATTGTTTGCTAAGAAACTGGCAGTGATTCTAACATGCCCAAATTACTTCTAGAGAAATCATAATAATGTTATACATCTGAAATACATTTTTGAAACACAAAAGTAGAGCAAACCATATGCCTGATGGAATTATTTTCAAGGTCCTAAAGGATGGATTAGATAGATATAAATAATGGCCAAAGACATGTTAACGAGAAAGGATGTGGCTCTACCAGCCATCCTGCAGCAGTCTGTAAAGCAAGTCTTGATCCTCTAAAGCCTCTCTATTACTGTTCCATTTTCCCCTCTTCTATTTTCAGAAATACAAGACCCCTGGGTTTCATCTTTTCCACCAGTTCCCCCATCAAAATGTATTTGCAGATGGCTCTAATATCACCACTTTGTTCCTGTGTCAATTTAGGCCATGTGTTGTTACTCTCAGTCTCTGCTCTATGAACTCTCTTTCCTATTATGATATAAAAAGTCTTTGTCCTGGTTGAAGTAATCTCAGCATTTGGGGAACAACTGAGGATGTAATGAGGTTACATAAATTGAAATAAAACAGTGCTACATGTGTACCATGGAGTACTATTCAGCCATAAGAAAAGATGGAGACGTGGGTGGCTCAAGGAGTAGGGCGCTGGCCCATATTCCGGAGGTGGCAAGTTCAAACATGGCTCTGGCCAAAAACTGCAACAACAAGAGAGAGAGAGAAAGAAAGAAAAGAAAAGAAAAGATATAATGGAGACGTTATATCTTTTAAGTTTACAGAGTTGAAACCCATTCTTCTTAGTAAAGTATCTCAAGAATGGAAAACAAAATCCAATGTACTCAGTACTAACATAAAACCAATATATAGACAACTACACGCCCACACGAATGATTAAACACAAATATAGTCTAGCAAGGGGGAGGGGAGGGAGAAGGGGAAGGGTAGGGTGGGCAATTGGAGGGAAGAGGGTGGGCAATTGGCAGGATCTCACCTAATGTGCAAAATGTGAGGGTGTTCAGCATGGCCCCTGGGTGAGGGGCTTAAGTACAACTTGAACTTTATCTTAGAATCGAAAACAATGAAACATAAAAATTTGTACCCTCATATTAATTTGAAAGAAAAAAATACATATTCCTAGTAAACTGCCCATTCTATTTTTCTATAAAGCCAACCTTGCTATAGGGAAGGTAACTCTAACATTTGAAACTGCTTCATGAACTAATTCAATACTAAGCAAAATTACCAGGTTCTATTCTTACATCAATGTTCCTGTATTTTTTCATCTTGTAACCCCTTTCAGTAACTAATGAACCCAGTTCACAATTTCTATTATCTCCTGCCAAAAAAAAAGTATGCAGGAGTACAAAAGCATCCTTTTATTAATTCAAAAGAAGGCAGTGATCTGAGGAGACCCGACAAGGCAGCTCTGGGAAAGGTGATAAACCGCACATATACAATGAAGAGACAACTCCATTTTCCAGTCTAAGCCCAGACATTCATTGTGTTTCAGAAATCCTAGTTCTCCCTTTGTCACTTATAATGAGGAAGGTGGAGACGCCACAGATGTTTAGTACCTAGCAAGGCAAGAGTCAAAAACTCCAACTCCTACAGCGGCTCTGAAGTGCACAGAAATAAGTGCAATGGAGTGGTGGGATCTGGGAGGTTGCAAACCCCTCCTACGGTGACATCTGTGACTCAGCTACACTGTGGCCATGCAATGTTGCCAGCTCACTAGTTGTTTTGTTTTTTTCTCAAGAAATCAGAAATAAAGATTTTAATGTAAACTTGGTAACAGCTACTAGTAATTCAAAATTTTAAAAATACTGGGTGGGAAAACTCTAGGTGAACTGAATTAAAGCCACCAGTTTTCAAGGTGTCCCATTCTGTGCCTCTATAATAAAGGTATGATCACCTGGCTCAATCCCTGGTGATCTTACCATGAGATTTACGAGGATTCAGAGGAGTTGAGTGATGTGATGGATAATTTTATGAGTCAATTTGGAGGGTATTCTTGGATTAATGTTTAAATCAGTAAACTCTGGGTAAAGCAAATTGCCCTCTATAATGTGGGTGGGTCTCATCCAATCAATGGAAGACCTAAATAAAACCAAAAGAGCAGCCTCCCCAACCAAAGGGAATTCCCCACTCTGGGGGACTGAGGTGGGTGGATTGCCTGGCTCAGGAGTTCAAGACCAGCCTAAACTAGAAGGAGACCCTATCTCTAAAACTAGCCCGGTGTGGTGGCAGGCTCCTGTAGTCCCAGCTACTCAGGAAGCTGAGCGGCAAGAGGATCTCTTTAGCTCAAGAGTTTGAGATTGTTATGAGCTATGATGCCACAGCATTCTACCAAGGGTGACAAAGACTCTGTCTCAAAAAAAAAAAAAAAAAAAGACCTGAGACAGCACATACAAGGTGATAATTCTCAGAATGTAGCTTCAGGACTGCAGAATCATGTAGGTGCTTATTTGTATGCAGATTCCTAGGCCTAGTCCAGATCTATTGAATAGAGCTCTCTAGTACTGGGGCCCAGGAATCTGCATCTTGGAAGCTCCCCAAAATGATTTTATGCACACTAAAGTTTGAGAATTCTGTAGTAATTAAGATTACTATATAGCAATATAGTAATACTATAACAATATAGATTAGTGGCTAGGAGAATAGAATCTGAAGTCGAATTGCCTGGATTTGAAGACCAACTCCACCACTTATTAGCTCCAATGGTTGAAAGTAGAGTGCACTTCACATCCTACATCATCACTGTGATGAGAGGACTGAATGAGGTGAGGGTGTAAACACACATAATTAGCATTTAGTAAATAGTAGGGATTATTATTAAACTCTCCTGCCATGGGTGGTCTGCACTTTCAGGATTGTGCTAACTGAAATTTATACTGGCGATCATAGTGGCTGGCACTTTAAGATCCTGAAATACAGCAAAGATAGCTGTGGTATATACTGTGTGATTTATATTACACAAATTCTTTGTAATTTGCTTTAGAAAGGAGACTAGAAATAATATGGACACACGGGCTCGACACCCATGCTTAATGGTTAGGGCGCTAGCTACATACACTGAGGCAGGTGGGTTCGAACCCTGCCCAGGCCTGCTAAACAACAATGACAACTACAACAACAACAAAAAATAGCCAGGCATTGTGACAGGCACCTATAGTCCCAGCTACTTGGAAGGCTGAGGTGAGAGAATCGCTTAAGCCAAAGAGTTTGAGGTTACTGTGAGCTGTGATGCCACAGCACTCTACTGAGGGCAACATAGTGAGACTCTGTCTCAAAAAAACAGATATAGATATAGATATGGACACACACATCAAAAAAAAGTCTAATTCATTCATCTTTCAATTTTTTGCCCCACACACTCTAACCAGAGAGTTGTTATCAGTGCATAAACTAAAACTGCACCAATATAGAAGCTGCCAGGCAAGGGAAAGTGTAAGAGAGAAAACTAAGAGAGGTCAAAATTATGATAGTCTTTTTGATCATTTAAAACTAGATATAAACTTGGGATCACTTTGCATTTGAATTTGAAAAGATTAAAATTACTCTTCTTTTTTTTTTTTGAGACAGAGTCTCACTGTGTCACCCTCGGTAGAGTGCTATGGCGTCACAGTTCACAGCAACCTCAAACTCTTGGACTTAAGTGATTCTCTTGCCTCAGCCTCCCGAGTAGCTGGGACTACAGGCACCCATCATAACACCTGGTTATTTTTTGGGTTGCATTTGTCATTGTTGTTTTAGCAGGCCCAGGCCAGGCTTGAACCTGCTACCTTTGGTGTATGTGGCTGGCGCCCTACTCACTGAGCTACAGGCACCAAGTCTAAAATTAGTCTTTTGATAGAGTGGATCTGCTTTAGGACAAATTAAACATGAGAAATCATTTTGTAGATCTTATATGATAAAATTAAATAATTGAAAGTGAAAAATAAAAATAAGGGAGCCAACAATTATCACTGAACTTAGAAGGAATATGCCCAAGAAAATAATCATGTGAGCAAAATAAGATTTGGGGCATTAGCTTTGTCAGATTTAGAGCTTGAAGCAGGATGAGGGGCTCTCCAGGAAGGACTGATCTGTCAGAAAGAGGCTGATGGGCCAAGAGTGGGGTAGCTGGTTCCTGTCTGAGAGAATTAGCAAACTGAGAACTACATCCAGGACTGCAAAAACAGCTGTTAAATAGTTAAGGGCAGACTAGCACATTACATATGCCCAATACCATAGAACCCACCCACTTCACATTAGTTAAATGTTTCTAAATCAAAGAAAGAAGTAGGAATAAATAAGTTACAAAAGAAGATATTTCACCAAAACCCTTCATCCACTGGCCCACTTGACCAGCAGTTACTATGTAGAAAGGTCAGTCCTTTCAACCTACTGTTCAAAGGAAAAAACAAAATAAAAAAAAAGATATAGGGCCCTACCATCAAAAGTTATAATCTAGTAAAAGGATATAATACAAGAACATATACACAAGAAATAATAATAACACATTATAATAAATATAATGCTTTAAGTAAGTTCCAGTATTCTAGCAGAGTTCAAGGAAGGAAAGATTACTCTTAACAGAAGTGAACTGGAAAGAACGAATGAAGTTAAAAGTTTGTAAAAAGCCCTAAACAGTTGGGCTTGCCTTGATCATAAGCAGGAAGGACAATAATATATAAAGTGGCGCAAGCAAATGCCTATGAAAGGAAGAATAGAGGATAGCTCAGTAAAGCAAGTGAGTAGTCAAACTGACCAAGGCATAGAGCTCTGGCTAGAGGGTTAGTAGGACAAGGCAAGAATCCCATCAGACAAGGACTTTTCCTTCAAAGCTGCAGTGTTTGGGTTTTACTTGCTAGGCAGTAGGAAGCCACTGAAGGCTTTGACCCAATCATATCTGGGTTTGATCTATTTGATGAGTGTCTGCAAACCCGTATTTACAAAAAGGTCAAAGCTGGGAGAAAAGCTAGCAGACTCCTACAATAATCCAGAATAGTGGCAATGAATGCCCAAACTGAGGTCATGGTTCAGGAATGGGAAAGAAAAGATTAACACAAGTGGCACCTCTTCCTAAAATGTGTCATGTTCTAGTACTAATTAGTATACACACCGCTGAGAAAATGAATACCTATCATGCCTACTGAATTAGAAACATTTTCCAATCCCAGTATGGTAATTCTTCACATACCATCTTCGAATTCTTCCAACACTCCTCAAATGTTTCCTTTCAAAGAGAAAATTTCTTTTCATACTTTTAGCTTCTAAATTAAAATAAATCACCATTATCACTGATTGTTGGTTCCTGGGTTCTGTCAGAGGTTCTTCCCTAACTGCCTTGAAAAGGATGAGCAAAGATAGTCAGAAATAGTGGGCATCCCCAGAATGCTAAAAATGGCCCCTGCCATTAATGAGCTTAAATATAAAATTCAGAGAAGTCTGTAGCTACCTCACTTACAAAGCTCCTCTTTTCTGAATATACTCACACTTCAGTAAACAAGCACCTTCAAAATTATTCCTCTCAAATGCCCCACACATTTCATGCCACCATATTATTATAAATTACCATATAGTTCTTGACACCATTAAGATGCTTGCTCATGAAAGAAACCACAGACGCTGAAACTCAATAGAGATTAAAATCTCTGATCATTGTGAAGGAAACAGGAGACAAGCCATCTCAGAAACTCAGCCTGAGGCTCTCTGCAGGCCTTCCTATCTTTAATTTCTATCCTAAGACAACAAATGACATAATTATAGTCAGTTTTCTTGTATTTCCAAAATGTTTTGTGATCAAACACCAAGAAGCACATCTCTAATTCTTTAGCACTCAATAATTCCCAGCTTTTAAAGTTGAAATGAAACCTACACATCATTTCACTCAATCACCTCATTCTAAGGCCAAGAAAAATGAAGGTCAAGAATCCACCGCTGGGGCGGCACGTGTGGCTCAAAGGAGTAGGGCGCTGGCCCCATGTGCTGGAGTGGCATGTTCAAACCCAGCCCCAGCCAAAAAAAAACTGCAAAAAAAAAAAGAACCTACTGCTGGTACGGAGAAATGTAGGTCTTTTCAGCATGAAGTTCTTTCCATTGCCCTCCATAACCGTCTTTCATGAGTCTTTAGTTCTAAAAATCTACATACCCAAACAATAGGATGTCAGCTCCAGAATTATATACTGGGTAACAGTCAAGGTAGGAAAATAAGAAAGCCATGCACACACAGGGAAAAATTACTTCAGCTTTGACCAGTCATGGAGATGTGCATTGTTTCCAGATTGTACACCAGTAAAAATTTACGTAGATTTATTCCACTATCACATTGACATCTACTTAGAAAGCTAGCAAAAATTGGGCAACATTTTTTTCCAAAAAATTCTGGACTGCACAGAACATTATTTAAAACACTTAGAAAAGATAATAAAAACACAATAAAAAATTAAAAAATATTTTTATTTGTATAATTTAATTTAGTAGGAGAATATTAATCCCAATGCTTCTAAAATTGAGTAAATTATGACCATTACTGATATATTCATACATAAGTAAGTGTATGATTCTGATCCACTTAGAACTTTCAGGTCTGAACTATCTCTGATATGCCTCTAGGAATCAGAATCGTAAGAAATCACTAAAAGACCCATAGGTTCTCAGTCAATAACCATTTTAAGGTCACATGTAATAATTTCCATTTGCCCCAAGGTATTAACCTCTGATCAAAAATGACAGACAAGCAAAACCTGCACTCAGTCTGTGTATCATTATTTAGTGATTCTTGGTTGATAGCAAGACCTTCCACAGCTCCCATGTGAGCTGCCAGAGGCGGTCTGTTCCCTGGGATTACCATGGCAACCACTGGCCACACCCTACCTAAACACAGGTAAGGAGATAACTCCAACAGGCAAGGAGCTCAGTTTGAAGGAAGCAGTACTGAGTGTCTTCTGGGCTTATCAGATTGTGTAGCAGAAGATTTTGAAGATTACATAACAGATAAAAGAAGTCTCAGAAAATCTCAGATAAAAGAAGTCTCAGTGAAGCTGATTTGTATCCCTCCCTCAGCCATAAGACCTTAGCCACGTTGCCTAACTTGGTTGGTTTTCCCCACTGTAAAGTGAAAATAACAATACCCCTACTTCACAACATTGTCCTGAAGATTGAATTCCATGAGACACAGAGTGAAAGCAGCAGCTGTGTCCAGCACAGAGCAGGTCTCTTACAAACAGCACCCATCATATCACATGAATGATGCAGGGCCCACAACAGCAAATACGTGAGGTAAAATATTATTATAATTACTAAATATTTCAATATTGTTATGCTCTGAGAGGCTCTGAGAAAAGAGTGTCAACATCAACAAATATAATGGTTTCTACTGCTGCTTCCACAAAAACGTTTCCTCCTCTTCTTACTACTTACCTGAAATTCACAACTAATTCACACCAGTGAATTAAAAGGTAAGTACTAACTGAAAAGATCAACAAAGTAAGCCATTGTACATGAATTTCACTTCAGCACAGAGCTGTTCATCAAATTCTTCAGCTGATCACCAGCAGAGTACTGACTGGGACTGGGAAGGTTTCAGACAGGTAAAGAGTCGAGAGCGTGTCCCTTGATTTCCTGAAATAGCACTTTCCTGGACATCCAGGGAATCCCACAGAAAGGAAGAGAGTCTGTTGGGAAATGAGAAGATTATAAAAAAACTTACGCCACTGGATTATGTAGCCAATAAACAGTCTCCAGTGTGTACTCTGAGACTGTCCCCACTCAGGTTTGAAAAAGGACCTGTGTGCTCACTTGGGGACACAGTGACAGAGTCCTATCAGTCCCAGTAAATTAATCATGAATAATCATTGCAATAAGTTTTGACAACTATCCTGACTAATCAGTCTTTTCTGATTAGTTTTGGTTTCCTGATTTGCCTTGTAAGTCATTAACTATTCATCAGAAGACAATCAGTCACTCAGTCAACAGGATTTCTACCTAGAACACAAACAATCAGGTTAGAGTGTTATTAACCTCAGAATTACTGTGATGCCAACAATCTAGCCTTTAGTGAAACATCTTTTCTACCAGCAGGACTTTTGTTGTCATTGTTAAGTGACAGAAATCCAGCTCAGATTAGTTTAAGCAAAATGAAAACATAAACCCTGAAGTGTCCTATGTTACAAGGGACCAATACCCACAATGCAGGAAGGATGCCTCTCTCAGAGGCCTGACCTTCTTACTGAAGCCTGGCTTCCTCCTCTGGGCACAAGTTGGCTATCAGAAGCCCCTGGGTTTCAGGCAGGGCACAGTGGCTCACGCCTATAAACCTAGCACTCTGGGAGGCTGAGGCAGGTGGATCACCTGGGCTCAGGAGTTTGAGACCAGCCTGAGCAAGTGTGAAACCCCGTCTCTACTAAAAATAGAAAATTAGGTGGGTGTCATGATGGGGGCCTATAGCCCCAGTTACTCGAGAGGCTGAGACATAAGGATCGCTTGAGCCCAAGAGTTCGAGCTTGCTGTGAGCCATGATGATGCCACGGCACTCTATCAAGGACAACAGAGTGAGACTCTGTCTCAAAAAAAAAAAAAAAGAAAAAGAGAAGTTCCTGGGTTTCAAATCTCATAAATTCCATAGCCAAGAGGAACTACTGAAAATTTCAGAGAAAGCACCAGATTGAGGCAGGAACCCACCCTTGACCAGTCCATTGTGGCCCTGGTAAGAGAGCAGATGAGAGTAGGAAAGTCAATGTCCTATAAAAAAGGCAATAACCTCTGGCAGGTCAAGCTGTTCCCAGAGAAAGGAACACTGTCTCCAGAAGAGAGGCTGGGGGAAGGGTTGGATAGACAACAATTGCAGACCACTATACGTATTTATACGCATTTTTTATTTCAAATATCAGAGTGGTATAAAAGTATGTGTTCATTTTATAACTACACCATGGGCTATAAATTTTATAAATTTTATAGCCATTCAAGTCATGTAACCTATTGTATCTCTGACCTTCTCAGCCCACTATTTATTCCCACCATGCCCATCTCCAGCCTCTTGGCTAGAACACAACAAACCTCAAAGTAGCAACTTTACAGGAGGGAATGCATTACAGTGATTTCACAACCATGCTTCTCCTGTCTAGAGCAGCCCTCAGGCAAGAATTATGTTCTTGCTATTCTAGGTGTCTAAGTTTGGCCTCAGATAACCTAAGAAGTTTTTGCAATGTAGTTTTATTACTGGAAACAACTTCATTATGGGAGACTATTAAGCAATTATAATAGTGAAGTCAAAAGGTTATTAACCACATATAAACCACATTCCTATTTTACAATTCTGCCTGCTTATATTTAGCAAATTCTTTAGTAGCAAAATAGACTCACCAAAAATATTAAAAAATGTTTTAAATTCTAATGTACCACATATTAGCATTTCTAAGTACAAGGTGGCCATAAAGTTCATGTGCAATTTAAAATTGCACATGAACTTTATGGCCACCCTGTATTTCCTCCAAAAATACGTGTGCCAAGTTTGCTGTTTTCAATGGACAGTACTTCCAAAGCACTGGTTCTGAAGGTTACAATACGGCTAATAGTAAATCTTTTGTTGCCTTTGTCCTCTCTTCAGTGAAGTGATCCTTTAATATTACTTGATATGCCATTATCCTTTCCTGTTTAAATCTGTCTGTTCATGCAGCATATGATCTTTGAAAAACGAATTCCCCACCCTTGCTTGTGCTCAGGACAACAACATCCCAGAATGTTACTCATGCCTGACCTACCTTCCAGAGGACTGGTGGGTGCAGGTACTGGATGGGGTACCACAGACCCCCATCTGTGGAACTGAGAATTGGTGTCCCACGGGCCAAGGAAGTGAGAAAAGAAGAACCAGATCCAAAACAAAGAATGGTCGGACAAAGGAGACTGCACACGTCAGAAGCACCAGTGGAGAGTCCCCAGAAATCACTTTAAAAGAGAGAGAAGACCCTAAATTTTAACAGGAGAAATCATCTTTGCTATCCAAAATGTTTACAATGTAAGTATCAGATGAATTTGGAGTTGCCCACCAAAGCCTTGCACAACATTTCTAAGGATTCCTTAGGTGCACAGGGGGTGTGGTGGAAGCAGAGTTCACATTCTCAAAGTCATCTCATCCCTACAGCCACAGCCCTCTCTGTTTCCACTATCAGACTGGACGTGAAGCACAGACTCTGAGTTCCTCACCCATAAAGGCCACTCACCCAGGCATCCACGGATATAAGAGACTTTGTCAATTATTTAAAAGAAGGCACGAAAGGAGTTTACATGGCAGGAAACAATTTCAAACTGAACACTGAACATCTCCTTTCTTAAATTATCTTTTGGCCATCCTACAACAAAGTTATTTCTACAGGTCCCTTCACTCAGCTTTGTGGCATCTGCAAGCTCCTCTCTCCTTTCTCTATTTACCTCTTAGAAAGAGAAAATGAATTCCCCTCCTTATTTCAGGGTGTCAGTTTGGCCTCCTCTGCCAACTTGGTTCTAGCCTCCAATTTGTTCTTCAATTTCATGTTGTATCCCTAATTGATCATCAAGGTGTTTTCACACCTTGATGGGTTTTTTTCCGCCCTTAAGAACTTGAGTGACAGTTGTTAAGACCATGTGCTTAACTTCTACCCCCATTACACGAGACTGAAGTGGAATCATTGGTCCCTGAATGGAGCTGACAAGGAGGAATGAGTGTGTGTCTCTCGTTCATTATTAAGGGGTGCAGCAGCCTGGACTATGGAGAGGCCCCCACCTGTTCATCACAAGTTTGGACAGCTGAATACAGTCCAGAAGCAATTCTCAGCAGTGTCTCTGCTCTCTATATGTGGAACTGATTCTGCTTTCTAGAAACAAATTCTGACTTTTAGTTCATCAGAAAAGACATTCATAGATAGGCATTGATCATCTTTGAAATCTCAGGTACATCTTCTATGATCATAGCTAGAATATTCCACACTGTCCCAAGCTGGCTTACAGAAGTTCTTGCCCTGGTCTCTGAACTCTGCAGAGCCCTGACACACAGAGAAGCATCAAAACTTTCTGTGAGGCCAGGTCCCACGTCTGGTCTGAGTCTGCTGAACACACCCAGATTACACTGGTTCATAAAGAAGAGCAAACAGACACTCAGAGGGACTAGAAACCTAAAGGAGCCTTAGATCCTACTGACCGCCCCGAATAACACAGAGAACACAACACTGTCTATACCAAAAACCTTCTGCCCTTTTGGATTCAGTGGATTCATTTTATAATCAAATACTTAATGATAATAATTAAGGCATAATCTTTAACCAATGGATAGTCAATGTCTCCTATGCAATGTGATCTGAATACACATCTCTCATCAAAATAAATTGGATTGATATATAAAAGTGACTTCCCTCATTCAGTCTCTCAATAAATATACTCTGAGTGCCCACCATGTACCACCAGCTTAAGCTCGCCAGTTTAAAATTCTACAAGGCTCCTGTGCTAATTATATTCACCCATTTAAAGAGACACACATTGTAGACGAGATTACATTCTCCAAAATACATGTGAAGTCAACATGAAAAATAACGCAACCCAATCATAGCTATCTGTCACAACAGGCCTGTCGAAGGAGCAAGGCATCTGTCCACCCTCAGTCCCTCTTCCTTTCCCCAAAAACAACCTGGTTCTTTGCTGTTCCATAAAGGCATCTTAGAGATATTAAATACAAAATAAAATATTTTCATTTCTCCATGAACCTGTTTCTACTCCCAGTGTTTTCAGTTCCTGGTGTCACCTCCACTCAGTTGAAAGGCGACCTTAGAGTCATCTTTGCATCCACTGGCTCTCTCTCACTTCTCATGTCCAATCCATTCACAAGTCTTTTCTGTTCTACCCCCAAACCCCATCTACCATCCTGTATCCCTTCCTCACCATTCCCACCACATAAACTAAGCAACATCACTTTTAACATGGACAATTCTGACATTTTCCAACTGGTCTCTTCATTCATCCTTAACCCCTTTCAAAATCCATTCTCTGTAGATGTCCTTTTTATAAAATGACCTTTTCCCGTTTGGCTATATACCCAGCAGCAGGACTGATGGATCAAACAGTAGGTCTCCTTTAAGATCTTTCAGGTATTTCCATACAATTTTCCATACGGGTTGTACTAGTTTGCAGTGTATAAGAGTTCCTTTCCACATCCATGCCAGCATCCGTTGTTTTGGGACTTTTTAATATGAGCCATTCTCATTAGAGGTAGGTGATATCTCTACATGCTTTTAATTTGCACTTCCCTAATGATTAGAGGCTCAGCATGTTTTCATGAGTTTGTTGGCCAACAGTATATCTTCCTTTGAAAAGTTTCTGTTCATATCTTTTGCCTACTTTTTCATGGGATTATTTGGTTGTTTCTTGTTGATTTGCTTGAGTTCTTTGCAGATTCTGGTTATCAATCCTTTATCAGATGTACAGCATGTGAATATTTTCTCCCATTCTGTGGGTGGTCTATCAGCCCTTTTAATTGTGTTCTTGGCTGTGCAGAAGCTTTTTAATTTGATCAGGTTCCATTTATTTATTTTTATTGTTGCTGAGATTGCTTTTGGGGTCTTCTTCATGAATTCTTTGCCTAAGTCAATATCCATTTAGAGTTTTTCCAATATTTTCTTCTAGTATTCTTATACTTTCCTGCCTTAGGTTTAAGTCTTTTATCCATCATGAGTTAATTTTTCTAAGTAGTGAGAGATGCAGATCCTATTTCAGTCTTTTATATGTGGCTATCCAGTTTTCCCAGCATCATTTGTTGAACAGAGATTCTTTTCCCCCAATGTATGTTTTTATTTGTTTTGTAAGTTCTCAATTAGAATATGAGGATGATTTCATCTCTGGGTTCTCTTTTCTGATCCATGGGTCTATGTCTCTGTTTCTATGCCTGTACCATGCTGTTTCACTTATTATAGCCTTATAGTATAGCTTAGTCTGGCAAGGTGATACCTCCCACTTTGTTCTTATTACATAAGGTGACTATTCAGGATCTTTTCTGCTTCCATATGAAGTGTTCAACTATTTTCTCTAGATCTGCAAAGAATGGCATGAGTATTTCCATGGGAATTGCATTGAATCTATAAATCACTTTGGGTAGTATAGCCATTTTAACAATGTTGATTTTGCCAATCCATGAACAGAAAAAGCATTTGACAAAATTCAGCACCCTTTCATAAGAACACACAACAAGGGGCGGCGCCTGTGGCTCAGTCAGAAGGGCGCGGGCCCCATATACCAAGGGTGGTGGGTTCAAACCCGGCCCCAGCTGAACTGTAACCAAAAAAAAAAAAAATAGCTGGGCGTTGTGGCGGGCGTCTGTAGTCCCAGCTACTCGGGAGGCTGAGGCAAGAAAATCACTTAAGCCCAGGAGTTGGAGGTTGCTGTGAGCTGTGTGATGCCACGGCACTCTACCGATGGCCATAAAGTGAGACTGCCTCTACAAAAAAAAAAAAAAAGAACACACAACAAAATCAGCATAGATAGGACATTCCTCAAAATTATAAAGGCAATATATAATAAACCTACAGCCAACGTCATACATGAATTGAACCAGGAAAAATTCAAAGCATTTCTACCCAGAACTGGAACCAGGCAAGATTGCCCACTTTACCACTTTTACTCAGCATAGTGCTGGAAGTTCATGCCAGAGCAATTCAGCAAGAGAAGGAAATCAAGGGGGTCCGCCTGGGGAAAGAAGAGATGAAATCATCATTCTTTGTTGGTGATACGATCTCACAACTAGAAAACTCTCAAGACTCAACTAAGAGGTTCCTGGAATTGATAAATTCAGCAAAGTTTCAGGATACAAAAATCAATGTACACAAATTAGTAGCTTTTATATACACCAACAATAATCAAGGTAAGAATCAAATCAAAGATGTAATAATTTTTGCAGTAGCAACAAAGAAAATAAAATACAAAGGAGGTGATAAAACTCTATACAGAGAATTATGAAACACTGAGGAAAGAAACTGCAGAAGATGTAAACGGATGGAAAAATACACCTTCCTCTTTGATTTTATCTGGTCTGACTGCCTCCTTCATTCATTACACTGCAGCCTCACAAACCTCTTTGCTTTCTCCAAATTTCTCTGCTTTGTCTAGAATGACTCTCACCATTCCCAACCTCGACTCCCACCACTGTTCATCTTCTAAACATTGGGTCATTCTCAGCATTCAGGTCTCTACCCAAACATCTCTTCTCTGGAGAGGATTTCCAGGACTATCATGTACCTGACTTGCATGGTTTGCAAAGCATAGTCTCCAGGGCAGCTGTAGCACCCAAAAACTTGTTTTCCAAGCCCTTACTGAATCAGAAACTCTGGAAATGTGGCCAAAAATTTGTATTTTAATAAGTCCTCCAGGTAATTGTGACACACTCTGAAGTTTGGGAAGCACTATTTTATACACACACACACACACACACACACAGTGCATATGTATATATTTATCTAAGCACCTCCACTCTTTACTATCACCTGATTTATGTTCATCATAGCAGCCATCTGAATTTTTTATTGTTAAAATTTTTAAATGGCACATAACCATTGTACATATTTATGGTTGTACATATACATACATAACCAATGTATCATGTTATGCCATGACACATAGTAATGTATAGTGATAAGATCAGGTGTCATATCTATCCTCTCAAACATTTATCATTTCTTTGTGTTGGGAACATTCAATGTCCTCCTCCTAGCTATTTGAAACTACATCTTATTGTTAACTATAGTCATCCTACAGCAGTATAGAACATTAGAACTCCTATCTACCTAGCTATAATTTTAACAAATCTATTTGTTTTTTAAATGATCAATCCCCTCAAAAAATAAAATTATCTGTCACCATTCCCCTAAAAGATGTGCTTCATGAAAACTTATATTCACTCCTATATCCCCAATGAGTAGAATATCTGATACCCAGTAAGTACTCAATAAATATTTACTGAATCAATGAACCCATAAACAAACCAGTCAACTCCCCTTTCCTCCAGAAGCCCTAAGAGTTCATTTTGTTTTACTTTGTTTTCCTCTATAGTCACAGCTCCTGAGGAACATGTGCACAAGGATAGAAGATCCCAGAAATCAATATCAAAACCTGACCAGATGGCCACACACCAGCCAACTCTGGTTTTTTCAGAAGGAAGGCTTTTAAAATGTTGAATATGCTTGGCTTATGTGAATGTGAAGTAATTGCTACCTGTGACTAATGCAGTTGGAAGGCCTCATTAAATCACAGGTAACCGACCAAGGCATTTTTTTCCAAGGAAACAAATGTGCAGGAAAGTTGAACTCAACAGGGAATCTTGAAAGCAGGTCAAAGGCCAAGATAATCCTATACACAAAAGACATTCTCCCTTGACTCAGAAATGGTAGTTATCTGTTCATACAGCTTCCCGCCTTCCTCTAGTATTCCCACTTCCAATAAATGAAAAATGTCATTATTTTAAATCTCTTTAAATTATTGTGAGGTCTTTCCTTGACATTTGTAAGTTTTTTTCCTATGAATGGCCTGTTTGTATAGTTTTCCTTTAGGCTGTTTGCCTTTTTCCAATTGAATAGTAATAAAACTATCTATTATATGTGCTGTCATTTTTCCCTATTAATTCTTTATTGTGGTTACAACAGTCAGGAGTTAAAATTTTACTTAGTCAAATATATCCATCATGTACTTTAAGGTTTGATTTTTCATGTCAATAAATAGAAAAATCCTATCTACTCCAAATATATAAGAATATTCACCCATATCTCTTACCAAAAATTCTATGGCTTTCTCTTTTTTGTTGTTGTTAGGTTTAAATCTTTATCTAGAGCTCCTTTTGGAATAAAGGTTGGAGGAAATGTTCTAGTTTTTATTTTCTTCCAAATTAACACTCTCATTCGGAAAACTCTGTAACCTCAGCATTTAGCATAGTAAAATTGGACACAGTTGACACTCAATTTATATTTGTTAAATTATCAAAAGAATGACAAAGCTACGAAATAGCTGTGGCTCACACTTAATAACATATTCCAATAAAATGTGTATACATGTATGACTTCAACATGATATTAATGTATATTAATGAAAATGTCAATAAGTAACCTGTGTTGGACAGGTAATATCCCATGCTAATTTGGTCATCACTTCTGCCAACAGAAACAATTACTGCTTAGTGACCTCTTATTATGCCTTTCACACTATAACAACATGAAATATATTAACTCAATCCTCAAAATGGAGTTTCTAGGCCTATCTTAATTTTACAGATGAAAATAGTGAGGCAGCAAGAGATGAAGAAACTTGCTCAAGACCCCACAATTAGCAATTAGCGAACCAGCAGTCTGGGACCAGAGCACTAGGGCTCCTGTGCCTTTACCTCTATGCTATCCTGTCTTGAAGAACACTGCACAGACCAGAAAAAACAACAGGTTGTTTGTGCTATTAACAACTAAAAGGTGCATACATTTTATGAAGACATTCTGTATTCTAATTTTGTGTTTGCAATCTGAAAATTGAGTAAGTATGCTCCCATTCCCACTATCACTCATCTCCAAAAACAATCATACCTACCTGGAACTCAATAATGCCTCTGGCTACAATGTCAGATAAAGAACATGCAAAAGTCCAACAGAGGCAACTCAAAACTTGGTATGTCCCTCAGCTAACCCACATTCCTCTACATCTTTTAAGTTTAAAATCCCACCTTAAACTACTGTAACATCCTTATGTGACCTCATGTGGAACGTGTACATAAGAAAGCTGCACTGAATAAGTGGGTCTATATAGCAAAGTCAAATAATACTTCTCAGGATCTTGTACTGTAAGTTCAATCTTGGAAGACTTAGATGAAATTATTCAAAACACTCTTAACAATAAGGGGTATCATTGTATAATTCTAATTTTTATTTAGAAGAATGAGCAGAACTTTCAGTTTCGTGATAGCAAAGGAAAGATATTTTTGTTCACTTTTTTAAAATTCCAAAATCACAAAGATTACAGGAAAGAAAAACACAAATTCCAACTTCTGCAAAATAAAGAAATGACTGCTATCAAAGCAGATGGAGGAAACCTATCAGAGTGGAGAAGAATCAAAGCAAAGACTGCTGCCAAATTTTCTCTAAAAGTGTTCAGAAAATGGAGATCCTGGGTACTTTGGAGAATACAGGGAAGGGAAGTTTCCAAAAGGAAGGGGTATTTGGGATCTCAGTCAGTGGTAGGCTGCAGTTGGCTTGTCCTGGCCCAAAAGGGCTACTTGTTAACATCTCTTTCCGACTTTGCAGTGACCTCACATTGGTAACTTGAAATCAATGCTAGTGAAAGTATTTACACTACACAAAGTGAACATACAACAAATCAATTTTGGGTTTTTTTCAGAGCATGAGTTGCTAAACATTTACTAGCACACCACTTCTCCCACGTCCTAACCTTCACTATCCACTAAAAATCTAAGGTTTATTCCCCAGAGAAAGTGAACCTTGGGGATTTCAGACTCAGAAACAGCAAGTCACAAAGGAGGACATGTATCCTTGACAATGCTGAAGACAAAGATATTATGTGAAAATCTGTATATTGATCACTAAGTTCCTTCTACCCCAGAACATTAGCAATCCAGTTGCATTTTCCTAGCAGGAAACTGAGAATCCTTCTTGGAAGAAACTAAAACTGCCCAAGAAAAAAGGTTTGTATAGAGGAATATGTTAAGGGGGCCTCATTGAAAAATACAGCCGACCAGTCATGCTACCCTACAGTGAATTGGTCCATGAGAGCTATCCATCCCGATATACAGAGTCTAAAAGATTCTTATTCTAGATGCCCTTTCTTAACAAGTCACTACAGGACATCCCACCAAAACAAAGGAATAAACCAAGAAAGAAGAGGATATGGATTTAGGAAACAAGGAAAGAGGCAATGGGCATTCCCAGAGTTAACAGCTGTGCCTCATGCCCAGAGAGTATAGCACACCAGGCGGCACAGGGCTCCAAGAAGTAAATTAAAAATAAACTGGTAAATGATCTGACTGCTAGACCACATGGAACACTGGAATAAGAGATGTTTTGCAGGACTATTAGAAGATGTTAGGAGACTTCAACACTCAAAGAAAATTAAACAAAATGAGGCAATTACTAGATAAAAACGACAACAACAAAAGACATAAAAGGCTGTCATATAATAGATCATTCAACAGTGAACAGCACTTACATAGTCATAATAAAATAATGGAAAAAGATATAACCAAAAATTTAGACATAATTAATTACATAAGGAAGAAGCAAGGAAAGGAAGTATAAGATACAAACGAGAAAAAATCCTAATATACCCTAATAGAAAGTAATTTTTTTTTTTTTTCTGAGACAGGGTCTCACTCTGCTGGCTAGAGAGATTTCTAATTTCACTTTCTAAAGAAAATCAAAGAAAAATCTTTTCATAAGTCTCTTCATACCATCTATTTCCTACTTTGACATACCAGCCTGACTGCTGGGGGGGGATCTGATTTCATAATTATAGGAAGAAATTAGTGAGGAAGGCAGGTTTAGTGAAAAGACCAAGGGACACAAAATTTAGTGGTAAGGGAGAAATAAATGATCCTTTCTGGAAGTTTGGTGTTGAAAAGAATGAGAAACTCAATAGTAGCAGCAGTATGGGGTGAAAATAATTTTCTAGATGGGGAAATTTATGTTTGTTCAACAGTAAAGGGACAAGATGTGATTTAAAACAACAACAAAAAAAGGTAAATGGTAGTAAAAAGGGAAAGTAAAACTGGAAATAAATGAAAAGCAAATAAGGACCAATAAGCCTTGTGACCAGGGAACTCTTCCCTATGAAGTTCAAAGTTGATGACCATTTAGAGACATGTTTCTAAGGTAACAAAAGGAAATATGAGGAGCATTTCCTGGATTGCCTTAGTTTTTTAGTGAAATAAAGGACCCAGTAATCATCTGAGGGGGAAGTTAGGCTGGGAACCTTATGAGACAGGAAAGAATCAAGAATGGCTATTCTCCAAGAGAGGACTACCAAGAGTCCACGAGGTCATCCCATTGACCAGGGCAAGGCTGACTGCACCAAGATCACACAGGGAGGGGGTAAAACAGATTTCCCAGGTCTGTCCTTAGAAACTCTGATTCACTACACCAGGGTAAAACTAAGGAGTCAATTTTTAACAGACTCCCCAGGGGATCTCTATGGCTAGCTAAGTCTGAAGGCCACTGGATAGGGATTTCCAAGGAATGAACAAAAGAATTCCAAACTGGGGTAAAATCCAATGTCTTAATGAGCCATATCTATTAAATTTTGTTACATTTTCCAACAATGGAAGAAAGCAATAGAGAAAGTAGAATAGTGAGGACTAATCCACACGGTATGTGGGAATTACAGCTACATGGAGTTGCTGACCAAATCTCACCTTCTAGTTCCATAGTAAAAATTACAACCAAACCAAAGCACAAACCTCATTTCTTACTCTTTTTATTCAATCCATTCCAACCAAAGATAGACCCCTTAGTTGATAAAACCATTACTTCAGTTCATGTGGGTACTTGTGTCCCAGGTCAGTCCTTAGTTGGAAGAAAGAGAAAACATGTAATTTGGTTCCTTTCTGTGGGTACTTTGCTAGTGGACTTCTAGGGCATTCATAAGTGTTTTTAAATAAGCTATCCAAACCTATTAACACAGTGACTGTATTTTGCAATGTATAATGTCCTCCCATGTATAATGCACACCCATATTTTTGGTCTATACTTTCAGGAAAATGCCTCTCTAGAAAGTGACCAGCTTTTGGCCAGAAGACACATCTGGGGAGGGCAAACACTCCCCTGGTAAAAGTATAGATCTCACGGCCCTCCCAGGGCCTCCTACTCTGTGAAGGCTGCCCCTTCTCTCTCTCCTGCCAGTCCTTCCCTCCCCACCATGTCAGGGGCTGCTGCCTAGATGACCATACATGTGGCCAGTGAGGTGAAGTTTCTGAGGCCATTCGGCCCACAGGGAACCAGGTGGGTGCCCAGGGCCTATGCAGCCAGGACTCAGTACACGACCTGCACAGCCACAACCCACCTCACCAGCCCCACCACTGACCCATCCCTGATTATGGTACTTGGCAGATGCTGCTCTGGTCATTCCCACTTGATCCCAGATCTTCCTGGACTAGAAACGCATGTGCCCAGTGGACCACGGGCAGGCAAGGGCACAGCAGCCCTGGGAAGTCCCCGGGCTTCCCCACTCCCAAGCTGTACTACCCTGATGTATGATGTATGATATACATCCTGATTTTTCCCTCAAAATTTTGGGCAAAAAAGGTGTGCATTATACATAGCAAAATATGGTCCATGATCGCATTAATGTACACAGCTATGATTTAATAATAAAAAATAAATAAATAAATAAAAATATGGTGAGTCTAGTTTAATCTCAGCCCTTGCAATTCTTGTAATACTTTCAGCAAGACATGAGTACCCCATAACTTTAGAAGGTGATTACTGACTTTTAAAGTTAAAAGTTCATATTAGCAATCTGTGTCAGAAATCAACCAAAAGAACAAATAAAAATCAACTATTCTCCTGAAACGCTATACTTACTTAATGTACTGTAAATGATGCCTTTCTGATCTTAAATACTGCTTCTAAATCATGTGATTAAGGCTACAAAGTTCAGTCAAAATAGAAAAACCATAGTATTTAAAACTAACTTTCTGAAAACACTGAAACTGAAAATACAATCAGGGCACAATGGAAAAGCCAGTGTGACTATGTGTAACATAGCATAGTAAACAAGGCCTTCTCTCATTTAAACAATAACACTGTTTCCTGACCCAAGTTCACACTTCTTTTAAGTCCAGGGAGTGAAGAAATGTACACAGAATCAATTTAATCAAATTACAAAGGCAGCTGATCCATGGCTTTATAAAATAATCTCTGTCACATTACTGTGTTGTGGGAAGCAGCCAGCTGTTGTCAAGCCATAATGAAAAATGCCAGATAAGTGGCTTTACTTCGAAACACAGAAAATAGCCTTATTAAATAAAGGAATCTCTATCAGATTTTGATATCATCTAGGAAGGAAAGTCTAGCCTCCTTCTGAAAGCTGAAAAACATTACTTCTTTAATCAAGATATTTCCACACTAAAAGTTCTGACATTTTAGGCAACTTCATCATTGAAGCATCATTTTCTTCACTCCATTTGCTTTCTGGGTGATGTGCCCAAGTTCCTTTGAATTACATTCATTAAACAGAAAAAAAAGAAAACTATAAGCGACATACAAAATTATATCACAAAACCTATGTATGACATTTGAAACCATACTACCTTAGAAGTATTTAGCTTATTTTGTAAACCTGAATATTACATCATTAGATATACATCTTTCATTTAAAAGATGCTGTATTTCTTAAATTTTTAAAGAAAAAAATGGTGGCAAGATAAGAATATATGCTTTAATTTATACAACTAGGAAACCCATAAATTAGGGCACTGGTATTCAAATCTGGCTGCACATTAAAATCGGAAGACTTTGTAAACTAATAATATCCTCCAATGCTGATCAAATCAAATCTCTGCTGGTGATGCCTAAGCGATGGGTTTGTTGGGTTTTTTGTTTTGTTTTGTTTAAGTTACCCAGGTGATTCTACCGCAGGCAAGTTCGAGAATTCTATATAGGGCACTGAATCTCAAACTGGGAGCTTGCTGGAATCACTTGGAGGAGAGTTAAAAACATTAATACTTTGGCCCTGTTAAGGTCTGAATTGTGCTCCCTTAAAATTTGTATGCTGAGGCCCTAATCCCCAGCACCTCAGAATGTGACTGTATTTAGAGACAGGTTAAAGAAGTAAAATGTGGTTGTTAGAGTAGGCCCTACTCTGGATATGACTGGGGTGTTCTTATAAAAAAAGGACATTAGGACATAGATGGGTGGAGAGGGGAGATGAAGAAACAGGGAGAAGGGATACGAGGGCCTCCAAAGAAACCAAACCTACCAACTTACATCTTGAACTTCTACCCTCCAAAATCATGAGAAAATAAATTTCTATTGTTTAAGCCACCCAAAACTTGGTACTTTGTTATCGCAGCTCTATAGCCTAACACATGTTTCATCCCCAGAATTCTGATTTCATAAGTATGGAGGGAGACAGTCTGGATCTGGACCTTTTAAATGCTCCCCAGGTGACTCTAATGTGCACCCAGGGTTAAGAGCCACTGCTATAATGACCCTATACTCTAATTTAATGTTTTCTATTTGACATTAACTCAAGAGCAACTACTTACCCTTGGTAACATCTTTCTATCAAAACTATTAAATGGATGTAACCAGGAAATTGAATTGAAAATTAATTGTTTTATTTTATTGAGGACTTTGCTCAACTCCAGTGCATGCAAACGATCCAATTCAGACAGGCTGAAGAGCAGTGATTGGTGTACCATGAGAGGATCTTAGGTGTGTAAAATGTTTTTAAAGACCATTAATTACATTATCTTTGAAAGCAGTTCAAAGCACAGTAAGTATATTCCTTTTTTTCACTCTTTTTTGTTTTTTGGTCAACATAATATTAGTGTGCTACGGAAATTTAACTATAGGTTCAAATGTGCCATGGGATAAAAAAGGTCAAAAAACAGTGCTCCAGGCTATTGGGTTTTCACCTCTGGGTGACCAGTAGCCACACCTAGAAATCCAGTGCCTCTTTCCCTCCTCCTCCTTCTCCGATTTTACTACCATAACAGCTGGACAGTCCGCATAGCTCCAGACCACACCATGCCGCTCCTCCTCCAGAAGGCAATTGGTTTCTCATAGTGCCAGTCATCATCACTGGTATTCTTCTGTTAATTCTTTTTGGAGTTTAAATATGGTCTGTTTCTCTGTGAAAGTGTGCCACTTCTCAGAGGTTTGCTACAGTCTCAGCTTGCAGGGCTTTAAGAACAAGGCAGCCCACAGCCCTGGCAGCCACACCAGTGCTCTTTTTCTCAAATGTCTCCCCAAGAGTATGGAGAGTTCTTTCCACCCACCGCAGAGTCCCTTCCACCTCAGGCATTCCTGGAGGAGCACCCAGGAAGGCAACAGGCTCACCACTGAGTACCACATACTGGATGCGGGTTACCCCTCTATCCTATTATTCTCCTAGGGTGCTTCCAGTCCCACCTGAACAAATCCTGCCAGCTACACCAAATTTAATGTAAATGATTTGATTCTGACAGTCCTAAGAGAGTGTGAGGAACCAGGGACAAGTATGACATGCTTTTATTCAGCTCACAGCAGCAGGAGAGCAAGCATGGACAGTCCACACAAGCAGAAAGTCCTGCATACTTCTATATCCAGGGAAACAATAGTGGCAGAGTGCCAAGCAGCAGTTACATAATCATAACTTCCCTGCACACAGTTATGCCTATTCCGGCGAACTGTGGGTGAGAAAGCCCAAACGACCTTGTCTCACTCCACACCCACTTAAGAATTCCCACAGGAGACAGTGCCATTCACCCTCTCTCTCACCTCTGCTCTCACCTCCACCAGTGGAAGACATGCTTTCTTTCTTCCAGTGGTGAGATATTTGTTTCCTATCATTCATAATTCACAAATAGGACCATTCCTATAACTTGTGTTCACATAGAACTCAAACGTTCTTATTTCTATTTATCTTTTCACTTTCAATACTGCCATTTCCTTGTTGCTACTCGAGATCAATGAAAATTTTACATAATTATTTCAAACTTTGGAATGTAACAGCTATGCATTTTCTTCTTTTCCTTAAGAATGATGGAGGGGCTTCTGATTCACACAAATGTCAGATCCAATCAGGCCAACCGCCTAGTTGTTCAACCTTCAGGAAGTTAAACAAACTTACCAAGCTTCTAGGTATTCCCCTTAAAAGGACTGGATATGTGTTCCCCTTGTCCTTCCTTTGCTACCTGCCGGTTGGAGATGGTAACAAGTGGGAACTAGAGCCCAAAACAAAAAATGTTTTGAGGATGGCAGAACATTCCAAGCCGCTGAACACTCCCCGCCTAGCTTAGATACTACCCTGTTTCCCCGAAAATAAGACAGTGTCTTATTTTAAGGTGTGCTCCCAAAGATGCACTAGGTCTTATTTTCAGGGGACATCTGATCTTTCCTGTAAGTAGGTCTTATTTTCGGGGAAACGGGGTACTTGAGAGAGAATGGAATGTTTATCTTGCCTAAAACACTGGATTTAAGAAATACTACACTATATCAGCAAAGCTTGTACCACATTCTAACTTGGATTAGAAAGTGGCTATGGAGGTGAAGTTGAGAAGTTAGAGTAAATGTAAACTTTGGAAGTGCAATCAACACAAATTGATGATCCACTGAATAAAAAGGGGAGTGTCAAAGCTGGTTCCTAAGTTCCTATGAAGATAACTGCAATATTTATTCATGGAGACTAGTAGAGAAGCATAATCTAGGGAAAGATCAAGAAATTTAAATGTATAAAACCTAAGATATCTGTCAGACATAAATAAAATCACATTAGAGTTACAAGTGTGAGTCTGATGTCTAAACGAGTATGTGCCAGAGACAGCTTAGAAATGGCTTCACTATTCATCTCTAGCCTTGGTATCTTTGCCTGACCAGTCCCAGGTACAATGCACAAAGTGAGCACAGCCTCACAAATACCATCTTAAGTATTTACAAAACCAAGACGGTCATTCCAATATACAGAAAAAAAAAATCATAATTCTTTTGATTTTTCTTGATTTTATTTTATAGCCTTTCCTCTTTGGGACTAATTGACTTTAAATTCTTTAATCCTTTCAAAAGCATCTGATTGATTTCTATTTAGTCTTTTATGTTTGTTTTCAATATTCTATGTCTAAAGTTTATTTCTAAAATGGCTTTATCCAAATGACCTCTGCAACAGTTAGAGGGCAAAAAACAGCTGAAGATGCTTAAGGACTGAAATCTATAGAAGTAGCTGGTGGGGGAAATGAGACAAAAAGCCTCTACAAAATTTTATCTATCCCACTTATGATAGCTTCAAAAAATAAAATATTTAGAAATACATTTTAAGCAAAGAGGTGAAATATATATAGTAAACACTACAAAGCATTGATGAAAGAAATTGAAGAAGATACAAATAAATGGAAAGGTATCTATCCATATTCATGGATTGGAAGAATTAATACTACCCAAAGCAATCTACAGATTCAATGCAATCCCTATCAAAATTCCAATGATATTTTTCACAGAAATAGAAAGAGAATCTTAAAATTCATATGAAACTACAAAAGACCCCAAATAGCCAAAACAATCCTGAGCAAAAAGAACAAAGCTGGAGGCCTCACTTCTCTTGATTTCAAAACATACTATAGAGTGACAGTAATTAAGATGGTGTGGTATTGGCATAAAATAGCATATATAAATCAGTGGAACAGAATAGAGAGCCCAGAAACAAATCCACACATTCACATTCAACTGATCTATGTAGGTGCCAAAACCACACAATGAGGAAAAGATTGTCTTTTCAATAAATGGTGTTGGGGAAACTGGATATCTATGTGCAAAAGAATGATATGGACCCTTATCTTACAATAAATACAAAACTAAACTCGAAGTAGATTAAAGACTTAAATGTACGAGTTGAAACTATCCATAGTATGGAAACAAAAGGTAAAGCTCCATGACATTAGTCTGGAAAATGATTTTTTAGATAGGTCCTTAAAAGCACAAACGACAAAAGAAAAATATAGACAAATGGAATCACGTCAAACTTAAAAACTTCTGCACAGCAAAGGAAATAATCAACAGAGTGAAGAGACAACCTACAGAAGGAAAGAAAATATTTGTAAACCAAACATCTGATAAGGGGTTAACATCCAAAATATATCAGGAACTTAGACAATTCTACAAGAAAACAAATAACTCAATTATTTGGGCCAAAGAGCTGAATAACCATTTAATAAAAGACATACCAATGGCCAAAAGGTATATGAAGAAAAATTCAACTTCACTAACCATTCAAGAAATACAAATTAAGCCTTGATATCACATCACACCTGTTAGAATAGCTATAGGTCAAAAAGACAAAAGATAGGTGTTAGCAAGAATGTGGAAAAAAGGAAAGACCTGTACCCTATTGGTGAGAATATAAATTATTATAATACAGTAATTGTGGAAAACATTGTGGAGGTTTATCAAAATATTAATAGTAGAATTACCATACGATCCAGCAATCCCACTTCCTGGCATATATCCAAACAAAATGAAATCAGTATGTCAAGGAGATAATCTGTACTCCCATGTTCACTGCAGTATTATTCATGAGAGTCCAGATACAGAACCAACCTAAATATCCAAGAACAGATGAATGCATAAAGGAAATGTGGTAGTATGTGAGTACTACCTAGCCTAGAAAAAAGGAAATCGTGTCATTTGGGACAACACTGATGAACCTGGAAGACATTATTCTAAGTGAAATAGCCAGGAACAGAAAGACAAATGCTGCATGATCTCCTATGTGGAATCTTAGAAAGTGAAACCTACAGAAGCACAGACTACTATGGTGATTGCCAGGGGCTGGGAATAGGGGTGAGGGGTACGGGGGGAAGATTATCAAAGGGTACAAAGTTTCAGTAGAATGAAACTTTGGGAGATAATATTGTACAGCAGGGTGACTACCGTATAATATAAAGCATGGTATACTTAAAAATTGCTAAGAGATCTTAAATGTTCTCACAACAAAAAATAAGAATGTGAGGTTATATATGTATGTTAATTAGCTAGATTTAATCATTTTGAAATGTATACATACATCAAAACATTATTTTGTACACCATGAATACATACAAATTTATTTGTCAGTTATACTTTAATAAAATTTTAGCCAGAGGTCAGAATTTCAACATATGCCTCTTATCTCAAAGTACCGCATCTGAATTGAATCAAACGTCCTACGCTGCTTTTGAATATGAGAAAGAAAAAGAAAAACCTTCTGACTTGGTTGCTATGGTTACAGGAAAGGTGTTGTGAATATGGATACTTTAACTTCACAAAGTCAAAAGCGCGAACATTGATCTCCCTTTCAGCATTAATGACCACTCCACCACTACAACTGCACATTTATAAACTTCCAGAAATGCAGTCGAAGTGGATCCACTAGACATTTTATCATGTGTTACCCCCAGCGCAGGTTAGGTCCCTCGGAGTTGGACACTCCGTGGTTCTCGGCTCCTGGTGCCCGGCCCATGAAGGAGTGACCACAAATACAAAGTGATTGCAATCAACATACAGGTATTGCAGAACAAACCACACAAACCAGAGGATGAGTGTGGAGAAGCGACCCAGAGTCTGGACACACCCAGTCTGTTGAAGGCTGACTAAGCTAACTCTCCCCCTCTTGCCCCCTAAGATTGGCTGTGGCCTCCTGCCTTGGGGTAATTGGCAGGTTGGGGTTGCATAACAAAACTTCTTAAGAGACAGGTGTCTTCCCCCAACCTTTCCTGTAATCCCAAGGGGTCAAAATTTGCGGTTTCAATGATATGATAGTAGACTCAATGGGCTCAGGTCAGTAGAAGGTCACCAGGGGCTCCTCTCTATCTGTTCCGACGGGGAACAGTTCCAAGCCCTAACTTGGTTCCTACATTCTACCCTAGTCTTCCATCCTAGCACAGAGAGGAGCTGGGGCCAGGGCAGCAGTCTCGGGCCAGGGCAGCAGTCTCTTCCCAGGCCCAGTGCTCCCACCCTATCTGTCCAGGAGAAAAACTGGGGACTGAGACAGCACATCTTCCCCCTAGGTGGAAAGAAAGAAGCTTGGACTCGACACTGCGCATCTCCCGCTTCAGGCACCGCAGCCCTGGAGCGCGGGACAGGCCGTGTGTGTTGGGAGGGCAGCCGCAGTCCTGCTGGAGCAGAGCTGCTGCCGCTTTGAGGGTCTGGTCAGTGTGAGCCTGGCGGTGCTCTGGTGCAGGGCACAAGGAGGGGGGTGTCCGAGCCAGGCCGGCACCGCCCAACAGTCACACTGCTTTTTAAATTGCTGAAGAAAGCTCCTTGGAAGACAGCATTCTGTCCATTTTCAGCCTAGAAGGGATCCTAACAAAAAAACCACTTGCTGGCAAACCAAACTGTTTTTCTTGAAATACGGAAGGAGCCACAAACACATTATTTTAAAGTACTCATCTTTTAACTACAGCTGCTAATATTGAATGATAGTTGCCATAAACTCCTAAATTGGCTGAGCTACATCAGAGTTAAGTGTATGGAGCCAAAATGTTCTTCCATTTGCCTTACAGATTTCTGGAAGCGTTTCACACCATGTATCTCTGCAGCTATAACCATGTTTAACCCAGATTACTCTTCCAGGAAGTTTATTTCAGGCTCAGAAATTTAAATACTGTACCCAAAAAACCTATAGAAAAGAAAGCAAGACTTTACAAAGTCATTATGTAATAGAAGACACAGCTCAGGACAATGTATAAAGGAATGAAAAACCCTGAACTGTAGCAAGCCAAGAGCCTCCCTCCCACCCATAAGACACATCCTGATTTTAAGTCAGCCAGCAGGCCACATTCTAGTGACTTCCATCACCTGTCAGTTATCCAGGATGATAATGAACCAGAGCAAATTGTCAATTCACCAATTACACTCATTTTACCTAAACATCATGTTCTTTTCCTCAACCAATCTTTCTAAAAGATTTGCAATTAATCTATTAATCTTGTTCTTTCCTTTTCTATTAGCTATGGAGGAATTAGCATATAGAAAAGACACAAAAATCAAGTTGTAGGCAGAGAGAAAAGAAACAGAAAATAAGACAATGTAGATAATTTTCCAACTGGATAATTACTGAATAATTAAGAATCAACTAAGAAATGGTGCCCACTCCATTCCCTGAAATTTAAAAAAGTCCCTTTTCCCATAGCCTCACGTCAAGGATAATATAAATGTAGAAAACCAAAGCAGAAAGATGTATACACTTGGTCCTTGGTATCCGTGGAAGACTGACTCCAGGACCCACCCTTGGATACCAAATCCAAGGACTCTCAAGTCCCTTACATAAAATGGGATAGTACAGTGTATTAAATATCACTATGACACAAATGAGACTAAAAAATGGCTGGCCTAAAAACTATAATTGTTTATTCATTAACATAATTTAAATAATTCACTAAAGCATACAAATTAGCAATCGGAGTTTCATTTAGTTATTTGACACATGTCCATGCTAAAATATACTTGTTTTTAAAAAGTTGTAAAATTTAAAGTAGAAAGAAAAAAAAAATCACCAGAGGGGAAAATATCATCTAAACACACAAAGAAATGACTATTACTGTGTTGGCATATTTTTTCCAGATATTTTTCTAGGCACATTATTTTTACATTGTTGTGCCCTCATAATGTTGTTTCATTTACTATTGTAGCATCTAGTCTATGGACTGTCCCAAAGGTCACCATACATGCATACATAGGGACAATGGAAAATTGTAACTGAATGTACCTTTATTTGCACAATATTCTTTACAAAATCTTACAAAATATTTCTCTACTGTTGATATATAAATATAAAAGTATTTAAAATATAAAATATAATGAGTTTGTTAATTTTCCCATCTAATAGAAAAATATGTTTATGATTAATTTAATTTTGAAATTAAGCAAAAAGGAAAGACAAGGACTCATTAGTGATTTAACACTTTAAAATAGTTCAAAGATACACTACTATCATTAATATTTCATCTTATTTTTCTCATAAAAACCATTCGCCTCTTGGTTCTCTTTGAATCTTTCTGATTGCAACAGGTGAAATACCTAAATTTGCTGGTCGTTAACACTCCACCGACAGTAACTGTGGTAGATTAAACATGGGGGCCATAAATTCTTTGCTACTCTTCTCTTTGAATCTGGACTGGAGTTAGTGAATTCTTAATCAATAGAAAGCAGTTAGGATGTTCTGGGACTTCAGAGGCTAGGTCATAAGAAGGCTCACAGTGTCAGTGGAGACCTCTTAGAATGCTCACTCCTGGAACTCAGCTGCCATTTGTGAGGACAAACCACATGAAGAAGCAATGTGTAGGCACTATAATCGACAGCCTCAGGTAGTCCTAGCTAACAGTCAGCATCCATTGTCCAGCCAAATAAGAGACATGGACATCCAACCCAATCAAGCCCTCAGATAATCCCTGCCCCAGCTGTCAAATGAAGTCATATGCCATACCCCAAGGGAAAAGCACCAGATGAGCCAAGTCAACCCACAAAACCATGAGAGATGGTGATAAAATGTGATCTTAAGCCACTAAGTTTTGGTTGGCTTGCTTTGCAGCAGCTGATAACCAGAACACTTCCTACTACTCCCTTTCAAGAAAAAAAAAAATTGCCTTAAGATTCAGCAAGCACACAGGCCAATAGTAGACAAAAAATTAAGACTTGTAGTATTTCATTTATGGTATGCAATAGTGGGTTTTTGTTTATGGTAATGATTAGAAAGTAGTATTGTAGTACTGTAATAAACAAAATTAGTTTTTAAAGGCAAACAGCCAAGTATTATGTAAGTCTACGCACAGAGCATCTTTATAAAAATTCTGGAAAAATAGCTGCACTACTGTACAGATTTAGAAACCTCTCTAGCTTACTTGGATGGACTATTAGGGAGAAAAGATTCTCAGAAAGGGAAACTTCAAATGAATATACTTAAAGATAATTTTTTTAAATATCAAGTACATTAAAAATTGAGTATGAAAACTTATAAAAATGTGATGGTGAATGGCTGTGAATGACTGACACATGGGAAATACTGCACAAAGGGAATAATGTGGAAAGAGTCTAAGACAATAGGCTAGGATCAAGAAACAGAAATCTCTCATTTTGCTCAGGAGAGGCAGAAAGGCAGTGCAAACCCACAAGTGGGTTCAGCCCACACTTGACACATTCTGTTGCTCTCTGTCCTTCAGCCACCACTTATTTCTGCATCTCCACTGCAGGATTTGAGGGCAACTCTAACATCTCCCACAGGGATGGCTCCTGGGTTCTGCAGTATTACTGCCCAGTTATTGAATCTACTCATGTATTCTTTTAGAGGTTAAACAAAAATCACAATGAGCATACTGAAGTTTAACAAATTATTTCCCATGCTGTGAGCAGAAAGTTTACATGTGTTAGACAGCAGACAAGTAAGGATTCATAAAGATGAGATGGAAAACAGAACCCCTAAAAGACAAACAAAAGCCATAACTAACAGACGACATAGTTGGAGCAGAAGGCAAGATTACCTTGAAAGTAAGACCAAGGCCTGGTGCAGTGGTTCATGCCTATACTCCCAGCACTTTGGGAGGCTGAAGTGGTAGGACTGCTTGAGCCCAGGAGTTCAAGACCAGCCTGGGAAACATGGAGAGATGCCACTTCTACAAAAACTAGAAAAATTAGCCAGGCATGTTGATGGGCACCGATAGTCTTGGGGACCTGGGAGGCAGAGATGAGAGAACTGCTTGAGTCCAGTAGTTTGAGAGTTCAAGATTGCAGTGTTCCATGATAATACCTTGTGCTCCGGCCTGAGTGACAGAGGGGGACCTTGTATCTAACAAAAAAAAAAAAAAAAAAAACAGATTTCATTCAAAATGTGGGATCCAGAAGAAAAGACAGATGTATTAGAAAAAGAGTGACTTTAAATATTATACTTAAGAGCATTTGAAACTTAAGACAAATCAGGCCATCCTATATAATAGAAGAGAGATTGAAATGAGAAGAGTTAATTATAAAGGTGTGGGAAGGTTTGATAGGAGGCTTTGCTGTCAAAGAACTGAGAAAGTTAAGTGTTAGTGAGTGAGTGAAGGGAGAAAAGTTGTAAGTACAACTACCCTGTTTCCCTGAAAATAAGACAGTGTCCTATTTTAAGGTGTGCTCCCAAAGATGCACTAGGTCTTATTTTCAGGGGACATCTGATCTTTCCTATAAGTAGGTCTTATTTTCGGAGGATGTCTTATTTTCGGGGAAACAGGGTAGTAGGCCATTAACATTTGGATGGGCCTCCTTGGGCTTTTGTAAATGCCACAGCAGCGTATGCTTACCTCATAAAACATATACCTGAGAAGAGGTGGGTATGGGCTTTCTCCTTGGCTGTGGGTGGCTCCAGCAGACCAGCCCTGCATTCTCAATGTCATATTTATGATTTGAAAGAATTATAAATCACCACACTAAAAGCTTAAAGTTTATTTCCAAATACTAGAAACTGAAAATGGTATCTCTGGGAAAGCCAAGAGTCTACTGTATTCACTTGGGAAGAACTTTCTTCCTGGAAGCTGACTGTTGGATGACTAACTAAGCAATCCACTGACTAAAATTGAACCACTCCACCCAAAAGCTAAGCTGATTTTTTTTTTTTTTTTGGCTAACCAAATTTTTTAAACTTTTCCAATATACTCCCATAGCATATAAACAAATCCTATTTATTTTAAATAATTTACTTTATCACCTCTACAAATGCTAATTTTTTTCTTAAATACTTGCAAGTTTTCAGAGTGGGAAACTGCATGTGTTCTTGATACTTTCCTATCCAGTACGTTCGTAAATTAGAGATTATTAAAAATAACACTATTGGACAATTAATGATAATTAATGGCACAGTGGAGGTGGGTGAAGGGGAGAGCAGAGAGAGAAAGAAGGAGGTGGGTGGGGGAAAGGAAGAGCAGAGAGAGGGAAGGCGGGAGAGGGGTGGGGCCTTGGTGTGTGACACACCTTTTGGGGGCAAGACACAATTGTAAGAGGGACTTTACCTAACAAATGCAATCAGTGTGACCTGGTTTCTTGTACCCTCAATGAATCCCCAACAATTAAAAAAAAAAAGAAAAGAGAGGGAGGGGGGTGGGGCCTTGGTGTGTGTCACACTTTATGGGGACAAGACATGATTGCAAGAGGGACTTTACCTAACAATTGCAATCAGTGTAACCTGGCTTATTGTACCCTCAATGAATCCCCAACAATAAAAAAAAGAAAAGAAAAGAAAAGAATAACACTACTTACAAAAGTCCATCAGGAAAAGTTAAGAAGGATTCTTAACCTTTGTATTTATAAGCTACTTTTTCCATCTTAAAAAAAAGGCCAAAATATTATGATACATTAGGTCTTTCTGCCCTCATTTATTCAGCAAATTAGTAGGGAGACCAAGAGCTAGATATCTGTTTTCCCTTCACTTTATTCTAGGTCAGAGTCTAGATCCTGCCCAATTATTATGAATACTCTAAATATTTAATCCTTAAATACTCAGAGTTTTCCGTCAACCACTTAGATCCTCAGAATATAATGAATACTGTTATACTCATGACCCCAAAGCTGAGATGTTGAACTGAGCTGGCGTCTGCGCCATGCTAACAAGCCAGCCTTCATCATGCCTAGCAGTGAGGCTCTGGAGCCAGTCCCAGCTCTGTGAGACCTTCATTAAATCAGTTGAGCCCTCAACGCTTCACTTCCCTGGTCTGTAATAATAGTATTGCTCATGGGGTGGTTATGAGGATTAAATAGAGTGATATGTGTAAAATACTTAGTATAATGCATGGCAGAGTAAGCACTGTAGAAATTTTAGATACTACTGTTTTTGTTGTTGTTATTAGGATTTACCACAATTCAAACTTACTCAAATCTAAAAGGGAATCTATCAGAGCTTCCTCCATTGTCAATACTAATGGGAGGCTCACCTGAAAAGATGCCTGTGTATTGTGAGATAACCTCTTTCAATCACCCAGCACTTAAGAATTCCTCAATCAACCTGCCCTTGTCTCCATCTGTGCCCAGAATCCTGCCAGATAGGAGTTATTCCTCTGGGCATAGCCCAAATGCAAAATGAAAAACTAAAGAAACATGAAATATAAAAACTGTGGCTCGGCGCCTGTGGCTCAAGCTAAGGCGCCAGCCACATACACCTGAGCTGGCAGGTTCGAATCCAGCCCAGGCCCGCCAAACAACAATGATGGCTGCAACCAAAAAATAGCCGGGCATTGTGGCGGGCGCCTGCAGAGGCAGAATTGCTTGAGCCCAGGAGTTAGAGGTTGCTGTGAGCTGTGATGCCACAGTACTCTACCCATACCCAGGGCGACAGCTTGAGGCTAAGTCTCAAAAAAACAAACAAAAAAAAACTGTAACATGAGTTTGCCTACAAAAGTGTTAAACAGTGAGATACCAACTACAGATTTGTGAAAATTCTGACAAAAGAAAGATCAACATATGTATGAACAGGAGAAGTCAGCTGATATTTTAGAAAAGATACATAATTTCTATTGGACCTTAAGCGCAAAGAAGTGCATTCCAGATGGAAGACATAAGTGCGATCGAAGGTGCAGAGGTGGGATAAGAGTAGAGGTTGCATAGAAATTAAGTGATAGTAATAGATCTTGGTGGGCATGTGCAGGTATGTTTCTCCAAGCATAAAGTAGAGGAATGCTAGTTACTTATTAAAATTTTATTTATGTTTTCCAACTTTCATGTTTTTATTTAATTAAATGACATTGCCTTTATTAGATGCTTATATCTGTTACACTTAAGTGTGAGTGCGTTTTTTTGCACGCCAGTGCTTACAATCAAAGCATACATTTTTTTACCATGGCTAGCAATATTTCACTCCCAAACTTTGAAAATAAACCCAGTTAATAAAGGTGCCTCTTGTTACTCTATTTCATAGATTCTATGCCATTATAAATAACATTCAGCAACATTCACCTATTATGATAGGTGCCTAACATAACCTGAGTGGTTTAACATCATTCAATATAAACCAAATTTTCAAAAGAAACACAGTTATAGCTGCATAACAGTGTCTTGGTCAATGATGGACTGCATATACAATGGTAGTCCCATAAGATTATAAAACTATATTTTTATTGTGCCTTTTCTGTTTCTTTTCCTTTTTATTTTCATTTTTTGAGACAAAGTCTCACTCTGTTGCCCTGGGTAGAATATCATGGCATCATTATAGCTCACAGCAACCTCAAACTCCGGGGTTCAAGCAATCCTCCAGCCTCAGCCTTCTTCTCAAGTAGCTGGGACTACAGGCACCAGCCACAACATCCAGCTAATTTTTCTATTTTTAGTAGACCAGGTCTCACTCTTGCTCAGGCTGGTCTTGAACTCCTGAGCTCAAGCAATCCACTGGCCTCAGCCTCAGAATGCCAGGATAATAGGCATAAGCCACCATGCCCAGCCTTTACTGCGCCTTTTTATATACACAAATATTAGCCATTGCCTACAGTATTCAATATAAAAACACCCTGCACAAGTTTGAAGCCTAGGAGCAATAGGATATACCATATGGCCTAGGTGTGAGGCAGGCTCCAGTGCCTAGGTATGTGTCAGTAGAATCTGATGTTCACATAACAAAACTGCCTCACAACACATTTCTCAAAAAGTATCCTTGTCGTTAAGCAACACATGAATGTACAATCACTAGGTACTAAAGGCATAAATGCACCTACGATTTCATCTCCATAGCCTTTCTCATTGATCTGGGAAATTTAGCTGCTCATAAATCAAAATATGAAAGGCATTCATGCTTTAATTTGCAAAGAACATTAAATTGGCTGGCAAATAATGCTGGATATTTGCCCACTTTTTCAAAACAGCTGCAACAAATTTATAGAAAATATGCCAACTCATTCCCTTAGTTCTAGATATATTCTTTTAGAGAAAACAAGACCACTGTATCTTTTTGCTCCGGACACTGTAATTATAATCATTTGAGTAAGCAAAATGTGAGTAAATGTAGGTAGTTTTTGCATACTTCATTGTAAACATGCCCTATGTTGCAATCTTTTCCTTAATTTCAATTGTTCATTTACCAGAAATGTTATAATAAAGTACAGTAACCATTTGGTTAATGATAAAGAAAAGGTTAGCAGGGTGGCGCCTGAGGCTCAAGGAGTAGGGCACTGGCCCCATATACCAGAGGTGGCAGGTTCAAACCTGGCCATGGCCAAAAACTACAAAAAAAAAAAAAAAAAATGAAAACAATGATAAAGAAAAGGTTATCTTTTCAAAAGAGCTAGAAAAATAGTAACAATTTCCAATTACAAAAAAAGAAATCTCAGCCTTCTTCAGGCTTCTGCCTGTCACTGACTTAGCATCTCACACTATATTGTAATGTCCAGTATCTTCATGTTTCACAAACTGCTCAACATCAAAAGCACTGGGGAGAAAGATGATACAAGCAAGTCTTCCAGGGAGCATTCTGAGACACTCTGTGGGACAGCTGTACCTTTGATATTCCCCGTAAGACTACCTGTATTATTCTGAACAGCAATATCTTCAACATACCATATTCAAAAGTTTAATTGGAGGGACCAATTTTGCACTGCAGTGCCAAAAAGACTAATGGATAAATAAGAATTCAGCTATTATTGACTTTGTCCCAAAGGATGGAATATACTGACTTATTTAATCCTTATATAAACATTATTATTATTATTATCCCCATTTTCCAGATAAGGAAGTCAAAGCACAAAGAAGTTAAGGGACTTGCCCAAGATCACAAAACAAATATATGGTGTAGCCAGGATTCAAGCTCAAGCAATCTGATTTAAGAACTTGTCCCTTTTTACTTCCAGAGCCTTAACACAAAGAAAGTTTATTTCTCATTCATGGTAAAAATGCAACAGAGGTCATCAAGGGGGTCTGCTCTCCATGGTCATCAGGAATCGGGGATACAGAAGCCCCATTTGGACATACATTTCCTTACTCAGGAAGACAGGAAAAGGAAATGCAGCAAATCTACCAGCCTTTAAAATTTCCTCCTGGAAGGACTATAAGTCATTTCCTCTCTTATTTTATTGGTCATTACAAATCACATGGCTAACTTCAATGGGGGTGAGAAATATAATCTTACCATGTGCTGGGAAGGCAGAAAAACAAAATATTTTGGAACAGAACCAATAAAGGAAGTCAGTGAATGGTAGTTTCAAAGACAAAGAGCACATCAGTAGACTTGGCAAGGTAGAGCTTCCAAGAACTACCTCAATATTTTTTAGTTATATGGATGGAGCTGGAATATATTCTTCTTAGTAAAGTATCTCAAGAATGGAAGAAAAAGTACCCAATGTACTCAGCCCTACTATGAAACTAATTTATGGCTTTCACCATGAAAGCTATAACCCAGTTATAACCTAAGAATAGGGGGAAAGGGAAAAGGGAGGGGAGGGAGGGGAGGTGGGCGGAGGGAGGATGATTGGTGGGATTACATCTGCGGTGCATCTTACACAGGTATGTGTGAAATTTAGTAAATGTAGAATGTAAATTTCTTAACACAGTAACTAAGAAAATGCCAGGAAGGCTATATTAACCAGTGTGATGAAAATGTGTCAAATGGTCTATAAAACCAGTGTATGGTGCCCCATGATCGCATTAATGTACACAGCTATGATTTAATAATAAAAAATAAATAAATAAAAATATTTTTTAGTTATGGTAAAAATGTCACTATTCATTTCCATATTCTTCATCTATAAATGTGTCTGATCATTGGATTCTTCTTTAAACTGGTTATAGCATCTGCCTTTTTCCTTCATTATGAAGTAAAGTCTTTAACACTGTAATCATCTTTGTATCTTTATGTGAGTCATGATTTTACCGGTTAGTAATTATCTTTGAACTGATTATTTTTATAATAATCAGTTCCTATTTACTTCACACTTGGTTTCCACCATTTAAATCTCACATATATGGTACATTTTTTACACTTAGTGAACAATTAGTGATACATAATTATTAACTAAATAATATTCTATATATTTAGTTATATATAACTAAAATAATATTCTGTCCAGCTTTCTCTAATTTTTTCCTCGTGTCTTTTATTTGCTCCAGGATCCCATCCAGGTTACCACATGACCATTAGTGGACATGCCTTCTGCTCAGGCTTTCTCTTTGCCCTGGAAAGTTTCTGTGCTTTCATTGTTTTTGATGACCTTGATAATTTTGAGATGTGCTGGTCAAATACTTCGCAGAATGTCCCTCAGAGGAAATTTTTCTGATGTTTTTCTCATGATCAGACTAGAGCTTGGGGTTTTGAGTTTGGGGTTCTGAGGAGGAAGACAGCAGAAGTAAAATGCTATCTTTATCACATGATGTCAGGAATATGTACTTTCAAGTGATTTCTCACTGTTGAGGTTAACTTTGATCACCTAGCCAGTTTTTGTCAGGTTTCTTCACTGTACATTTATGGTAACCCCCATTTATATACGATGGACTCATGGGCATATTTTATTGGAGAGAATAAAGTTCTACTTTATTTTATTACTCAAACAGTCCCAGTGTTGGCCATTGGGAGCCAACACTGGAACTCCTTGACATAACCCATCATTGTGGATTTGGTTTTTTGTTATTCTTGTTTTTATTGTTTTGTTTGTTAGTTTGGTTTTTTGTTTGTTTTTTTGTTCATTTGTTTGAGACAGAGTCTCATTGTGTCTCCTTGGGTAGAGTACATAGATCATAGATCACAGCAACTTCAAACTCTTGGACTTGAGCAATCCTTTTGCCTTAGCCTCCCAAATATCTGGGACTATATACAGGTGTGCACCACTATGCCTGGCTAGTTTTTCTTTTTTTTTTGCAGTTTTGGGCCGGCGCTGGGTTTGAACCCACCACCTCCGGCATATGGGGCTGGTGCCCTATTCCTTTGAGCCACAGGTGCTGCCTGCTAGTTTTTCTATTTTTAGTAGAGATGGGGTCTTGCTCTTGCTCAAGCTGGTCTCAAACTCCTGAGTTCGAGCGATCCTCCCGCCTCAGCCTCCCAATGTTTTATTTTGAGCACTTCCTTACTCTCTGCCACTACAAAATACAATGGGCCTATCTTTGTATTTTCTTTCCAGTCCCAGAATCATCCACTTCTCCAAGGAACCCTGCTTCCTTTCACTAGAGAATGGTATTAGAAACCAAGATCTGGGCCCTGGGTATACTTACTGCTACCAGAGAATCATTGTTTCTAGGCCCTCTCAGCTGACAGGGCAAATAAACAGATATGTGTATACTAAACCTCATGTATCTATAAACATTTCTTTATGTGTCCATCTTTATCTATACTAAGCTAAATATGAGTTCATAGTGATGTCTCAGGCTCTAATCCATTACCACATGAATCATATCTATAAATACTTACTCCAACACATGGCCCCCACCTTCCACCACTCATTTACTTAATTGTTCAATTCCAGTATATGCGTGTAGCAGTATCAGAATTGTTAACCCATACCCCCATGAGAAACAGCTTCTTCAACTAGACGATACCATGACCACAACTTCCTCATTTGCCTTTAGTCTTATGGATTCCACTCACTTCCAGAGTTATTCAGGTCAACATATTTTCCCCACTCCTTTTTGTAAGAAGAGTGGTAGCATCTCTTGTACAGGAGTCCCCCTTATCTGTGCTTACTGGCCTAGGTTTCAGTTACCCATGGTCAACTACAGTCAGAAAATATTACATGGGAAATTCCAGAAATAAATAATTCAAAAATTTTAAGTTGCATGCCATTCTGAGAAGTGTGATGAAAGCTTGTACTATCCCACTCCACTACTGGAATGTGAATCATCCCTTTGTCCAGCATATTCACACTGTATACGCCACCTATTAGTCACTGAATAGCCTTCTTAGTTATCAGATTAAAAGAAAAAAGATGTTGTACATAAGGTTTTGTATTATCCATGGTTTCAGGCAACATTTTGGGATCTTGGAATATCCCCCAAGAATAAGGGGTGGGGGGAAACTACTGTAGTCAGGTTGTCTTATCACATCCTGCATTCAATCCTAAAATTGCCTCTCCCTCTAAATAATTTTGGATTTTTTGGGATAGGGTCTTGCTCTGTCATTTAGGCTGGAAGACAGTGGCCTGACCTTGGCTCACCATAACCTTTAATTCCTGGGTTCAAGTGAGCCTTCTGCCTCAGTCTCCCAAATAGCTGTGACTACAGGAGCACACCACCATGCCCAGCTAATTCTTTTTTCTTTTTTTTTTAGAGACAGGATCTTGCTACATTGCCCAGCAGGTCTCAAACTCCTGACCTCAAACAATCCTCCTGCCTCTGCCTCCCAAATTGCTGGGATCACAGGCATGAGCCACAACACCTTGTCTATATAATTTTTTTATTTGCACAAATTAAGGTTCACTCTTATTACTATAAAATTCTATGGGTTTTTAAAATACATAGTGGTATATATCCACAATTATAATATACAATGCAGTTTCGTAACCTACATTGCCTGTGCTTCACCAATGCAATGCTACACCCCACCCCTAACAACCACTGCAGTTTTACTGTCAGCAGGGTCACTTTTCACGAATATTGTTTACTTAGTACCATATAGCACACAGCCTTTTACTTAACTATATGCATTTGAGATTCATCCATGTCTTTTTGCAGCTTGGTAATTCACTGCTTTTTAATACTGGATACCATTTTATTACATGAATGTGTCATAGTTCATTCACCTGTTAGGCTATCTTGGTTGATTCTAGTTTTTGGTGATTATCAATAAAGCTGCCAAAATATTTGCATGTAGGCTTATATGTGGATATAAGTTTTCAAATCCATTTGGAAAATAGTAAATAACTAGGAGTACAATTGCTGGACTGATAAGCTTTGTAAGAAACTGCCAAACTGTCTTGCAAAGGGGCTGTGCCGTTTTGTCTTCCCCCAGCAATGAACGAGAATTCCTATTGCTCTGCACCCTCACCAGCACTGGGTATTGTCTGGGTTTTTTAGATTTTCACCATTCTAATAGATGTTTAGCTGTATCTCTTGTTTTAATATGCAATTCCCTAATGACTAATGATGTTGAGCATCTTTTCATATGCTCTTTTGCAAACCATGTATCTTCTTTAGTGAGGTGTATGCTCAGCACTTTTTCTCATTAATGAATTGGACAGTTAATAACTTTTTAGCATAAATTATTTTCCTGGGAACTGGGTATCATAGTTCATCCTTGATTTTTTCCCTTCACTCTAATGTGTGAGCAGTATCTGGTGTGCAGTTTGAACTGACCTACTATAAAAGCCTGCCCTGTTAACTATCACTTCATCCGGAGCTCTAAGCTGCTGCAGGTAGTGGTGGTGATGGTGCTAATATATACTGAGTTCCTTTGCAAGGACTTGTATTGCACATATGTAATATGAGTACATTGTGTGGATTATTTCATTTACTCCCCACAACAGTCTTAAAAGACATGTACTATCAGTATCTTTGTTTATGAATGAGAAAACTGAGACCTGAAGAAGAAAAAGAAACACTGAGAAACTCACCAATGTTATAAGCAATTAAGCCACTATTGAATTCAGGGAGTTTGAGTCCAAAACCTCCCACTAAAACAGGGGACTATTTCATGTTGGAAGGAATCATTTTTTAGCTGTATCAAATAAGGCCACATTCAAGAAACTTCAATTAGCTATACTTAAAATGTACATTATGTTTATAAATCTAACTAGTAAGCACTTGATAATTTAAAAAAATGAAAAATACCAATTTACAAGTTAACTAACCTTTTAATGACTTCTTTGTGTCTGCTTTTTGTTGGAAAGCATTTGAATATTTGGTTGCAGCATGGAGGTGTCTCACACCTGTAATCCTAGCACTCTCGGAGGCTGAGGCAGTAGATCTCCTGAGCTCAGGAGTTCGAGACTAGCTTGAGCAAGAGCAAGGCCCTGTTTCTACCAAACATTGAATTGGATCTTTCTTAGCATTAAACAATGACTTTCAAATGTCAACTACTGAGAAATTGATCAATTCCATCTGTAGTTCTCTAGGTGCCTTACATCTCAACTAGGTGAAGCTGAAATGCCACTTTGAGTGTGATGTCATGATTCTCAAAGTCAGTGAACCTTTTGTTGTATTCTCCAATTATTAGGTCCGTAATAGCTGTGTCTTCTTCAAATGATTGGCATGTGTCATGTTGCTCATCAATGACCTTTGCTAAGTGGGGAAAATGTTCACCTGTAATTTTCTTTTGAAGAAGAAGTGTTTTGAAAAAAGATAGCTCTTTTTAAAATGCTTGGATCTTTTGCCACATATCATATACATACTTAGTTTATCTTGCAAAGAAATATTCAAGTGGTGATTTGACATGATATCACATAGAAATATGTATTCCTATAGAAATCTTCTTTCAATAATTCACATTGCTGATTCTGTTCTTCATAAAATGTATTTGTTCTCACAGAGATAAACTTTTGGGTAATACCTGTCTCTGCAACAACCAACACACATTAGAAACTTGACGAATCCCTATTGAATAGCTCATCATTCATCTTTAGCATGTCACCAAACTGATGGTGCCACGTTGCATTCACATGAATATAGTTAACATCATAATGTTACTTAAAATAGTAGCTTTAGCATGGAGATTTCAGTAATGCAAGATACAGTTAAAAGAAATGAAAGCATCTGGATCTGTTAATTTTTTATCCGTGCAATAAACCCTTCATGTTTTCCTGTCATGGAAAGTGCACTGTCTGTACATACATATTTACCAAATTCAATCCAACTTCATAATATTTATCTTAAAAGTTATTGAAAATACCTATTCTTTGTGTTTGGTTTACAAGAGTGCCCAAAGTGAGTAACTCTTCATAGCTTCATAGATAAGAAAAATCTTCTGTTATGACCTGAATGAAGTATAAAACCCACACCAAGTCAGTATTACTAGTTGATTTATCTAAAGAGATCATCCAAAGTGATTAAATAATTTATATTTTCCTTTTGAAATCTTGCACAAAGTTGTTCTACTAAGTAGAAATCTAATTCGTGCTGCTGATCAGTCATGTATGGTTCTCCTTGGAAGAGGCAGTTGTTTGAACTTTGAAATGTTATCAGGGTCTAAGCATCCTACAACTTCGACATCACTGAATGGCTTCCTTTTTCTTGAGTATATGAGCTATTTTATCAGTTGCTTCAGTGCCATTATTTCCACATCTTGTTGCTGCTTGAAAGAATTGTCTTTGCTTGTGTTTTTCATATTTTACTTTCTGCAATACCTTTTGTACCTCTTCTCCAATTTAAAATTGTGTGGTCCTTATTAGGGTTATAAATGCTGATGAGTACTGAATTTCTTTAATGTTGATATTTCAGTATCACAAAGCAAGCAAATCATCTTATCTGTAGCAGAAATAAGATGATATTGTCATTGCCATTGCCATTGCCAATCCTCAGTTTATAATCTGTTTTCTTGCTAGGTATAGTAGCTCATGCCTATAATCCTAACACTCCAGGAGGCCGAAGTGGGAGGATCTCTGTTGAAGCCCACCGCTGCCACCACTTGTCAGGGCCCAGGACTGGCCAGGTCTTGCCCTGCTTATCTAGTTTCCTGACATGACCGCTGAGCTACCTTGCTCAGGAACAATTACCCTGAGGTGCCTGAGGGTTATTTACCTTAGCAGAAGGGAGAGAGAGAGAGATAGTTTTTGAGGGTGAAGTAGTCTTAGAAAAATAGATCTTAGTCTTTTGCACAGCTTAGTGATCTTCAGCAGAGAGACACTATGCTGGTGTTCTGCAGGCAGGAGAGGAGAGGAGACAGAGTAATTGGGTCCATGACAGAATGTGCACAGTCCCGACTGCCTTCTTCTCCAGCCTATAATATAAGGCTGATCCCATGCCTCTCAACACCACAGGTGCAGAGACTGCCAATTCACTAATGCTCTGATCTTATGAGCTCTCATGCTTGTTAGGTGAGCTAAATCACTCCCCATGCCCTTTTCACCAAGGTATTCCATTATTGAGCTATACAGGTGTTTCTTATAACTCTCACTCCTCCTAGCCATAGGCTCTACGGGCTGCTACAGATCTCTTCTGCTAAGGACTTCAAGACCAGCTCTGAACAAAAGCAAGACCACCATCTCTACTGAAAATAGAAAAATGAGCCAGGCATTGTAGCTATAATCCTACAGGTGCCTGTAGTTCCAGCTAGCAGGGAAGCTGAAGCAGAAGGATCTCTTGAACTCAAGAGTCTGAGGTTGCTGTCAGCTAGGCTAATAGCACAAGCACTCTAGCCTGGGGCAACAGAGTGAAACTCTGTATCTAAATAATTAATTAATTAAAAAATTAAAATAGGTTGTCTTCCTTGTGCATTCTCTTGGTCTTCTTTGACATGATGGGCTTTAAGCAGACAATTAAAAATTACTGGACAGCACCTGTGGCTCAAAGGAGTAGGGCACAGGCCCCATATGCCAGAGTGGTGGGTTCAAACCCAACTCCAGCCAAAAACTGAAAAAAAAAAAAAAAATTACTGTCAAAAATTAGGCAGCTACTCACAAATTCCATTTCAAACAGAAAGTCAGTGCACTGGTGACAAAATCTGATAACAGACTGGCTTACTTGACTCCCATAAACCCTCACCTACCAGCCTCATGTGGTAGCGGCGCCAGTCAAGTGGGGGAAGTTAGGAGTAAATCGTGAGCATAGCAGCAGTCAATTTAGCCCTTATAGCTTACTAATATTCTAACTGGTTGATCTGGGAGGATTATTTCAATGAAATTTATTTTATTTTTTGGTATTTTAAATATGTTCATTTTAAAAGTTAAATAAAAATATAAAAGACAACTGAAAGTGTGTTACCAAAAATAAAAGGATTTCTTCTATAAAATTTGGATTCTGTCAAAAGGCTGAACTTGGCTGAGCATCTGTAATGTAATCCTATCACTCTGGAAGGCCAAGGCAGACAGATCACTTGAGCTCTGGAGTTCCAGATCAGCCTGAGCAAGAGGGAGCCTCCAGTTCTACTGAAAATAGAACAAAACTAGCCAGGTGTTGTGGCAGGCACCTGTACTCCCAGCTACTCGAGAGGCTGAGGCAAGAGGATCACTGGAGCCCAGAAATTTGAGGTTGCTGTGAGCTAAGATGATGCCACCTCTACCAAGGGTGACAAAGTGAGACTCTGTCTCAAAAAAAAAATCGCCACCCTTAAGGACCACCCTAGAAGGCTACATGTGGCCTTAAAGGCACAGGTTCCCCACCCCTGTACTTTGTGATATCCATACTGCCTAGAAACTGGAAGGAAAAAAAACTAGAAACAACTTATATTCTTTCCCAATCCTTAAAAATGCTTCATTTGAGACAACAAATCAGTCATTTTTGGAAACTTAAAAAAAACTTATCACTGCCTCTGAAACAGGAATGGAACAAATAACTGATAGATACTCAAAATAGTGTTATCTTAATGCTGAAAATGTACTGCTAACCAGAAAAATACAGAGAAGAATTAGGACAAAGAATTAGGCAATCTTTGCCTCAAGGATGTAATGCTTCGGACAAAGGCCAGTTTCAACATCTCCAAGTTATGGCAACGATAGGACCACGAGTAGCCACAGACCAAGGCCCACTGTACCCTCAGCTGAGGCCAACGGAAGTCTGATGCTAATAGCCATTTCTACCATCTCCCTTTTGATAATTCTATAAATCATAATAACTAAAATAGTTAGTAAAGTGTCACTGGTATAACCCTCCATACCTTCCAGCCTCCCCATCACCAAGCCCCTCCAGCCACGTGAGTGGGAGCTTTAAGATGAAGAGAAGTCACACCTCAACAGAGGCTAATGGGAAGCGAATGTGATTAGGCTGGAAATCATCAGGAGGCTGTCTGAAATCCTTCCTGAGGATGAGCCAGCTGCTTTTGTGAAAGGAGCACATGCTGTGAAGAAGAAAGACTACCACCCTCTTCTGCTTTACTCCCAGCACCCCTAAACTGGGAACTTCATTCCCCACTGTCATCAGGACTTCCATTTTTTTTAATCTCCTAGAAAGTAAAATTTTGAACTTGTGTAATAACCTTCCTTTATCCTTAAAGTTCTTGGAAAGAGTGTCTTCTGACTCTTTCTTTCACACCTGAGTTCCTCCTGAACTCATTCTTCATTCATGTAAGAGTAGGAAGTAAGATTGGAACTTGGCTTCCAGTAAAATGAGACTGCTTAATACAAATCCTGTTACTTTATTCTGCATTATGGACGCTGCTATTACTTCTTTTACTGGTTGATCCTTGAGATCAGCTTGAATTAGGTGAATCATTATTACTTCTAACTTTTTTTTTTAAGTTAGCAGCTGGTTCGACAATTAACCCCTTCTGAGCTCTAAGTTTATTAACTACATCAATCTCATTTGGAAGATGGGGTTGTTCTTACCTAAACTGCAAGCTACTTAGGGCCTGCAGCCAAAATAAGAATTCAGGATCTCTGAAACTCTAAAGGGTATTTTGGCTTCTCTGGAAGAGTTCCATGTCCCTAAACAGTGTTTTAGACAAATGCTCCTTTATCCAACTCTCAATTCCAACAATATGAGTCATGTTTCAGGTTGCTTTAGGAGGAAACAAACAAGCCCTGCTCAGCCACTTTATTGCCCTCTTACAGGCCACAAAGGCCTTGAAGTCAAGGCCTTTTGTTCACATGTGATGAATGGTGCCCCCTGCAGTTGTACAGCAATTGACTTACATATATCATGCCCCTACCTAAATCAGTAAAAATGAGCTGAGGACAAGAATTGCACCCTTTCATCTCCATGTCCCCTGCACACAGTGGGTACTCAATAAATGTTCATTGAATTAACCAATTTAATAAATCACCCTGAAACACAGAATTCTTGCTTAAATAAAGCTGTTTAACAGTATCTCTTTCATGTGCTGAATGTTTTAACATAACTATATATATATATATAAAAAATATATATATATAGGGCTGTGCCTGTGGCTCAGTGAGTAGGGCGCCGGCCCCATATACCAAGGGTGGCAGGTTCAAACCCAGTCCTGGCCAAACTGCAACAAAAAATAGCTGGGCGTTGTGGCAGGAGCCTGTGGTCCCAGCTACTCTGGAGGCTGAGGCAAAAGAATCACCTAAGCCCAAGAGCTGGAGGTTGCTGTGAGCTGTGACACCATGGTACTCTACCAAGGGCAACAAAGTGAGACTTGGTCTCTAAAAAAAAAAAAAAATTATGTATATATATATATAAAATGTAAAAGCAAGTAGGACCAATGTATTTTCTCTGAAATATATATCAGATAATCATTTTTATTTCCTTTTTGCTTTTTTTACATACATATCAGATATCTGTAGTTTACTCTTAAACACTTTAACATCATGAAGTGTACATTAATTTAAGATACACTACAAAGTGTTCCAGCTACCCTAATTGGGGATCCACATACTTGGGATGGTTAACTAACATTTAATCAGAAAGGGCACACTATCAGTGGCTACTACAAAAATTCTTCAATTTTCTTTATCTAGGGTCATGACCAGAAACTTTACAAATTAGCATAATGAAGTTAGAAATGAATTTTCCTTGGTGAAAGTACTAACTTATTATAGTATAATGAATGTTAAAAATAGACTGTCACTGGCAAAATTGGTGATATATAAGTAGGTAAATTGGTCGAAAAACATTACAGAGATACTCGCCACTCTTACAGGAAAAGGGAACTGGAAATTTTGCCTGCATTATGGGTTCGAGGTTGATCCCTAACCAACCCTGTGTCCATCCAGCCACAGGTCTGGAGGATTCTAGTAAAGAGTTAACTGAATTGTGCTCCTCCAATACTGATTTATCTGCCCTGAGTAAACCCTTCATGCAAAGTGTGGACAAAGCATCTCTTCCCCAATCACTTAAGACTTCCTAAGTTTATATAACAAGCCATCCTAATAAATGTTTACCTAAAAACATCTAAACAGTGTTCGTGTATTGGGATTTGGTCAAATCTCGCTTTTATTGTAATCTGGTAGGGAAACGTAGTGAGTGGCATAGCTAACCTTTGCCCATCTCTGAGTATTGATACATGTTATCTATCCAAAAGAATCTAATAGTTCTGCACAACACATTGGCTTAGGGCAGTTTGCAACACGCTTTCAAACTGGTTGTTTTTCATCAATGCTTTTACTTTATTTTAACTTTTTGCTAAGAAAGCTGCTTTTTGCTTCATCTAAAGATGCAGTAGCCTTTTCCACAGCTGAATATCACTGATACAATTAGCAACCTCATTAGCATATGGGACTCTAACTTTGCAAACTGGCCCTTGGAGTGCCACATACATTTACTTTGCCTGGTAACTAAAAGCCACCTCTGACTCCAGACAGAACATCCATGAAGTCATGTGACAGGGAAAGCTATTCTCCTCCTATCTTTAAGCTAAAACATACTTTTGGCTTTGCTCCCATCATTTTATCTGCACGTGTTTCAGCTTACACTGAAGTCAAAGGACCTTTTCCAAACCAAAATCTGTAGGGCCAGCAAAAGATAAAGGTTTTAATATTCCTTGCTTAGTCAGAAAACCAAGTTGACGGATCCCAGACAGCACTGTCTTTGCAGCTATCCCTTCCTGTGGTAGTTAAGGCAATTAATACAGCTCCAATATTCCCCGCCGTAGTGTCGGGGCTGTGACTCAGATGTATTTTTAATGCAATCTAAAGGGACTGGCACTAGGAAATAACCCTGGAAGTGCTAAGATGTACAAGGTGGTAACACCTCTGATCATTTACTTAAATGTATAACTTTCCAGAGATTCCCAGGCATGTGAGGAATTCATAGGGGTGGAGGTTAGGAATCGGAATGCTTCTCTGTGTGTTCTGACGGAAACGTCAGGGCAGCATACACAGGAACCTGGGACAGAAGGCACAGGCTATGTTACAGGTCATTGAACAAATACCCAGTGTTTTACTGAAAACTCTTTATCTGTTATTCCAGCCAATATTACATTCTAAAAGTATTTGGGTACCAGACATTAATGTATTCAGCAATCCACAGGAATTGAACAGGAAGCTAAAGAAGAGAAGGAAAGAGGGGAATGATTAACAATATTAGAAACTACCAAATCCTACCTACCTAATACTCTTGATGCCAGCAAGCAAAGAATGATCACCCAAAGGTAAACAAAATATAAAATGTCATGCAGTTCTAATTTATAAACCATTATCATTTCTGAAGCAAACCTGATTACTTCTTCTGTCGAAGAAAACCTGAAATTTGGATACTCTCTAAAATTCTTCTCTTTTCTAAATAGCTCAACTATTATTAAAAGATGGCTGAATCAAAACTACAACTATGTGCCTGTGGGGCTTCTGAATAGGTGCATTTTGCCCAAGATATTGACATTGTGGATTGTAATTCATTTCAGGCTTAGTTTATTTTAAATGAATGCCATTTCCATTAATTTTTTATCAAAATGCAAAGCTTCTATTTGTAGACAATCTTTATTCTAGCTTCCCTCTTACAACTTTGCAGAACAACAATAAAAACACAAAGTTGTTTGTCTTTGCATTAAATGCCAAATGTAATATGCATTACATGGAGCACAAAGCTATTAATATTTACTTCTCTAGTCATTTATTGCAAGATATTTGAGTTGGGCAGAATAAGTTAAGAAATTAACTCTGAATTAACCTGGAATTCAAGCTTAAGAGAATTGAGGAGAAATAATGGTGTGTGGTTCAACATCAGAGACCTATGAGAATAAAGATGAATAGGAAGACTCTGCTTCTCAGTAACTGGCCATCAAGTGAGAAAGATACCGACATACAGAGAGAAACAGAGTGAATGAAGTAGGTTATGAGGTGAAGTTATAAACAAAAATAAGCCAGGCCAGGCACAGTGGTTCACACCTATAATCCTAGTGCTCTGGGAAGCTGAGGCGGAAGGATTGTGTGAGCTCAGGAGTCTGAGGTTGCTGTGAGCTAGGCTGACAGCCCTGCACTCTAGCCTGGGGCAACAGAGAGACATTCTGTATCAAAACAACAACAACAAAACATAAAGGGGCAAGAAAGGAACAATTGTCTCTGATGAGGTGGTGGGGTGGGAGAGGGGCTTGGGAAAAGCATTAGCAGGAGAGCAGCTAGCATTTGTTGAGTGACTAATAATGCCTGCCCAAGTAGGACAAGCTGGTACACTTAAATATTAAATGAATCTTCTGAGGAGGGTACAGTTTTACAGAAGATGAAGCCAAAGGTTACAGAACATAAATGCTTGGGTGCTGGAGAAAAACAGATCCAGGATAAAACCTAAATGTAAATGGTTCCAAAGTCCATGCTATTTCAACCAAAAACACTTGCTTTCCTAAGATCTACTGACCACCTTACACAGATTAACCCACCTGTGCTGTAGACATTGTTAACCCCATTTTATGGATGAGGAAAACAAGTTCAAAAAAGCAAATTAATTTGGCCAAATCTCCACACCATGAGTGAGGTCCAAGATTGAACACATGTCTGGCATCTTCTCCCTGGAATATGAGCTCAAAAGCTGAGTAGACAGAACTGCAGGTGCAGATGAAAGGAAAGGTATAAAGAGAGATCCTTTCCCATTTCCCTGGACTGACGCCGGAGGCCACAGTACATGCAAAGCTAAAAGCTAGAACCGAGGGTCTATTGGACTTTTCATTTTCCCAAAGAACATTTACTACATCATATGACCCTTATCAAAGGGCAGACAGTATAAACTTTACAAGCTGACTGCTACTAGCACAACTGTTCCCTAGAGAACTCCACTCCTCTAAATTCCAGGCCACCATCCAAAATTCCAAATACCCTCAGAGAGGGAACTCTGAGGTAAACAGATCCCATCCTCAGAGAGTAACGGAGAAGCCTCTGGCCGTGACTCAGGGGATGAGGCACTGCCTTGACTCATCCTGCAGAGGCTGCCCCTGGGGCTTCCCAGAGCTCGAGTAGGAAGTGGGCTGGGAGACAGTCAACAACCACCACCCACAGATGTGCACGAGGGCTGTAAAGGGAGTGACCAAGAGCACCTGGACACGGTTCTCAGCTCTCCCAGGCATGACTTCGAGTGCCCACTGCTGTTCCTTGGCAAAAAAGAACTCAGGAATGAACTTTTAATAACATCCTTTCCAGCCAGAATGGGTGACAAAAGTTTTTACAGCTATATATGGAAAGATGTCCTAGCTCTGCCAAGTACCTAAAGGAGACTCCAATTCTTCTCTGACATAGGAATCATGATCTAAACAGCAAATTCCGAACTCGAATGGTTTCCGAGGGAAGAAAGGGATCAGTAATCCAAACATGCGTAGAAGCAGTGGGAAACTGAAGGCCACATTTATCCTGGAAGATCAAATTTTCTACAAGAGAAACAGCAAAAGTCTTATGTTTGGTCTTTGTTTAGAGTGATTTTTTTGTGACTTTTAAATAACCATTACCTTCGTTCTTGAAATAAGTATGTGTCCATATTGACATAATTCTTAGAATTACTATAAGGGCCTTTTATTCAATAAAATGCAATGTATTTCTATATAAATTTTCTATTTTCAAATCCAGTTGTTTTTTAAAATATAGAAGAGTATATAAAGAAAGAAAAAATCAATTCAGAGAAGACTATTGCCTCTTCTAAATTGCAAATACATAGAGAGGTTTCTTTTTTAAAGCCAATATTTCATGTCAATAAGTAAAGATTAAGAAATGCTTATTTCCTAAGGTATTTAATCAGGTCTAAGGTATTTAATTAACATTTATGTTTAGCCAACCTGGTAAGAAGATATGTTAGAATGGTTATTGCAAGCATATTGCATAAGGAGCTGGTGACCTATTGCAAGCATATTACATAAGGATCTGGTCCCAAGGAAGAGAACAACTGAGAATAAATTTCTTATAAGTCTTGAAGACCACTGTGTGAAATGGACTTGTGATAGCTCCAATGTCAAAAAAAAATAATAATCACTGGATACATTTTAGAAGCAAAGCAGATTCAGAGTCAATATAAGGAAGAACCTCTGAACTATGTTAGCTATCCAAATACAGTGAGTAATTCATTCCTTTTTACTAGAAATGTTAAAGCAAAAGTTAATAAGCATCTGGAAGGGATTTTTAAAAACATTTTTAGCAATAGGGAATAAACCCCCACTTGATTTTTGTACAGCTCTAATATTTCCTAATACTTCATATCTCCAAATGGGTTGTACAAATTTTTATATCCAAAATTAAATCATTATTTTCACTCTCAAGTAAAGTGTCTAATTTTGCTATCTCAGGAAATGGCACTTTCATCCATCCATCGCACAAGTCCAAAGCTTAGGTGACATCCTGTACACATTCCTTTTTCTCATGCCAAATACGTGATCAGTCTCCAGGTCCTATCCATTCTCCTGCTCAAATATCACTTACACCAGGTGATAGGTTAAAGCAGATGACCCCCTAGAATTTAGCTGCTCATTAGAATCATCTGGAGAGGTTTTAAGACTGTAATATGATTTTAATATGTCCAAACTGTACCCCAGACCAATTAAATAAAAATCTCTGTGGAATAGGCCAGACATTAGTATTTTTTAAAGCTCTTAAGCTATTTCAATGTGCAGCCAAAATTGAGAACTATTGAAAAAAAAGGGGGCGGCGCCTGTGGCTCAAAGGAGTAGGGCGCCAGCTCCATATGCCAGAGGTGGTGGGTTCAAACTCAGCCCCGGCCAAAAACTGCAAAACTGCAAAACTGCAAAAAAAAAAAAAAAAAAAGGAAAGCAGGCCAGATAAGAAGGTACTGAATTGAAGTAATCAAAATTTAAAATGATAGAGTAGAGCAGTTACAGTTGGGATAGAATTTGAAAAATATGTTGAGATAACTGAGAGAGATGAGAACATGGTGCCAACCTCTCATGGCAAAACCCCAACTGTTTTCTTCCCGGGCTGTGCGCAGAGATGACCTACAACCACTCGCTCACAGAGGGAATCAGGTGAAGGCATTTGGGAAGATGCGTTTCTTTCACTAACTTGAGGAAACAACTTACAGTGAGTTTGTTAAATTATGTACAGATGTAAGGAGGAGAAAATGAAGCATTTGTATAAGTGGCTGGCAAAATACTTTCTAAGAGCCACCAAAGGCATCCCTGAAAAATGAGATTCTAAAACAGTTTGGTTATCTAGAAAGCAAGGAAATGTATCCATATAAATCACTTTCTTTTGGGGGGGGAAATCTTCAAGTTTACTAAGATGGTAGAGTCCATGGGATGTAGACAGGATGGATACTAAAGGCTTTAAAAAAAACAAACAAAACAAAACATGTCCGTTTATCAGGAAATAATGTCATCTTCAAGGTAACAAAACCCAAGTTCAATGCACCAACATCCTCCTTAAAAGAGAATTAGAGGATTTTTTTGTTTTGTTCTGTTTTTAGAGATGGTGTCTACACTATGTCACCCAGACTGGTCTCAAACTCCTGGGCTCAAGCCATCCTCCCACCTCTTAGACTCCTGAGTCACTGGGGCTCCAGATGCTTGCCACCATGCCAGTCTAAATCACATTCTTCTTCTTCTTGTTCTTTTTTTTTTTTGAAACAAAGTCTCACTTTGTCATCCTCTGTAGAGTGTTGTGACATCATAGCTCACAGCAACCTCCAACTTTTGGGCTCAAGTGATTCTCCAAGTAGCTCGAACTATAGGTGCCTGCCACAACACCCGGCTATTTTTTAGAGACAGGGTCTCACTCTTTCTCAGGCTGGTGTCAAACATCTGAGCTCAGTCAATCTACCCGCCTGAGCCTTCCAGAGTGCTAGGATCACAGGCATGAGCAACCGCACCGGCCAAATCACATTCTTCTATCTAACATTCATATAGGTAACATTCACAAATATTAGAACAATGTTTTTGGTTATTGACCAAATATTATTCTTGAGATTGATCTTTTTTGTTTATTATATGTATATGCCATGAACAAAACCTTTCCTTAAAAAAAGTTCTCCAATTAAGATAACTTAGGTAAGACGCAAGATCTACAAACACATGAAAAAAAGCTCATCATCCTTAATCATCAGAGAAATGCAAATCAAAACTACTCTGAGATATCACCTAACCCCAGTAAGAGTAGCCCACATAACAAAATCCCAAAACCAGAAATGTTGGCGTGGATGTGGAGGAAAGGGCACACTTCTACACTGCTGGTGGGAATGCACACTAATACGTTCCTTCTGGAAGGATGTTTGGAGAATACTTAGAGACCTAAAAATAGACCTGCCATTTGATCCTATAATTCCTTTACTAGGTCTATACCCAGAAGACCAAAAGTCACAATATAACAAAGACATCTGTACCAGAATGTTTATTGCAGCCCAATTCATAATTGCTAAGTCATGGAAGAAGCCCCAGTGCCCATCGACCCACGAATGGACTAGCAAATTGTGGTATATGTATACCATGGAATACTATGCAGCCTTAAAGAAAGATGGAGACTTTACCTCTTTCATGTTTACATGGATGGAGCTGGAACATATTCTTCTTAGCAAAGTATCTCAGGAATGGAAGAAAAAGTATCCAATGTACTCAGCCCTACTATGAAGCCAAATTATAGCTTTCACATGAAGACTATAACCCAACTATAGCACAAGAATATGGGGAAAGGGCCAAGGAAGGGGAAGGGAAGGTAATGGGTGGGGCCACATCTATGGTGCATCTTAGAATGGGTACAGGCAATTGCACTAATGTACACAGCTATGATTTAACAATAAAAAAAAAGGAAAAAAAATAAAGTTCAGATAAACAAAAAGAAAAGATAACTTAGGTAAGTTATGGTATTATGTATTTAGTTCAAAGATAAAATCACTGTCAAACCAATATACTTTGCCATTCCTAGAAACAGCCCTGATTTACCACAGCAATTTCCTCAGGAAGAGAGGTGGGAGTAGAAAGCCACTGAACTCCTACACTTGTCTGTCAGCCTCTGCGACCTCTGCAGGGGCACAACAAACTGAAGATTAAGCCACAAAGTGAATTAAAGTCAGATACGCTAGGCACTCTGACTGGCTTCTTGGATCTTCTCAGCATACCGTCAAGAACAAAGCAAAAAGGAAACCTGCAACTAAGCCTAATTTCACATTTTTTCTAAATTTTTAATACTAGAGAAATGAAATAAAACCATCTAAGACAGTAACTTCTTAAACCCTACAAAAAGAATATAAGTACATAAGTACATGAGGTGAAACCATGAAAAACAAGGGAATATTCTTCCTCTGAGGTGGGAGAGAGAAAGGGAAGGGTCTAAGGTAGGCCCCACAGACCATCAAAAGAAGTGATATGTTCTGCATCCTAAACTGACTGTATGATGGCTACCCAGATACTTGTTTGATTCTTTTTACTTTCCACATAGCTAATAAACATTTCTGTAATTATTTAGTAATTAAAACAATTTAAAAAGAGTATTTAACGAGTAAAAAAAAAAGGAAATATCTACATTTCTGTCCCATGCCTACCACTGTGTAACCATCAGCCAAAAATGTCACTGAGATATAGTAAAATACAGGCATTAAACTACAGCAGGGCTCTGCAAACTGTGGCTCACTGCCTGCCTTTTATAAATAAAGTTTTATTTGAACATTTGCACACTGTCTGTTTGCACTACAATGGTAGCTAGTGGTAAACAGTTTCAATAGTGACCATATGGCCCCCCAAATCCTAAAATATTTACTATCTGAACCTTTAAAGAAAATCTCCCAACCCTGGGCTAGGGAGTTATTATGGTTTCTTCTAAATAACGAAGAGTGATATTAAGGGAGAAAATGGTAGTACCAAAACATGCCAACTCCTGTTGGCCCCCCATGGACAAAATTTCTTTTTGGCACTTTTATTTTTTGATATTTTCCATAAATATTTTGTTTAGGTTAACCGCCTCACAGCTTGTATGTAAAATCTCATGAACTGTGTGAACAGACTTCAGACAGCAGGGTATCAACAGTAATGTGAGAGCAGGATCAGCAATATCCTACCCTGACGCTGAGTTCTTTCTGAAACCCAAGCTCATAACTGAAAATCTGTCTGAGAAACCTCTGAAGCCTAAAGCACCCCCTCTTGTGAAGGGCCTCAGCTTACCCAGAATCAGAAAGGTTCACTCCCAGGACTCCCCATATGCTGCCAAAAGTTATCTCAAGTGAGATTCACTCTCTTAGCATACACGCATTTGCATGTGGAAAAGCTTGGTATTGCTATTTTTTTTTTTTTTTTTTTTGAGACAGAGTCTCACTATGTTGCCCTCGGTAGAGTACGATGGCATCACAGCTCACAGCAACCTCAAACTCTTGGGCTTAAGTGATTCTTTTGGCCTCAGCCTCCCAAGTAGCTGGGACTACAGGTGCCCCCACAATGCCCAGCTATTTTGTTGTTGTTGTTGTTGTTGTTGTTGCAGTTGTCATTGTTGTTTAGCTGGCCTGGGCTGGTTTTGAACCTGTCAGCCTTGGTGTATGTGGCTGGCACTGTAACCACTGTGCTACGAGCACCAAGCTGGTATTTGCTATTTTTAAATGCCAAGGGAGTTAAGTCCATCCTGCTGTTCTTCACTTTTATAACTGTGCAAACAATACTTCAGCCTACAAAACTACTGGGGTGCTGCCTTTGCTAGAGATAAAAAGCAGGAAAATACTGTCTCCTTAAATTTATTCCTATAAAACCTTAACTCCTTGCTCTCCTCGAAGCTCTCATGTGATGCCAGTGAGGCAAGATTGCATTTGCACGTCAGACTGACAGCTGCCAACCCCAAACTGGCTGTGCGGCTAAAGTCTAGCTGGCATGAATGACCAGAAGCCATGCTGAGTGTGTAACTTCCAAGTCTGCAACACCCATCAAATTCACCAAAACTAAGACATTGGTTGGAACTATCCATTCAGGGTCTATAGATTCACAAGAGCAACAGAACCAGAGTTCCCTTTCTGGGCTATATCATGATAGTTGGACCTGCAGTGCATCTTACAAGGGTATATGTGAAACTTAGTAAATGTAGAATGTAAATGTCTTAACACAATAACTAAGAAAATGCCAGGAAGGCTATGTTAACCAGTATGATGAAAATGTGTCAAACGGTCTATAAAACCAGTGTATTGTGCCCCATGATCGCATTAATGTATACAGCTATGATTTAATTAAAAAAAAAAAGATAGTTGGGTACCCAGCCCACAAGAACAGTGCCATATAAAGAAAAGGGGTCTACTCAGTGCCCCAGCAGTCTCCTGGGCCAGAGTCAGGACACTGTCCTTGTTTGATGCATCATGCTTCTGTTGCATTCTTTCCATTGAAAGCAATAAATCTCCTTTTTTCCCGCTAAAAGAGTTGTTTACAAGAGTTCATTTGATTTCTTTTATAGCCTGCATTATCATGTGCATAGATCAAAGTTACTCATTTGATGAGCAATGCTTGATTTGGAAAATTATTTTAGTATATAGGTCTTTGGGGGATTTTTACTTTTGGCAAGAAGGAAAGAACACTTTAAGTCAAAATCAGAAGACCTGGGTTCCAGTTTTCAGCATCAAACTGTCTCCTTGGAAAGGCACTCAACCTTCAGAGCTCAAGACATCCAGCTCTGAAGTTAAGTTCTTGAATAAGTGATCTGAAGAAAACGTTTATCCCCCTCCTTTTAACAGCTGACCTTGCTCCCTAGTCTCATGAGCTTAAAACTATGAAAGAATCTCCTGTCCCTGTCCACTTCACATAACTCTGAATCGTTATCCTCTGGCTCTTTGTTCTCTCTGAATTGGAGGTATTCTTCCTAAAGTAGTTTTCCACCCTGGTTCTTGACTTCATCCCCTTTCATATCTTCTGAAACATTACTGTTGCCTGAACATGACCCTAAGTTTCTACCTCCGTGCCTCTGCTCACGTGGATCATCAGCCTACTTTATCAGGAAATTCTGATTCAAGATCCAACAGCAATGCCACTTACTGCCTCTTGCCTTTTCTGAGGCTTTGTCTTCTGTATCTCACCAGCTTTTATTTTATTCATCTATTATAGGACTAATCTGTATCATAAAGATGGTATTCTTATCCTTTCCACTAGATTATGAACTCTAATTTCTTACTCAACTTTGTATGCCTGGTAATGTCTTACACATAATGAGCACTCAAGCTGGACTGGGTAATAATTAGTAAAATAGATTGAAAATCTCCTCATATGCTGATTCCAGATTCTGATAAGTAAAAGCTTAACTTCAGTAAAAGACTGAAACTGGACCCACACCTTTCCCCGCTCACAAAAATTGATTCAAGATGGATAAAAGACTTAAATTTAAGGCATGAAACAATAAAAATCCTCAAAGAAAGCATAGGAAAAACACTGGAAGATATTGGCCTGGGGGAAGACTTCATGAAGAAGACTGCCATGGCAATTGCAACAACAACAAAAATAAACAAATGGGACTTCATTAAACTGAAAAGCTTCTGTACAGCTAAGGTGACGATAACCAAAGCAAAGAGACAACCCACACAATGGGAAAGGATATTTGCATATTTTCAATCAGACAAAAGCTTGATAACCAGGATCTATAGAGAACTCAAATTAATCCACATGAAAAAAGCCAACAATCCCTTATATCAATGGGTAAGAGACATGAATAGAACTTTCTCTAAAGACGACAGACGAATGGCTAACAAACACATGAAAAAATGTTCATCATCTCTATATATTAGAGAAATGCAAATCAAAACATCCCTGAGATATCATCTAACCCCAGAGAGAATGGCCCACATCACAAAATCTCAAAACTGCAGATGCTGGCGTGGATGTGGAGAGAAGGGAACACTTTTACACTGCTGGTGGGACTGCAAACTAGTACAACCTTTCTGGAAGGAAGTATGGAGAAACCTCAAAGCACTCAACCTAGACCTCCCATTCGATCCTGCAATCCCATTACTGGGCATCTACCCAGAAGGAAAAATATCCTTTTATCATAAGGACACTTGTACTAGACTGTTTATTGCAGCTCAATTTACCATTGCCAAAATGTGGAAACAGCCTAAATGCCCACCAACCCAGGAATGGATTAACAAGCTGTGGTATATGTATACCATGGAATACTATTCAGCCATTAAAAAAAATGGAGACTTTACATCCTTCGTATTAACTTGGATGGAAGTGGAAGACATTATTCTTAGTAAAGCATCACAAGAATGGAGAAGCATGAATCCTATGTACTCAATCTTGATATGAGGACAATTAATGACAATTAAGGTTATGGGGGGGGAAGCAGAGAGAGGGATGGAGGGAGGGGGGTGGGGCCTTGGTGTGTGTCACACTTTATGGGGGGGGGACATGATTGCAAGAGGGACTTTACCTAACAATTGCAATCAGTGTAACTGGCTTATTGTACCCTCAATGAATCCCCAACAATAAAAAAAAAAGAAAAAAAGAAAAAAAAAAAAAAAGCTTAACTTCAATTATCTGTAGTCCCATCACAAAAGAGGTACACTTCTTTAGAAGTGTATTTATTATGGAGCAAATTACTATCTTGTCACAGATTTGGTCCCAAAAAACGTCACTTTTCAATGTATATGTACCAAACCTGTTTTTGTTTCTCCCGTTTATAGATATTTTTCAAAATCCCAGCTACCCTGTTTCCCCGAAAATAAGACAGTGTGCTCCCAAAGATGCGCTAGGTCTTATTTTCAGGGGATGTTTTATCTTTCCTGTAAGTAGGTCTTATTTTCAGAGGATGTCTTATTTTGGGGAAAACAGGGCAGTAAAGTTGAGCAAGAAAGAGATTGGTAACTGGGGTTTTAAAAAAAATGTTTATAATTTTGGGGGAAAATCATTGTAGACACGTAAACCTTGGGATTAGGGACAAGATCTTCATCTCGACTAACTTTCTCTTGCACATTCCAAGAAAAATCCTCTAGAAAAGCCCGTAGGTTTTACTGGTTGTCAGAAATTAAATGTTTTTCTTATTTTGTAAAAAAACATTATTTTTGACAACTCTTTCACTTTGCAAACAATAAACCTTAATTGAATACAAAATAACAGTAGAGCACAAAAGACTAAGAAGCAGTAATCAAAACTTAAATGAGAAGCCGATTGTTCAATTTATTTTGTCCAGATTCTTCACAGAGCTTGCAGCAGGACTAAGAAAAACAATGATCCCAAGTCTGAGGGACTGGTGACAACCATACCGTCTTCTGCACTCAAATTAAATATTTCTGATTACTTATATTCTTGGACGACATATTCAAATAAATAGCATTAAATTGCCTGCCCCAATCCTTTTGCTTATTCTTTTATTAATTTTCCCGACTAAGATTTATTTGGTTTCTTCCAAGAGTCCATTTCATTTGATGTTAATCATTATTTACCTCACTCCTTTTGTCAAGAAAACAATCACAAACTTTATCTCCATTTCATCTAAACTTAGAATTTAATCTATCCTACTTAATACATTCTAAAGTATTTCCTGGGCGGCGCCTGTGGTTCAGTGAGTAGGGCGCTACTAAAAAAAAAAAAGTATTTCCTCTGTAAAGTTGGTAAACTCTTGCATCCATTTATTCATTTAGTGAATATATAGTGACCTTAGGACATTTGCTATTCTAAGCAAGGAGAATACAGCAATGATCAAAACACAAATTCCTGTTCTCAAGGATCTTCCATTTTAGTGGGGCAGACAGATTATAGACACATTAATATCAGAAAGTATAAGTGCTATCAACAAAATGAAGCAGAGTATGGGACTAGAAAGTGCTGGGGGAAGAGTACTACCTTAGGTAGGATGGGGGAGCAAACCTTACTAAAACTTAGAAAAGGAACATTCCTGGTAGGAAAAAAATCACATGCCAAGGCCCTGAGGCAGAAGCTTGCTTGGTCTGGTCAGGAAGTAGAAATAGATAATTAAGAAGCTCTATAGCCCATCAGATGATACCAGCTGAAGACTTCATTTACTTAGGGCTCACAAACATTCTACTATTATTAAAATTACTTTCCCGGGCAGCGCCTGTGGCTCAAGGAGTAGGGCGCCGGTCCCATATGCCAGAGGTGGTGGGTTCAAACCCAGCCCCGGCCAAAAAAAAAAAAAAAAAAAAAAATTACTTTCCCAATAGAAATTAGTATATGAAACACAAAATAATCTAAACTACTCTATCCCCTTAAACTAATTATTGCTGAGCACCAGTAGGTATTCAGACAGTGGTATATAGACAAAACCATTTCCTGGCTCTGAAGCATTCTAGATATGAAATACTTTGCATAATACTTTGCATAATTTCAGTTCCTCCAAAATCTTATTCTTATACTTAGCCTTAGTCTCAGTACATGAAGTGACAACCTGAATGTATTAATATATAAATTGCCATATGTGTCTAAAAGTTCATCATATTCAATATCAATATCACTTATTGCTACATCATTGTACTTATATAAGTACTGGGTTTTTTTTTCTTCCACTGAAATGTTACGTTCCCATGAGAGCAAAGGTTCTGTTTGGCTTAACACTCTACCCCAGTGTCTAGAAAACAGCACTTGAGCTGTCTACTAGACATTAAATAAACAGGAATATGACAAAAAGGAGGCAGAGACATGCTGCTATTTTGGTCAAAGAGGACATGCTGGTATGGTGATGACAATAACAAAACTAGTGATACTTTGTGATATACAGGATGGAAGGAACCGTGCTGAACTCTACAGTACAGCATGATGTGCATAGAGCAACTTGATGGAATAAGTACTATTGTTACCCTTATGTTACAGCTGAGGAAATGCAGGCTGAAAAAAGTGACTATGACCAATTCGTAAGCGTCAAAACTCAGATTTGAACATAAGGGTATTTGAGTCAAGAAACAAGAAAATATACACACATGATATTTATATATATATGCAATACTATATTAATAAATCATAAGTATTATGGAAAATATTCTATCAGAACATGAAACTCAGACACAAAACACAAAGTTAGGGAAGAACAGGTACTTCTCAGATAGAAGGGCAAAGCAGGAGGATTCTCTTGGGAGTGATGCCAAGATCAGCCTTGCTGTACATTTTATAAATGGACTAGAAGAGACTGAGTAATCTGATGTTTCGAATTTTGCAAAGGACACATTAAGCATCTCTGGGGTGTGAAATGCCAACCTGATAAAAATAAAACGAAGTACACTTAGAGAACGACAAGCTATAAGTTCACAGAAGCCAAGAATGGGACTTGGCAGCTCCATGAAGCAGGTAGGTGTCTCTCCAATTCCCATTTTAGCACTTGCTTCCCTGGTTCAGTGTGTTCCACTGCTCTATGGTGTATCAAGGTCCTTGGGCCTGGTCACCTATCCCATGTCATAGCTAAGACTAAAAGAACTCACAGAGTCAAGCAAGACCTGAAATTTGACCTAACCACAATGTTGGGTTCAGATCAGGTTGTCAAGCCCAATGGACCAGAAACAGCCAGCCAGGTCCAGTCCTGAAGGGAACAAATGCCAAAGCTCTACAAAAGAGCTGCACTTTCTTAAAGTGAACAGAAGCCAAACGCCTCACTGCTCTGCACAGAGATGATGAAACTGTTGAACTTATTATTGTAACACATGGCGCAAACTGAAAATATGAACATGTTTACACCTTCTTAAACAAACTACGATCATGAATCTAAATGGGATTTAAGGTAAAGCAGGGCCACTTCCGAGTTGGTAAAGAGGATCAGCTTGACATCATACATGTTTCTTGAGGCAACATCGGATGTGCAGTACTAGAGCTGAATAGATCACAAGTCTGATATATACAAAACTTCTCATATAAAATATTTTGCAGCTACCAGACTTCAAAATAACAAATTTGCCTTTCACTATTTTTAAACTTTAAAGCATATTCATCTGACATTCAGAAATCAATAATCTTTACATTTGAGTTCATGAAATGGAAAGTAATTACAGCATTAAAACATGTTCAATAACAAATATTTTATTGAATTTAAGCCAAAATTAATGATAATTTGTGTTTTTAAATCTCATTTAATTCATATAAAAATATTAGGTATTCTTATCCTAATACTATAGATATTAGTAAGGAAGCTGAGGCTTTAAGAAGTTATGTGATTTAGCCAAAACCACATGGCTTTTAGTTGGTAGAGCAGTTATAATCCCAGAAACCACACTCTGAACTACAAACACTCTAAATTGCTCCTCTTTTCTTCTATAAAAATAAAAATGCATTGTAAAGTGCATCCTTACACATTAATCTGCAAATTCATCCAGGTCAAATCAAATCCTCTAATCCAGCACAAGTAGATACTGCACATAACAGGGTTAATAAAAAAAAAAAAGAGAGAGAGATGGATCATAATCCTGTCCCCAAAAGTATCATTATGAAAATGTTCAACTGTACTTTGTACCTTAATCAGAAAATACTAAAAGCAATATATAGTTTTCCAATGAAAATGACATATCTTTCTTTAAACCCCAAATCTTAAATTTAGAGATTTTTTTATCTTCTTTCCATCTGTTCAAAAATACCGAGGGTGGTTTTAAGATAGTTGGAGAGTCATCAAAGATCATATGGAACATTCTTAGAGATAATATTTCTGTGTAAAACAGAGATCATGCAAATTTCTGTGGACATGCAAATTTCAATCTATAAAAAGTCACCAACGATGATTGCAAGAGGGACTTTACCTAACAATTGCAATCAGTGTAACCTGGCTTATTGTACCGTACTCAATGAATTCCCAACAATAAAAAAAAAAGAAAAGGACAAAGAAAAACCAAAAAAAAAAAAAAAAGTCACCAATGAAAGGAAAACAAACATGAAACTGTTTTAGCATTTTAACTAAATTACATATAAACAAAGACCACCAAACCTTAAGCAGCAAAAGTGGTGGTTTGTAGAAAAAGAGTTTGAACACAAACAGATGTGTGAAAACCATCTGGATCTGTAAAATATTATGCCTGATGTTAAGCACCATTCTCACATTTTACATGCCTACCACAGAAAAAGCCAATTTCTAACTGTTTAATATTGGGGAATAGTCTTTATCTTCTAGAGTCATATACTGAAATATTTATGGTTGAAGTGATACGATATGCTTCAAAGTCATCTGGATGGGGAATGCAGGGACTGGAAGGAGGAGCAGATGAAACCAGGTAAACCATGAGCTGTCCATCATTGAAGCTGTGAGATGGGTGCCTGGGGATTTGCTCTGAGTCTTTATATATATTTCTCCACTTATTTATGCACATGTCTGACCTGTCCCACAATGATTTTTTTTAACCAGTTTAAGAGTTTTTAAAGTATTCATTGCACTTGAAGTAATATGGAATTTTGGTACATATTTGTACACCAGTGCCAACCATTTAAAATTCAGAGTATGAGTAGAATACAAAGGCCTCCACTAAATAGTATACAATATATAAACTGCCCCACTTAGTTCATTGAAAGCCTGGGACAATTAGGTCAAAGTTATAAGTCTGATTTTCTTAAGACATAGTTTGCTTTCTTCTGTTATTCAGATTTACAATCTCAGCTAGGAATTTCAAAAATTCATTTCAGCCTGTAAAATAAAGATTATATACATCTTGAATGAGGGCAGCAATTACCAAAAAAATACATTCTTGTATGTGACAATATCACCCCAAAATGATCAATCCAATAGGAATTACAGGGTCTGGTTCCAATAACCTTCAAAACCACCAGACCTCAGGCCATCACTGATGTGTTTCATTCTCCTGCAAGTCCTCTCACTCAAGGGCCATATTTCACATGTTAATTTTGGTTCTCACGATCACTGTATGACACCAGACTGCAAAGTTTCACATTTTGCTTCTTCTAAACACAGATGGATCTTGTATGACAAAATCCAACTTATCACTGAAGTGCTCTTGGTTGTTTACCAAATTTGTGCAAAAACAAAAAAAAATTTTCAAAGCATGCTGTTTAAAATACATGCATATAAAGAAATGTTTTTAATTTTTCATTGGAACTAGCAAACCAATAAGATAGTAGCACTTAATTATAGTTTATAACCTTCATTATAAATGTCACAAAAGCAATGGTACCAGAAAGTAGTCCTTATTCACTTCACTAAGAATTACATGAATTTCTATACATGATGACGTGTAGAAAATATACAACAAAAGGAAATTAAAATGATTGATCTTTTATTTATGTATATTCTTACCATAGATGAACATATCCAAATTCCTATTTTCCCTTCAAACTGGCCCTAGAATGGCACTTTTCACTTTCTCTGACTCAAGACAACTTACTAGGCCAGGACAGAGATGAAAAAGGGTGGGGAGATGGCAGTGGATTTCATTTGAAGGAGCACGTTCACCCTGGGTAGAAAGTCTCTTCTCCCCAAAGTAATAACTTATGATAATTTTATCCAGTACATGCATTTCTTTCATTAGGCAGGACTGCTGTGTACTTAATCAGAAGGGAAGTCCACAGAGCCAAAATTTCTAAATTACTTCCCCTTTCTGTAAGAAACAAAATTAAACCTTTTTATTGAGGGAAATAGATAAACAGCTTCCAAGTTCAACAAGCCAAGGTGTTACAAGGGAAGCAAGGAGCTATAAAGAGAAAAGAGAAGCTAAACTGCAGCGAACATGTTTTCTGAACATGTTCTGAACATGTTTTACAGTCACAGGCTGTATCATGAATCCCTTACCCTCCCTTAAACAAGGAGGGACTACGGTTCAGGAGTGACCCAGAATTACAGCAGAAGACCAGGGGACTCCAGCCCTTCTCTTCCTACTCTACTTGCTTGGGAAACGTAATACGCATCGTTGCTTTGCTACAGTTTAATCTAATGAATAGGCCTTTTCTTCATAAAAACGTTCAACCCAAGTCCTGCTAATCCTACACAATTCTTAAAGACATGCGGACATATTTTAATTCTATTCTAATTTACAAGCCTGCATAAAACATTTATAAAGGATGACAGAGTAGATGTGTACCTACTGCATGAATAAACTCATGAAATAAATACGCTGGCAAAGAATAATCAAGCAAAAAAACAACCCAACTCCCCCACCCACCCCCATGTAAATTACATAAAAAATAAATGAAGTGGGGATTATTTAAATTTGACTTTCTCAGGAAATAATCAGAAAAAGCTGCCTAGCACTCATAAGCAATAATCACAAAACTCACTCAAGGGCAGGAAACCATAGGGATGTTCACTCAGTGTTTATCCAGTGCTGTTTGCTCTGCATTGCAGTAGACTGTGCCAGGCATGGCTCACTCAATACTGTTGCCAACCACCTTTCTTTCTCCCTTACCTACCCTACTTTACTGCTGACAAAGCTAAATATCCGCTTTCCTTGTCTTTTTCACAAAGCAGGGTGAGGAAGGGGTGGGATACGGGATGAACAAGAAAACGTGGAAAAAGTCTCTGACTTACACAGAAGTCAGCTGGTGGGATTTCTGGGCAGCTTTTTGTTTTCCTCATAGGAGAGACAGGTGAGACAGGCACACACCCTCCTCACTGCACGCATACTCCATCACCTTTCTGTCAGAGCTAGAGCAGACATCTTGCAAATATGAGGAGACAAACCTGAGAATGAAAGTCAGTGGCTGCAAGAACAGGAGGGCAAAATGCCAGGAAGAACCTGGGTCACTAAGAAGTTGAACTGGCTCCCGCAGCTGCCCACCTCCAGCTTCCAGTTATATAAAAACGTTAAACCCCTATTTGTTTAAGCCTCTTTAAGTTAAGCTTTCTGTTGCTTGAAGGCACTTCTCTAACAGATACAAACATAAACTGTGGTAAGTAGCCACATGAAGCCTGGCTAAGTTAAGAGCGCTGAAGCACCTAATTACCGTGAGTTTTAATTTCTTATGCTGAGATGAAAAGTGCTAGAACAGCATTGACCTTAGCCAAATCATCTCACCTCTCTGAGCCTCAGTCTTCTCACATTTGTAAAAGGGGGATAAAAATTCCTGCTTTGCCTACCTCATGTGATTGTTATGAGGGTCAGATGGAGGACCCGACCCTGAATAAACCCTAAAGTGTTACAGGAATGTAGAAGTTGCATGTTACTTGCCTATATTCTACTCCCTGCATATTTAGTTGCCACCAATCCCACTCCCAAATACTACAGCAAATATACTATGGCACTGAGTTTACTGAAGAATCTGGACAAGATGTTACTTACTGGGTTTTTTAATTGTTCTTCCCTAAAGGGCATTGATGGTCTCTAGCCAACGTACAGAATCTAGTTTGAACTGATGAGAGAAAGGGTTTGTGCAGGCAAACAAAAATAGTTCTCTAAAGCTACAGGTATTCTAAATTCTACTTTTTAATTCATCTGTTGGTTGTATCTGATCAAGAAATTTGATTAAGGAACAATTATACCAAGAAATAAGCTGTGGCAGCTTCGTGACTCAGTGCAGATAACCAACTTCAAACCTTCCATTCTGTGTAAATTCCTCCTACTCATAGCGTTGTTTTTTTTTTTCAATTCTTTGAAAAGGCTTAAGACTTAACCAGAAAGTTGGCTCTGAGTTGCATACATATTGGTTGGCTCCACACTGAAGTTTTCACATAGTAAGTCATGAGTAAACAGGATGTTATTTGTACAGAGAAAGGGGTCAACTGAAAATAACTTTGTTGGGGACATTACAGTAATAGATTGCAAAGTGAGCTTACTGAAGTCCTAAGATCCTAGGCGCACTCATATATAAAGGATAAAGTAGAATTCCCACTCAATCAAAAACCCTGACACATCTATGATGGTGTAGTGCACAGATCTGGACCATTGATATCACCTGGGAACTTGTTAGACAAGCAGAATCTCAGGACCTACCCCTGACCTACTAGATAGGAATAGGAATCTATATTTTCACAAGATTCCAGGTGATCCATGGCACATTCAAATTTGGGAAGCACTGATGCCTGTCCAAGAGGCATTTACTTCTGATTCATTGTTGATAAAAATAACCAGCAAAACAAAGAAGAGTTGATTATCTCTGCACAAGAAGCTGGAAAACATTTCCGTGATATTCTGCTTGTTAAATTAGCTCACCTAAAACACAGTTCTAATGACGACTTTGAAAACCTTCAATGACTTCCCATCAACTACCAAATAAAGTCTAAAGCTCTGAGTTCCATAGTCGAGGTTTTCTATCATCTGGCAGCAATTCAGTGTTCCACCCTAGCCCCTTCATGTACCCTATGTCTATTTTTCAAAGTGTAAAGAACAGAACACCTATACAAAGACCACCGGGCGCCCCACCCTTGACCTTCTGAATCATGCTCTGTAGGGGATATAACTGCGAAGGAGTGATCTTAACCAGCTCTCCCAGGTGATTCCGGAAAAAAATTGCTCATGCTTTAAGTTGGCTCATCCCTATCAAGTTTCTCAGGTTCACTCAAGCAGAAAGGGTCACCCCATCCTTAGTGCCAACACTGGCCTCTGTGTAGTTGTGCTGTTGTCCACCTAACACAGTATTTCAGTTAACATGTGTCCATGACTGTTTCCTCTTTGAGTCCCTAAATGCAGATGTGTACTTTGTGTCAGGTGCTCTGAATATCTCGCACAGTGCTTCTCAACCTTCTTAATGCCACAGCCCTTTAATACAGTTCCTGTGGGTTGCAACCCACAGGTTGAGAACTGCTGAATCCCTTACAGACTAAGAGTTCAATATTTGGTGATTTACCACAGCATCGTTTATATGAAGGAAAAAGAAATTGAAGCAACCTAAAACTCCATCATTTGGAAACTACCGAAATTAATTACAGTACAACCATCCAGTGGGATGCTATGCATTCATGAAGAAATAGTAACATTGACCATCTATTGATTGGAAGGATACTCAGGCTATACCATGTATATAGCAAAAAAAAAAAAAAAAAGCAAATCACAACTTAAGTGCAAAATGATATTCTTAAAGAATGTACACCAATTCTCTGGATGGTGGGGTTAGGAATAACAATTATTCTCTTCTTTACATCTATTATCTGAATTTTTTGTAATAAGATATATAACTTTTTTTTCATTTTAAGGATTTTCTCATTTTAAATGCTTAGGGAATAAATGCTGTTATAGTAAATGATGGTTTCATGGTTTCACTTATTCTTCCAAGGACAGTGATTTCTGAAGGTTGGCAATGGTCCAAAGGTAGGCAATGTTGTTGCTAAGAGGAAGAAGGATAAAGTAGGAATGGGCAGTGCTTAGCAACGGGCTCTCACAACTATTCCTCCTATTGACTGGAGTTCAGAAAAATATTTAAATAGCCTTTAATATCTTATTTCATAACACTTTTCTAATAGAAACTGTAGCTTTCAGTGGAAATGACATAGCTCCATTTTGACACTATCAATTAGTTTCAGCATAAAGAAACTATCTGTTGTCAATGTTTTCATTTGTGACAGCTTCTAACCTTATCTCACCTCCCCTGTTGGCTCTTCTCTCACTTTTGAGAATGTTCACCGTCCAAGATGAATTTATTTTACTGTGTTTACTATGTGTTGCTCTATGTGCTGATAGCAAAATTGTGTTGCTAGCTGATGTCAGTGGCTTTCAGGTACTATCACCAACTTGGGGCATTGCTTCTGCTATGCCAAGGGAAAAGGGAGAAGAAGGACCTCCAGCCTTTTTTCCTCTACTGTAAGGGAAACTTACAAGCAAATTTCATTTCCATTAATATTTCACATGAACGCAAAATAGTCTAAAGAAAAATGACTAAAATAAATTAAAATTAAGATCATACCAAGAGTAGGAAAAACATACCAATTAATCAGGTATTTATCTTCTTAATTTAAACATTCAACCAAAAAAAAAAAACCAAAAAACTAAGACTTGCAAATAGAAAAACAGAGAAATGATTTAGTCATGCAACAATGTTATTACTGTTTGGATCAATTTTGAATGCCTTAAATATATTTGACTCTTGACAATCAACAGAAAAACATATATAACATAATATATAACATATATAACACAATATAACATAATAAAAAACATATATAACATAATAACTACCATATTTCCTACTTAGAGTCTCCTAAAATGTTGGAATATTCTAAAATATTAAATACTAATACTAATACTCTGAATACTAAAATATTCTTCTTAGTAAAGTAGCTCAAGAATGGAAGAAAAAGTATCCAATGTACTCAACCCTACTATGAAACTAATTTATGGCTTTCACATGAAAGCTATAAACCAGTTATAACCTAAGAATAGGGGGAAAGGGGAGAGGGAGGGGAGGGAGGGGGGAGGATGGGCGGAGGGAGGGTGATTGGTGGGACTACACCTGCGGTGTATCTTACAAGGGTACATGTGAAACTTAGTAAATGTAGAATATAAATGTCTTAACACAATAACTAAGAAAATGCCAGGAAGGCTATGCTAACCAGTGTGATGAAAATGTGTCAAACGGTCTATAAAACCAGTGTATGGTGCCCCATGATCGCATTAATGTATACAGCTATGATTTAACGATAAAAAAAAAGAAAATCTCAAGTAAATAAGAGGGGAAAAGACTTAAAATGCTTACTAGAATAGTAAATCTCAATATAAGATAATCATATTATCTTATACGAAGAGTTCCCTTTTTTTTTTTAATCTATCTCAAAATCATCTCCCAATAAAAGCAAAATTTGAGTGGAACTTATTATGGCCAGGTTCAAGAAACATTTGACAAGTTTAGGCGTACATCTGTTGTTATAAACCCCCACTATGTAGATAGATATGCAACCTGTGCACTGAAAACGTCACAGGACTGTGAAAGAAGCCGGAGACAGCAGACAGAAGAGCTCTTCCCATTGCTCTGCAATGGCCACATGACTTGAGCTAGTTACTTTGCTTCTCAGAATTTCTCACTTCCTCATGATGTCTAGGTTCTTTCCAGATCAAAATTTTTTTAAAGCTCTAATTCTATGCATCCTCTCCATATATACACGAAACTGAAAGCATCCTATCTTTATAATCAATAAAAACTGAAAATAAAACTGCATTTTAGCAAAAATTTTCCGCCGAAATTTTGAAAAAGGAAATAAGATATAGTCTTACCATTTTAACACAATTATTTTACTTTTCAATTTTAATATCATCCTTTGTTACTCATTAGCAGTATTAAACCAGATCTTTTTTCCCTAGTCCCACAATTAGAAAAAAAACTAGTCTTCCCTAATTGTGGAATCAGCAGAAATGATGATATATACTAAAAGTAGAAAAACAGTCTGAGATAGGATAATTCATTTCGTCTTCTGAAAAACTAACTGAAGACCAATTTCCCAAATTATTATATTATAATGTACGAGGTAGCTCAGTTATCAAATCAGCAATGAAAACTAATATTTACCCAGCACTATTTGTAGAGCACTTTCAGGTGCATGATGCCATTCTATCTTCATGACTCTATGAGAAGTATTGTAATTACCCCACTCTGTATTTGAAGAAACTGAGATTCCCTGATATTAAGTAATCCAAGGTCATAAAGCTAGAAAGTACCACATCCATGACTCAACATATAACCTTTTTCTCTGAAATCTTGCTTCTCTCTCATGCCATTCTGCCTGTTCATAAATCCTTACCGTTTCTAATTAAGAACACTTTCTAATTAATCTAATTTCTACCTGTACTTAATTTAATGTAGATGGCTACTCATAAATAACATAAACAATTAACTGGGAACAAATATTTAAAACATATATGTCAGAAAGGGTTAATTTCCTATCTTTAATAGATGATGAGTCCTTAAAAATTAAAAAAGAAAAAGATGAACAACTCAAGAAAAGTCAGGCAAGAAATATAACCAGACTTTACCAAAAATTCAATGCAAACAGCCTACAAACACTTGGTGGAAAAATGCTCAATTTCAGTCAATTCAATAACTTCACAGAGGCTGGGTGCAGTGGCTCACACCCATGATCCCAACACTTTAGGAAACCGAGTCCTGAGGGTTGATTGAGATCAGGGGTTCAAGTCTGAGAGAGCTATGAGTGCACCACTGCAATCCAGCCTGGTTGAGTTAAATAGACTAGAACTCTTATCTCTCTTTTTTTAAACTCTTCAAATAAAAATAAGCTTTTTTCCCCCTTCTTTATCATCATGTAGGGAAAATTTACTTTCATACATCACCAGTAGAGAATGCACTGGTTAAAATTGTTTTGGAAGGCAGTTTTACAATATTTAGCTGAACTAAATATCTGTAGCTGTTGACACAGCAATTCTACTCCTTGGAATTTATTTTTTATTTAGTGAGGTTAAAAGAAAGTTCATCATGTAAAGGATGTTCCTACGAGCACCACCTATTACAGCAAAATAATGAAGACAACACAATGTCCACCATCAGAAGTAATTATAATTTGGGGTATACAATAAAACATAACACTCCAATGTAAAAACACTACTTTTTTTTTTTTTTACACAATAACAGCATGGTATAATGGACACTGGAGACTCAACTAGGAGGAGGGGGTAAGGAATGAAAAATTAACTATTGGGTACAATGTACACTATTCAGTACACTAAAGGTACACTAGAAATCCAGACTTCATCACTATACAATACATACATGTAACAGAATTCAACTGGAGCCCCCTAAATCTATTAAAATTTAAAAAGAAAATAAGACCCCCCCAAAAACAGCAGAATAATACTGCTAAATATTCCTCATTTCCATATGAAAAAAGAATACATGGAGATTGCACCCTATGAGCTGGTACATTCTTAATAAAATACTTCTAGAAACAAACGAACAAAAAAAAATACTTCTAGAAACATACCCAAGAAATTCCCCACTAGAGAGAGGAACTGAAGATTCAGGAGTATAGGGACTTCTCATTTCAGTTGTTTTTAAATTGAAATGCTTAATTTAGACATGCCTATACTCAGTTTGGTTGATATGATAATCCAATTAAATAAAATAATATATGTTAAAGCATTTTGCAAAGTGAAGAAAATATCCAAACTTAAGGCTTCCTGGACATGCTTTATCATTAGCATTTCAGGAAGACTGTTTATTGATCCAGCACCTACTGCCTTGAGCTAAACTCAGTAAGCACAATTCCTCAATAAATACTTCATGATGGATTGAAAAATTCTCCATTAATATGCATATGTCCACCCAAGGGCTAACAAGTTTAAATAGTGCTTCTCAAACTTTTCCACTAAATTGCCCCTAATGTCAAAGACACTGATTTTGTTCCCACGGAGACCTAGAAGGTATATCAAAAGGCCCTCACGTTTTTAATAAGTCCATGCTTTTTCTGACAGAATTTTTTTTTCTCAGAGACCTTCAAATAAAATTGACGATCCAGGAAAATACACTAGGTTTATTCTGAGGCCTTGCCCTGAGGAACTGGAATGCACTAGTCTGAGGAATTTTACTTTGAAGGCTGTGTGTTAACACCTTAGGAGAGGAGACTTCAAATATGGGATGAAAGTCATGGAGAAAAAAAAAAAAAGAGGGAAAAAAGAACTGGGGTCAGATACTTTGTGATTTAATCCTCAAAATCACCATTCTTTCAACAAGTTACTGAACTCCTACTAGAGCTCCAGTCCCTTTTCCTCATGAAGCTATGCACTTTTTACTTCTAACAAATACCACACAACTGCCCTCTGAAGAGGTTTTAGTCAAAGCTTTCTCCACTGATGGTACAAGAGAACTTCTTTCTCCACACAAAGGTCAATTCAGCACATGACCAAATATTTTGCCTAGCTAGGGGAGCAGGGTGGAAGTACATTTTGTGCCCTGAGTCAAATATAATTAGATAGTGGTATAGAGGATGTCTTGGACATAAAATTGCAAAGAACTGATTTTCCCAGGGTGCTCAGAGAAGGCCTATCTGAGGGAGGAATGTTTCAGCTCAGAGCAAACCATGAGAAGGTATGATCTTTAATTTTATGTGTCAACCCGATTGAACCTTGGGGTTCCCAGATTAAACATTATTTCTGTGCATGTCTGTGAGGATGTTTTCGGGTGAGATTAGCATTTCAATCAGTGGACAAAGTAAAATAGGTTGCCCTCCTCAACGTGGGTGGACACCATCCACCATCAACTGATGGGACTGAATAGAACAAAATTCCAGTCAGGAATTTGTCCCTTTTTGTTTTGCCTCACTGCTTGAACTGGAGATCTCATCCCTTCTTCTCTGGCCTTCAGACTGGGATTTATAATATCAACTCCCCTGGTTCTCAGTCCTTTGGACTCAGACTGAATTACACCACCCATGTTCCTGATCTCTAGCTTGTAGACAGGAGAATGTACATCTCCATAGTCACATAAACTAATCCGCCATAATAAAATCTATCTATCTAGAATCAACCAATTGATTCTGTTTCTCCAGAGAACCCTGGCTAATACAGAAGGAGTTGCCCAAACAAAAATGAGGAAGAATGCTCCAAGGCAAAGGTCTGAGGCAGTGCATATTTCATTGTGGTTGGAGCATGAGGACCTGGGGATTGAGAGCCCTTACAGGCCAAGGCAACACATATTTTTATTGCAATGAGAAGATATTGGAGTGCCAAAGCTCTCCAATAGAGGACTAGTACAATCAGACTTATTTTTGGAAAATCATTACATTTGCCACGTAGGTAATGATCTATAAGAAGGCAACACAAGAAGCATGGAAACCAGTCAGAGGCAACCAAAATAATCCAGAGATGATGGTAACTTGAATTGTGGATTTAATAGTGAAATAGCGAGAAGATTCATATTTCAGGATACATTTTAGAACTGTGTTCTTGGTGATAATTTGCATATGGGGAACACGGAAAAGGTTGATGAATGAATCCCAGGTCCTCAGACTGAGCCACCTGGTGGATGGTGGGTACCACTCACTAAGATAAGGAGGGAGAGAAAAGGAGTTCTGTTGAGAATACTGTGCCCGAGACTCCTCGTTGCCATCCAATAACTATTCCAGCCAATAAGAAAGAAGTGGAAGTACTGCGCAGGACTTCTAAAACAACTGAAAGGCAGAACTCAGCTGGGAGTTGAACCTTTCTGCCACTATGCCCCATCTTTCTTCCTGCTACCTGGAGTGAGGAAGATGGCTAGAGCTCCAGCATCCACTGTGAGAACGGAACTCCCTGCTCCAAATGGCAGATTAAAGCATTAAAGTGGAGCCTGAATGGCTGGCGATTTCAGCGAATGATACACCAATACTAAACTACCTCTGGACTTCTTTTAAGTGGAATAAATTCTCATGTGTTGACAGTTACTTTGAGTTTTCTTCATGCAGACAAACTAAGTACTAACTGATACAGAGATTTAAAGATAGATACAATATGCTTATTAAATATCCAGGTTTAGGTAGAATCCCTATTTTAAGCATGAAAAAACTGAGTGACAAAAAAGTTACTTGCCCAAAGACCAGCTTGAGATAGAGGAAAGATACAAACTGCAGGCAGTCTATCTCCAAACTTCATGTTTTTATAGTATACCATTCTGTACTGAAAAAGAAAAGAAGTGGTTTCTAATAGCCCAATCACGTCTAGGACCAGTCCTGCACCAATGACACAAAATAGCCCTACTCAACTTGATATAAGGAAGAATCATATCCTATAGCAAAGTGTTGCTATTTACATGTATTTATGTTAGTTTTGTATCATTTGCCTTACCCTTTTTATAAAGGTTTTTTTTTTTTTTTTTGAGACAGAGTCTTACTATTTCACCCTCGATAGAGTGCCGTGGCATCACAGCTCACAACAACCTCCAACTCTTGGGCTTAAGGGATTCTCTAGCCTCAGCCTCCCAAGTAACTGGGACTACAGGAGCCCACCACAACACCCGGCTATGTTTTTGTTGCAGTTGTTTAGCTGTCCTGGGCCGGGTTCCAACCCACCACCCTCAGTGTACGTGGCTGGTGCCGTAACCACTGTGCTACGGACGGTGAGCCAGGTAATTATTTCTTTTAATTATTTTAACTATATTCACCTGACTTCTTCAGCCCTAGGTTTATTTCTACTGTATTAAGATGCTGCTTGCATTTATAATTGCTATTGCAACTAAAAATATGCTAAACTTCTTCCTGAAGTCCTCTTGCCATACCAAGGTAATTTTGAATTCTAATACACACTCCAACCCTGAGCCAGATCCTTCCCTTACATGACCCATGAATTATGCACCCTATAGGATAATAATGAACAATTTTCCACAGCTCCCAGTGCTGACAAATCTAACTAGCAGTTCATCTTGACAAGAATTTCACACTTTCTTGACGATTATCTCATGAGACAGAGAAACAAACACTTTGTACAGTAAAAGCATAATTAGTAAAGCAAGTATTGTTTTTTGGTCAAGTTCCTAAGCTGTCAGAAAGAAAGGGTTTTTTTAAACCTTCTCACTGAAGTATAACATGCATACTATGGATTACACAGATGTTAAGTGGACATTTTGATTAAATTTTCCAACGTTTTACACCTGTGTACCCAGATCATCTGTAGCATATAGAATCCATTCTCCTGCCCCTTCCAGGCATTGCCTGTTCCCCCATAAAGTTAACCATGATCCTAACTTCTGATTCCACAGATTCATTTTGCCTGTTTTCAAATGAAAATGTAAATAATGCAATGATGTAAATGAAATAATGCAATATATAATATGTCATTAATTTTTATGTCTTTAAGATATATCTACATAGTTGCAGGTAGCCATAGTTTATTCTTTTTCATTACTGTATATTATTCTATTTGTCCATTCTGTTGAGAAATATTTGCATTAATTATACTTTTAGCTACTATATATAATGCTGCTATGAAGATTCTTGCTTTAAAAGATGTAATGCTTTAAAAGCATTAAAATTCAATGCTTTTAATTTATACTAAGAAAAATATTTCACTTTGTGTTATTTATTCTTGTTTTTATTTTATTTATGGTTGTGTACAAACTACATTTTCTAAAAACATTTGGGAGTAATACTTTCAAAGTAAGTATGTAAAATACTTCAGCTAAAATGGATAATACCTAACTCAATGCTCTGAACAAGACTCCCTTGAGTACTTGAATATTGTTGGGAAAATAAAAGAAAATAAAAGAGGAAAAGAGACTATTGTATAAGCTATGGGAAGTTCAGAGCCAAGTTCAGTGGCTCACACATGTTATCCCAGTACTTTGGGAGGCTGAGGCTGAAGGATTGCTTAAGGCCAGGAATTTGAGACCAGTCTGAGCAACATAACAAGACCCCATCTCTACTAGATATATATTTTATAAATATATAAATATATAATTATATATATTACATATATAAATATATAATATATGTATTATTATATACATATTAAAAATATATATTTTAAATTTATATATTATTTATATATAATATAAATACATATATATTTTAAATTTTCCTGATGTTGTGGTGCATGCCTGTAATCCCAGCTTATTAGTGGGCTGAGATAGGAGAATTATTTCACTTGAGCCCAAGAGTTCTAGGCTGCAGTAAACCATGGTTGCCTCACTGCACTTAGCCTGGGTGACAGAGCAAGACTCTGTCTCTAAAAAAAATAAAAAAGAAATTAGGAAATAGGTAATAGAGAATGCAAAATAAAGAGAAGTAGCTAGGTCAAGTCCTTCTTATGAATTTTCAAGATCCCAATGAGTTAGATGACAACTGTTTGGCCTTTAGGTTGTGCCATCTACTGTTACTAAGATATTTCCTTAAGATACACCCATGGAGTGGATTTTTTTGAGGTTGGTATTTGGCATGTACCTTGACTTCATGGAACATGCTGGGGCTCCCTTATGATAAGGTGATTAATTACACATAATAAGTAAAGTAGCCCTTTAGGAAAGGAAGAGGAAGAGGAAGTGGATATGAGAAATTACTCAAGGGGTACAGTGTACATTATCTGGGTAAATGGATACCCTAAAGCCTCTACCTGACCACTGTGCAATCTATTCCTGTAATAAAACTATGCCTGTATGCCATACACTTATACGAATAAAACAATAACAAATTATCCTTTAATATTCTACACCAGGAGGCCACTGGAAGGCTTGCCTCCTTCTTGTTTTCCACCTTAAGAAATTAATGTTTAAAATTTTTATTAAACCAACCCAGGAATGGATTAATAAGCTGTGGCATATGTATACCATAGAATACTATTTAGCCATTTGAAAAGAGGAGACTTTACATCTTTTGTATTAACCTGAATTGAGTTGGAACAATACTTCTTAGTAAAACATCACAAGAATAGAGAAGCAAGAATCCAATGTATTCAATTCTAATATGAAGGCAGTAGATGATCTAGTGGGGGGTAGGGGAATGAGGGAGCAGGGAGAGGACAGAAGGAGGGGGGTCACTGTGTATGGCACACTTCTTGGGGGCAGGACACAATTACAAGAGGGACTTTACCTAACAAACACAATCAGGGTAACCTAATTCTTTGTACTTTCGTTGAATTCCAAACAATAAATAAATTTATTAAATGTTTAAAATATTTATAGCTATGAGTAGAAATGGGAGTGCCTCATCTTCTACCTTTCCTAATCCACTGTTATTCATCTATTCAAAGTCTATCTTCTTATTATTTCAGAGTTAAAGGGGCTCTTTTTTTTTTTGCTTTTCATTTCAAAATATTAAGGGAGTACAAAAGTTTTTGTTACATGAATACACTATAATGCTGAAGTCAGGGCTCTCAGTGTGCCTGCCACCAGGACAGTGATATTATACCCAAGAGGTAAGTTTTTATCCCTCATCCCTCTCCCAATCTCACCCCTAAAAATCTATCTTCTTGTACCTGGTATGTAAAAGGTTCTGCGTTAGGTGCCTGAGAGGTTAAAATATATATATATAAATATATATATGTTTATATTTATATATATTATATATATATTACATAAATATAAATATATATAATGAACACAAAATATTTACAGATTACATGACATGTATCTAAGATTTGCTTCCAGACAATAAGGAGGATAAAAGGATGATGTACAATTGGTACAGGATTGGCCACGAGTTGATGGATTGATTGTTGGAGCTACATGTTGAATCTCTGGGGCTTCATATTGTTGATGTATCTTCTTTCATATGTTCTAAATTCTCTATAATAAAAAACAATTTTTTAATACAAAAAATACATAAAAAATAGCCTCTGACCTCCAGGAGCAGACAGACTAACACAAACACTAAAAGGTGCATGCAAATAGCCTATGGGAGTTTACAGGCAGCCATGGCAGTTATGAATCCCAACCTTAGAGTTTTAAGATCAGTACAACACCATGAAAGGAGTGACGCTGAGGCCTAAAGGGTGAGGTGCCAAGGTCACATGGTTAGTGGCAGAGGTGATACTGAAAACCAGGGCCTTTCATGAGTACACGCAGGCACACGCACACACTCACAGTGGCACTATTCTTTCTTCCAAACAGATTGTTCCAATGCAGAGTGGTATATGGCAATAGCCATAAAACTAGTTCAAAGTAGATGCATAAGAATTCAGACAAAGGAGAGCCCATTTGGGCCTGAAAATTGTGCCTCTGGGCACAATTGTGCCTCTGCCCACAAATCTAAGAAGGCTGTCTCCCTTTAATTGAGAAAAACATCTGATTATTGAGGTAAGGATTTTACATTTATTTGCATGATTGTCTGGTTAACCTCTATTTCTCCCAAAGTCACACAGTTTCCTTAAAGCAGTGGTTCCCAACCTTCCTAAAGCTGCGACCCTTTAATACAGTTCCTGCGGGTCACCACCCACAGGTTGAAAACCACTGCCTTAAAGAGTGCTCAGACTTACACATAGAGCAAAAGAAATACAAGCAGCTGATCACTCAGACACTTGTCAGTCAGATAAGATACAGGAAGCATTTGCTGCATGGTAAGATCTGTATTAGGAGTTGGAGATACTGCAGATGTAAGTGTAATCCCTGCCCTCAGGGAGCTCGCAGGCTGGCAAAGAACTATCACATTAACAACTGAAGGGGAAACACAGGATGCTCCAATAGACTAAACTCCCTACAGCTCTACAAGCAGACTGACTAGCCTTTAAAAGGTACATTTCTACACAATTAGACATTTTCAGAAGAGCATAATTTTAAAGTAATAAACAAGTATAAGGTATGGTTCTATTCTAACTAGTAAATCATCAGGCACTAATAAAGGGAAAGTAACAACTTAAAAGAAGACAAAAAACTGCAAGGTGTTGGTAAATGTTTGCTTTGACCATGATACCTATATTTTTTAATATTTTCCCAGGTAATTTTTCCCATAATGGAGCTATGTAATTGAGTTTCAATGAGATTTCAATTCTTAAAAACCATAACTGTTCCATTTTCTTTTATACATGTTTTTCATTCTAAACCCTAGATATGCTAGATAAAATCTTAAGCATGTTCTTACTTCTAGTTCTTTTAGAGTAGATTGCCTTTTCCCTTATAGACTAAGAAAGGAATGCAATTTTTCTTACGTTTTCTATTAAATATGTAAACACAAACAAAATAATAAAATTACTTTAAATGGCAGGAAAGCAACAATAAAAATAACTCTTTTAAGTTATTTTATTTTTACTTTTCACATAAAAATAGTTGTCTCCTCTGAAAAATCACAGAAATAATTATCTGTACTTTGAAAATACAAATATATTTCAAAAAATTTCACTGTTGGAAAAACCTAGGAAATTAGAGTGGTTTTCTCAAAGCTCTTTGGGTGTATCTATGAGAAAAGAAAGAAAGAGAGGCTGGGCATGGTGGCTAACACCTGTAATTCTAGCACGCTGGGAGGCTGAGGCACGTGGATTGCCTGAGCTCAGGAGTTTGAGACCAGCCTGAGCAAGAGCAAGACCTTGTCTCTACGAAAAATGAAAAACAGAGGCAAGAGGATCACCAGAGCCCAAGTGTTTGACGTTGCTGTGAGCTATGACGCCATGGCACTCTACCCAGGGGGGCAAAGCGAAACTCTGTCTCAAAAAATAAAAAAGAAAGAAAGAGAAATAGAGAGAAAACCTGACACCTAATTTCACAATCATTAGAGCACTTCTCTGCTCATAAATAAGCATTGCCAAAAATGATTCATAATATTAAAAATGCTACTGATTTGGACATTCATAATTTTGTGGAGCTTTTATTCCTAAGGTTAGTCAATGATTCTCTCCCTCATTATAAAACATTTATCCATACCCACATTCAAATCCCCTGAGCTTTTATGCATTCTATTGCATTGCTAGTCTAGCAGTGTGTGAAAACTAAATTGTTTTGAAAGAAATATAATTACTCCAAGTTAGCGCACTGAAAACCTTTCATTTTTTTTCTTTTAGAAGTTAGATACTAATTACCTTTATAGTTATGCTATTACTAACCACCTCATATTTCAGCCCCTCTATCTTAATTAAACTGCAGAATTCAGTGGTATTAAATAGTCTGCATAGACTTTAGAAAGTAAGATAAAGGCTAGCCTTCCAACAAGTTGCATATGAGTTTTGGCAAGATTTCTCCATCTTTACTAGAACAGGTTGCTTGGAAGAACTGGAAAGGAAAGCTACCTGAATTTGCACAGCCCCCTCACCTGACCAAAATAATTAAATGCTGACAAATTAGAAATTTGCAAACTTGTAAGTTGAAAAGACAATAAAAATCTATCAAATTTTCATCAGGAGTTGGTCTACTATCCTTCAAAACATAAAGAATTCTCAATGCCCTGCAAGTCTACACATATCAATGCCTTTTAAATCAATCAAGCATTTTTTCATCATCAAATTCCAGGAACAGAAAGCACAATCTAGTTAAAGCACCAGTATATTAACAGCTTCAGACCAGCTTTGATAGACAATAACAGAAATTAAATGTCTGCAAGGTAAGATAGGCATTTTAGGCATTTATTTATGTCCTCTTTATCTGTACTCCTTGCTAACACTGAACTCAAATTAGAAATTCTAAATATTTTGAACCTTAAAATTATTTGACTTGATGTCTATGTAATAATAAATAATAAGGCTCTCAACAATTGAGAAGATAGTTGTTATACAAAACCTAGTTATTCATCAGAAGACTAAAGGCAATCTCAAAGACAGCCTTAAGTCTATCTCAAACTCAGAGGCCTCCAGTAGTCAAGCAGGTAAATAAGGAGTTGGGCTACCATGAGTTCCCCCAGAGCAGGGAGCTCCTGAAAGGGTTGCAGAACCCAGCTGCAGACAGGAAGGAGGAAGCAACTGTCCCTCCTCTCCAGCCAACTGTTACCATATCTTCTGATTTCTCAAGACAACCCAGAAATGCAGATTAGTATGTGAAGTCTTCCTATTAAAATGTTGGCAAAAACATTTTAAAAGCACAGCATAGGCCAAATAAAACATGTCTGTGGGCAGGCTTCAGCCAGCTGGCTGCCAGTTTAAGATCTCAGGGAAACTGTGGAGAAAGAAAGGAGTGAAATATTTCTTTGACTCTCTCTCCTCCAACCTGGTCATGAATGCACAGTTTTGGAGACATCATGAGAGTCCAGTCGAAGGAGGGTTAAAAAATAGTATGGTGATGTCAGTCTCTCCTAAGGGAGACATTACTTTTCTTCTCTACTTTTTTCACTGAACTTTACACACACAAACACACACACACACACTTTTTTCACAAATAATTTGGAAAGTATTTGCATCTTTGGGTTGAAGCATCTCTTGCCTGTGTAGGCCAGAAAATGGACATCCATTTAAAACACATTTATATCCTAAAAGATAACTTGACCTTAGACCAGAGACTTTGTTCTTAACAAAAAGCAAAATGTACTTGACAGCCACAAATTGTTCTTGGGGACGAGAAGTAACCAACTCAAAATCCAGTGAGCACATTCTCAGTGACAAGTCAAACCCTTGCAGCTACCCGGCCATCCATGCTTTATTCATAATTCAGTCTATGGAGTGGTACAAGCAAAGTATGTATGGTAACTGAAGGAGAATAAACAGGAAGTCCAAATTTCTGATTTACACACAGCTCTGATCATGGAGAATATTATTTCTGTCTGTTTGCAGAGTAAGACATCCTAGCACAGAGGAAAATTAAAGTTTTGCATCTCAACCAAAAGAATACAACATGCTATGCAAACATTTCAGTAACATAGGTTATCATTTCATTGCATTCCCAAAAATACAAGCTCCTTTCCTCTTTGTCCCCATATACATGGGTGTATTTTACAGGCTTGTTTTATTTCCTAACTACCCACTATCTCTGAGACATGCTGATCATGTTGGTTTAATAAATGGTTCTTAACTCTTTTAAGAACCTGGTAAAGTGGAGGACCCATTTTTCTCCCTTGAAAAAATGCTTTGAGCATTTTGCACACAACTTTGAGGGGTTCAAGGATACCTCAGAGAACTCCATCTGAAGGCCCAAAGTTGACTTTGAGAGCTCCACTACAAAACCACTGGAATTTCACTTACATTTCAAAAATGTATATATATTTGGGATATGGTTTAATAAAGTAAGGCAGTACACTTGCATGCACTTCCTTTCTTGTTTACATATAGTTAGATAATTGTTCATGTTTTAAAATTACCATTGTTTTTAAACCAGTGAGGCCTGGGCAGATCATTAGCTAAGATATTGGCTAAGAAGTGGTTACCATCCATTTGCTAAAATGTATGCCTTTCTTATTTCTGGACTATGAGTGCTTTTTCCTTTTCATAATTAGGTTGTCACAAGTATTTAGATGATGTGGAAAAGCAGCAAAGTGTGAGAGTATTCCTTCCAAGAAATCATTCCCACAATTACCACAGAAGATGGGCCAATATTTTCCATTTTACAAATTTTTAATAGTATAGTCAACTTACAAAGCCCATGAATAAACATGGACCCCCTCAAGTTTCTTCCTCTGTTTTATCACTAATGTTCTGTTCTTTCCCACTTGAACTTTCATTTATTTTCCAAGGTATTCCTCCTATAAAGAAAAGAAGGGATTTAAGGAAGGAAATGCATATTATCTAACTCTATAGACAATTATAAAATATTTTAGAGAACCACTTTAGTATGTATCATCAGCGATGCCAGGATATTTCTATTGGGAGATGCAAAATATTGTTTATACACAAAGGTTTGGCTGCTACTATCTTCTCCTTCTGTAACTGAATTTCATTTTTGAAATTTGGTTAGGCTTGAGCTCTGTTTACAAACAAGATATCATGTACACAACTTAATACAAAGAATAAGGTGATACAGACATCACATCTGAAAAACAAAAATGTCAACCTTGGGAGGTCATCTATGTTGGCATTAATATTGTACATGGGATTTTGCTTCTTTGGAACTTTAAGCTCATTTAAATGCCCATAAACAAAATATATAGCATAGCCTATTTTAAAAATTAATGTCATCAAAAAACTCTCTGCAGCTCAATTCAATGTATTTGTAATTGGATTTTGATATGCATGACTTGGTGTGTTAGAATTCAGCTGAAATAAAACATCAAAACAACCTTGAACCTAACAGCTCAGCACTTTAGATTCCCTGACAGAGAAGGCACATGTGGTATGAAAATGAAGAAAATACCAAAAATAGCCAATTCCCAAGAACAGTCCCACAATGGTCTTAATGAACAGGCTACAATGCTGCTGGACACCATAGGAAAAACAAAGTCACATAAGACACCCCTGTCTTCAAGAAGCTTAGCATCTAGTTGCCATCTCTGAAAATTCAGTTGTTTAAATTTCATAAAAATGTATAATCTATAAGAACCTTAATATTTCTAATGTTGGGAAGCCAAAATATCATAAAGGGAAAATGTAGAAAATCTAACTGACCTATCTCATTTTAAATAGACCAAAATGCATCCTTGGATTAGATTCAGGCATCTCCTCCTTTAGAAGACCTTACAAATGCTTCTTTCCTATGAAGCTGTGGTCCCACAAAATCTTTTGCAAATCTTACTTACTGCACCATATGATAGTCATATTTCTGGTCCAGCTCCTCAGAGCCTGGCACACTATCCAGTGCTCAGAAATGTTGGTTGAACCAGTAACTCCCCTCGCTGTGCTTAGCTACAGTTCTTAGATACACATGTAAATGTAAGCTACAAAAATATTTTTATAGTTAGGTACCTGTTCATGCTCATGGAAATCTTTTTTCTCTAAGAGTCCAAAGTTTTTGGAAATTCTAAGATGTCTGTGAGCAGTATTCTTTAATGAGATAGCACAGAAGAATGTCAGAGGAACTGCATTCCTATTCCAGGCTCACTGAACGTTTACTCTCCCTGTGTCTACTTTTCTTATCTGAATAGTGGAGACGGCAATACCAGCCTGTCTCACACATCTACTGTGCATAATAACTCATAAAATGTATCAACCATCGAGGAAATATATTTAAATGTCTTGGAAATGTTATTATGATAGAGACAAAACAAATGGTAGCAGTTCCACCTTTTTTTTTTCAAATGCATCCTTGGAAACCACAAATGAATGAAAATAAAGCAGATCTTATTTTCTAAGGAAACAATAGGAAAATATGGTATTATATCATGAGCAATGAGTAGATATCAAATAAATATAGCTTCTATAATCATTTAAATTTTTTACATTAAAGTACTTCACATACACAGCCAAGTACACAAAACATAAATGAAGCTCAATAAACTTTAAAAAAGGAATATACCTTTGTAACCATCACCCAAAGTCAACAAATGAATCAGTTTGAGCACCTCAGATAATTCTTCATGTCTTCCCCATCACACCTCCCTTCCTCCTTCCAAAAGTAACATATATTCTAACGTCCTAACTATCATGACTATACCATCAGGATAGGTTAGTTATACCTAGGTTTGAACTTGATATAAGTATTAATACAATCATGCAGTACATGTTGTTTTTGTGCCTGGTTTCTTTCATTCAACATTATGTTCTTATGTTCATGAGATTCATCCATGTTGTTGAACAAATCTGCAGTTCATTCATTTTCTTTGCTGCATAGTATTTCATCATGTAAAGCATTATTTGTCTATTTTACCATTAAAGAACATTTTGATTATTGTGATTATTACATAGTACAAATTTAAATTCATAAAATTACACTCTAAATCCTAGAAAACAAGCACAAATACACCAAGTGCTCTCAATGCATGAGAAACCTCAGTGTGCCATATGCCAACTGGATTCCAATACAAAATTATTCTACCTAATATAAAAATATAACTATTGAATCATAAATAATATAAATCTAAAGTATCTATACAAGACATATTTAATTTGTGCTTTTTGCCTTTTATAATTTTCGTTAAAGTCTTACTCTGTTGCCCTGGGTAAACTGCCATGGTGTCACAGCTCACAGCAACTTCAAACTCTTGGTCTTGAGCAACCCTCTTGCCTCAGCCTCCCCAGCAGCTGGGGCTACAAGCACCCACCACAACTCCCAGCTAGTAGAGAAACAGGGTCTTGCTTTTGCTCAAGCTGATCTCAAACTCCTGAGCTCAGGTGACCTACCCACTTCTGCCTTCCAGAGTTCTAGGATTATAGGCATGAGCCACCACATCTGGCCTATTTGCTTGCTTTTTTAATAGTTTGGAGAACTTAGACTTCTTTTTTAAAATCTATCAAGATTAGTCTAAACAGATAATTTAATTTTCTGTTAATATTGTCCAGTAATAAACCGTAAACTTTTAAAATCAGTTCATTATAAAACCAAATTTTAACAAAGATCATCTCTAGCTCGTGCGATTATTTTTATTTTTTCTTTTTCCTTATCTACATAACCTGAAACTTCTAAACTATAAACTATTATAATTTATAAAATTACTTTTTTCTTTAATGAAAATCATTTCATCAGCCTTCGAATTGCAATATTCAAAAATTTAAAAATAATCTATTTCCTCCCCCCAGTGAATAAAATAAATGGCTTATCCATTTATTTTTCACTTTTGAAAAAGGCAAAAAAAAAGTTTATATCATGTAAGTTGATGTTAACAAAGTGAGAAAATTTGAAATACCAAAAAGGACCTGTGCCTGCATATTGACAATGAAAATGTTATTACAAGCCAGTGAGATTTGAATCAATCATTATTTTGACAAAAAAACATTTTCCACAGCAAGTGCTGTAAAATGGGAAATTTGTAAAATAAAATTTCATAAGCTTCCTTTGAAATTATGCTTACGTTTTCGTTAAAGAATCATTCTAGTGACTATTGATACTATCGTGTTATACTCAGGTCAACATTAGCAAGTACAAAAGTTGTCTCCTCTACACTGAAAAAGCTCAGTTAACTGATAAGTATGGAGATGAAATGAGCTACACTAGGATTTCAACAAGAAATAAACAACAAGCAATGCTGAACCATTGAACTTCAAAGCTCATTTTGAATTTTTTTTTAGCTGTGAAAATTTATTTTAATGTCGTTAAATTATACATACCAACCAAATATTTTTTTTGAAAGCATAAATCTAAGAGAACTGCAAATGCAACCATTATATACAGCAATAAACCCTGACTTTTGTTTACTGATACTTTGGGAATAGTTGAGAGAACTCTTTGGTATTAATGCCATTAAGATTTGGGTGTTTTCTTACCCAAATCATTTTGAATTTTTTAATCCACTAAAGTCCTGTCCAGAATGTTTCACATCGCAATTTAAGTCCCATCTGTGATGTGCCAAGAATCTGGCAAAGATTGAGACACCAATATCAGGCCTTTTGTTTTTTTTTCTTTTGCTGAGATTTTCCTATTCGAGGAAGGTAGCCTTGAGACAGTGGCTAGGCACAGAGGTGATGAAGCCAGACTGCCTGAATTTAAATGTTCTAATCCCTCACCCAAGCTTCATCCATATGACGCTGCAAACCGTATGGATGCATGTGTCATGTGACTTACAAGTCGCAGGGATAGCCACAGATAAGGCTTCCATGATTTGCATATGCCTCAATCTCACAGCCAGATGCATGGGGGTAGCAAAGCCAATGTTGCTACTTCACAGAGGCCAATTACATGTGGTTGTGAGTAACCCAAGCCCAGAAGAACTTTTACCCAGTAAGGAAGTTCCCCACCACAAAGTGTAAGAACCTGACCCACATAGCTTGATGACACTGTCTCTCTGCGAGGTCCATGCTATTCCCCTGCTGGACGCACTGACTTCTGCTGGCTCTGGACCCAGGCAGACACCAGAGAGAAAATGGGTGCTCCTGGCCTGCAGGCTCCCACTAGAAGGAGGGACACCCCAAGCCAAAATGAACATGTGTCCGTGACATGTGTATTAATAGGAAAGCTTTTGAATAATTTTATAGTGAACATAAATATAAACTTCATGTTGAATAATTCCATAATATAAATAAGTAATTTGGAAACCCTCCCTCCATTTATCTTTGGAAACCCTCCTTCCATTTATCTTTGGAAACCAGTGGAGTATCTATAACATGGTGCATGGTAAATCTTAGACCCTTGTCAACACTGACAAACTTTGATCGAGTTACTTAATCTCTCTGTGCTTCAGTTCTCTCACCAGGAAAAGAGGGTAATAGTAATAGTTCTCAGCATGCCATGATGATTAAATGAGACCATACACGTGAGACACTTTTGGATGGTTCCAACACCTATGAAGCTTCTGATCCCCGTTGGTTATTACTCAAATAATTGTGCACATCTTAGCATCCTATAGTCACTGGCTTCTTTCCTCTTCTGAGAGATCTTTTATTCCTGTCTATTTTATATGCATTCTAAACAAAACAGAATACAGAAAGTACAGTTTGCACAACAACAAAGTAATAATAAAATAATTATAGTAACAGTAATCACAAAAGCAGATAACTGAGAATTTCTGTGCTACTTTATAAAGATTACCTAATCTATTCTCTCAACCATACTATAAAGTAGGTACCATCATCATCATAGTCATTGTTATTTTTGTCCCCATTTTTCAGATAGAAAAACTGAAGCTTAGAAAAGTTCAATAATTTGCCCAAGAGTCACAAGCAGGTAAAAGGGAGAGCTGGATTGCAAACCTGTATAATGGCATTGCCTCCCAGCAAGTGATGCCAATCATATATTTGGAATCAAACTCCTGGTTGGCACGGATGTCTATCATCAGTTTGATGGGGAAAACAGAAAGATCAAGAAAATATAAATGAAAGGGGAGAAGAAAACAGGGAAAGAGTCAAGCAAAAGAGATTCAAGACCCTGGGGCAGCGCCTGTGGCTCAAAGGCACCGGCCCCATATGCCAGAGGTGGTGGGTTCAAACCCAGCCCCAGCCAAAAAAAAAAAAAAAAAAAAACAGAGATTCAAGACCCTAAATGCCTTCCAGACTTAGTATAAAAGACTTAATAAGTGAGTGATTAATGTTGTACTGATTTTGCTATATTTAATTCACAGCTTCCTCTACTTGCCATGGAGCAGGAAATCTGTGACCTAGAACTAAATTAAGGTCACTGAAGGACCTGATGAAATAAGCAGAAAGCCAGGGGGATTAAGCCAGGGGAAAAAAAAAAAACCTAACAAGTTATTTTAGGTCAAATGAATTTTATTATTATTTATTTTCTATCTTCCTGCATTGTAAATATTCATCAAAGAGTTGCTCACGAAATGTTTTTTACCCGACTGGAATTTAGTATCTGCATCAACAAGACTCAGCACAGCTGAGCAAATTAGCCATCAACAACAAGGAGTCCCTGGAGCTTACGGGTCCCAGCCGACATCTCACCCACTAAAGGCATGTTCTTGGCCACGCCACTTAGTAAAGTCAACAGGATTGATTGGATAATAGCTTCCAAGATCCTTTGTAGAAGAGTGTGAGGTGTGGTGTAGAGAGGCAAGCATGAATTCCCTTGTCAGAGAGGGCAGTTTTGCAGTGCTGGTTGTCTTATCTGTTAGGTGTTAACAATTATACCAATCAGTACTAACTTAGAGATCTACAGAACTGGGGAAGGGGGCTACAGAGGAGTCTACCTAACTTAATTTAGGTTGTAGATTTTGTTATTTTTGTTTTGTAATGTTTGGGTTAGGGGTCGAAGGTCAAAGGAGCCTTCCTGAATCAAGTGTTTGCAAAATGTTTAAGAAAGTGGTCCAGGTTCTGGCTTGGCTATCACAGAGGACTTGGGTTCAAATCTCCACACTGCCACTCACTGTGCAACACTGGTAGTTCCTTAACTTTTCAAAATGAGACCATAATATCTCTCTCAGAATATTGTGACTATTAAGCAGAATCATGTGCATTTAACACAGTACTCAATAATTGGTGGCTACTACCCTGTTTCCCCGAAAATAAGACATCCTCCGAAAATAAGACCTACTTACAGGAAAGATAAGACGTCCCCTGAAAATAAGACCTAGCACATCTTTGGGAGCACACCTTAAAATAAGACACTATCTTATTTTCGGGGAAACAGGGTATTATAGGAAATTCTAATGATGATTTGCTTTTTCAAGTGTTTGTAGTGCAAAAGTATTCACCCTGGACAGCCCTAGAGTTTAGCATAGCCCATTTCAGTGTTTCTCAAAGTACATTCATGCCTAAGATCACTTGTATCAGAATCATGGGAGTGGGGGGAGGGGATTTGTTTACAAGTTTACCTATAGAGGGCTGAATAATGACCTCCAAAACTGTGTCCACCCAGAACCTGTGATGTGGCCTTAATTGGGAAAAGGGTTTTTGCAGATGCAATTAAGGATCTGAAGACGAGATCATCCAGAATTTAGATGATCCCTAAGTCCAATGACTAGTGCCCTTGTAAGAGAAGAGAAAGACAAGACACAGAGGGTAAGGGGCATGAGGATGTACGCAGAGACTGGAGTAAGGTGCCTGCAAGCCCAGAAGCACCAGGGATCTCCAACAGCCACCAGAAACCAGGAGAGAAGCATGGAATGAATTCTCCCGCACAGCCTTCAGAAGAAACCACCCTTGCTGACACCTTCCTTTCAGACTTCTGACCTCCAAGATCGTGAGATAATAAATTTCTGTTTTAAGCCACCGAGATGGGTGCTAATTTGTTATGACAGCCCTGGGAAACTGACAAACTTCCCTTCAGTCCGTGAATCTGGATGTTTCCAAGGGTCATCGGATGTTCAACACCTGAGACCTCTGCCCTCTACTATTCCCTCTGGCCTCGGGGTGGTGGGTGGGGGGCTCATTGCTCCTTCCTTTATAACCTTCATTCTGGGAACAGGCCCAAGAGAACCCTGAAGACAGGGAGAAGACCAGGGACTTTCCCCCAGACTCAGTTCAGAATCTAGGGTCAAACCAACAAGTCTGCAACTCTACAGGCCCTCACACCCCTCAACTAACTCTTCAGGAATCTAATGACAGTCTAGCATAATTTGAACGCATCTCTTCATTTCTGCTTGAAGGTAAGTGTCTAGCCTCTCTGTTTGGTATTAGGCCCAGGAAAGTATCCCCACCTGTAACACCACCCCAAACATGGAATTCTGCTCAAATACAATTTTTTAGTCTTGGTCATATCCTCTAATCTCTAGAAAAGCCACTCCTCCTCAGGTGGGAGCATCCGAACCACAGATACCAGACATGGTGAATCAGAATGAGTGGGATGAGGGAGTATGAACAGATAGAAAAGCCTGGTCTCCCCAGCCCCCACCAACACTGTTAAAGGATCTCTGCCCTAGGAACAGTGTCACTCCCACCTACCCAACCTCAATTTCCCACCTGAGAAGAAGGAGCTCTGTTAGAGCCCAGGGGAAAATAGAGATTAAGAAACATAATTAGGACTGACAGTTGGACCTGGAGGTTTTGGTAATAAAGACATTTGAAGTTTTCCACTCTTTGAATAGACATTTAAAGTTCTACACTGTTTAAGGCTGATACTTTTCTCTCTTCCCTCCCTCCTAACAAATATGGTAACACTCTCTCTGAGAGGTAACACATATTTAGAAGTGTTATCCTACTAGGAGGCCTTTGCAGAGAGGTTCCCAAACACACATGAGATTCATTTGAAAAAAAAAAAAAAATTTAAAATGCCCATTTCTAGGCCCTACACAAAAAGATTCTGATTCAATATGCCTGGCATGGGGCTTTAACTTCAAGAAAAACATATAGGGTGTCCATAAGTTCACGTGCAATTTAAAATAGTTGTAAACTTTAAATTGCACGTGAACTTTATGGACATCCTATATAGGATGGATTGCTTACATAGGCCTCTAACCTACATTCTATGTTAAAATATTGCTTTAAAAGTTCAGTCTGACTTTCTAAGACAGTGGTTCTCAACCTTCCTAAAGCTGCAACTCTTATACAATTCCTGTGGGTCACGACCCACAGGTTGAGAACCGCTATACTAACACATGACTAGATAGGGGTTTGGAGCCTGCATGTGCTTAAGTATCCTTTGTACTATCTTCCTCTGGCATCAAATGGATAAATTATAGTAAGTGACCAAATCAGAATTCACATCAGATCAAACACCTTAAAAATAGCAAAACATCTCCTTAGAGTTTCTTCCAATTCCTGCATGCTTTACTGATTCTAATCAGGTGTTTTTTTCTTTTGTTACTCGTTTTTTTTTTTTTTTAATTAAATCATAGCTGTGTACATTAATGCGATCATGGGGCACCATACACTGGTTTTATAGACCATTTGACACATTTTCATCACACTGGTTAACATAACCTTCCTGGCATTTTCTTAGTTATTGTGTTAAGACATTTATAGTCTACATTTACTAAGTTTCACATGTACCCTTGTAAGACGCACCACAGGTGTGATCCCACCAATCACCCTCTCTCCCCCCATCCTCCCCCCTCCCTCCCCTCCCTCAAAGTTCAGTAGAACTACCAAAACCAGTCACCACCAGAGAGAGTAACAAAATAAAAACTCCATGATGTTCCTTCACTGCCTCCAAGCTAAGCTGGAATTTTTTGTTATTGACAAAGTTTGATTTCTACCATTTGTGATTTCTAATAAATAACATCTATAAAAAAATATGCTCAAAATCTTTTTACTAAATCAGATAAGAAGCTAGAAGATAATATTGTGGTTTTCTTTCACATGATCCCTGAACTCTGTAAGAGGTCTCACCAGGAACCTACTGGCCACAGCATAGCTTCTATTAACAGGGATGTTGCCTCTGTTTTTACAGATAAAAATCAATAGTATCCAGAGCTGGGGAGGATTAAACCCAAAACCTAGGATAACATCAAAACTTCCACCAGTCACATCTGTCCCCATTATTTTGCTCTCTGCATTAGTGATGGCTCAGCGAAGAAATTACTTTTACGTAACTATCTGTTCTCTTTAATCACTATACCACTGGTGACAGTTGCCGCAATTATCTTGAAAAGGGTTCTGATCTTGATGCTTTTCTGGCCACTCCCTCCTTCACATGATCCTTCACCACAAACGTTTAAAGAAAAGTACATGACTGTGTGAGTCAAACATCAACAGGCCTGAGAACAGAAGTAGTATTATTATAGTCACAAACTGAATCTATACAAGGCAGAGAGTTTCTTATGTAAATATAAACCAAAATAATCAAGATTTCCACATCCCCATTTAGTCAAGAAACAAAAGGTATAAGTTCAGGGGCATCAAAGAAGGTTCTTTTTAAGTCCCTCTAATGAGTGTATTGCTGTTAAAATAATTTCATTAAGTACATTATGGAATGGCCCATATGGAGGCAACTTGATATGATAAAAGCAACTGGGCCTTACAAATCAGTCCTGGGTTTAATTCTGACTCAATCATTTACTTAACTACTTTTTCTGGAGCACATCATTTCACTCATATGAATCTCAGTTGTTCTCGTATTTTTTAAAGGGCAATGATAACATCTGTCTCAAAGACAGGAGGTAAGGACAAGAGAAGACAGCAGTAAAGATTACATTGCCTGACTTGCATGTAGGCATTCAATAAACAGCTGAAGCCTTCTAACACAATAGCTATCAGTTTTTTAATTAAAATATGATTAAAACCTACTCTTCCCATAAGTTTAACAACTTAAATATTAATTATTTGATTATTAATAAAATATAGTTTCTCAGTGTTTTTCTCTGGTAGGAGATATCTGTTGCACTCCCCCTTCTTGCTTGCTACTAATCAAGAAATCATGTTACTATACAAATCTGTTAAAATCAAATGTAGAATAAAAAAGAATAGATTTTGCATGGGAGTCTTAAAGGGGCCCTCCAATGAATAAAGTATACACAAGAATAGGTACTACACAGACTCTGGAATATTTCTTAGGTTATCTCATGCGCCAGTTCAGCTTTCTACCTGCTTCTTGGCTAGGTTCCACCTAGTTGAGACTGCCAGATAAGCAACAGCTGATAAGAAAAATGTTGGAGTCCGCTTGTCACCTGTAGCTCAAGTGGCTAAGGTGGCAGTCATATACACCAAAGCTGGTGGGTTCGAATCCAACCTGGGCCCGCCAAACAATGACAACTATAATCAAAAATAGCCAGGCATTGTGGTGGGCACCTGTAGTCCCAGCTACTTGGGAGCCTGAGGGAAGAGGATGGCTTAAACCCAAGAGTTCGAGGTTGCTGTGAGCAGTGACGCTACAGCACTCCACCCAGGGTGACAGCTTGAGACTCAGTCTCAAAAAAAAAAAAAAAAGAAAGAAAGAAAGAAAAATGTCAGAGTAATCTACTGTTAGTAAACGGCTCCCTTGCCAGCAGAGGCCTAATCATATATTTAAATGCAAAAAATATATGAATACTTGTTTTACTAGAAGCAATATTCATAAGCATATACAAGAGTATGCCATTTGGACTGGACACAAAAGATGCACAGAACTCCCAGGAGTAATAACAGCCAAGACTGTAACTATTTATTATGAATAATGAGTGCAATGGGCAGGTGGGCTTTTCAATTATACAAATACTTGCCCGTTGTTTTCGATCATTTGTCATTTACCCACGGGCTTAATCACTGTCATGTTTAAGTAACAACCATGTACACAGTACACTCATGCCATTGTCACGGAAACGAATAAGAGCAGTTAAAGAGGTATGACTCCAAATTGAGAAAGACAGTAATTTTTTATGAGTATTTTATGAATTACCACAATAGTCAAGAATGGCATTGCTAAGGAATTGCTGATAAGATGGTGAGCCATGCTGGAAATCCAGTACAGTAGGGAAGAGGATAATAGTTTTTGCCTATCTACTGCCCTCGGGATTCCAGCAAACCACAGGCAGAGAAGTGAGTGCAGAGTGGAGGATGTTAGTAACAACTGTCTGGGTTGCTATCAGTTAAGGCTGGAAGATTTCCCTAGCATATGAAAGTTCCCATTCACAGATCATATGCTGAATGAGGAGTGAAGCAAAAGGCCAAAAGTTATATGTATTTCACCACTATTCTATCACTAATTTTCATAAATAAATCATTAGATGCTAATTCTTGCCAAGGGCTCCTTGAAGAGAAAATGGAGTATTTGACAATGCACTATAAGGTAATAGCAAAAAAGACCAGGGGTTTTGCGACCCAAAAAAGACCCACAGATGCTAAAAGTAACTGACAAAAGGAATTTGATGTAGTACCTGACAGCGTAGTGCTCAGCACACAGTGGCCCATTAATTACCAAGCATCCACCCTGTCTGTGCATAGTGCTGTGGAAGGCTCAGGAATAAAGAATAAGATGAAATCACTGCTCCCGTCAGTCAGGCCAGGAAGGTCAGACAAGAGTAGAAGGAGTCACTGCAGAAATCCTCCTCCTTGAACCTCTTGCCGCACAGCAAATCCAAAGCAATGTTGACACAGTGCAAGGAAGTCTTGTAATTCTAACTGAATTTTGATTTGCAAGACTGAATCTTACTCTCCAGACTCAAATCAGAGGCTTCCTCCCAAGGTCAGATTGCCTGTGTTTGCTAATGCATCTCGGGTCACGCCAGATAACTCTTCTAATCCATTAGTGCGCACTATTGATCCAGCCGGGCATTCTTTAGCTTTATGAACGATGCCTTTTGTAAAGTACATTTGGGAACTCCTAAACCACGATCTCCACAGGGTTAATCCAGGTGGGGCACAGAGGTATAATAACAATAATGCCCAACCTTAGGATTTAGTTTGAGTTCTCCAGAAGCAGATCCTAAGTAGGGACCAGTGGTAGAAAAGTGGAGAAGGATGTCAAGGAATAGAAGGAATCTAGTTATTAGTCAGCTGCCAGAGTGGCTGCCTGGAGCTGAATTTCCTGGGGAAACCTTGGGAAAACATCAGCTTCAGGATTCTCTCATCCAAGGGTGGAGCTGGGGCAGTTTGTATGTCAATTCTGGAGCGTTAACGGATGAGGGCTGCTGGGGAAGTCAAAATATTAATTCCCCAGAACTGACCTGCTCTTCATAAGCAAAGCAGCCTCGGAGGGGCAGCCCTGAGACACAGAGAGGCAAATGCTGACATCCTGGGGAGAACAGAGTGATGGGACAAGGCAGGGCCCTGGAAGAGCTGCCAACCAATGTCCAGGTAATTAGCTCTATTCTTGCATATCCACTAGTGACAAATGAATTCAATGTGAAAGTACTGGGAAACATAACTAATTCTTTTTTAAAAGTGAAATAAAATCAGTCAAAACTGTAGCCTTTTTCTTTCTGTTTACGAGGAACATTTTCAGCCAATGCAACTGTTCGAGGTATTTTTAGTGTTTAATCTAAGGAAAGCTATCATACATTTCTGCCTAGCTATTATTCATTTTTGCTCATTTCCTAACCTATTATATTTAAAATATTAAAGAACATCATTTGAAGACTGAAGTTTGATTCCATTGATATGTTTTATCTATTTTTTTATTAAATCATAGCTGTGTACATTAATGTGATCATGGGGCACCATACACTGATTTTATAGACCATTTGACATATTTTCATCTCACTGGTTAACATAGCCTTCCTGGCATTTTCTTAGTTATTGTGTTAAGACATTTACATTCTCCCAGTTTCACATACACCCTTGTAAGATGCACCGCAGGTGTAATCCCACCAATCCCCCTCCCTCTGCCTACCTCCCCCCTCCCTCCCCTCCCTCTGCCCCTTCCCCTTATTATTAGGTTATAACTGGGTTATAGCTTTCATGTGAAAGCCATAAATTAGTTTCACAGTAGGGCTGAGTACATTGGATACTTTTTCTTCCATTCTCGAGATACTTTACTAAGAAGAATATGTTCCAGCTCCATCCATGTAAACATGAAAGAGGTAAAGTCTCCATCTTTCTTTAAGGCTGCATAATATTCCACGGTGTACATATACCACAATTTATTAATCCATTCGTGGATCAATGGGCACTTGGGCTTTTTCCATGACTTAGCAATTATGAATTGGGCTACAATAAACATTCTGGTACAAATATCTTTGTTATGATGTGATTTTTGGTCTTCTGGGTATATGCTTAGTAGAGGATTTATAGGATTGAATGGCAGATCTATTTCTAGATCTCTAAGTGTTCTCCAAAATACATTAGGAGGAACGTGTTAATTTGCATTCCTACCAGCAGTGTAGAAATGTTCCCTTTTCTCCACATCCACGCCAACATCTCTGATGTTGGGATTTTGTGATATGGGCTAATCTTACTGGAGTTAAGATTAGCCCATATCTCACAGTAGTTTCAATTTGCATTTCTCTGATGATTAAAGATGATGAGCATTTTTTCATATGTCTGTAGGCTGTGCGCCTGTCTTCTTCAGAGAAGTTTCTCTTCAAGTCCCTTGCCCAGCCTGCCATGGGTTCACTTGTTCTTTTCTTGCTTATACGTTTGAGTTCTCTGTGGATTCTGGTTATTAAACCTTTGCAGAAACATAACCTACAAATATCTTCTCCCATTCTTATGGCTGTTTGCTTGCTGTACTTACTGTGTTCTTGGCTGTGCAGAAGCTTTTTAGTTTGATCAGGTCCCAGTAGTGTATTTTTGAAGCTGCCTCAATTGCCGGGGGTGGGGGGGTCCTCCTTGTAAAATACTCACCCAGACCGATTTCTTCAAGGGTTTTCCCTGCACTCTCTTCTAGTATTTTTATAGTTTCATGTCTTAAGTTTAAATCTTTAATCCAGTGAGAGTCTATCTTAGTTAATGGTGAAAGGTGTGGGTCCAGTTTCACTCTTCTGCAGGTTGCCAGCCAATTCACCCAGCACCATTTGTTAAATAGGGAATTTTTTCCCCACTGAATGTTTTTAATTGGCTTGTCAAAGATCAAATAAGGTAAGTAGCTGGATTCATCTCTTGGTTCTCTATTCTGTTCCAGACATCTACTTCTCTGTTTTTGTGCCAGTACCATGCTGTTTTGATCACTATCGATTTATAGTATAGTCTGAGGTCTGGTAGCGTGATTCCTCCTGCTTTGTTTTTATTTCTTAAAAACAAAGTAATGTCTTGGCTATTCAAGGTTTTTTATGATTCTATATAAAACGAAGTATTATTTTTGCAAGATCTTTAAAGTATGACAGTGGAGCTTTAATAGGGATTGCATTAAAATTGTATATTGCTTTAGGCAGTATGGACATTTTAACAATGTTGATTCTTCCCAGCCATGAGCACGGTATGTTTTTCCATTTGTTAACATTTTCAGGTATTTCTTTTCTTAGAGTTTCATAGTTATCTTTATAGAGCTCTTTCACGTCCTTTGTTAGATAAACTCCCAAATAGTTCATCTTCTTTGGCACTACTGTGAATGGAATAGAGTCCTTAACTGTTTTTTCAGCTTGACTATTGTTGGTATATATAAAGGCATGTTTTATCTATTTTAATGTTCTAATTTACATTTCAACCTATATTTGGGCAGTATTTTTTAAGGCAAAATTGTGTATTACAAGGTAAACTGAAGAAGTATTCACTGATCCTAAGTTTCTATGCGTGTACAGCCATATCAGTGGTTTGGAGTGCTGGTTTCCCCTGCCCTTTCCATCCTACTGGACTGCGATCCTCTTGAGGGTAAGGGGGCAAAACTCACTATTTTTCAAATTTCTAACAAGAAATAAGGTTTACTTGCCAATTGTTTAAATCCAGTTCTTTTTTTTTTTAACAGTTTAGAAAGGGGAATTAGAATCTATTGAAATTTCCCCACTGTGAGAAATGCCCCTTAAAGTACACAGTCCATATGTAACTCCCCTTTCTAAAGCATCTAACCTACCTCCCTTGCTGGTTTCCCCAGTTTCATTAAAAGATGGCAAGATGGGGTGGAGAGTGGGGAGATCTCCCAACAGAGCACTACATGGGGTGACTCCAACTTTAGATTTCATTCTGCACCCTGTCCTTCAGTAAGTCAGTCATCTTGCTCTATCTTAGATTCCTCAATTATAAAAAGAGGTTTTGTTGCTTCTTACCTTGACTCAAACACAGGGCACTAAAGTACAAGCCATTATACGAAATTAGATGATCTCTATGAACTTGGCTCAAGATCAACTAAGTTTATATAAAATAACTTCATGTAAAGATCAAGGTGCAATTAATATTGAGAGCACTCGAATGACTTGGAAGATAAGTACTGGGTGTGTAGCGTTTTCACAAAACTGTTTCTGTAATTACTAATTTTTAACATGTTTTTATGGCTCTTAAAAAATGCTGCTTACATCTGAATTCACATTATTAAACATTTGTTAAATTGTTATTGTAGAATAGAAATTAAACTTAGCAAAGAGAGTCTGTTCCTTAAAAAATAAACAACAGAAATAGAACAAAATGGGACAACAAAAAATGGAAGCATTAATATGAGATTTGTTGCCTTCATTCTCTGGCCTTCTGTCACCATGATAGTCAAATCTTAAATGCAACCCAGAGGGGCAAGAATAATATTGAAATTGGCAGGTGAAGGTAGGAAATAATAGTAGACCTCTTCAAACTTCCACTGCCTTATTTAAGTTCTGTCAATTCTATCATCATAGTATCTTTTTTTTAAGCCAGGGTCTTGCTCTGTTGCCTGGGATAGAGTAGGGTGGCCTCATTATAGCTCACTGCAACCTCAAACTCCTGGACTCATGCAATTCTCCCTCCTCTATCTCCTAAGTAGCTAGGACTACAGTCACACACCACCTGGATACCTGAATAATTCTTTTCTTTTCTTTTATTGACAGGGTCTCACTATGTTGACTGGACTGGTTTTGAACTCCTGGCCTCAAGTGATCCTCTCACCTTGGCCTTCCAAAGTGCTGGGATTGATTGCAAGTGGGAGCCACCATGCTCAGAAAGATGTCTTTATCAGCATTGTTCTCATAGTTAACCTTGCGTGTTCTAATTTAGTGTAAGAAGTGACCAGGGACATGATTAGAGACCTAAATCTGTCACTCAAATTAATTCTTCCTCCTACTAAATATTTTGTTAGAAAATGCAAAAACAAGGAGTCAGACTTTCTAAATGCTATTACATCAATATATATTTAAAATGTAGTTAGCTCTTAAAGGAAAAATAGACCATACAAAAAAAGTCATATGACTAACAGCTCACTTATCAGAGTTCTTTTTGGAATAAAGAGAATTTGATGTTACATCTACAATTAACAAAAGTGTATCATTTATACATAGGCTGACTTTAAGTACTGGTTTTTCAGATTTCATCTACTCTCCCAATGTAATTTTTCCCTGTCACTTGCAACAATGTCCTGGTTTCATAATTATATGATATAGTAATAGTGATATTAAAAGAAAATTTCCTGATACCTTATGGTATAAATCCCCTACATTTCCTAAGTAGCTAAGTCATCTCTGACTTGAATTTTATCAATAGGCAGAACAAATTAGAATATCCATTTCATTTTTAAAGTAATATATCAATTGTGTCCAAAAATTCTAGTTACCAAATGACAAGCTACCCCAAAACATGCAATAATATATCACATTTATTTATCTGTTATCAGACCAACTGTCACAAGACTGTCTTTAATAACTTATGGAGGCAAATATAATAATATAGCTGCCTATTTTGAGTACTTTTAAAAACACAATTTATAAATTTGCTAATGAAGAAAATACTTTATGCTTGTCCAACACTGCACTTTATACATAGCATCAAGCCTCTCTGACTTATTCAATGTCTTCATTCTGTAAAATGAGAATATTATTACTGCTAAATAACTGTGTGAATGAGACATAATCACTAACAGATGCTTTGAGAAATGACCCGAGTACAAATTCTTAACCATATTTACTCAGCAGAAGTCTGAGAACAAAATAACTACACAAAAACTCAAGTGACTCCACAGAAAAAGTACCTAAAATAGCCTTTTCTCACAACCACCTCTAATTCAAGATGTATTATTGAGAATAAACTATATGCCAGGAATATGTATGTTACATTTATAATAGATCTTAGCTGTGTTTGGCTTGACATCACAATTTTGCCGAACTTCTGAAGCTCCCTATCACTGTCTGGAATACACTCTTCGACTATTCTTTTCCACTGTACATAAACCCAAGAAGATACAGGGATTTAAACTAGTACAACTAAATTGTTCCTACATCAAGCCTGAGACTGCTGCCAATATAGATGGAGACACAAAACATGGGGAGAGCCATGTGCAGTGGCTCTAACATCTGTAATCCTGGCACTCTGGGAGACCAAAGCAAGAGCATCACTTGAGGCCAGGAGTTCAAGACCAGTCTGGGCAACACTGAGACTCCCATCCTACAAAAACATTTAAGAATTAGCCAGTGGGGTGATATACTGTAGTCCTAGTTACTCAGGAGGCTGAGGTGGGAGGATGGCTTGAGTCGAGGAGTTTAGGTTGGAGTGAGCTATGATGAAACCACTGTACATACTCCAGCCTCAGCAACAAGACCCTGTCTCAAAAAAAAAAATGAAAACAGAACCATAAGAGGGACTATATGTAACATAATCAAATACTTTGACCTGGTTGTATGTACCTTCACATTAACCTGCAATAAATTTACTTTTCAAGAAAAAAAAAATGAACAAACAAGCAAAAAAGGGAAAGAAAGAAAGAAGAAAAGGAGAGAGAAAGAAAGAAACCAAAGAAAGAAAAACTAGGTCTTCATTACCTGCTCAGGCTCCTATACCCAGTTTCACTGAAATGTCTTCCTCTTGACTCTCCCTTTATATAGGACAATAATTTCCCATTTTGCATGTTCTGCTCTTTGCACTTAAGTCTTAACTGATGGATCTGAGTTTAGTAAAGAGAAATAAAAAACAACTAGAAGCTTGTATTTCCTTTTACTTGGTTTCTGTATCTCTTTTCACTCATTCTCATCTCTTTAATAGAATATCAAGTTAGTATTCATAAGGAAAACATTTATTATTGTCAACTATATAAAGAATAAATGTTTCAAACTAATTCTCCAAATGTTTAGTTGTCATACAGATTATTATAATCATAGCATCACCAAGAGGACCTGGTTGACTCTTACAATCACTTAACAGGCTTTTAAAAGTTATAGATGCTATCTAAATTATTAAGTATGACATGTAACTCATCTATCTTTAGTCTCTGATTAATTTAATTCCCCAACAAGCAGACAATTAATTATCATTTTAAGGACAAAAATCCTTGAAGTCTGCCTACCACACACCTTGGCCATAGGGTATGGTCTATTGCACATAGGCTACAAATTTATATGGCATGTTACAGTACTGAATACTGGCAATTGTAACACAGTGGTAAGTACCTGTGTAGCTAAATATTATAAACACAGAAAAGTTAATGCACAGTTCTGTGAGGTTAAGACCACAAGATGTCGTTTGGCATTAGAAAATTTTCAGTTCCATTATAATTTTATGGGACCACCACCATATATACAGTTTTTCATTGACAAAATTGTCATTATGTGACACATGATGGTATATATTTCACAGTATGACAGACACAAACAGAATAAAGGCAAGATACTTTAATGTCTCATCTATAAACTTTCTATGACAATACCATAAAAATGTTAAGCATGTTATTGTAAATGGTATACCTGGGTTTCAAATTCATTCTAATTTAAATGAAAGAGTAAGAATTTACAAAATTAGAGGCGTGGTATCATGCTTGTAATCCTAGCACTCTGGGAGGCTGAGGCAGGTGGACTGCCTGAGTTCACATGTCCAAGACCAGCCTGACCCAGAGAGAGACCCCATCTCTAAAAATAGCCTGGTATTGTGGTAGGTGCCTATAGTCCCACCTAGTTGGGAGGCTGAGACAAAAGAATCACTTGAGCCCAAGAGTTTGAGGTTGCTGTGAGCTGTGACGCCACAGCACTCTACGTTGGGCAACAAACTGAGACTCTGTCTCAAAAAAGAAAAGAAAAAGAATTTACAAAATTAAATATCAGACACATCTGTGGAAACTTTATTTATGTCCAATTTTTCTCTTCCTCCATGGAAGCCTCTCTCTTAATTCTTCTTTATTTAACCTCAGGAGAAATAAAAAGCAAAGTGGTAAGAGGAAAGAAAAAGAAAGCTAACATATTTCAGTAGCTTCCATTTCAGGCACAAAGTTTGTGGCAGATTATAAACAGACACAATTCTGTGCTGCTCATTCCATCCAGAAATGGAATCTATTTCTTTGCCCCTTAAATCTTGTCTGTCTTGTGAGTTGCTTTGATAAATAGAATGCAGCACAAGTGGCATCATGAAAGTTCTAAGCATAGGCCTTAAGAGGCTTGCAGTTTTCTCTCTCTCCCACTTGAAATGCTATGCCCTGTGAGCAGCTCCAAGCTAGAGAGACCCCATTGAGAAGAAATAATGTAACCCAGCTGAAAGCCTGACAACTACTAGATAGTTAGATGGGGCCATCCTAAACCATTCTCTCTCTGCCAACCCACCAACCGGCTCATACCATAGCAGTGAGCCGTCTATGGCCACACCACCCTGAACGGCCTGATCTCGTCTGACCATAGCAGTGAGCCCAGGCCAGACCTGCAGAAGAACCACAAAACTGAGCCCAGGCTGAACTACTGATCCACAGAAACATGAACAAATAAGATGGTTATTGTTCTAAACCATTGTATTTTGGAAATGGTTATTATTTGGCAATAAATAAATGATACAGTGCTCTCCATGGTTATTTCATTTAAACTTAGTAAGAATGGTTGACCCTTTTATGGTTGTGAGGAATTAAACTTATACAATTTGGGGAGCTTTCTTCATGGAAAATAGCACAACCACAGTATAAAATAGCACAACCACAGTATAAATAATAAAATAATACACACTTAAACATATAAAGGAAATAAACTCATAAAGCTAAACCCCCAAAATATCTGCGGCCTCTCCATTACCACCCCAAGTGTGATTGAGGAGTCAGAATGGAGAGAGGTCACAGGCTTAATAAAAACATCCAGCATGTGAACACGCAGCTAGAGCCCGTTCAGGGGCTTCATTAACCAGGCCTCATTAACTTCACGGGAAATTCACTTCAACAGTTAGCATTACTAACCCCATTTTACAGAGAGGAGCTATAACTCTGAGTGGTTGTCACTTGTTGTAGGTTGTATGGATGCTGACCTGAAGAGCAAGGCTTTGAGCCCAGATCCCTTTGTTTCCAAAACACGTGCTCTTTGTACCACCCTTGCTACCTCCCAGCCAACGGGTTACATTTTCGTATCGACCTTGCCATCTACTCCACATGAAGTTTTGTATCAATAGAAAACACTTCTACTTCAATATTTCAAAACACACCCCTATGGAAATGTAAGTTCACTGAAGAGCTCACCTAAGCATTGCCCTTTCCTGCCCTGTGAAGCAGGAACAACAGGGCCTAGCCTTCTGTCCATGTCTCTGATTAGGCAAAAAAAAACTGCAAGGCATTGCTTCAATCAAGGACCCTGTTAGCTTCCTTTCTTTCAGGATCCCTTTCACCATGTGCCGACTTCCTCATGGGCACGGTAATATAATACCAAAACACTGTGCATAGCCATTATTTTGCTCTCCTACCTACCACATGCCCTTGGCTTTGCATTTTTCTCATTTGTTCTATAGCATGGTCTCCTCCTGCCTGTTCTAATTATATCAAGTTCCTTCAAGCCCATATACATATAAACTTGCCTATGCCCAAAGTGAAGTGAGATTCTAATAATTTCTAATTAATCTTTCTGTGTTCAGCTATATCAATCTCTCCTTTCAAATGACCTTCACAGGAAAACTGGAGAGTCATTACCTAGCATGAAAACCAGATTTCTTGTTTTTTAACATTTACATAGCCTATTTGTTTGCAAGCAATTCCTAGCTTTTCACTTCACTAAGTCGATCCAATCAGCTGGTTATTTGTTTTGCAGCTTGGTTTCAAGGTCAGAAGCCCTCAGTATGCAGTAGTTTATTCAATGTACCTATTTCTCTCTGAGAACAAACTTTCTGTGTAAGGTTTAACCTTGGGAGAAAAATTAAGCTGCTAGGGAAAATAGCTGAAGTTCTCTGCAGAGGTTGTACTAGTGGTAATTCAAGAGCATGCCAGGCAGCTCTTAAAATATAGGAAGGATTCAGAGATCTCAGCCAGTCACATGACATCTCTAGGCCTCTGTCTAAGACAGTTGGCATGGATGACGTTTCTGGTAGTTCAGCTTCATCTGTAAAATTCTTTTTTCTTATTATTTTTCTTCTTCTTCTTAGAAGAGTCTTTCTCTGTTACCCAGGCTGGAGTGCAGTGGCATCATCATAGTTCACTGCCACCTCAATCTCCTGGGCTCAGGAGTAGCTGGGACTGCAGGTGCATACTGTGCCTGGCTAATTTTTTAATTTTTTCATAGAGACAGGTTCTCACTACTGCTTAGGCTGTACTTTTTGATTTTTATAGAGACAAGATCTTACTTTGTTGCTCAGGCTGGTCTTGAACTCCTGGCCTCAGTGATGCTCCCATCTCAGCCTCCGAAAGTGCCGAGATAACAGGCATGAGCCACCATGCCCAGCCCAGCTCTAAAATTCTATGAATCTACAGACTTTCTTCCTTATCTTTATCAAAGTGATATTTTTTAAAAAAAAATAGTCAATTCTCAATAAGTATTTTAAAGTATGGAAATTCTAAATATATGTATAACCTTCTCAAAGTTGAACCACTTCAAAATAACTTCAAAAAATCCCATTAAAATGTTTTTCAAAAAGTAGTTTAAAACAACAGAATAGTGGAAAATGAAGTAATAAATGCTAAGTCACAAATACTACAAATAAAGGCAAAATAATAGCCATTTCATCTTTATCTATACATTGGTTATAGAAACTTAGCAATAAATCAATTAAGGGTCCTTTAAAGCAATTTTCATATGTTATTCATTATGTAAACCACTAGGCTAGCTGTAATTGTTCAACTTTCAAGCAAAATAGTCCCAGTTTGAATTTTAATAAAATTCCCAGTGATTCATCCATACTAGAATAAAATACGGGGTTTGGTTACCAGCCAAAACTGATTTTGATACAGCTTGTAACTGCTTACATACAATAATGAAAACTGTTTTAACAATAACATTCTGTTAAGAATAAATGGTTTTCTTCTTCTCATTTTTTCAAGTTCATTTCATACATATATAGTATTTGATAGATTGTTTTTTAAAGCTAACATTTATAAAACTATCACTGTGGTAATAAGAAGCCAAATAGCATAAATCTAAAAACCTATGATGCTATATTTTATTTCAATTTCTATCTCATTTATCAATGTCTTTATAGTTGTTGTATATGAGAATCGTAAAAGAGAGGTAAAAGTTCTGTGACACTTGTAGTGTAGTGTCACTACAGCTTCTTAGGGCTAGGCCTACAGAACCTTAGGTAGCACATAAACTCCCTGAATTTTTTTTTTTATTGACATAGAGTTTCATTTTGTCACCTTCAGTAGACTGCTATGGCGTCATAGCTCACAGCAACCTCAAATTCTTGGGCTGAAGCAATTTTCTTATCCCAGCCTCCCTAGTAGCCGAGACTACAGGTGTCTGCCACAATGCCTGGCTATTTTTTTTTTTTTAGCAGACCCAGGTCAGATTCGAATGGACCAGCCCCAAAGCATGTAGCCAGCACCCTAACCGCTGAGATACAAGCACCCAAAACTCCCTGAATTTTTAAGTAAAATGTTATATACTCACTTTGGCAGCACATGCACTAAAATTGGAACAATACAGAGAAGATTAGCACGGCCCCTGTGTAAGGATGATACATAAATAAAATGTTACGCATGTGTGTGTTTTCTCTATGATCAATAAATTAAAAACAAAACTAAACAAGTAAATCAAAATTGCTTTGATGCATTCTTAAAATTCAGTTCAGAAAACACCTTATAAAGTAAGGCTTATGAGATGAGAGACAGTTTGGTGGTGACCCTTACCCTAGATGTAGCAGAATTCTGTTTTAGGTCAGAAGAGGTGACCAAGCTAAAATACATGCCTCTTACTAAGTAACATCCTGAAGTGGCATATTTTATAGTACTCAAATGGCATATCTGAACAACTGGTTGAGAGGCAGAAGTTAACCAGGATATTTATATTTTAGTGGATCAAAAACACAGGCCAGGTTGGCAGTTCACACCTGTAATCCTAGTACTCTAGAGGCTAAGACGGGAGGATCGCTACACCAGCCTGAGCAAGAGCAAGACCCTGTCTCTACTAAAAACAGAAAAATTAGCCAGACATGGTGGCCTGTGCCTGTAGTCCAAGCTGCTGAAGAGGATGAGGCAGGAGAATCGTTTGAGTCCAGAAGTTTGAGGTTGCAGTGAACTGTGATGATGCCACTGCCCTCTAGCCAAGGCGACAGAGCAAGAATGCCTAAAAGAAAAAAGTCACAGATACTGATCATTTAGCCACTGACCGGCTAAACTGTCCATTTGACTTGTCATCCAAATCAATTTAGCTGAAGTAGGATGGCTAGTACACAAAGACGAACCCGAATGCGGAGGTGATTTGGGATTAGCGAGGGACATCAGGTGGGCAAACCTACATTTGTCAGCAAATCAAGTTAAATAGAGATCTAAGTAACTAAGCACTTGGCATCAGGAAGATGTCAGAGCAGGCAAGTTAAAACCCAGCCAACTAGGCTACTCCAGAGAAGCCTCTAGAAGCCAGGTAGGAGCCCCACACCAGAATAACTAACTGGGCTATCAGGCAAGGTAGAAAGAAAGTGATAACACAAGGAACAAGGAAAAAGTCGTCTTATTAGTAGAATCAAACAAAGACAGAGCAAAACCAACCAAAGGCTGATTTGTTGTGAATGACCAGACTAAGTTGCTAAGAACAGGATTGGTACCAAAACCAAAAACAGGGAGGAACCCACATGTGGGATTTAGGGACTTCTGCTCTGAAAGAATAATGGATTGTCTAGAAAGAGGGAAAAGCTAAAATGAAGAGTGGGCTTTAGTCAGATGGAAAAAAATGGGCAAGCATTTTGAGAGGAAACTGACACAGGTGCCAGTCACAAACAACAGTGCAAGAAAAGGTCTTATTCCCTTGGCCCAATGCTTAGTTTATCAAAATTGCCTTCCCTATTTTCCTTAAACTAAATGAGGAAGTCAGTTGCTGACCTAAATATTTATGAGCTTTATTAAGTTACTTGCTCCCAGAATGTTAGCCAAAAGAGGGCCCCAACTAACATAGGGATGAGCATTTATCCTAGCCACCAATTCAGTTATCCTAAAGTATATTCACAGTAACAACCACAGGACTAGTTATAAAGCTTCTGTCTCGATTTTTAAACATCCATAAGTTTCAGAATAATATGTAGCTTAAGTTCTAAAGCAAAAACTAAAAGGGGCTGGGTGGAAAGCTTGGCATTATAATGCCTAAAAATACGACAAGCCATCCAATCGAGCCCTTCCATAATTAACTCAAGTAACACCTGAGTGCTAGTAATTTCAGGCCCTTAAGTGATTCACATCTACCCTCCTTTTCTCCTTCACACTCATTTTCAATAGTAAACTTATATCTTCTATACTTTAACAAAAAGTATAGTATACAAATCTTATTATACAAGTATTCAAGTACAGTCCTCATATGCAAAGTTTTATGATATCATGTGTATATTTCTTTGTACATAAATGTTAATATAAATCATGCCATCCAGAAAACTTTATTTCAAATCCTTGCACAATATACTTTTTTAAACATTGTAATGCTTGGTAAAAGCTAATTCGAAAAGATTTTTCCCTGACAACTAAAGAAACATCAAGATTCTCAACTAGTTAACAATCACAAGGAATAAGGAATTTAAGCTGAAATGTTCCAGTTCCTTCCTTTAGGAAATCTTCTGGAGATAAGGCTGAGGCAAAGAGAAGCCTTACTCAGTAAGACATCATAAACATTAAGATTTATATTTGGATTTACTTGGCACTCCACTTGTTGAGATAAGGTAGAGTTAATCTCTGTCTCATACTACTGCTGGGCACACCTACTGTGTGACCCACAAGATACCTATCATTTCAACACTATTTCAGTACAGAGTGCCTTCCTTATTCAACAAATATTTTTGTGTACCTGCCTTGTGCCAGGAACTGTGCGTAGGAATAAGGATGCAGTGTTGAACTGACAGAGGGCCTGCTCTCCTCATGGAATCTCTCAACTCACAAGCTGGTAGTGCACATAAGAATCATTCAAGAGGAATTTATATTCCCAGCCCCAGAGTGGGTGCCCAAAGCTTCCAAGTGATTCTGATGCAAGTGGTCTTTTTGAGCACACCCTGATAAACTGGTCCAGATGGAGCTCCCTGCACGTGTCTGTGTTACCACTGAATACTCAAGGCTGAGCACATAGTAGGTATCTCAGTATGTATTAAATGAATCTATAAATAGGAAATGGAGGAATGGAGAGAGAATCCCTAGACAATGGTGCTATAAAAGCATATAAAGGGGCATGTACATAGCTTGGGTAGAAGCAGGGACAACTTCCTAGAGAAGGCATCCCTGGCACAAGTCTTACAGTGTATGTAATAAGAAGCCAGGCGAGAAGGGATGTCAGAAAGAGACAGCAAGAGCAGAGACAAGCTGAGAAATAGCAAGGCTCGGGCAGAAACTACACTTTGTTACTACAGAGTCTTGAGGCAAAAAATTAAGCTGGAATTTCACCCTACCTTATCTCTAACCGTGATAATCCTCTTCAGGTTAAGGATTATTATTTCTACTTTATAAGTAGGAAAAATAAAGCACAGAGAAATTAAAATTTGTCCTAGGAAATGGTAGTTTCTCAAAAAAATCACACAGAGAATTACAATATAATCCAGCAATATCACATCTGGATATACACCCCAAAAGAAATGCAATATTGCATGATTCCATTTGTATGAGGTACATGAAATAGTCAAATTCATGGAGACAGAAAGTAGAATAGTGGCCACTAGGGTGTCAGGGGGGAGGGAAAATGGGGAATTCATGTTTCATGGGTACAGAGTTGCAACTGGAGAAGATAAAAAAGTCCTGGAGATGGATGGTGGTGATAGTGGCAGAACAAAGTGAACGTACATTTAATGCCACAAAATATACACTTAAAATGGTTAAAATGATCAATTTTAGGTTAAGTATGTTTACCACAATAAAAAATTTATAGATAAATAGATAGATATCTCCTATATATGTAGAATAACCTAGATAGATAGATAGCTCCTAGTAGCTGCACTAGGATTCAAGCCCAGTCTTGCTTCCTAAAGAGAGAAACTAGTTTCACCCTCAAGCCTAAAATAGGAGAGGTTTAAAGAAAGGGCCTTGGTCAAAACAACCAACAACCCACCACCACCGCTAAAAGCATAATATTAACTATAGGTGACTGGCATCTGTCACATCTCTGTACATATTTGAACATTGAAGAAAAATCTATCAGTATAAAAATTTTTAATGAGAGAAGCAATGTGATGCATTAATCCTGAAAGAAAAATAATTTTAAAAGGATAGTTAACAGGCTTCCATCTCCTCCTTTAATCTACAATCACTGCAAATTATGAATGAGCATATTAAGTGGTTCCTATGTCTTTTTAATCAATACCATACTATTCCAGGCATATAGATGTTTTTAAAAAGTGTAGCAAATAAATAGCAGTTAAAAAGGTAGGAAAATAATAGGTAACAGGATGGCAGTCTAGAGGCGGGATTGGTACCATCCATTTGATGTGCCAGAGTCTAGCAAGCCAGGGCAGGCTGCTGCACACAGTGATGCCATCTCCCTGCCACATTGCAGCTGTGCAGCAGAGGGTGCCAGGAATTGAGAGGCACACTGCCTTGAATGACATTTTTGCCCTCACTCCACATGCTGTTATGTTCCTCCTACCTTCACCTAACATCACCTGATACGTTGAAAACAGAACCAAAGCCTGTCACTGAATTCATTCACTGCTTTTGCTGCAGCTTTCAAAGACACCGCAAGATCAAATGCCAACCATCTTTATTTATATATGAAATGAGAGTCATTTATTAATTGTACTACTTTCACCTTTTACTACTAATGGCAAATCCAAATGCCAGACCACAAGCCATATCATGTGGCCTCACCCTGGCATGAAGACTCAACCTTAATAACCTCAACTCATCATAGCTCGGGTGAGGTAGAGTCAGGTGAATGGATCCATGTGCCAGTTGCCCTTCTATTTCACCGTGTCCTGGCTTAAAGGCCCCGTGAACTTCCTCCAGTCCAAAGTTGTACCCCCCGCTTTCCTCCTGGTCTCCTCTGCCACACCTGTTTCCACACCAAAACCTCCAGGAGAGGGTCACTGCAATTGCTCCCCCAGATCCAAAACCTTCTCCCCCCAGTCTCTGCTGCTTTTTACCACTTCCTCCAGTTCTTGTCTCTTCTCTCTTCTATCAGTTGTACCCTGATTTTAGGTATCACTGGAAAAGCCTTTCTTGTTATTACTTGGATCATGGGAAATATTTCTGAGAGCAGTAACATTAACGTGGTGATTTGGGCATGATGCTTTCTCATAAATACCAATTACTTCATAAGCTTTTTCAAATAAAGATTACTACAGCCAATCAGAACACTGCTTTTCTTCCAGGCAGCTAGCTAATCAATACCCCCATCACTGTGCAGTAGGAAAAATCTTCATGCTCTAGGACGGTTATTACTTGATATTCAGAAGCTACTTCATTACCAAAGACACATGTACTGAGTTTTTCTATTTTTTCTATGTGTTTCTGTATGTAGAACTGCTCCCAAAGTCTGAGTTTGCAGAAATCCTATCTTTGTGTAACAAAAATTGTATTCACCTAATGCAGATGTCAAGGGGAGGACAAATTTTTCCTTTATTCTCTTGAGTTCATTTCCTGGGGCATGTGAATTAAACAGAAAAAAAAAAGCATATTAGAAAGAGAAAAGGGGTCTGCTTACACATGCAATGCACACACACAAGGGGGGGGCTCAGTGATGCCGAACTCACAAGGTGGTTAGAATTTGGGACTTATACACATATACCCAACTTTTTAGGGATGGGAAAAGAAGGCTCCTTAGAAGAATAAAAAAGTTTCTTTAGGAAAGACAAGTGAGGTTTTAGGAAAGCAAATGGGATAAAAGCTTGTGATGATGTTTGTTCATGCTGGTGCAAGTGGTCTGTCTTCTTCACAGTCAGTCATGAAACTCTCCCAGAGAGCAACTGATGGCAGCCTCATTTCCCAGAAGTTGCTATTTTTAATCAGATTAGGAAAGCTCTGAGATATCGCCTTTCTGCATTTGTCAAATCTCAGATGTCTTCAGCTTAAAATAATCTTTATACCAACTTTGGTGTTCCCAGAGGGTCCCCACTCAAGAGATAAAGACCTTCAGTAAGTAGGTACAGTTGTTGTGCAGTCAATATGACCTGTCTTCCATGGTATTGGAAGAGAGGGGGGGAAAGCATAAGCAATAAAGTAATTCTCTTGACGTGTAACTGGTCTTTAGGGGTTTGGCATGGGTTTTCTTTTCTTCAGATCCAGCAGGAGAAGTGTTCATTTCTCTCATTCCAAATATTACCAAACATTGTAAGCTTGCTCATTTGCTCCTGTAGGTGCTCTCTACCTCACATAAACACACAGTCATATTTATTAAGATGGTTCTGGCAATCACATGTTCTGGATTCCAGGCAGGATTCTAACTTTCTCAAATAATTCCTGCATTCCTTGAGTTCATAGGTTCAGAAAAGCACTTAGCTCACTGTCTGAACTGGAAATGGTTTAATTACCTTGGGACAAGGGGAAATGGAGTGAGAGAAAGAGAATAAGAGAATAAGATCAATGTCTTACAATAAAAGGGTTGGAGCTGGATGGAACCTTGGAGAAAAATCTGACATGCTCCTAGGAATGAATTGCTAAACCTTAGAAAGATTAAATTACTACCTGGTGATTGAGTCAGGCTCTCTCTCTCTGTAAAACCGCTAATGAAAGCACTGAAATTTTGTGCTAAAAGGCAATTTCAGATGCTGCTTCAACAGTCTGGCACTTCAGGAGCACCTGAGCAAACTTGAACTAGTCACTCAAATGATAACCTACTCTCATTTTAATGATCTCCCCAAAGAGACGCCTCTTGGGAGATGTTTCTTCGCTGATTTAAGGCCAGTTCCACACATCTTAAAGGAGATGTATTCAATCTTCTATATTACTCTTTGAAACACTCTGTTTTCTTCAAAGTCCGTGAAGAGTTTCTTCCCCTCACCCTCACCCCCACTGTGGAATATTTTAATAAAAAAATATTTTTAAGGTTATTTCAAAATACTAGTCTTCTGTTTTTACAAATTTTTGCTTTGAGACTTTATTATTCTTGTAATTGGACAGAAAAGGCAATACTGATATATTTTTTAATTTCCATTTTTCTGTGAACTGGACATCTCAGAATTAGTTTGATCATATAGACTGGCAAGTGTTCCCGGAAAACTTCAAGGCAAAGATTAAGAAAGACTACCCTTGAAAAAAAGAAAAGCCCATTTTCTTTTCTATTGGTATTTTGTTGTGGTTTTTAATTACAGAAACGACAGAATGCTAAGGATTCTGCACACCTACTATTCCCTGCGTTTGCTGCCCTCTTGCTTGCTGCCATCACCCACGGATTAAAGAAGGCAGGAAGAAAGGTTATACTCTATGGACTGTGGCCTTGGAAACAGAGCCCTGCCTGCTCTTTAATTCCCTCATTACCAAGTCTTCAGCATCAACTCACTTAGCACGCCTAGGGCATAAAACATAGTTTGTGAAATATAGCAGAATACCAAAAGTATATAGATCATATAGGTTGTCTGTAAGAACCATCCCATCTAGTTAAGGAAAGGAATTTTCCTGTCTTCTTTTTTTTTACCCAGGGCAAGTAGAACATCTCTCTCATCCCTGTGCCCTGTATTTCTCCAGGGAAAGGTCTGGCTCCAGACATCATCACTTGGATCAGGCCAAATTAATCTCCAGGCAGCAACATAACACCTCTGGCTGGTTTTACTATCCCTCTTGCCCAGAAAAATCTTGATCTTGTCTATTTCCAAAGCCATTTGTTCTAGTTTATCTTCTCAATCTGCTCTTCTCCAGGATCTACCTTGAATAACTTTACATAAAGTTTTAGTTTATTTTCTGACCCGGTTTCTTTTTGTTCACAGTGTCTCCCACAGCAATCTGATGTGAGTCCATAACACACGAGTGCCCACATTAACATCAAACATACCTCTGTCAAGTCTCTCAGAACAGGATGCCTATTAATAAGCTATCTTTATTTCTCCTTTTGTAAGAATCTATTTCTAATCCTGAAGCATTTCCATTTTACCAGTTAAAATGAATTTCTGTGTTTTCCTCTACTCTTCCTTTTCGGAGATCTTAGTTTCTTGCCCTAACTCTTCTTCAAAAACATCATGTTCATGTCAGAATTAAGTGTTTAACAAATACCAACCACTCACCTACACCAGGAAGTCTGGGTACTCCCAAACCTAGTGTTTTTGCTTTTCACTGGAACAATTTCAAAATTTCAGAAGCTCATCTATTTACAATAATCCTACATAGTTTTATCAGACTTAAATTGGCTGGTACAATTTTGCATATACGTGCTTTAGTAAAAATTCATCCACTTCTTCCTACTGTGTGGGTTCTAAATAGTTAGAACAAGTTTAACATTTTAGAAGTCTGATAATAGTTTTAATTTTTTTAGCTCTCTTTAGAGACTGGAATTGGAAGAAACGTCTTAAATCGCACAGCTGTCCTCTGTGACGTGAGGTACCTAGCAACTGTCAAAATACAACCCAAACCACAAAGGTGTTTGAAGCTGCATGTGAAGGCACCTTCTAGGAGAGAAGCCGCCAACTATTCCACTATCAGATGCAGCTTGGCTTTTCAGCACAAATACAATAGGGAGACAGCTTGAGAGTGGAAAAGGTGTTCTGATGGTTTAAAATGTTTGAATATTCTCCCTCCCATTGTTCAGAATATAACATAAATGTATATTTGGAGCCAAAGCATTACAGTCCTAGGACATGTCTGCACAAAAATTCAAATATCTGTGTCTCTGAAGTCAGAGTCTTCATCCTGCTCCTCACAACTCATCTTTCAGAGTCTGTTTGGAAAAAGAAAAGATCATTTTCTGATTGCATTATAGGGAAAATACAGTTACTCTTCTGCCTACGAAAGTTACCAGTCTCACTATGAAAATAAAAACATCCACTGTGTGAAAGAAACACTCTCTAGAAACTGTTAACAATACTTTCCCCTGGAGTGCTGAGGTTCTAGGGCTTTCTATTCATTAAATTCTGCTTTATATTGTTTAACATTTTTCCATGTTCACTGGTTACTTTCACAATACTGAAGCAAGCTCTTTAAGAAATACACTAACTTGAAGATTATACAGGTTTAATACAGAGATTATCTCCATGGGCTCAGGAATGAAAACATATTTATGCTGGTTCCTGCAGACAATCACAGGTTCCTACAGTAAACACTCCTCCCCCAAGTACTTTCTGACCATTTTTAAGAAATATAGATTTTCTCACTGGGACTACTGAGAAAATAAACTGAAGTTCTATTTTGAGAATTCAAAGTACATACCATTCATGCAAACCAAAGAACACATACTTGCTCAATGGTCCAGCCCACTACTTCATAGTTATAAAATGTGGAAAAGAAACCTTAAGTCTCACGTTAGCAATACAGCTGCACAACTCCTCAGTTCCTTCCCTAAAGAAAAGGACCTGTTTTTCCATCATGAATATTAAACCCTCAAAACATCCTTGAGGATCTATCATCCATATGTGGCTCTGCCTTGACAGCATTTACTATCAAACCACTGCACTAGTGCAAATTATTTGCTTTCTTACCCTCTTATCCTAAATATTTGCACTTTTTTTCTTTAGGTCAAATTAAATTAGAAAAGAATTATTTTGTAAATCACTGGACACACTCACCCACTACCTTTTATATATATACATAAAATGAACTGTTACTCTCTTGTCCCAATTTTGGGGACTTCCTCTTGTTCATATTTGCAGCCCCAGAACTTAGCATAGTAGATCCTCAATAAGTGTCCTTTCAAATCTGAATAAATTCCTCTTCAAAATGGTTCCTAATTTTAGCTTTCAAAATATACTGTCCTGGTGATTTGCTTTCTGGTCATCTAAATATTCACACAGAAACCCAATATTTGCGTGTCTTACACTATCAATATTATTCCTCCTAAGTGCAGTCAGCTGTTTCCTACTCTAAGCAGAGTCCTTTAAACATAATTTGCCTTAAGAATTATAATCATTTCTAAATCTAATTCTCCAGTCCTGATTATTTTTTCTTATTTACTAATCTTTTATTTCCTGTCCTTAACAAATACCTACACCAAAAGCCATGCAGAAACACAATCTTTCACATGACTAAAACAGAACACTCCATTATATTTAAAGTCCAAAAACCTGGAAAAGGTGTATACATAACTTAATAATATTTTTAATAGACTATTTTGGAATTTTGAAGTTAACACAGACATACAGTTTTTTCATAGATTATTTTCTTTCGTATTCTTTTATCCCCATCTTCCTCCCAGAGTAGATTACAGTGAACCAGACCTTTGCTTTTTTAATGTTCCTATCTCACTGAATTGCTGAGTCAGAGGATCCTAATTTCAATTAGTCCCAAACACACTGTGGAGGAAACCTCACCTTCCTCACTGATTCTTTTGACCATGGCACTTAGCCTTGGTGATTTTCAGAGGAAAGAGGAAAAGTGAGAACGTGCATGCACACAGAGGCAAGTTAAAATGTTCAGACGGATGTATATAGTTATTATCTTAACCCAATAGTCTAATCTAATTTACATACGGGGAATTCATTTCTCTGCAATACAAACTATAAGGAGTGAAGCTCAAAACGATTGTCTTGTCTAGAGGTGTGTATAATCACCTATATATTATGAGAAAGCAGTAAAGTTTTAAGATGAAGTGGTAAAGATACATGTTTATCTAAAGAACACATGGGTTTCAAAAAGATTGAGAAGCACCAGGTTGGCATTCCACTGCTAGGAATGCTAATTCAAATTTCTAAGGAAAGACTGGCCACGTCCTCATTCCCTTTCCCTCCACACCAATGAATCTGTCTTTTCTCGCCAGGTTCCCTTACTGCTCTCTTCTTCCATGTTAACACTTCTCTCATTTCTCATACTTTCAAAATCTAGCTCAGCAGTGCTATATTTCTTCCAATCTACTTAAGAGAAACACTCTATGTTCTTTCTTCCTTACTTCTCCTCAATCCCCAAACACACACTTAGCATATGCATTTATTTTAGTAACTAACTGTTAAACTTGTAGATTCCCTGCTTTGTCATTCTCCTCAGTAAATTATGTGCTGGGGATAGGAATTCAGAGTCTTGGGTCACTGCTTCCCTTATATCTTGATTTTTTTTTAATTTCATGGACGTTCTACAAATATTAATTGATTTTAATTGATTCAAATCTGACAACACCATCAATAAGACTAAATATATTGTTAATCTGCTAATGCCATACACACAGCCCAAACGCTCACCTAATATCTGCCTTAAGCTGAACTGAATAAGATATATCAATAAATAAATATTGTGTTAAAGTCTGACCACCAATATCCTTCTATCCGACAAGAAATTGCCATGTTTCATTTTCTTTCTTCTGATTTAACTATAGTTGATAACTAACTAAAGGACTTCCTAGGGGAATTAGGGTGGACTGTTAAATCCAAGTGTTTCTTCAGCCATTTCAAGAAATATCACACATGAAATTACAAGTAAAGAACACTGAGGGTCCAATCCAATAATAAATCAATATTTTCAGACAATAAAAGCCTTTCCAAAGGGTTTCTGCATTGAAATCGCTCTATTCAGAAAGCTTGGATATAATCCTAAAACTTTAGAGCTTATATTAGAAATCCGTAGGCATAATTTCCACAAGGTAGATTAAAATAATAAAAATGACTAATAGGCTAACACAAGGACTTTTGCAAGCTTAGACATTTTTATACCTAATTTCTCAAACTTTATTTTAAAAGTGACAGTAACATTGCTAATGAATAATTTAAAATGCACAATAGAATTCAATGGAAACCATTGCTTCACAAACAAACATGGGTAAACTTTACATATATTATGTGGAGGGAAATAGGCTAGATATAAAGAATGTACACTGTATGATTCTATTTATACAAAAGTCAAAAATGGGTCAAACTAACCCATGGCCTCAGAATGTAACAGTGGTCACCTTTTGGGGTGAGGCAGTAACAGCCGGAAGAAGGTATGTGGGTGGCACCATTTTGTTTTTTGATCAGGGTATTGTTACGCAGATGTGTTTCATTTTTTTTAAAGTCCATCAAATCGTCTACTTGAAATTTGGACCATTTCTATTTAGATATAGTATATTTAAAATAAAATTTACTCATAAAAAAGTCCATAAACTTCATCCTAATGAAATGCTGTTTTTCAGAAAATGGGTTCTTTAACCAAACTCATGGGTTAGTTTCTAATTACATGAAACTTAATATGTGACAAAAATAATAGCACAACCAATACATGTTCTCCAAAATGAGTAATGTAATTACTAAATAGGATGCTGTGTTGCCCAGCAAAAAGTAACAAACCCAACTCAGAAATCCAGGATGGACATTAGCATTATCTATGAAACTGGACAAGTCACAAATGTTCCTTGGTTCTGTTTCAACTATTTTCAGTAAGCATAAATTTCTATAGTCTTTGATATACCTATTTACATTGCTCCTTCCCCCTACAGAAATAGGAAATTTTTCAACTTGGGAATATGCAAAGTTTGGGAAAACACAACCAAAATGGAAGCGGGGCAGTAGCAGAACCTGGAATGGGTACCACTTCCATTGTCCATCCTGGTCTTTAAGTATACCCAACAAACCCAGTCCACAAAAATCAGCACAGGATACTCCATTTTATGTTCTTGCCAATTGTTTGAGATTCTCCTTATGGATTCTCAACAACCTTCTTTTATGACCAACAATATAGGATAATTAAGAATTTTCTCTGTCTGGACATGGTGGCTCAGGCCTATAATCTTAACACTCTGGGAAGCCAAGGCAGAAGGATCCCTTTAGCTCAGGAGTTCGAGACCAGCCTGAACAAGAGTAAGACCCCCATCTCTACTAAAAATAGAAAAATTTACCAGGTCTTATAGTGGGCACCTGTAGTCCCAGCTACTTAGGAGGCTAAGGCAGGAGAAACACTTGAACCCAGGAATCTGAGATTGCTATGAGCTAAATTGATGCAATGGCACTCTGACCTAGGGCAACAGAGTGAAATTCTGCCTCCAAAAAAAAAAAAGAATTGTCTCTCCTGTAGGAAAAAGAATACATGTACTCAGTAATACAGGAGAAATGTCTAAAGTGGCCTATAGAAAGGAGGTATGTGGATTTTCTTTTTTAAATAATCTCCTTATTTAATAGTTAATCTAAACCTGAGGAATGCATAGAATTGCACACAAAGAATGTTAAAGCAGGAAGGGAAAACACGTGGCAAACGCCAGCTAATACGTGGTATTTCCACACCATAGCAGACATAACTAGCTGATCATTGTACTCTCTTTCTCAATTCATTCTGAACCTTAGAATCCTTTTCAACATAGACCCCTCCTTACCATAACCAATCAGTCAGAATAGTTACATGAAATGAAATCATAAGATAAAGCACAGAGATGAATAAAGAAACATGAGAAAAGTATTACAGTTTTGCAGGAGCATAGAAAGCCCATAGAGAAATAATAGGATACAAAAATGGAAATTTATGTATGTTATGTTAAAGCCAGATAAGAGGGATAAGAGTGACCTGAATGCAGGGATTAATAAATGTAGATTCTTGGGCGGCACCTGTGGCTCAGTGAGTAGGGCGCCGGCCCCATATGCCGAGGGTGGCGGGTTCAAACCCAGCCCCGGCCAAACTGCAAAAAAAAAAAAAAATGGCCGAGCATTGTGGCGGGCGCCTATAGTCCCAGCTGCTCGGGAGGCTGAGTTAAGAGAATCGCGTAAGCCCAAGAGTTAGAGGTTGCTGTGAGCCGTGTGACACCACAGCACTCTACCCCAGGGCGGTACAGTGAGACTCTGTCTCTACAAAAAAATAAATAAATAAATAAATAAATAAATGTAGATTCTTTCCATTTCCTTACTGTTTGCAGCAAAAGAGGCTCAGTGTTAAACATTACTCTGTGCCCGTTGGGAATAGGAAGTGAAAAGTTTCCACTTTATAACTTTCTCCATCAAGGGAGAGAACTAGAGCTGAGAAATCAGATGATGAAGGTTGATAGGCTAGGTATGGAATAAGAACAAGAGGGCAGAGCAATTGTTGGTTGGGGTGGATGTGGTGGCTCAAACCTGTGATCCCTGCACTTTGGGAGGCAGAGGCAGGAGGATTACTTGAGCCTAGAAATTCAAGGCTGCAGTCCGCAATGATCACACCACCGCAATCCAAAATAAAATTAGGTGCTGGTGATAGAGGGCAGCCTTGTTGGTAGGGTGGATTGTAGATTTGGAAAAGGAATCAAGGGAGCTAAATGTGGGGGAAGACAGAGGCATTGAGATATGAGAGATCAGAAACCACAAAAAATGGTGAAGTACAAGTTCATTAAGAGTGAGAGAGGATAAAAAAGAATGATGGACATGTAAGAGAGATTCAAAATTTGTAATTTTGAAGCTGGAACATTAGTTCTTAGAGATTATAAGATTGACAGAAAGGCAGTGTATACAGGATGCCTGATGTCTGGTGAAAATTTTAAGGAATGACATAGAGAGAAAGAATAGTAAAACTGGATAGTACTCGAGAGTTCTGGGGGTCAGTGGGAAAAAGTAATACGGATAAGGAAGGCTGGGTGCCAACTGCCCACTGGCCTCCAGAGAGGTGTAGGATTCCAAGAGATGGCACTGAAACAAGAGCCCAAAGCTTTACATGGAGGCATCAAGAAGTGTGCTAACCTCTCCTCCCCTAAACTAGATTAAAGGATAAAGAATTTTTTAAAACTATCAGGGGATCATGTAAGGAAACAGGTAGCCTAAGGTTACGGTGAAAGATAAAAGGAACGATAAGGGAAAAATCAAGGATGTAGGAAAGCTTAGACATTTGTACCTACAAAAGTTAACAAGCATTCCAAATGGGCAGTCTCAACTCCTATGAGGCAAAATGCTGTCTCCTGAGCTCACGGGGATCTCCTTTCTCCCCAGCTATTATAATAAGTATAGGCTGAAAATTATGAGCAATTTTTATCTAGGAGAAGAATAAAAAATGGGGAAGATATTGTCCATGTGCCTCTAATAAGACTGAGCTAATACATTTAGCAACAAACCACATATTTCCAATAAGTTGCAAGTTCACAGTTCTTAATGGCATCGCATCATTTCTGCTTCATTTTTTTCCTTCAAATCACCAAGTATTTATAGAACACTAAAAGTTAGCTAGAAATGTCTTACAAAACTAAACATGCTCTTTCCATGTGGTCTAGCAATTGCACTCCTTGCCCAAATGATTTAAAAACTACATTGACACAAGAATCTATAATCAAACTAGCTGTTTTAGTCATAATTGTCAAAACTTGGAAGCAACCAAGATGTTCACCAATAGGTGAATGGATAAACAAACTATGGTACAATCTATACAATGGAATATTATTCAGTGATCAAAATAAATGAGCTATCAAGCCACAAAAAGACAGGGAGGGACCTTAAATGCATGTTGCTAAGTGAATAAATTCACTCTGAAAAAGCTACATTGTATGATTCCAATTATATGATATTCTGGAAAAGACAAAACCATGGAGATAATAAAAAGATCAGTGGTTTCCAGAGGTTTGGAGGAGGTAAAAAGAGGATGATAAGTGAAGCACAGGAGATTTTTAACGCAGTGAAACCACCGTGCACGGTACCATAGTGATGGATACATGAATATACATCTGTAAAAACTCAGAAAATGGAAAAGACAGAGAATGAACCATATGAGTGAGAGAGGATAAAAAAGAACGTTGGTAAACTATGGACCTCAATTAATAACGTATTGCTATTGACTCAATTCCAACAAATGCCTCAGTTTTCTTTTTTTTTTTTATTGTTGCGGATTCATTGAGGGTACAATAAGCCAGGTTACACTGATTGCAATTGTCAGGTAAAGTCCCTCTTGCAAGCATGTCTTGCCCCCGTAAAGTGTAACACACACCAAGGCCCCACCCACCTCCCTCCTTCGCTCTTTCTGTTTCCCCCCCATAACCATAATTGTCATTAATTGTCCTCAAATCAAAATTGAGTACATAGGATTCATGCTTCTCCATTCTTGTGATGCTTTACTAAGAATAATGTCTTCCACGTCCATCCAGGTTAATACGAAGGATGTAAAGTCTCCATTTTTTTTAATGGCTGAATAGTATTCCATGGTATACATATACCACAGCTTGTTAATCCATTCCTGGGTTGGTGAGCATTTAGGCTGTTTCCACATTTTGGCGATTGTAAATTGAGCTGCAATAAACAGTCTAATACAAGTGTCCTTATGATAAAAGGATTTCTTTCCTTCTGGGTAGATGCCCAGTAATGGGATTGCAGGATCAAATGGGAGGTCTAGCATGAGTGCTTTGAGGTTTCTCCATACTTCCTTCCAGAAGGGTTGTACTAGTTTGCAGTCCCACCAGCAGTGTAAAAGTGTTCCCTTCTCTCCACATCCACGCCAGCATCTGCAGTTTTGAGATTTTGTGATGTAGGCCATTCTCACTGAGGTTAGATGATATCTCAGGGTTGTTTTGATTTGCATTTCTCTAATATATAGAGATGATGAACATTTTTTCATGTGTTTGTTAGCCATTCGTCTGTCGTCTTTAGAGAAACTTCTACTCATGTCTCTTGTCCATTGATATATGGGATTGTTGGCTTTTTTCATGTGGAGTTCTCTATAGTTCCTAGTTATCAAGCTTTTGCCTGATTGAAAATATGCAAATATCCTTTCCCATTGTGTAGGTTGTCTCTTTGCTTTGGTTATTGTCTCCTTAGCTGTACAGAAGCTTTTCAGTTGAATGAAGTCCCATTTGTTTATTTTTGTTGTTGTTGCAATTGCCATGGCAGTCTTCTTCATGAAGTCTTTCCCCAGGCCAATATCTTCCAGTGTTTTTCCTATGCTTTCTTGGAGGATTTTTATTGTTTCATGCCTTAAGTTTAAGTCCTTTATCCATCTTGAATCAATTTTTGTGAGTGGGGAAAGGTGTGGGTCCAGTTTCAGTCTTTTACATGTAGACATCCAGTTCTCCCAACACCATTTATTGAATAGGGAGTCTTTCCCCCAAGGTATGTTCTTGTTTGGTTTATCAAAGATTAGGTGGTTGTAAAATGTTAGTTTCATTTCCTGGTTTTCAATTCGATTCCAAGTGTCTATGTCTCTGTTTTTGTGCCAGTACCATGCTGTCTTGAGCACTATGGCTTTGTAGTACAAACTAAAATCTGGTTTGCTGATGCCCCCAGCTTTATTTTTGTTACAGAGAACTGCCTTAGCTATACGGGGTTTTTTCCAGTTCCATACAAAACGCAGAATCATTTTTTCCAAATCTTGAAAGTACGATGTTGGTATTTTGATAGGAATGGCATTGAATAGGTAGATTGCTTTGGGAAGTATAGACATTTTAACAATGCTGATTCTTCCCATCCATGAGCATGGTATGTTCTTCCATTTGTTAATATCCTCTGCTATTTCCTTTCTGAGGATTTCATAGTTTTCTTTATAGAGGTCCTTCACCTCCTTCGTTAGGTATATTCCTAGGTATTTCATTTTCTTTGAGACTATGGTGAAGGGAGTTGTGTCCTTAATTAGCTTCTCATCTTGACTGTTATTGGTGTACACAAAGGCTACTGACTTGTGGACATTGATTTTATATCCTGAAACATTACTGTATTTTTTGATGACTTCTAGGAGTCTTGTGGTTGAGTCTTTGGGGTTCTCTAAGTATAAGATCATGTCGTCAGCAAAGAGGGAGAGTTTGACCTCCGGTGCTCCCATTTGGATTCCCTTTATTTCCTTGTCTTGCCTAATTGTATTGGCTAGAACTTCCAGCACTACGTTGAATAGTAAAGATGACAGAGGACAACCTTGTCTGGTTCCAGTTCTAAGAGGAAAAGCTTTCAGTTTTACTCCATTCAGTAAAATATTGGCTGTGGGTTTGTCATAGATAGCTTCAATCCGTTTTAGAAATGTGCCACCTATGCCTATACTCTTCAGTGTTCTAATTAGAAAAGGATGCTGGATTTTATCAAATGCTTTTTCTGCATCTATTGAGAGGATCATGTGATCTTTATTTTTGCCTCTGTTAATATGGTGGATAACGTTTATAGACTTGCGTATGTTAAACCAGCCTTGCATCCCTGGGATGAAGCCTACTTGATCATGATGAATGACTTTTTTGATGATAAGCTGTAATCTTTTGGCTAGGATTTTGCTGAGAATTTTCACGTCTATGTTCATGAGTGAGATTGGTCTGAAATTCTCCTTTTTGTTTGGGTCTTTTCCTGGTTTTGGTATCAGGGTGATGTTTGCTTCATAGAATGTGTTGGGGAAGATTCCTTCTTCTTCAATTTTTTGGAATAATTTCTGCAGTACAGGAATAAGCTCTTCCCTGAAGGTTTCATAGAATTCTGGAGTGAAGCCATCTGGACCAGGGCATTTTTTGGTTGGAAGATTTTTTATTGTTTCTTTGATCTCAGTGCTTGAAATTGGTCTGTTCAGGAGCTCTATTTCTTCCTGGCTGAGTCTAGGGAGAGGGTGTGATTCCAAATATTGATCCATTTCTTTCACATTGTCTAATTTCTGGGCATAAAGTTTCTGGTAGTATTCAGAGATGATCTCTTGTATCTCTGTGGGATCAGTTGTTATTTCCCCTTTATCATTTCTGATTGAGGTTACTAGAGATTTTACTTTTCTATTCCTCGTTAGTCTGGCCAATGGTTTATCTATTTTATTTATTTTTTCAAAAAACCAACTCCTTGTTTCATTAATTTTCTGAATGATTCTTTTGTTTTCAATTTCATTGATCTCGGATTTGATTTTGGAGATTTCTTTTCTTCTACTGAGTTTAGGCTTAGATTGTTCTTCTTTTTCCAATTCCATAAGATCTCTTGTGAGATTGTTGATGTGCTCTCTTTCTGTTTTTCAAATGTAGGCATCTAAAGCGATGAATTTTCCTCTCAAAACTGCTTTTGCAGTATCCCACAGGTTTTGGTAGCTTGTGTCTTCATTGTTGTTATGCTCAAGGAAGTTAATGATTTCCTGTTTTATTTCTTCCTGCACCCATCTGTTACTCAACAGAAGATTGTTTAGTTTCCATGCCTTTGGGTGGAGTCGAGCATTTTTGTTAGAGTTGAGTTCCACCTTTAGTGCCTTATGGTCTGAGAAGATACAAGGTAAAATTTCAATTCTTTTGATTCTGTTGATAATTGTTTAGTGTCCCAGGATATGGTCAATTTTGGAGAACGTTCCATGGGGTGATAAGAAGAATGTATATTCTTTATCTTTGGGATGGAGTGTTCTATATGCGTCTATCAAGCACAGTTGTTCTAGGGTCTCATTTAAGTCTCTTATATCCTTGTTTAATTTTTGTTTAGAGGATCTGTCCAGCTCTGTAAGAGGAGTGTTAAGGTCCCCTGTTATTATGGTATTATCAGATATCATATTGCTCAGACTGAGTAAGGTCTGTTTCAAGAATCTGGGAGCATTTAAATTGGGTGCATAGATATTTAGAATTGAAATGTCTTCTTGTTGTATTTTTCCCTTGACTAATATAAAGTGACCATCTTTGTCTTTTTTGACTTTAGTTGCTTTAAATCCACATGTATCTGAAAATAAGATTGCAACTCCTCTTTTCTTCTGAATTCCATTTGCCTGAAAAATTGTCTTCCAACCCTTGACTCGGAGCTTTAATTTGTCTTTTGAAGCCAGGTGTGTTTCTTGCAGACAGCAAATGGATGGCTTGTGTTTTTTAATCCAGTCAACCAATCTATGTCTCTTCAGTGGGGAATTCAAACCATTAACATTTATTGAGATAATTTATAAGTGTGGTAGTATTCTATTCGTCTTATTTTGTGAGAGTCCATTGCTTAGTTTTATCTTTTGCATCAATGTGGAGGTTTGGTTCTGTCCTTTAATTTCTGAGTTCTTACTTTGCTGCTGATCCATTGTGGTGGTCAGTGTGCAGAACAGGTTGAAGTAGTTCCTGTATAGCTGGTCTTGTTGTGGTGAATTTCCTCAATGTTTGTATATCCGTAAATGATTTGATTTCTCCATCAATTTTGAAGCTTAGCTTAGCAGGGTACAGAATTCTGGGCTGGAAATTGTTCTCTTTAAGTAGATTAAAGGTAGATGACCATTGTCTTCTTGCTTGGGAAGTTTCATTAGAGAAGTCTGCGGTCACTCTGATGGATTTGCCTCTGTAGGTCAACTGGCGCTTACTCCTGGCAGCTTGCCGAATCTTTTCTTTGGTCTTGACTTTGTTTGTTTGTTTGTTTGTTTGTTTTTGTAGAGACAGAGTCTCACTTTATGGCCCTCGGTAGAGTGCCGTGGCCTCACACAGCTCACAGCAACCTCCAGCTCCTGGGCTTAAGCGATTCTCCTGCCTCAGCCTCTCTCGGGAGGCACCCGCCACAACGCCCAGCTATTTTTTGGTTGCAGTTTGGCCGGGGCCGGGTTTGAACCTACCATCCTCGGCATATGGGGCCGGTGCCCTACCGACTGAGCTACAGGCGCCGCCCTGGTCTTGACTTTGGACAGGTTCATCACAATGTGTCTTGGCGAAGCTCGGTTAGAGTTGAGGCGACCTGGGGTCCGATAGCCCTCTGAAAGCAGTGTGTCAGAATCTTTGGTGATATTTGGGAAATTTTCTTTTATAATATTGTCTAGTATGGCTTCCATTCCTGTGGGGCATTCTTCTTCCCCTTCTGGAATTCCTATAATTCGTATGTTGGAATGCTTCATAAAGTCCCATAATTCTGACAGTGAACGTTCTGCTTTCTCTCTCTTCTTTTCTGCCTCTTTTACTATCTGAGTTATCTCAAAAACTTTGTCTTCTACCTCTGAAATTCTTTCTTCTGCATGGTCTAACCTGTTGCTGATACTTTCCATTGCATCTTTAAGTTCCCTGATTGACTGTTTCATTTCCTTCAGCTTTGCTATATCCTTTTTATAATCTTCATATCGTTCATCTCTGATATGATTCTGTTTTTGGATTTCCTTTTGGTTATTTTCCACTTTATTAGCAGTTTCCTTCATTGTTTCCATCATTTCTTTCATTGTTTTCAACATGTGTATTCTAAATTCCCTTTCTGTCATTCCTAACATTTCTGTATAGGTGGAATCCTCTGCAGTAGCTACCTCATGGTCCCTTGGCGGGGTTGTTCTGGACTGGTTCTTCATGTTGCCTGGAGTTTTCTGCTGATTCTTCCTCATGAGTGATTTCTTTTATCTGTTTCCTTGCCCTAGTTTTCCTTTCACTTCCTCTTGCTCTTTAAGTTCTCGTGCCTGTGGACTAAGGGTTACAGGACCAGAAGGGTGAGAAGGTTTAAGAGCAAAAAAGGGATGAAAGAAAGGAGGACCGAGTGATAAGGAAAAAAAAAGAAAAATAGAGAAAGGAGAGGGGGTGGGTAAAGGGAATATTGACAAAAAGAAGAGAGGCACAGAAAGAGGGAGACAGAGCAATATAGGTGTACAGTAGGGTACTTTGATACAACCTTAAAAAAAAAACCACCTTCTGGGGGTGCCCAGTTGGGTGGTTCCCTTGAGGTCAGCAGCTCTTTGCTAACCTGATCAGACACAGTGCCCCACCTCCACCAAGTAGAGAGGAAAGACAAAAATGCTATAAATCAAACCAAAACAAGCAAACAGAAAACTTTACGGGATAAAATTGGCTGGAAAAATCAAATAATAGCAGTAGAAACACTGACAAAAATGAAGTTCTAATAATTGAAATAGGCAGCAATCGGAAATTATAATTAAACTAGAAAAATTGAGAAAGAAAAAGGATCTGTATGGAAAAGGTTGAACTTAAAAAACAAAACAACAATCCACAACATCAAAATAAACAAAAAAAACAACCAAACCAAAAAAAAAAAAAAAAAAACACAACCAAAAACAAAGCAGTATGTATATGTTATTGAATATTGTCTAGGCAACACGTGGTCTTCTGGGGTATGAGATGTTAATCACAGTTCTGATACAACTGGAGGCTGCTACTTTCTCAAACCCCAGCAGGTAGACACCCTAAATCTCTCTTCAGCCCACTTAAAAGGCACTTTGAACTTGTTCACTTACTGAGCAGAAGCTTTCTCAGGGAAGTGCTTGTCGCTGGAATCACTGCTGAAGTGGCTGTCCACTTACCTCGTGTGTCAAAACTGGTCTCCCTCTGCCCCCGAGGGTTAGGGCTGCAAGGCGGCTCAGACCCCGCCCTTAGGCTACTTGGTCGCTGGGTTACCAGCTCCCACCCAATTCCAGCTCTGGGACCCTGAGGGCGGAGCTTGCCGGGGCAGATCGCTCACAATGGCTGCCTGTGACCCAGAGCCAAACACTATTAGCTCTGTCTGGCTCAGCGGCTCAGACTGGGGCCCTAGACAAAGGCCAAAGTTCTCCGCACTCCCGCTCAGGCTCTCCCCAAGGCAGTTCAGCTGAGTGCCAAGTCCAAAGACACCAAAACAGTTCACAGGTAAGGCCTTTCCGGTTTGCAGTCTCGCTGCTACTGAACTTACAGTTGCGGGCGGGTTTAGACAGATTGAACACACGCGACCACTTGCCGGTTTTCCACTGTTTTAGTCCTCCTCTTGGGGTCCAGAAGTCTCTCGCTGACTCCCTGTATCCTCTCAGGGGTGATGGTAGGCAGATCCCACCAGCCAGAGATGCCTGGAGTCCTATATCCCCAGACTCACCTTGCCCAGATGCAAGGAAGCTGTTACTTGGCTGCCATCTTGCTCCGCCTCCCTCTCAATTCCAACAAATGTACCACACTAATGCAAGATGTTCATTATAAGGGAAACAAGAGTGACTAGGTGGGGAGTGAGAAGAACAGGGGAATTCTCTGTACTTTCGGGTTGAATTTTCTATAAGCCTAAAACTACTCCCCAAAATGAAGTCTATTTAAAAATTAGTCCTGAGGGCAGCGCCAATGGCTCAGGGGGTAGGGCGCCAGCCCCATATACCAAGGGTGGCGAGTTCAAACCCAGCCCCAGCCAAATTGCAACAAAAAAATAGCTGGGCGTTGTGGCTGGCGCCTGTAGTCCCAGCTACTCAAGAGGCTGAGGCAAGAGAATCGCCTAAGCCCTGGAGCTGGAGGTTGCTGTGAGCTGTGTGACGCCACGGCACTCTACTGAGGGCGAAAAGGTGAGACTCTGTCTCTACAAAAATAAACAAATAAATAAATAAAAGATAAATAAATAAAAATTAGTCCTGAGATGTTGAAGAAACTTAGTTACTTTCCAGGACTTTATTTGTGACTTGTATCAAATTTTGAAATATACTTCTAAGGTCATATGTGGCAGCTTTTCCCATGATCTTCCACTAAATTAGTAACATCTGCTGTTTAATCAAATGGCAAAGAAGTAAGCCATTTCCTATTTCCTTCAATTTATAAAACCAAACGAATGGGTCTACAAAGGAAGGTAGAGTGTTATGCGCCTTTTTAGGTTCCCATGTTATCAAGTTAATTGGACTCCAAATTATGGCCTCTGCCCTGTCCTTCCCTTCTCTGCATACATTTTAATCTTATTTCTACAAAAGGTAGTGCTGAGAGCAGGACTTGCTCTTTCATAAGAACTTGTTTGTAATAAAATGGAGCCACTTGAGCTATGCCCAAATCTCTTACCCACCCTCAGTCTTCCTAAGCACACAGGCAAAGTAGCTTAAAAGGGTGAGCTCCAGATTGCAAGATGAGTAGTTAATGAACATAAAAATTCAGGTTTGGAAACATTTTATCTCATCTATGGTTTATATAGACAGATCTCTAAAACTGACAAAATTAAAATCATTATGTCACCAAAAGAGATGCGATTTGCATTTGAATGAACAGCAAAGTTTTACAAATCTCTAAAGATGAAGCCCCTTAACCAACCAGATATGGGAAAAGTAAATTGGATACAAAAGCTTCTGAAGAAGGCAAAACAAACAATCTTTAATTTGTCTAAAAGTATCAAGCTCTGTTTCAGAAATGCTGCCAAGTTTCAGGGTGAAATAAGGAAACTTCCCTGTCCTTCTAGCCAACTATTTCATTTCCCCTTCTTAAAATACATTCTTTCCTTAGAAACCTATAATCTTTTGTATTAGAGATGACCTTGCATTTTCTACTATAATACTTTGTAGACAAGGAAACAGTCTTCCACTGCCAGGTTTTAAATAGTTCTTGTAGAAAAGAAAAATAAATTCAGCCTGTGTTTCTGTTTACGTTTATTTTTGTGGAATTCGTCTCTAATAGGTATTCCTCGTTGCACTCTCCAAAGGTTAAAAAGCGAGAGAGAGAAGAAAATGCTACTTTAGAACATATTGACTCAGTTTTTAAAAAATAATATATGGGTAATTTTTCTGAATGATTTAACTAGCTTTAAAGACTCTCTAAGAGATATGAAACATAACACCTTTTTAAAAAAAACTTGACTACATCATGCCTGCATTCTCGCATTGCATATTAAGGTGGCTTGTTAGAATTATTATTTTGAGTATAAGTTTGTTTGACATAAACTATGAATCTGGACTGTTTTTAAATATTGTTTTCAAAATTTTTCTATACAGCTATCCTGGACACAATTGACAGGGAGATATCAAATAATAAATCTTGTGTCAATGAAATGCTTTTTTTTTTTAAGTATTTAGGGCAATGTCAAGAACAAATACTTTTCAAAACCAGATGTAAGAAGAAATAATGTGTTATTAAAATTCTTCTTTTATAAAAGTTGACAGCATTAAAGATTCAAAAACTGAGTAGAGTAGGTATATAAGACAATACTTTTCCACTGAATAGTCTTCAACTTAAATGCATAGGCACTAAAACAGCTGATTGTTCTTTACAATTTCCCTCGTTTTCATATTTCCAAAACAAAGCTGGTATCTAACGGAAGTCTCAAAGTGGTCTCTTTAGATGAATCAAGGAGAAAATCATTTGCAGATCAAATTATAACTGAATCATTGGTTCTACCGGGGATCAGATTGGTGACCAGCTCTGGCTTGCAGTCTTGACACATCCATGTAAACTAAGTCAGTTCTCTGCTGCCAACTTATGTCCTATAAAACAGGGAGGTACCAAGAACTCCACTGCTATTCACCCCCTTAAAGTCAAACTTCAGTCATCTGTGATGTACATATTTAAATTTCCTCTGAATAGAGTCCCCAGACTTACATCCTAATGATATAGAAGGACCTAACATAAATAGAAGGCTTTTTCACTTTATGACTTTTTTTGAAAAGAAACTGAAAATATGCCGATGTTCTTTGTGATCCAATACTTTTCAAGTTAGAAAGTCAGTCATTCATTTCCCAAAACTTCCAGCGTTAGGCCAGGTGTGATGGCTCATGCCTGTAATCCTAGCACTTTGGGAGGCTGAGGTGGGTAGACTGCCTGAGCTCAGGAGTTCAAGACCAGACTAAGCAAGAGTGAGATCCCATCTCCAAAAACATAGCCAGGGTATAGGGGAAGGCGCCCATAGTTGCAGCTACTGGGCACTCTACCGAGGGGCGAAAAAATAAGATTCTAAGACTTTTCTCTCAAAAGAAGGAAAGAAAGGAAGGAGAGAGAAAGAAAGAGAGAGAGAGGAAGGAAGGAAGGAAGGGAGGGAGGGAATATCCCAGCTTTATCCTTCTCCAGTGCTAAAACTGAGGAAATAATTGTGTAGGCTTTTCTCCCACTATAGAGTAAAACTTAAATATTAACAGTGAAAAGCATTTAGAACTCTCATGATTCATTAATTGGTTAAGCACTTTCCTTTGGCAAAGCTAAAAGCTCTTCAAAAGTAGAATCTTGTGGGCCCTCCCATCTGAGAGAGAAAAGCAAAAGGCAGTTCATCATATTGGACCTCTTAAGATAGCCAAAGGGAAATTTAAAACCCTATAAATTACTGTCCAGCATATTCCAGTGGAGATGCTAGATATTTCTATTTATAACTCAATTCAATCTGTCGACTTCAGCTACTGAGGAAAGAAAGTTTATGCATTACATACAAATTTTTTTTTTTTTTTTTTGTAGAGACAGAGTCTCACTGTACCGCCCTCGGGTAGAGTGCCGTGGCGACACACGGCTCACAGCAACCTCTAACTCTTGGGCTTACGCAATTCTCTTGCCTCAGCCTCCCGAGCAGCTGGGACTACAGGCGCCCGCCACAACGCCCGGCTATTTACGCATTACATACAAATTTAAGAATACAATAATTATTAAATAGAAAGCTGAATTCAATATAGGAGACAATTTGTTCTTTGGGGAAAAAAATCTTGGATAATAGCAATCTTTGAAAAATATAATTGGAAAAATAAGCCCCCAATTTGAAGCTGCTATTTCTCTTCCTTGGTGATGTTAAATTGCATAATATTCAAACTTGATTCATGTCTTCTTCCATTTTAATATGGACCAAATGAATCCTAACATATTTAAAGACTATTAGCTTTTATAATAAATTCCCCAAATTTTTCCAGAAACTTACATTTTCACCACTCTCTCCAAAGACTTATTTTCTCTGGAGAAAGTGGTGAAAATATGTGGCCTGAAGTCAACTAAATTTGAGGTGCAATCCTAATACTGTATATTCCTGATGCCCCTTTATCTTTAAGCTGGTGATTTTGAGAAAATGGCTAAGCAGGTGGAAACCACAGAAGGAGGCAGCAACTGAACACTGTTGGTAAACCTGATCATTTCACCAAACATTTAAAATACACTTACAGGACGGTGACTGTGGCTCAGTGGGTAGGGCGCTGGCCCATATACCAAGGGTGGCGGGTTCGAACCTGCCCGGCCAAACTGCAACCCAAAAATTAGCCGGGCGCCTGTAGTCCCAGCTGCTCGGGAGGCTGAGGCAGGAGAATAGCTTGAGCCCAGGAGTTGGAGGTTGCTGTGAGCTGTGATGCCACAGCACTCTACCAAGGGTGACAAAGTGAGACTCTCGTCTCTCTAAAAAAAAAAAAAAAATACACTTACAATTTAGAGAGCAAAGTTTACAGACTATGCCAGCATTCTGCTGCTTTTTTATTAATTTGTATACAGCCGTTTGTGTTGGATATTGTTCCAGTGTTTTGTCCTGACATCCAGAGTCTCATTTAAATTGGGATATTGCATCTTCCTCTTCAGTACAACATGGCTGCAGCTGAATTCACCATCAGTCTCCCAAAACCTATACCTTTGATCTTACTGAACTATAGCCTTAAACTTTAAAGTACAGGCAAACTCCTTTTCCTAAGGGCCTATAAATTCTTTCAGGGAAGAGACAGTGAATTAGACTTTTAAAAATTCCTCACAGAGGCTCGGCGCCTGTAGGTCAAGCAGCTAAGGTGCCAGCCACATACACCAGAGCTGGCGGGTTCAAATCCAGCCCAGGCCTGCCTAACAACAATGACAACTACAACCAAAAAATAGCCAGGCGTTGTAGTGGGCACCTGTAGTTCCAGCTACTTGGGAGGCTGAGGCAAGAGAATAGCTTAAACCCAGGAGTTGGAGGCTGCTGTGAGCTGTGACGCTACAGTACTCTACCGAGGGCAACAGCTTGAGGCTCTGTCTCAAAAAATAAATAAATAAATAAATAAATAAATATTCCTCACAGAAATTAATCCCTAGTATTTTATAATAAGAAAGTGCTCAGTAAGTATTTTTTCATGGATAAGTTAAAAATAATCAAATACAAAAGTTAACAATAAAGAAATTTTGCTATATTGCACAACTTGATTATTTCAGTGATTTAACATATACTTTGATTCCTGGAACACAAAAGAATAAAATAAAATAAACCTGTTTTACTAACAAGAATTTGGCAAGCTTCAACCAAATCTTCTTTTATTTCCTCTATTACATATTAAGATGAAAATGATAGTGAATTGTTGGCAAACAGGATAATTCTAATAGAAAAATGAGTGAATGATTTAAAAACACTGACCAAAAATAAAATGCATGACTTAAATAATTGTTTATTGATAGTTTTCTACTGGCAATAGCAAAAAAAATAATGCCTGTGGATATAACTATAAAGTATGGTTTAAAACTTCAGTTAATAAAACGCAGCAAATTGCAACTTCTACATTCCAATAACACATTGTGGACCCTCCTGGGAAATAGGTAAATTTGAATTCACTATGACCTACTGTGGTACTACAGTAGGTTTACTAGATCCTGAAAGAAGTCATTAAAAAAACTGTCTAACTAAAAAAATAAAGAATATTTTGAGAACATTCTATATTTGTAATAATATTATCATTTATTAAATGCTCTTTATGAGCCAGATGCTTTACATACATTATCTTGTGTAATCCAACAGCACAATAAATTCTGTTCTGTTTTAGAGTTGAGGAAACTGAGACTCAGAGAAATCAAACAATTTGGTCCAGATTACAAACTGGAAAATGACAGAAAGGGTTGACTCCGGTCCCAAATCTTTTCCCACCTTATTGTGTTGCCCCTCTTAACAGTGGACATCAAGTTCTAGAACTTTTTAAAATAGCCTTCACAGATTCACAGAAGGTAGAGCAGTGGTTGCCAGGGATTGGGAGAAGAAAGTTTGAGGGTTTAGTTTGGGATGATGAAAACGTTTTGGGCATATGTAGTGGGAATGATTATACGACAACTATTCCATGTACTTAATGCCACTAAAACTGTGTACTTAAAAATGGTTAAAATGGTAAATTTTATGTTATGTATATTTTACCACAATTTTTTAAATGGCCTTTAATGTCACGCCCATTTAACTGGTTTCCTACTAATTTTATCATTTTAACATAGAATTTAGAAGGCTTTAAAATCATAGACATTTTAGTTGTATGATTGTCATAGTGGTAAATTTCACGAAAATTTGAAGTTATAAATAGAAATAATGATAAACATTTTTAAAGATAAAAATATCACCATAATCCATATTTTTATAACACATATAATACACTTAGACTTTCCACAGGTTTTTTTAATTAAAAATGTAAATTGAAGAGAAAACTCTGAAAGACATTTATTGCTATAGTCCAATATCAATATGTATAAGTAAACAAATAAATTAGTAAATAAGTCCTTATCACCTTTCTAAATATTTCCTATTCCAAACCTCCAGAACTGTGAGCAATAAATTTCTGTTGTTTATAAAAAAAAAATAGTTCCTAGTTTATTTTTCTATTATTTAATCAAAGTACTCCTTCTTTACTCTTGAATGCTCTAAATTGACATTATTTTTTGGTGTTCCTCTGAGGAAAGGTTCCATTAGAGTCAATAAAATGGAAATGTTTTTGAAAAATCAAGCTAAGTCATTTGAACCATTCTCAAGATCATATTTTTATCTAATGGAGCTTATGATGTTTTCATCTTTATATAAAAGATGGTCCAGGTAAGAGGGTCCAGTTTCAAGTTTTTGGTAATTGTTAGATTTCATACATTGATACTTAGAAATAAATGCAGATTATGAATTACTGCAAGATGTCATATGTAATGCCTACCTAATTATTAATGAGAGCTAAGTCATAAAAGGCAACCAATGTCACTCATGGGAAAAGATATGTAACATAGCATGCAAACAGCACTCGAAGATTGATGGCTACAGCAGAAGAGATGGGGGCCAGCCGAGCTAAAGAAACAAGCAGATCAGTGTGCAGCTCTCAACCATGGCTGCTTCCCAGTTGCATGACACAAACACAATAGTTCCGTCTTAACAAGAAAATGAAAAGCAAATCCCTATTAATCATGTGGCAAACTAAAATATTTGGTTAAACTAATGAATACTTAAAATACAACAATAAAAATCTGCTTGATTTTTGAAAATTCAAGTAAAAATACCTAACTTTAGAAAAGAAAAAAATTAATTTATTAACTAAGTTAATTTCTTAATGTAAAATAAAAATACATTTTAATGATATAAAACTTCAATATAATACAGCAAAAAATATAGAATCAGAATTACTCTTAATTTTATTATCACAAACACCAGTATATGAGAGGTAGTAATAGAACATGGCTCTTTTTTGCTAATTTTTATTTATTTCTTTTTTTAGAAATGAGGTCTTTCTCTGTTACCCAGGCCGGAGTGCACTGGCATGATCATGGCTCCCTGCAGCTTAGAATTCCTCGGCTCAAGTGCTCCTCTCACTTCAGCCTCCAAAGTAGCTGGGATTACTGGCGTACCCAGCTCAACCACTGTTCTTGAGGCTAATACCCTAGGTTCAAATCCTAGCTCCAAACGTGACTCTTACCAGCTGAGTGACCAAGATATTCTTTATTTGATTCTGGAGGAACTTTAAGGAAAAATTCTGTTCCATCAGAAAAATCTGTTTCTGTACTGTTACCCAATCATCTATGGATAGGGTTATCAGATTTAACAAATAAAAATACAAGATTTCCAGTTAAATTTGAATTTTAGATAAACAATGAATAATTTTTGCATAAGACAAACTTATACCAAAAAGTTATATGCTGTCAATCTGGAACCCAAGTTTAACTGTGAACTCTGTAGTTTATCTTGCAAGCCCAACTACAGCGCCTCTGCTAATACTATACTTACTATTTCTCACTCTTCTATTTAGTAACCACACTGTAACAATAACATCACAAATCATGCTTTGTGCTATATGGCATGTAATTACACAATCAGTTGGCAGCCCATGTAAAGAACTGCAATGGATTCAACAGGATTCCTAACTTTTGCAGGAAAATGGTAACCATTTACAGAATTGTTTTAGGACAGTTAGAGACACTCTCTTTCCATCTATTCTTGATAATGCTTAAGAAGACATAACAGCTTCTTAGTATTTGCTTTTACCCAAATGGCAATGGTTGAAATATCCAATTATAGATTTATGTATATAATTATAAACTTGATCACAGCGGTTGTCTGCCCATATAATCCCATTTGACATCACTGTGTGGATGCTTTTACAAAGTTTCCCTTGACATTACAAAGCTATGAGTTTTAAAAGAGTTGTCCTAAACTTTCAACCATCATTACTGAATGTTTTTTCAAAATCCAAACTTGTTAAATTATAATCATCCATCCATAAGAATTTTTAAATCCTATGTTAGATAATAATTCTACTTAACTAAAAATAATATTGAATGAGCAAAAAATGAAGACCTTTAATTCAATTAAAAATCAAAAGGCAAGGTGGAACCTGTGGCTCAAAGGAGTAGGGCCCTGGCCCCATATGCCAGAGGTGGTGGGTTCAAACCCAGCTTCAGCCAAAAACTGCAAAAAAATAATAATAATAATAATAATAATAAATAAAGACATTAAATAAAATGTTTTATGCTTTTGTTACTATTAGAAAAGTTTTGGGCGGCGCCTGTGGCTCAGTGAGTAGGGTGCCAGCCCCATATACCGGGGGTGGCAGGTTCAAACCCAGCCCCAGCCAAACTGCAACAAAAAAATAGCTGGGCGTTGTGGCAGGCGCCTGTAGTTCCAGCTGCTTGGGAGGCTGAGGCAAGAGAATCACGTAGGCCCAAGAGCTGGAGGTTGCTGTGAGCCGTGTGACGCCACGGAACTCTACTGAGGGCAGTAAAGTGAGACTCTGTCTCTACAAAAAAAAAAAAAGGTAAAGTTTTGAACTCAAAGATAATTTTGACCATGAAAATATCCTGATAATAAAAGACTAACCTCAATGCAGTATATATATCATTCCAAACTAATTTGACAATAGTTATCAGATGAACTAACCAATCTCTTGCAAATGGTTTCATTAAATAAAACACAATTAATGTAAATATCAGTGAAATACTGATACTTTCAAAAGATCTATTTAGAGATCTAAAAAATAGATTTGCCATTCAATCCCATAATTCCTCTACTAGGAATTCCTCTACTACCCAGAAGACCAAAAATCACATCATAACAAAGACATCTGAACCAGAATGTTTATTGCAGCCCAATTCATAATTGCTAATTCATGGAAAAATCCCAAGTGCCCATCAATCCACGAATGGATTAATAAATTGTGGTATATGTACACCATGGAATATTATGCAGCCTTAAAGAAAGATGGAGACTTTACCTCTTTCATGTTTACATGGATGGAGCTGGAACATATTCTTCTTAGTAAAGTATCTCAAGAATGGAAGAAAAAGTATCCAATGTACTCAGCCCTACTATGAAACTAATTTATGGCTTTCACATGAAAGCTATAACCCAGTTATAACCTAAGAATAGGGAGAGGGAGAGGAGGGGAGGTAGAAGAGGGAGGGGGGAGGATGGGCAGAGGGAGGGTGATTGGTCGTATTACACCTGAGGTGCATCTTACAAGGGTACATGTGAAACTTAGTAAATGTAGAATATAAATGTCTTAACACAATAACTAAGAAAATGCCAGGAAGGCTATGTTAACCAGTGTGATGAAAATGTGTCAAACGGTCTATAAAACCAGTGTATGGTGCCCCATGATCGCATTAATGTACACAGCTGTGATTTAACAATAAAAGAAACAAAGAAAAAAAAACCAAAGATCTATTTACCCCAAACTAATGAAAATGGATCTTCTGACCCAAATCATAACAACAAAACAGGAAAACTGTAATGACAAACTTTTCTCTATTCATCTCTGAAGCATGACCTAAATGATTCAATCTCAAGTTATTAAGAAATTTAACATGCTAGACACAAAAGTTAGTAAAACTAAATTTTATTTCTTCCCTTATAAGAGACATATTTGCTAGTCTGTTAGAGTAAGAGAAACAGACTTTTAACACATAAAGATAAAGATCAGTAAGCTAAAACAGAAAACAGTTACATTCCCTGTGAGTCATCATATTCCATTGACTAAAAATCACAATTTAAGGAAATTCTGTAGCCAACTAAACATTTAACAACAGTGCTATGACCATTTGGGGGACTTTAAAAAACAATGTACATCTTAAGAGGGAATATCTGGCAACTCTTCTAAACTAGATCATAATCTCAGGAAACAATAAACTTAAGATCCAACAGAGCCCTTTTTTAATACTACACTGAATTATTTTTCGAAACCAATCCCAAAAAAGTTTTCCTAAAGCTTAATAGATTTAATAATTTTTTTTTACCGGGCGGCGCCTGTGGCTCAGTCAGTAGGGCGCCGGCCCCATATACCAAGGGTGGCGGGTTCAAACCCGGCCCTGGCCAAAACTGCAACCAAAAAAAAAGCCGGGCGTTGTGGCGGGCGCCTGTAGTCCCAGCTACTCGGGAGGCTGAGGCAAGAGAATCGCTCGGGCCCAGGAGTCGGAGGTTGCTGTGAGCTGGGTGAGGCCATGGAACTCTACCAAGGGCCATAAAGTGAGACTCTGTCTCTACAAAAAATAAAAATAAAAAAATAAAATAATAATAATAATTTTTTTTACCTCTATCATGATATCCACTTACTTACCAGCACCTTGATTATATTATATTCTCTTGTAGACTCTGACCTTCTTTCCTTCCACTCTCCCTTTTTAATTCTCCTAAAAACATTATTTTTTTCTAGCTGTCCACTCTCCCAGAAGGTGCACTGAGAAAAAATAAGAACAGCGAATACTGAGCAGCCATGGGCAGGCCACTATGCCTTGTACATACAGTGTCCTCTCAGAGAATGGAATGTGAGAGGTAGGAGGTGGTAGGAGCTGGAGCTAGAAAAATAAGCATGGTCCACATTGTATGGAACCTCCTGAACCATGTAAAAATATTTGTTGCTTTACTCCCAGAACAGGAGGAGTCTTCGCAAACTTTTAAACAAAAAAATGATGCAATTCTATGTGCCTTTTAGAAATAATACTGTAGCTACCCTTCTGGGACTTGGAAATAGCCAACAAACAGATACACAAGCCTGGGTATATTCATTCACTCAGCAAACTTGTTTAAGCACCTGGCTTGGGGCTTCGATCTATTCAGTGCCTCTGTTTCAGAACCTATTTTCTTTCTGGGATTATTAATTTTAACACATTGAGTATGGAGTATGTCTGCTTTACCTTTGAATATTTATATTGCAAAACAGTCTTATCACAAATACTAGAAGCATCAATGAAGAAGTGAATAAATAAATCAGTCACTAAAAGGAATTTTGCCAAATGTATTACAGCATAAAAAAATTGAGTAGCATTGCCAAAAAGGCTATTATTAGAGTCCAATTTTAACAATCCTGGCTCGGCAATAGAAATATTAAGCATATATGTAGAGATTTAACATAAAACATCAAATAATGAGAGATAAAGGCCACTTTTTTCTCTCTGTGACATATACATATTAATTATATATCAATATAATCAATATATTCAATAATTATATATCTATATATTAATCATATATCAATATATTAATCAAATCAATATATTTGAATGAGTCAAAATCTATCATAACCCCTAACACTACTTCATATGTAATTACCTAAAGAATTAACATTGTTTTCATTTCACTTATATCTCACAGGACAAAGTATAGGTATATGAAAGGGCACCCATGTCAGACTGGTCCATAGTCATACATGTTAAGCTATTGTGAGCAAAGCATCTTAAGATAACTGACAGGTAGCGTGACTAAATAGATGTCACACATGGTTTGATTAAGAGATAGTGGCAGCCAATAGGACTGCCTCTCAGAACACTAGTACACTTCTGTTGCGAGGCTGGGTAAGAAACCACCCACAGGGAAATACTAGCCACACCAGCAGGAAAGTATATAAATCCTGTTGCAAGAATATTTACAGAATTACAATTAGAATTACAATTTCATTACTAACCAACAGGCAATGTTTTTATTAGAATTGCTGCTAGGTAAGTGAATCATTGAGTCCTCTTTTTTAGGTATAGCCTAAAATATATCTCAACAGATACATTATATTCTTCACCTCAAAGCCTTATGGCAAATGTTAGAGACAGGCATTAAAATTCCCATTTCACGAATGAAGAAACTGAGGATTAGAAAATTAAGCTTTCTTGTGGTCACACAGTAAGTAGCTTCGATAAAATTTCCATGATCTCAGGTTGAATTCTCAAGTCTGTGTCCTCTTAACTGCCCAACTGACTCCCAAAGATTTAAGTTCCTTTTAAGTAAAGCGAACATAGCCACAGTAGATCACATTAAGTCAGGGCAAGATTTCCTCGAGGAAGGTAGAAGAGAATAATTTACCTTGGTTCAATTTGGGGGGAAAAAATAAATCACATGTGTGCTTAACACTCGGTAGGAGCCATAGAAGATGCAAAACAGTTCTGAAATGCAGTCCCTTTCCTCACAGCCTTAGGAAGACAAGACCAATAAACAATAAACAACACACACTGATATTTCCCAGTGTCTATAAGATAGTTGCACATTTATTCTTGTCAAAATCAAGGTTATAAACTTAGAGAATACTGCCTATGTGTTCTACTGAAAGGGCTTATATCCTTAAAACTTCCAGGAATGGATAGGTGTGGTGGCTCATGCCTGCAATCTCAGCATTTCAGGAGGCAGGAGAATTGCTTGAGGTCAGGAGGTGGAGACCAGCCTGGGCAACATAAAGAGATCCTGCCTCAAAAAAATAAATAAATAAATAAAAATAAAAAAAATAATAAAAAAAGAGATCCTGCCTCTACAACAAAACAAACAAAAAACTCGCCAGGCAGGGTGACATATGCCTCATACCAGCTGCTCAGGAGGCTTAGATGGAGGCTAGAAACCCAAGGCTGCCATGAGCTACAATCACACTACTGCACTCCAGCCTGGGCAACAGAACAAGACTGTGTCTCTGAAAAAAATAAAAATAAAATTAACAAACAAAAAAAAACTTCCAGGAACACTGGTTGCTCAATAAATTTAATGCAGGGTGCTAGGATTGGGTCCGGTGTCATTCAACAGCAGTATGTTATCACTAGTTCTTATTACGAACTTTCAGATTCAATCCATTATGGGTTTGCACAAGGATTCCAACCAAAATTCCAATTCTTCCAGGATTCTTTAATAAAAAAAAAGTTGTGTTTAAATGTAATGCGCATAAAGAAAGAGTAAGAAAAATGTTACAATCTTCATATCCTCTTCCACCCAGTGACTTGCATCTAATCCATAAGAATCTGGCAGGTGGCAAGCACCTAAAACAAAATACCAGGAGGAACCTCTGATTCTTAGCAGCCTGAGTTAAAAAGGCAACAAAAAAAATAGAGTATTGTCCTCTTAATTATATTATTACTTATAGTAAAATGAGTTATAGCGGCCAATTTTATGGTTCACACCTTTCCTTAATTTTAAGGGTTTATTTTAAGATCAGTCATTATTTATTTAAGGCCCCTATCTTTAAAAAGCATCATACTCTGTCCTTGCAAGGACCACAAAAACTAACCATTTGAGAGTTGTTTGCTTCTAAGGAATTTACAGTCTAAAGGTAAACATAATCTTAAACAAACAAGCTGAATACCTGAGTATGTCTCAGACATGACTTTTTAAATAGTTAGGTTTTCATTCACATTTTATGTATAGTCAGAAACTTTACCAAAATGAGCATAATAACAGGTGGAAATAAAAAAGAGTGTGAAGTCATTAGCTGTGAGAGGCCTTTTGCTCCATAAAAATCAAAATTCAAAGATGTAGTTGAATTGTAAAGTGAAATCAGTTCAGATAAATTAAGGAGGAGGCTATGCTAACAGACTTTACTAAGTTTTAGGTATCTTTGAAACTGAGTTATTGCCAGGGTAGGGATTAAAGGGACTTTTCTAAAATTTCAATCAACTTGAAGCAAGGAAAAAAAAATTCATTAGATACTGTTCATTAGATGACCTTTTAGACAAGAGAATGATCAAAGCCAAGGACACAGCACAGTGTCAAATTCAGTAAGTACTTAAAAATCATTTGCTAAAGTAAATGTTAACTAAACTAAATTCAGATATGCCTCATTCTTTTACTCTAGAATGTGAGGATGGTGGAAACCATCTTTGAATAACTTGACCCTCTAGTTAAAATTATACAATTGTTTGCCAAGAAGGAGCAGAGAGGATAACAATTACAAATACTGCTAGGTTGTTTACAAAACTTTTTTGGAAAAAAAAAAAAAAGAAACTTTTTTTAAAAAAATAAGTATTGACTATATATCAACTCTAATCAAAGTTTCTGGGCATTTTTCTTTGTAATGCTGAAAAAAAAAATAGAGAAAAATTAACAACGACCAAACTATATTTCCCCAAAACTATGAACGACGACCCTGGAGTTCCCCCACCTACTACAAAGGGGACCACCACAAGCCCAACTTGTTTATACATGGCAGCCAATGGACAAGTTTTGCTCTGTGATTCAAAGATAACTACTTTATTCAAAGGCCTCCATGGTCAAAATATTAAGAATGCTTTATACTTTTTGATTCATAAATCCAAAAATTCTTGACAATTCTTTTTTCAAAACCTGTCTTGGACTTTATCTTTTCTATTTCCAGATAATAGTAATCAACATTTATTTACCATGTATCAACCACTTAACTAACCACTCTGCATGAATTCTCTCATTTAATCCTCCAACAACCTTGTGCATGTGCGTGCACGTGTGTGTATGTGTGTGTATAATCTCTACTACAATGACAAACTTGAGGGTCAAAGACATTAAGTAACCTGCCCAGTGTCACATACAGCTAATAGACAATCAGTATTCCAATTCTGATAATCCAATTCTAGGGTCCTTAATGGTAGTTTTATATACATGTACTGCTGCTCAGATGGATACAGCACATAATTCCAGAAACTTCTAGCCATTCACATAATCTCTAATTTAGTTCTATTGTTTCACATTGTTATAAAAAAAAATATTTTTAGGCCAGGCATGATGGCTCATGCCTGTAATCCTAACACTTTGGGAGGTAGAGGTCGAAGATCATTTGAGTTTAAGACCATTCTGAGCAACATATAAGAACTACCTTTACCAAAAAAAGTTCCAAAAAATTAGCTGGTTGTGGTGGTATATGCCTGGAGTCCCACCTACTTGGAAGGCTGAGGAAGGAGGACCACTTGAGCGCAGGAATTTGAGGTTGCAAGTGAGTTATGATAACACCATTACACTCCATCCCAGGCAACAAAATAAGACCCTATCTCCAAAAAATATTCTTTTTACAAATTACTTTCTTATTTAAGAGAACTACATTGCCTTTACACATCATATTAAATTGAAACTAGCTGTCATATCAAGCCTGCCTTCAGTCAATCTATCATATCCTTTCAGACTCAGGAGCATAGCCTCCTGAAATACAAAGACAACTTGTCTGAACTGCTGTCAATGGAGTAGTAATTTTTTTCCCCAGAAGGAAAGATAATTCTCCTGAGGTTACATTCACAGGAATAGAATATCCAGAAAAAGGGAGGTAAAACAGTTTGCTACAGTGGGACACAGTACATCTAGCACAGCATCCTATGTTGTGGTCCAGGGACATTTCAAGTGAAACACTAGCAACTTAATCGTGTCAGCCTGGACGAGTTAGTTAATCTCTCTGTGCCTCAATTTCCTCATCTATGAAATGGGGTAATAACTCCTTACTTCATAAGACTAATAAGAATTACATGGGTTGATACATGGATAGTGCTTAGAACAGTGTCTGGAACATGGTAAGCACTCAATAAATGTCAGGGGTTTTTATTATGGTGAGAGCGTGGGAGGAGGCACCCACTTAACTCCCTTCAAGTATGTCAAGAGCTGCCATGTGAGAACTTAAATTTACTCATTATAGCTCCTAAAGGTAGAAATAGAACTGACTAGGAAATGTGTCAGAGAAGAACTTGATTTGGGCTCAACATAAGAAGAATTTTCTCAAACAACAAAAACAGATTTAATATGAAATTGACTCCCTTGTGAGAGAGGGAGATCCCTGCTGACTGGAAGCCAATTCCACATATCCTCTGGGGAAAGGGTTCCTGCCCTAGTGTGGTTAACTGCAAAATAATCTCCAAAGGCTCTCCTGCCAATGATGGTGTATTGCTTGACTCAGGAGTTCAAGACCAGCCGGAGTAAAAGCAAGACCCCATCTCTAAAACATAGCTGGGCATTGTGGTGGGTGCCTGTAATCTCAGCTATTCACAAGGCTGAGACAAGAGGATCATTTGAACCCAAGAATTTGAGGTTGCTGTGAGCTATGACTCCAAAGCACTGTACCCAGGGTGACAGAAAAAAAAAAAAAGAAAAAACAAAAACAAAAAACAAAGGCTCTCTTGAGGAAGTTCACCACAGGTTATTTCACAGAGTGGGTAGCACATGGTAGTTACTCAAGATGTCCTATATTGATCTTGTTTGTGGATTCTCACATATAGTACACATTTGCAAGTCAGAATTTTTGTGCAGTCCATGTATGTGAGACATTAGTTTGAAGCTAACTGGGTGCCCAGGTATTAAAATAGTACCTAGTAACATATAAGCCATGTTCTGGTCAACTGCCCTACCAGGATCAAAAAATGTGAACCCAAAAACATGACACAGTAATGTCTGACTCCCTTATAAAACCACTTTGACTCTCACTGTACAAGTTAAAAACATACCTTGTAACAAATGCCTTTTACCTTAATGAAAGCTTACAGTCTTCTCTTCTTCATTTTATTAAAAAGAATTTCCTAATCATTATGTGAGCATGTGGCCATCCAAGTAGAGACTACATTTCCCAGTCTTCTTTGCAGGTGGGCATAGCCATTATTAATGAGCCAGTGAACAGATGGGTGTGTTCAACTTACAAGCTACTTCCTTAAAATGGAGCTAATCACTCCCCACTTTTTCCCCACTTCCAATGAGGTAGGATGTGGAGGTGGTGGGCCAGTTTCATCAAAGGGACAAATCAACATCTTAAGGGGTGGCAAAAAGAAGACAAAAGATGCCTGGATCCTTCGGATTCTTGAGTTACTTGTGGAGAAGACACTTATATGATTGGGAATAACTGGCTTACTGTTATTTATTAGAGGTATAAACTTATAGAGAAATAATTTTTCTAATAAGCTCATTAGAGAAATTTTGTTTGAGCTACTATATATTGGGATCTCTTTGTTAAAGCAACATAGCCTCTACCCAAAGCAAGTATTTCTAAATATTAAGAATGAACACACCCCAAAATGAACCCCTTCATTTAAAATATTCAGAGATACATGAATACAGATTCATGAATGAAGATTCATGATACATTCTCAGCTATCCATGATACATGAATACAGATTCATGAATGAAGATTCAGAGATACATTCTCAGCTAAATTCTACTTTTTTTTTTTTTTTTCTTGAGACAGTCCCAAGCTATAGCCCTGGGTAAAGCGCCCTAGCATCATAGCTCACAGCAACCTCCAGCTTGGGCTCAAGTGATTATCTTGCCTCAATTTTTCTATTTTTAGTAGAGATGGGATCTCACTTTTGGTTAAGCTGGTCTCAAATTCGTGAGCTAAAGCAATACACCTACCTCGGTGTCCCAGGGTGCTAGGATTACAGGCGTGAGCCACTGCCCCCAGCCAAAATTCCACCTTTAATAAAAATTTTTACTAGTGAAATTTTAAATTTTTATGTAATAAGCCAATCATCTAAAGCAAACAATATTTTGGAGGGCTGGATATCACCACCCATGGTACACTTCCTGAAAACCAGAAACAGAATAGTTTATGAAGGAAAAACCTAAATGATGAAGGGAAAGAAAGAGTACTTGAAGAAAACTACAAAGACAGACACTCATGGGTTAGCACCAAGGTCTGTCCTTATAGGAATAAGACAAATAATCCATCTTAAGCATCTACCTGATCTTTAAATCCTTAAGCTATTTTCAACTGTAAAACCTAAATAGCAAAATCAAAACCATTAATAAGAATACAGAAATATTTAAAACATAAGGTGAACATAGTTAAGCTTTTATGTTCATAAGAAGCCTCATAGAAATGTTTTTATATTTTGTAAAAAATATATTTTTTAAAAAATAAGGTGGTAGGCACAGTAGTTAAAGAACTTAAATCACAGTTTGGCTTTCTCCGACATTTTCTTAAAGAAGTTCAGAACAGCAAAAAAAATCCTCTGCAGAGTTTTCATTTTATATAAATAAATATTTAATATCTACATCCAGGAATTTTCAAATCATGATTTATGACCTCAACTTTTTCATCTTATATAATGCCACTAAGCCTACAATATTCTCAGTTGATCCCAAAGTCAGCACAAAGTACTGTTTTTTCTTTTCCAAATTTTAACAGGTTTTATACAATGGAAAATATACTGTAAATGTGTCTTACTACCCATGAAACCATATTGCAACCGATTCTTGTGATGTGAGCTTACATAGAGATTGCACTTTGATATAGGCAGAACAGAGGAAACCAGACTTTGTTCTTATTTTAATACTAATATCTTATGTTGCCATATAAGCTGGAAGCTCCATTATGCTGGCAATGCGTACGGAAACACATAAGACTCTAGACCTATAAGATAATAAATTTATGTCATTTTAAGTGGCTAGGGTTTTGGCAATTTGTTACAGCAGCAATAGGAAACTAATACTTAGGGTTTCTGACATGCAAGCTTTGAAGAGTAAGAAACCAAATCCTCAGCCTAGGAGTTGTGCCAAAACAATCACTTCAGATCCATTATTCTTAGATCCCTCTGACTTCCAACTTAAATGAAATAACAGATAGGCATGTAGCTTAATAAATAGTGGTTGCTTTTATTTCAGAACAATGCAAGATTGTTTTCTAGAAATTTGGGGTATCAGGTTTGCAGGTCTGGGAGTTTAAAAAGAAAATGGGGAGTAAAAATCTGTCTTCCCTCGGCTGAGGGAAAGGAAAAGAAGAAAAAAGAAAAACAAGAAAAGAAAATAGTGACAAATCTTCACATAAACTAGTTTTAATTTTGACCAAAGTATATTACTTAAACATTAATTTTTAACTCAACATGTTAATATTTTGTTTAGGATATTGTATCCTCATTTATAAGTGATGTATGTTTGTAATTTCTCCTTTATAATAATATATTTTCTCCAACTTTAATATCAGGGGTACCCAGATCAAGTGGAATGAAATTGATATATTTCTTCTTTTTCTATTGTCTACAAGACTTAGTATGATCTGCTTTTTTGAAATTATCTTTTACTTTTATTTATAAATATTGGTTGTCTATTTTTTGATACTTAAAAAAATAAGAAGTTAACAGATGACTCTATACTGAATCTCAGAGTCAAAGCATTCTGTAATAGACATACTCTTATTTGACAATGTGAATGTTACTTTCTTTGCATTATTATTATTGCTTAATATTTCGATGTAGCAATTGTCTGATTCCTTTTCTGAATATATTTATGTTCATTCATCCTTTACAAGGTTTTTGTTTCTAATAAAAAAAACAAACTGTCTTCCCTCATCCCCACCACACACACACCCACAGACACATACACACAAACATGCATATGTACACACTCTCAACAGCTACAATACCTGGAGCAAATTCCCTTACCTCTCCAAGCCTTGGCTTCCTTATCTGAAAGGTGGAAATGGTAATGATAGCTATGTCTTGCCAGGCTGTTACGTAGTATAAGAATTGAAAATAATGTAGGATCTTGACAATGTTAATGCCTTATTATTAGTCTATAACACGAATGCTTGAAAGAAATCTCAATTATCTATCCAGGGTATCATAAACAATTCTAATTCAATTGTGCAATTATTAAAAATAATCTAATTCTAATGGTTCCCTGGGAGAGAATACCCATGCTTAGGGAAATTAAGGGGTGGAGTTAGAGAATAATTCCTAAGTTCCTATCCAGCTCCCATTCTATAATAATGTAACTGAATAACAAAGCAATCTCTAGTTTTTGGGGTATAAACATATGTGTCATTTTTCCTACTATTCTACCCACTTCTCCCTTTCTCTTCTCCCCTGTACTTTCCTTTCAGACTTGGGCTAGAGCAGGGATAGGAGAGGATAAGATCTCCCCATAAAATGACTCCATAGAGACACTGCAGGCCCCACTAGGTTGGTTTTCTCTGTTCCTCAGGTTAACACCAAACTGACCATGGGTTCTCTCTATGAGGCAGGTATGCAAACACTAACTCTCTACAGGGCTTTCTGTTCCATGGTGCCTTTCTTCCCTACACATTCATCATTCCAGTATCAGAGATTTTCTGTGGACACTGACTTCTTCCTCCCACCCCTCACCTGCTCCTGCCCCAGCCTTTTGTTACTGGAGTCCCTTTACCCAAGTGGCCTCTTTGGGTGGGACAGTAGCAAAAGGACTGGCCATCTTCTGGAGTGTCCCCTTGCTCCACAAACAGGACATCACACATCCCCCAAATTGGAGCATCAGGGGTTGTGATGGTCCAATAACTGGTATCTCCTAGAAAAGAAAACAGAAATCAGTCTCAACTTACCTATAGGGAGATGGTTGCATGCCACACCATTATTTGCCCAACCTTATATTTACTTATTTTTTTTCCAATCTTGTATTTTAAAAAATCACCTCTTGAGTCCTTTCTTTCTCTCTCTTTTTTTTTTTTTTTTTTTTGAGACAGAGCCTCAAGCTGTCACCCTGGGTAGAGTGCTATGGCATCACAGCTCACAGCAACCTCCAACTCCTGGGCTCAAGAGAGTCTCCTGCCTCCGCCTCCCAAGTAGCTGGGACTACAGGCGCCTGCCACAATGCCTGGCTATTTTTTGGTTGCAGCCGTCACTGTTGTTTGGCAGGCCTGGGCTGGATTCGAGCCCACCAGCTCAGATGTATGTGGCTGGCGCCTTAGCCACTTGAACCACAGGCGCCAAGCCTCCTTTCTTTTTCAATCTCAGAAAGGGTCATGATCTCTTTCCTTCACAGTAAGGTAAGTGGAAGAGACAGGCTATCTTCAGGAATCATAATCCCCCTCCAAAGTCACCTTTTCTCTCTCAGTGCTCTCCTTATTTAGGCTGTGGAGGCGCTGTGGAGAGGGCAGCAGTGAAGGCAATGGAGGCCACTTCTAAGTAAGATGAAGGGGGTGGTTTCACAGTTTTCTGACTACATGGACATTTAGAGCCTTTTGTTTTAAGCCGTGGTGGCTAATTCTAGCATTCACAACTACTTCCATCCTAGGACACCATCTTCTTTGATGATGTGTTTGTCAGAAGCCATTTCTCTGTGTTTGTAATCTATCATGCTAAGGGTGCAAAGGCTAACACGTGCTGAGGCTAACAAAATATAAACAGTTTATATTTAATCCCAACCATCCCCACCAACAACCCAGACCACTCCTCACTCGATGCTTCCCAGGAATCTGAAGATTCAAAAAGCTCTGTGTCCAGCAATTACTTGTGTGTTAAGATGTAAGGTTCTATTTAATTAAAAAAAAAAATGTAAAGTGCTCATTAGTTAAAAAGCTCTTAGAAGAACCAAAAGCAATCAAAATAGAAGAAGAAAGAAAGTAGGAAGGAAGGAAGGAAAGAAAGAAAGAAAAGAAAAGAATAGAATTCCAAAATGTACTTCTGGCATAATGATCTGGTAAAGAACATCTGTTGAGCCATTTGCTCAGCCCATTTGCAAATACGGTCCCATCTTACTCCATTCCCTTTTTGCACACCTTGATCCTTTTCATTCTTTTCTCCCTTCCCAGAAACCTCAAATTCTGGTTGACCTTAACTGTTAGCACCTCTGACTGCAGCTTCTCACAGACCATTCAGTTATTATTCTGATGAACATGTCTGAGAAAGACCATCACCTCAGCTGTAGCATAGAAAGCTGGAGATCAAAAGGTTACCTGCTATCAGGCTTCTGATTTCCAGTGTGCCTAGCATAATTGTACACATGGATGCGCGCGCGCGCACACACACACACACACACTACATTTATCATAAAACTAGCTTGATTCCACAGTAGCTGAACCTGACAAAGTATTAGGGAAAAGAATTTTTTAAGCTTCAGATCATTGGCAGAAGCCACTATTAATGACAAAAAAGTTCACTTTAACGCTGCAAAAAGCAAGGGAGAGAGAAGACCAAAGACCTACATCCTTTCAGTGATTTAACATAACTACAGATACATAATTAAAACTAATGTGCAAGGGTCTCAACAAGACAGATGACTGTACCTTTAACACCTGGCCAGCCTCCACATGCTGAGGACAAACTTCTGGGCACCATTTCATACTGTGTGATGTTGCCTGATAGTGTATCTTTGCACATCAGAATGGACTCATTACCTTTAACACAATAAAGCAGCCAAAAAGACAGTAATTTCATGACATATTCATAGATAGGAATTTCCCACATAATGACTTTGAAAGTTCTACCCAAAAAAAAAAGAAGTTTGTTTCCTTGTGATCAGACAGACTTTCAGTTTAATGGAATTCAAGAGATATTTACTGAACTACTCCTATGTGTTAGGCACTGTACTTACCACAAAACTAATGCCAAGAAAAATCTCAATCATACATCATACCCACTATCACTTAACAAAATTGCAACTTCCTTGGATTGAAAACTCAAATATTCCTTGTTGATTTATTGATGCTGGGAGACAAAACTATTAAACTATAAAATAAATCATATCAGGTTGCAATAATTAAGTAACACACCATCCTTAGCCTATATGCTTTATACCAAAGTTGGATTGTAAACTCTTATTTCATGGTAAAGATGCTAACTTCAGTCAAAGAATAAAAATATACAGACATGCTTATAAAAGTTACATTTAGACTATACTGTACTCTAGAAAGTATGCAATAGTATCATGTCTAAAAACACAATGTATAGTTTAATTTAAAAACACTTTATTGCTAAAAAGTGCTAATGATCATCAAGCCTCCAGGAAGTCAGAACCTTTTTGCTAGTGGAGGTTCTTGCCTCGATGTTGGTGGCTACTGACTGATGAGGTTGGTGGTTGGTGAAAGTTAGGGTGGCTTTGACAATTTCTTAAAATAAGACAATGAAGTTTGCCATACAAATTGGCCCTACTTTTCCCAAAATATGTCTCTGTAGTGTGTGATGCTGTTTGGTAGCATTTTAGCCACAGTAGGATTGCTCTAAAAATTGGAGTCAATCCTCTCAAACCCTGTCATTGCTTTATTAGCTAAGTTTATGCTTTATTCTAAATCATTCGGTGTCATTTCAACAATGTTCACAGTATCTTCACTGGAAGTTAATTCCATCTCAAGAAACCACTTTCTTTGCTTATCCATATGAAGAAACTCCTCAGCCATTCAAGTTTTATCATGAGATGGAAGCAATTCAGTTACATCTTCAGGCTTCCCTTCAAATATTACTTTTCCTGTTATTTCCACCACATCTGCAGTGACCTCCTTCACTTACATCTTGAACCCCCAATCATGTACAGCTTTAGAATCAACTTCTTTCAAACTCCTGTTCATGTTGCTATTTAGACCTCCACTCACGAAGTACAAATGTTCTTAATGGCATTTAGAATGGCAAATCCTTTCCAGAAGGTTTTCCATTTACTTCACTTCTTGTGTCAGAAGAATGACTAGACATGTACATGGGAGCTATAGCCTTACAGAATGTATATCTCAAATACTAAGACTTGAGAAAATCACTCCTTGACCCATGAGCTACAGAATCCTTGTTGTGTTAGCAGACATGCCAACAATATTAACCTTCTTGCACATCTACATCAAATCAAGTGCATGGTCAATGAGCAGTAATATTTTAAAAGGTATCTTTTTTCTGAGCAGCAGGTCTTCAACACTGGACTTAGAATATTTAGAATACTATGCTATAAACCAGGGGTCCTTAAACTGCGGCCCGCAGGCCACACGAGGCGGTGTGATTGTATTTGTTCCCGTTTTGGTTTTTTACTTCAAAATAAGATATGCGCAGTGTGCATAGGAATTTGTTCATTGTTTGTTTTTTTAACTATAGTCCGGCCCTCCAATGGTCTAAGGAACAGTGAACTGGCCCCCTGTTTAAAAAGTTTGAGGACCCCTGCAAACAGATGTGCTGTCATCCAGGCTTTATTGTTCCTTTTCTAAAGCACAGGCAGAGAAGATTAAGCATAATTCTTAAGGGCCCTTGGATTTTCAGAAAGGTAAATGAGCATTGGCTTCAACTTAAACTCATTGGCAGCATGAACCCTTAACAAAAGAGTCAGCCTGTCCTTTGAAGTTATCTTCTGAATGGTTTCTCCTCTAGTAATGGAAGTCCTAGATGGCATCTTCTTCCAAAATAAGGCTGTTCCATTTATGTTAAAAATCTGTTTTTCAGCATAACAACCTTCATCAACTCCCTGGGTCTTCTGGGTACCTTACTGCTGCCTCTCCTTCAGCACCTGCTGCTTCATTTTGCACTTTCATGCTACGGAGAGTTTCTTTTCCTAACCTCATGAACCAACCTCTGTTAGCTTGAAATTTTTCTTCCCAAGCTTCCTCACCTTTCTCAGCCTTCATAGAATTGAAAACAGTCAAGGACTTTCTCTGGATTAAGCTTTGGCTTAAGGGAATGTTGTGGCTGGTTTGATCTTCCATCCAGACCACTAAAACTTTGTCCCTCTCAGCAACAAGGCTGTTTCATCTTGTTATCATCCGATGCTCACTGGAGTAGCACTTTTTTTTTTTTTTTTTGCTCATTCATTTATTTTTCCTGCCTTGTCTTCAGCAAGAAAGGAGTAGCACTTAATTTCCTTCAAGAATTTTTCCTTTGCATTCACAACTTGGGTAACTTTGGCACAAGAGGCCTAGCTTTCAGCCATCTCACCTTTTGATACCCCTTCCTCTCTAAGCTTAATCATTGCTGGCTTTGATTTAAAGTGAGAGATGTATGACTCTTCCTTTCAGTTGGACACTTTGAGGTCACCGTAGGTTTATTAACTGAACTACTTTCAATATTGTTGTATCTTAGGAAATAGAGAAGCCTGAAGAAAGGGAGAAAGATGGTGGAATGGCAGTCAGTGAAGCAGTCAGAATACACACATTTTTCTTTTTTTTTTTTTTTTGTAAAGACAGAGTCTCACTTTATGGCCCTCGGTAGAGTGTCATGGCATCACACAGTTCACAGCAACCTCCAACTTCTGGGCTTAAGCGATTCTCTTGCCTCAGCCTCCCGAGTAGCTGGGACTACAGGCGCCCGCCACAACGCCCGGCTATTTTTTTTTTGGTTGCAGTTCAGCCAGGGTCGGGTTTGAACCTGCCACCCTCGGTATATGGGGCCGGCGCCTTACCGACTGAGCCACAGGCGCCGCCCAGAACACACACATTTTTCAATTAAGTTTGCTGTCTCTCATGGGCATGGTTTGCTGTGCCCCAAAATTATTGCAATAGTAACATTAAAGATCACTGATAGGCACAGTGCTGTGGCTCACACCTGTAATCCTAGCCCTGTAGGACACCAAGGAGGGAGGACTGCTTGAGCTCAGGAGTTCAAGACCAGTCTGAACAAGAGCAAGACCTGTCCCTACAAAAAAATAGAAAAATTAGACAGATGTGGTGGCACATACCTGTAGTCAAAGTTACTTGAGAGGCTGATACAAGGGGATCAAACTTACAAGTCTGAAGTTATTGTGAGCTACAATGATGCCACTGCACTCTACCTGGGGTGACAATGCCAGACTTTGTCTTAAGAGAAAAAAAAAAGATCACTGATAATAGATCACCATAACAGATAATAATGAAAAATTTGAAATGTGAGAATTATTGCAATATGACACAGACACACAAAGGGAGTACATGCTGCTGGAAAAATGATGCCAAGAGATTTGTTCAACTCAGGCTTGCCACAAACTTTCAATTTAAAACAATGCAATATCTGAGAACTACAATAAAGCAAAGTGTTCATACTAGGTATGCTAATGCTAATGGGAGTCCCACTCCTCTCAAGGAAAATGGGATACAATATGAATGGAAAGTCATGGGTATTTTGTGTGAAAGGCTATAAAACTGAGGGGGGGAAATAATCTTTGAATTCCCCAAACTGTTTTCAAAAGTGTTTCTTTTTGATTTGTCAGCTCAACTTAGTGTTTAAGGTAACAATAAAAAAAACCGCTATTTCGTCCATGCCAGCTTATGTGTAAATCAAGACTATTTAAGAGGATGTATAGCATAAAAATTAAAAAGCAACCTCTGGGGCTAGAGTATTTAGACATACTTCCTGGCTCCGCATTGATTAGCTATGTGACCTTGGGAAAGTCACTTAACATCTCATGATTTCTGAAAATTAAGTTAATAATAACACTCATCTCATATGGTTACTGCGAAGGCTAAATTATTTAATACACATAAAGTGCTCAGAACAATGCCAACAGTACACATTACATAAGCATTTGCTATTATCATAAAGAATATTTCTCAGTAGGAAAACCTCTTCAAGATGTACTGTGTGAGCAGCCTCCAACTCTTGGGCTTAGGCGATTCTCTTGCTTCAGACTCCTGAGTAGCTGGGACTGCAGATCCCGCCACGACACCTGGCTATTTTTTGTTGCAATTTGGCAGGAGCCAGGTTCAAACTCACTACCCTCAGTATATGGGGCCCATGCCCTACCCACTAAGCCACAGGCACTGCCCCACCTGTATGTTCTTAATTAATATATTCTTTTTTTGTTTTGTTTTGTTTTTTTTGTAGACAGAGTCTCAAGCTGTCAGCCCAGATAGAGTGCTGTGACATCACAGCTCACAGCAACCTCGAACTCTTGGGCTTAGGCAATTCTCTTGCCTCAGCCTCCTAAGCTGGGACTATAGGCACCCGCCACAACACCTGGGTATTTGTTGTTGTTGTTGTTGTTGTTGTTGTCATTGTTGTTTTAGCTGGCGCAGGCCAGGTTGGAACCCACCAGCCACGGTGTGTGTGGCCAGCTCCCTACCCACTGAGATACAGGACCGGCCCAATTAATATATTCAAATAAAAAAAGAAATGTACTTGAAAAAAAAAGATGTACAATGGGAAAGGATATTTGCATATTTTCAATCAGACAAAAGCTTGATAACTAGGATCTATAGAGAACTCAAATTAATCCACATGAAAAAAGCCAACAATCCCATATATCAATGGGCAAGAGACATGAATAGAACTTTCTCTAAAGACGACAGACAAATGGCTAACAAACACATGAAAAAATGTTCATCATCTCTATATATTAGAGAAATGCAAATCGAAACAACCCTGAGATATCATCTAACCCCAGTGAGAATGGCCCACATCACAAAATCTCAAAACTACAGATGCTGGCGTGGATGTGGAGAGAAGGGAACACTTTTACACTGCTGGTGGGACTGCAAACTAGTACAACCTTTCTGGAAGGAAGTATGGAGAAACCTCAAAGCACTCAAGCTAGACCTCCCATTTGATCCTGCAATCCCATTACTGGGCATCTACCCAGAAGGAAAAAAATCCTTTTATCATAAGGACACTTGTACTAGACTGTTTATTGCAGCTCAATTTACAATCGCCAAAGTGTGGAAACAGCCTAAATGCCCACCAACCCAGGAATGGATTAACAAGCTGTGGTATATGTATACCATGGAATACTATTCAGCCATTTAAAAAAATGGAGACTTTACATCCTTCGTATTCACCTGGATGGAAGGGGAAGACATTATTCTTAGTAAAGCATCACAAGAATGGAGAAGTATGAATCCTATGTACTCAATTTTGATATGAGGACAATTAATGACAATTATGGTTATGGGTGGGGGAGCAGAAAGAGGGAAGGAGGGAGGGGGGTGGGGCCTTGGTGTGTGTCACACTTTATGGGGGCAAGACATGATTGCAAGAGGGACTTTACCTAACAATTGCAATCAGTGTAACCTGGCTTATTGTACCCTCAATGAATCCCCAACAATAAAAAAAAAAAAAAAAAATGAAAAGAAAAAGATGTACTGTGTGTTTTACATTAAAAGAAAGCTATTTAATTACTAATAGCATTTTTAAATATATAGTATTTAATTATGATATGAAATCAATAATTCCACAGTACTCAAAACTGGAGTTCACCAAATGCTGAAGATGATTTGCATCTTGGATGTCCGCCTCCAGGGGGGGCACAGGGTTCCATTCTCTCACCTATGCCCCCCCATCCCCACCTCCAAACATTAGCCCTTATCAATGATTAAGAAACTGCAAGTTCAAGGATGTTGAGTGGGCTATGCTTTATTGGGGTGAATCTTTCAAATGAGTGAGCAGTGCACATAATGTAGTGTCTCTCTCTCTTTCTTTCTCTTTCTCTCTCTCTCTCCAACCCAGCAATCAGGGCTGACCTGAAAGGGAACAGTGCAGGTGCCCCTTCTGACATAGTTTCACAGTTTCCCTTTTTCTGACCCAGACTTGCAAGGGAAACACATTCTTCCCCTGCTGGTGTGTCCCTGACTCCTTATTCTCTGGCCTAATGGGTGTGCCCTGATAGCTCAGCTGTCATATCTAGGAGCTGGGGCCGGCGCTTTAACCACACAGGCTGTTTGACCTGCCTTAGTTTGAAGCCATCTGAGTCTTAGAGAAAGGTGCTTATATTCAATGGTCAGGCCTAGCTTTCCAGAGTTCTGCATTGTAATATTGACCCCGGCTAATATTGAACAAAACATTGATAAGTATTTTTAATAAAGTACAAAAAGTTTATTTTGTCATTTGTCTCTTTTGGTCTTCTTTGTGTATTCATCTCCCTCAATGTCTCACAGGGAAGGTGTTCTGAATTTGAGTATCTCTGATTTTCTAAATACTCAGTACCATCACAGTTTCACCATCTCTGACCATGGTTTTGTTCTATATAAATAAAGCAAATTTGCCTCCTTATACCTATTGCTGGGCTTAGTCTGTGCTTAGTACCTACTTAGCATCCTCTAAAAAGCTCTTTTAAAAGATCAGCATGAAAGAATTAACAAAGTAGATATAATCTTTGAAAGGTATTTTAAACTTTTGAATATCAAGTTGTATGGTTAAAGACAAACACAATACCCTTGCTGTAAAAGCTACATACTTACACATTATCAAAAATTTACAGATACAAGTTAAGAAATATTTGGAAACTAAGCACATATACTTAAGTATTTTAGTTTTTATGTTGGTTAGATGGATTGCAGTGTTTTCAAAATTAACTTGACTTTCTTCTTTCTGGAGTGATAATGACAAAAGAAATAATGGTTCTTTTCTACTTACCCTGTAAAATCCTACTTTTCTCAAAGTAATGAGGTGACTTAAAATGGCACTATTGAAAACAAACTGGATTATGTCTTGCCTAAACACATCCACATAAGATTTCACAAATAAAACTACAAATCAAATCCAATTTTGGATGCAAGAGACTATTCCAATATTTTGTAATACTATGATTTCATTGCCATCAGTGTTAGATGAAACACACAATACACTGGCCAATACTTAAAACAAGACCAATTACTGTTACAGAAGTTGGCAGTACGGTCCTAGTTGTTACTAACAGTTCAGCACAATCATTAATTACAATAAACTCTGTCTTTTATATCCTATTATGAAAACTAGAATGCAGAGATGAACTAGTATACAAAGGTGAATAAGATTTGAGAAAATAAACCTTTTTTTACATTATTTACATTATTAAAACATTTGTCAAAATATTAGATTTTGGAGAACCGACAAGTTTCACTATAATAAGGTTCACTGATTTATTAACTTAAATTTAAAGTCAATCAAATTATTCTATCTTATAACTAGTGGTTATAAAATAACCACTAGTGGGTACATTTACAGGTGCTAAAATCTCGATGGGAAAATCAAGAAATGACTTTACTCCTGCCTCTTCTGTTTAGTCATTTAAAGTTGGACATTTTTTTAGAAATATACAATGTTGTGTATGTCTCAGTTTGGACACTGCTCCTGAACATAGGATTATTTTTAATATTCACGGTTATTACAGAATTCACGGTTGAACAGAAATAAATGAGGGAGCAGGGAATACTGCTGCAATTCCATCACTGAGTGACTCCTGGGCACTGCCTGATCAGTTGCCCTGGCATTGCCTGTAGCTAATGAATTGTTTGTTCAGCAGCACCAAGGTAAAGTCAGCTGTCTCCTGATGTCTTTTTATAACTCCCTCCTGTGCCTGAAGTGTTACTCGGCAATAAATGTTCAATTGACATTTTCCTGTACAAAATTTAATTACCTATTTTCTCCACTGTAAAAAGAGAAAGACTGGGAAAACATCTACTCGGTCTCAATGTGTGTTCAACCCCTCAGTGGTTTTGTAATTAACTTAAACTTTTTAAATCTTAATGTATTTTTCAAAAGGAAAAACAGTGTGAATTCTAATAGTAGTAGCAAACAATCATCTACAGGCACTTCTAAAACCTTTCATCAAAGCATGATAAGGTTCTTTATCTAAAATTTATTCATAATTCTCTTAAGAGGTGCTGTAAGAAATCACATCATAAAGGTACCACAATTAAAAACAACCACTTTTAAGATGAAATGCTGCCATGTTTCTATGGTAATTTCAGAGAAAGTAAACAAGCTAACTGAAGTTGCTGGCTTAATAAACCAAATCCATCTAAGAGGTTTAAGGCTATGTACACAGCTGAATCACAGGAGAAGAACTCTAACAGAAGCTTGCTGGGCATACTCACGGTACCCCTTATAGTAAAAGTTGGCCAGCTCCTCTGCACAATAAGGGGTTTTTCCAAAATCCATCCATAACTTGCTTCTATGGAATTTTTTTTTTTTTTTTATTGAGACAGAGCCTCTAGCTGTTGCCCTGGGTAGAGTGCCGTGGCATCACAGCTCACAGCAACCTCCAACTTCTGGACTCAAGCAATTCTCCTGCCTCCGCCTCCCAAGTAGCTGGGACTACAGGTGCCTGCCACAATGCCCGGCCATCTTTTGGTTGCAGCCATCATTGTTGTTTGGCGGGCCCGGGCTGGATTCGAACCCGCCAGCGCAGGTGTATGTGGCTGGCACTTTAGCCGCTTAAGCCACAGGCGCCAAGCAGCTTCTGTGGAATTTTTAACATGTATTTGTATGGGGGAAAGAAGTTTATAAATGCTGTTAATTCCCAGGTCATTCTACAAAGCCTGTATAATCCATGGAGTGACTAACATTTTTAAGTAACTTTTCAATCACATTGAATTTCCCTTCATAACCACCTCTATTTTTTTTATAAAATGTTTTCAATGCCCCAAATGAAGATCTTCTATTTCCTCACTCCTGTAGAATAAGACATATTCCCATGCCCCAGGTATTATTTCCCTCTGTACATCATCCTAAAGAGAGAATATAAGCCTTCACAAACTTCACTGTCTGCTTGGGCATAGGGGAAGTGAGCCTGGTGTGCAACAACAGGTGTGAGCTCCATATATCAACAGCAAGCAAACACTGCTAAACTGCTCCACCTATTCACATGCAGCACAGGCCTAACAAAATGGCCAAAGACAGGAGAGGCTACAATCCCTTTCTAGAGTTATCTAGCTCTATGTGTTCTGAATTGGGGGTATAAGGGCAGAGAAAGGATAATTTACTCCAAAAGCCTTAGGACCCAAGATTCATAGTGCTTTGCCATTCTCTTATGTGTTTGGGTTGTTCCTAATCTAATAACTGTTCATGGATTACAGACTTCCTGTATCTGAAAGCCAGCATAAGAACACAAACTCTGGAGTTCAGCAACAGTGGCTTTGAAGTTAACTCCATATTTTAATAGTTGTTCTCTGTACTTCCCTCCCCTACTTTAGTGGGTTTCCTGTAAGGATTAAGCAATGAAATAAATGTATGAAAGCTCCTAGTTTAGTATCCTGTGATCCTAGTATCACAGTAGGAGGCACTTAGGTGAATTCCATTCCCTTGCCCCTCTGAAGAGAACCATAATTTTGATATGAGTCAGTTGCTACACAAGGTGTATCCTTGAGGCTGCACCTCTGAAATCCACTACACTAGCCCACAATGAACATGAGACTGGCCATGATACAAAATAATGAGACACAAAAAACCCCCAAGCTAATCCTGACTTCACCTGCTTCAGTATGGGTCCCAGCACCTCATTTCCAACACCTAGCTTCATCCTACATACCCATGTCCATGAGATCCAAGTGACAGTTTCTATCCTTCTTTGCCTAGAGAATTCATACTGAAGTAGAATCAAAGGAGATGGATAAAAGTAGAACTTGTCAATACAATACACAAAATGGAAGAAAAATCAACTGCTACTTTCAAAACATGTTTGTACCTCAGTTCCCACAACCTAGCATAGGGAGTAAGCTATGCTACTTCCTATTTCCAGACTATTGCAAAGTTAAAGAGCTATAAACTATGATCTAAAATGGTAAATATTATAAGCATAATATCAAGTACCACATAGATAAATGGTCTAATTTCTTTGAAATATATTCAAATGCAGACTAGTAAATAACTATCAGACATATCAATCCTGCAAGTCATTTCAAACCACAAGTCATCAAAAAGAAACTAAGATGAACTCTAATGCATTATTGGGGTATATAATAATGCACTTACCAAAAGTATGCAGCATTTATCAATGGCAATGCTATTGAAATAATCACATAGGAAAACGGAAAAAAAGATAGTTAAAGAGAACCTAGTTTAATTCTCACAGCAAATTGTTTTAAACCTAGGACTGGTTATATAGGCGAGGAAATACAATGACAGTAGAAAGAATTTCTGAAGACGTGTATAGACAAATATTGTCATTGTTTTCATCAGCTCTGAAGGAAATTGTTTTCTCAACTAAACACATGTTTTCACAAATTAAGGAGGGTAAATTTATTGAAAACATTCCTTTTATTAATATACAAGACAGTCTCTTTTTTTGGCAGGATAAAGGAATGCACTATTCTGAAACAATACCCTACATTGAGTTGAAAGAATTTAATATTTGATGATTCACAATCTTTCAGTGGCTCAGAGTTATGATCATGAATATCAATTATTGTTGCACTATGAGTATTTGGAATAGCATTTATTATTTTGATTAATATAAAGTGTTCTTAAAGCCTTTCTTTTGTGTATGTTTAAATGCCAAATTAAGAAAAAAAAACACTTTTGGCAAAACTGTGAAGAAAGCATTTTCTCTCAATCTAGAACATATTCTACACATTTCTTATATGATCTAGACCTTTCATAGAAACTCTTATTCTAAAGTAAACAAACCATGGGGCAGCAGATTAAAGATGTCAATGGAAAGGCTCTTGATCTCATCAAGTAAGTGGAAGACATCCCACCACCAGTCTCTTTGACTCCCTACCGCCACCACAAGGAAGGAAGACCACGGGGACAGGCCCCAATGACTACTGCCCAATTCCAGGATATCCTTAAAGATTAATTTATTCATCACAACGACCTCAGACAACCCTCTAAGCATCAAAAATATCTGAAGCTACAAGGCCTGTAAAGCGAGTCAGATTGTATGTATAAATCAAGAGCTCCAATATTTGATCACAGATACATATACGTACATATGCTTCTATATTGGTCTCCATGGAACATTTTAGAAATACATATGTGTTAATGTAATTGAAGGTAGATGACGTAACTGGGAATGTGAGGCAGCTGGGAGTCTTCCCTTCACACTCCTCATAACATTTGAATTTTTACTTTTTCAATAAAACCTAATGTAAAATAGTAATTTATTTTATTTTCCAGTATCTTTCATTTTAAAGGTTACTTACTGTTTATTTAATTTGCTATTAAATAGGGGAAAGACCAAATTGTCAGTCTATAGTCTTCTTCCTTTTCTTGTCACAAAAAGAAAAATAAAAGAGGTGCCCTTTATTTTATTCAAAATAAAAGAGGTATCATTACTCAACAATTATTCTGAGAATATGTCAACACAGTACAATTTAAAAGTAGTAAACTTAGTTGCAAGAATTTGTATATTACTTTTATTTTTTTTACAGCATCATAGAATCCACAGCTCTTTATTATTATATTTTTAAACTATCTTGCAGTGCCTGATTTATATACACAGGACCACAGAGATAACATCAATGTTTCCTAATTGTGGGATGATTTTTGCATTCCAAAACAATATGCTTTCTGACCTGTGGGTTAAAAAAGAGTATAGTAATTTCCCCTTTATTCAAATTCGCACTTATACTAGAACGCTTCTTTTTACATAATTGAAAAGCCACAGAATAATAGAAACTAGTACAAAGTCATTTGTAACTACCACCCTCTCTTCTTTTAATATAGAGATTCCTTCATTGACTTGAAACTGCCATGTGTCAGCCTTGGGGAAAAGACCATATTAGGAACTAGGTGGATATACTAGGAGCACAGTGCCATCCACACTGGCGCTGGGAGCTTGAGGAAAGACATGCATTAGGCAGTGGTTACACAGCTTAACCCTGAGCAGGGGCTTTGAATTTATCAGCGCACTCAATAAATTGAACAGTAAGTAGTTTCAAGTCTATCTTTCACTGTCACTACTGGGAGGTGTGCGTGTATGTACATATAGTTTCACACTGTCTACTCCACCAAAATCAATTTTAATCTCATATGCACATAATTACTCACATACATTTATGCTGAGGACTTTTCTAGACCCTGTGCAAGGGTTCTTATCCCAAAGAAACTTACCCCAAAGTCATGCACACAAAAGATGAAATCTCAGAGGAAATGAGCCCCAAGTGGAAGGAAGATTGAAAGAGAAAGGGGAGAAAAGAGGTTTACAAATTTCTTCCTAAATGGATGGGCAGAAATCCTGTGGGGTGGTTAGGGGTCAGGAAGCATTTTCCCTGAATGTGGTGGTAACTACAAGGATGGTGGTAACCACTACGTTTGGGAAATTGAGTGCTTTCTAGTTGGGCTTTCTGCGGCGCAAAAACTCTGGGCTCTTCCATCACTCTTTACTGTGCTGCACGGTCTACTGAGAACAGTGCCTACCTACCCAGGAATTTGACGCATCTTGGTATTTCGGGACCGTTTGTGTCTAGAGGGGATTTCTTTTTCCACTTGAGAGTAAGCTGGGCATTTCCTTTACTGTATGGGGAACACTAACCCTTCTCTGGAGAGCGGTGCATAACCATCCCGTGGGTCTGCATTCATCCTGAGTCCTCCCCTCCTCCTTCCATCAGCGGTTTAGTGAAGCTTGCAGAGAAAACCAGGGAAAGCATCCATCAAAACGCAAAAACGCAGAGCGGAACTTTTCCTCTGCTGTCACCGGAGAGGGAAAGAAAGTCACTTCTGCTTCTCATGGCCGAGAGCCGAGTCTGGGAACCGCCAGACGAGGAAGGAAGGTTTGTCAGTAGAGGAGGTGGAAGCAAACAATGCCTCGGGACACAGCACATCCTGCCCGGGTCCCCGACCCACCCCGCACCTACACCCAACGCTCCTGGAGTGGCTCCGCTTACCTTGATGATGCTGCTGCGCCGGGGGGTCGCCTTTGCAGCCTCCAGGAGGCCTGCCTCGCTGTCCGCTGGGGCCCCAGGAGCTCCTGGCAGCGCCACCCCGCTGCGACGGTCCCGCATCCTTCCCCCAGCGGCGTCTAGGCCCACTCGGGGGTCGTCTTCGCCCCCGGCCGCGTCGGGCGGCGCCGAACCCTCCCTGCCGGCCGCGCCCTCGGCCATGGCCCCGCGCGTTTCGGGCTCCCGGGGGAGAGACGGGACGCCCGCAGCAGCGTGCAGCCGCTGGGCGCGGGTGCGCTCGTGCACCGGGAGGCGGCTCCGCCAGACTTTGTTTCACCTCTCGGCGGCGGCGCTGGCTGCGGCGGCGGCGGCGGCAACTTTCTGGTGAGAGGACATCGCTCCAGCAGGAATGTCCTCAGGCTTTGGTCCAGGAGGGTAGCAGTCCCGCGGGGACGGCGGCGGGAGTGAAGAGGAGATGCGAGCAGGAGGGAGGTATCCGAAATGTGATGCAAACGCCCTCTCTACGCCAGACAAAAGGCACCAGGCGCCCAGACAGGCGGCCTCGGGAGCCCGGACGCGCGCAGCCCAAGGGGCCCGGAGCCGGGCGACTGCGGCCAGGCGCACCGCCACCTGCCCCCGGACTGCAGCGCCTCGGCCCCAGGAAGTGCGGCAGCGGCGGCCTCCACTCGGCTCTGTTGTGACACGGAGGGAGACTTGTTTTGACAGCCCGTGGGGATTGGCAGGCGTCTGGGCCTCTTAGGAGCCTGCCTCCCGGAGGGGGGGTCTGCCCGACCAATCCTCACGGCGGAGGGGTGTGCCCGAGCGCGAAGAATGGAATGTGTTCCGTAACTGGGAGCCGGCCCCGCAGGGCTCGGGTACTTGGGCGAGGGTGGACGCGCGCGTGTGCGCACTCGCACGCGCTCCCGGTAGATTTTAGGAAGTTGAGATTTGCGAAACAAGCCTGAAGGCGCAACAGAATCCAAGGTGGTGGGAGGGGGTCGGGAGAAGGAAACATTCTGCAAAACAAAGCCTTTTGAAGGAAAGAGGGTGTTGAGTATTAAAGTCAAAAGGTTTGGGGTGATGGACTGAAGCTTCACTGGGTCAGGTGTTAATTGCAGGCTCTCAGACCACTCCTTAGAAGTCAAGTTCAAGGAGAAACAAACTAGGGTTTACTGAGATCCTGGAGTTCCGTAATTTGCTTAAGCATCCAGGAAAGATTATACGTTCGCTGTGCGACGTGAATAAATATGACAAAGAAGAGAAGCTATATATAAAAGGAAATTGAACCAACCCAATTTCTCTGGAGAGTGACTCCTAACAAAGCACAGATATGACACAAGTAAAATGCGTGCAGGTGGGGTGCGGAGTTTAGTCTCTACCCCAAATCATTTCTCTTTGACAATGGTGCAACCTTTCTCTAGATAATCCTGTAAACACATTTCCCTTATTTCCAGTAAGGAGGAGAGATACCTTTGGATGATGCATTAAGTCACTGAAATTAAGCACAAAGTGTTCAGATGCAAAACAATGGCTCTAAAGGTTCCTTGGTTGGACAAAGACTTGGCATTTTAATTTAAAGCTTTTTTTATATTCGAGTTTACATTTAAACCTCACTTATAACATTAAGTTTTGTATCTTAATAATTAATAATTAATAATTTGAGGTTTTTCCTTATTCCTCACTCTAACCAAGAGCATGAAAAATTCTTCAGACCATGAGTTTTGTCAGAATCTCAGAATCTGAGAGATGCATGTCATCTAGGACAGCCCTTTTATTTGACAGATGAGATGAAAGTCCAGGGAGTCCTGTCCACTAGTTAGTGCAGGAACTGAAATTAGAATCTGCCACCCAACTCCTCCAGTAATCTCTTCCTTACCTTATCTGGCTTGTCTGGAGCTGTAACCAGCCAGAACTGCATGGGGCCCTTGGGAGGTGTCAGATTTGACATTTACCAACTAGTAGGGAAGAGGGAGCAGGCTTTATTTTACCTTCCCTTTAAATTTAAATGCAGCCCAATAATGAATGCACTGTGGTTACACGGAGATCTCTGGTTTTAGAACCAACACCACCCTCTAGTGAGATTCTAAGAACTGCATCCATGTAACTGTAAATGCTTTTCCCCCTAATAAAAGACAGCGGGGGTAACTCAATGAACGTTTCTTTTTCAACCTGCCTGCCTTTACAGCCCACAAACTAGAGGAAAGAAATAAAAACACGCCCAGACTTTAAACAACCACATAAGTCTTTCATCTCCATTAATTCATGGAATTCCCATCTATGTTATAAAGGAAATATTTTTACTTGCCTTCCTCACAAATATAATTTTGTATTTTAGGCTATCATTTTTTCTTTGCTATTCAGCTTTGCTACATTTGACTTTCTTTTACAGTTGCTGTCAGTGCTTCATTTTCTTTGTTACTGTAATAAAAATTCCATTCTAGGGTTGTCACTTGAGAAATATAAAACTGCCTTCATCTCACTTGTTATTTTGTTCTATGACATAAATATCATTTGTAAAGATTTCCCAAGTTTGTGTACCATTATGATAATAATTTATTTTATAAGTACTAAAATTAGCATTACTTTATTCACACTTAAGGTCAGTAGTCTTCAAAAAAAAGAGGCCAGAAGTACAGCATATAATTTACAAAATGATTAATGTTTCAGCTAGACATTGTCCAGTTGGACTCATCTCTTTTTCCCCTTTGCATCCTTCCCTCTCACCCTCATGTGAAAGCAAACACATATTCTTTCTCCCTCTCTCTCTCTCACACACACACACATACACACACACATACACCCAGCCACTCCCCTCTAAGCCCTCTGAATCCTTTGCTCTGAGTATGGGCTCATAAAAGTTGCTGTCTACATTATTCTGCTTTGAGAAATGTTAGGACCCTAATCTAACAAGTCTTTGACACTGTTGTCTTCTAGCACAAGCTCAGAAGGCTTTTCCTTGCTTGCAATTACAAAAAAAATAAATAAACATACAACAACCCTTCTGTGTACCTACTCCTACCCAGGAACAGATTCTGCTCTGGAGACCCACTTCAAAGACTGAGTGGAATGACCAGACAAATTCAGTTAAGTAGGCAACCATGGGCACATTCTTACCTCTGCATTAATAGTATGTTTTCCCAAATAACTGTCACCTATAATTCCTGCCGGCCAACATTTCACAAAGTCACAGTGGCAATCACTAGATTGGCAGATAAGAATTTGGGAACAAATGAGGGATGGGGAGGTACGATGTGAATGTGAATAAGAATAACAAACAGCCTTCTCAGACCACAAATCTCACGTTGCCCCATTGCCCCACAGGTCCCTACACATGCCATGTTGCACTTATAGTGTTATGTTTTGTTGTCTCACAGGATTTTGTTACTGTGAATAAATTATCCAGTCCATGGAACTGTTTACTCAAATATTATGTCTTACTGGCCCCCATCTTTGCCTCCTGAAATGTAGAATGTAATCTCCATAAAGACCTTGTGATCTGAATAATGTAATCTGCATAAAGACCTTGTTGATTGTGTTCATTGCTCTATCTCTGACCCCCCAAACCATGCAAGTATGTCTGGCACTGAGTAGGTGCTCAATAAATATTTGTGGACGAAGGACCTTTGCAGTTCTGCAACTAAATAAAATTATCTCTCTGACAAAAAAAAAAAAACTGGCTCCGTCACTGCCCACACCATAGGACTTCTTATCCCAAGGATCCTAAAAATACATTTTAGAGTATAATCAGAGCAGATCTAGAGCAAGCATTTGCAAAACTAGAAGAAAGGCACTTAAAAATTGGAGTTATACTAAAAGACAACTAATAGGAACCAAGCAAAGTCAAGCAAACCTAAAAACACCCAGCCCAGACTCAAGAACCAGTTATGTCAATGTAGTCCTTCCAGCTAAGGGAAGTGATTCCAGAGCCATGGGCCTGAGAAAAAATCCAGGGAAAATATTAAGACTTTCCATATGCTAACAGGAAATCACAGTAGCAGAAGAGAACTATTAATATCTTTTTGATAACTCTTTTCTATGTACTAGATAATCCTCTATGAAGCATTCTGATCTCCACTTTACAGATAAGAAAACTAAGGATCAAAAGGTCAAGTAGTTTGCTTGAAGTTAGAGCCAACTGGGAAGTAAGGAAACCAGGATTTGAGCCTAAGTCAGTGACTTCAAAGCCTGCTTTCTTCCGATATACAAAGCTCTCATAAGACAAAAATCTAGTAACTGTCCTGGAGAATGAAGAACCACTCCTTAAGATCTGGGGCCAGTCACATAAGTCATAACAACTTCTTAACATCAGCATTACCTGTGTCATCAACACAGCCTATGAGTATGACTAATCCATGAGTGTGTGAGGAAGCACATTTATACATTTATCATCTCATTCACATATGCATAAGAAAAAATATTTTGATATTTAAGAGCCAGTTCTGATAACTTCAAACAAAAAACATGAAGACAATATACAGCATTTCCAACTGAGTCCATGTATCTTTATTTCCAGCCATAGCCTTGCCCAGTACATACTGTAACCATTATGATTTGCTAGTCCAAGAAAATAAAATTTGGCCAGGCCAAATGGCTCACACTCTGGGAGGCTGAGGCAGGAGGATGGGTTGAAGCCAAGAGTTTGAGACCAGCCTAAGCAAAAGCAAGACCTCTATCTCTAAAAAAAATAAAAAATAAAAAAATTAGCCAGACATGATGGTGCATGCCTGTAGTCCCAGATACTCAGGAGGCTGGGGCAGGAGGATTACTTGAGGTAAGGAGTTTGAGATTACAATGAGTACAATTATGCCACTGCCCTAATGCCTAGGAAACAGAGCAAGACTCTGTCTCAAAAAAAAAAAAAAAAAATGGGATTGGAGAGCAAGATGGCAGCTGAGTAACAGCTTCCTTGCATCTGGGCACCGTGAGTCTGGGGAGATAAGACTCCAGGCATCTCTGGCTGGTGGGATCTGCCTATAATCATCCCTTTGAGGATACAGGGAGTGAGTGAGAGACTTCTGGACCCCAAAAGGAGGACAAAAACAGTGGAAAACTGGCAACTAATCGCGTGTGTTCGATCTAATCCCGCTGACAGCTGTAAGTGCAGTAGCAGCAAGACTGCAAACCAGAAAGGCCTTACCTCTGAACTGTTTTGGTGGTATTGGACTTGGCACTCAGTTGAACTGCCTTGGGGAGAGCTTGAGCAGGAGCGCGGAGAACTTTGGGTGTTGTCTGGGACCCCAGACTGAGGCGCTGAGCCAGACGGACGGAGCTAATAGTGTTTGGCTGTGGGCCACAGGGAGCCATTGTAAGAGAACTGCCCGAACAAGGTCTGCCCTAGGGGCTGCAGAGCAAGGATTGGGCAGGACCTAGTAACCTAGTGACTGAGCAGCCTAAAGGCAGGGTCTGAGCCGCCTTATAGGCCTAACCCTCAGGGGCAGAGTGAGACCTGTTTTGGCACACTGGGTAAGTGGACAGCCACCTCAGCAGTGATTCCAGTGACAAGAACTTTCCTGGGAAAGCTTCTGCTTAGCAAGTTTAGAAGCTTAAAGTGCCTTTTAAGAGGGCTGAAGAGAGATTTAGGTGTCTTCCCTGTGGGGTTTGAGAAATCAGCGGAGGCCTCCAGTCATATCAGCATTGTAATTAACATCTCATACCCCAGAAGACCACCTGTTGCCAGACAATATTCAACAAGATATATATACTGCTTTGTTTTTAGTTGTTTTTGTTTGTTTGTTTTTTGTTTTGATGTTGTTGTTGTTTTGTTTTTTAATTTCAACCTTTTCCATACAGATTTTTTTTTCTTTCTCCAGTTTTCTAGTATAAATACAATTTCCCATTACTGCCTTTTTCAATAACTAGAACTTCATTTTTGCTAGTGTTTCTACCCTTATTGTTCGGTTTTTCACCCAATTTTATCCCATAAAGTTTTCTGTTTCCTTGTTTTGGTTTGATTTATACCATTTTTGTCTTTCCTCTCTACTTGGAGCAGGTGGGGTACTGTGTCTGATCAGGTTAGCAAAGAGTTGCCGACCTCAAGGGAACCACCCAACCGGGTACCCCCAGAGGTTAGGATTTTTTAAGGTTGTGTCAAAGTACCCTACTGTACACCTATATTGCTCTGTGTCCCTCTTTCTGTGCATCTCTTCTTTTTCTCAATATTCCTTTTACCCAGCACCTCTCCTTTCTCTGTTTTCTTTTCGTTCTTTCCTTCTTTCTTTCATCCCTTCTTGCTTTTCAACCTTTTCATCCTTCTGGTCCTATACCAAAAGGACTCATCGAAACCTTAGTCCACAGGCACGGGAACTTACAGAGCAAGAGGAAGTGAAAGAAAAACTAAGGCAAGGAAACAGATAAAATAAATCACGCATGAGGAAGAATCAGCAGAAAACTCCACGCAACATGAAGAACCAGTCCAGAACAACCCCTTCAAGGGACCATGAGGTAGCTACTGCAGAGGATTCCACCAATAAAGAAATGTTAGGAATGACAGAAAGGGAATTTAGAATACACATGATAAAAACAATGAAGGAAATGATGGAAACAATGAAGGAAACTGCTAATCAAGTGGAAAATAACCAAAAGGAAGTCCAAAAACAGAATCAAATAAGAGATGAACGATATGAAGAATATAGAAAGGATATAGCAGAGTTGAAGGAACTGAAGCAGTCAATTAGGGAACTTAAAGATGCAATGGAAAGTATCAGCAATAGGTTAGACCATGCAGAAGAAAGAATTTCAGAGGTAGAAGACAAAATTTTTGAGATAACTAAGATAGTAAAAGAGGTAAAAAACAAGAGAGAGAAAGCAGAATGTTTACTGTCAGAATTATGGGACTTTATGAAGCGTTCCAACATATGAGTTATAGGAATCCCAGAGGGGGAAGAAGAATGCCCCAGAGGAATGGAAGCCATACTAGAGAATATTATAAAAGAAAATTTCCCAAATATCAACAAAGATTCTGATACACTGCTTTGAGAGGGATATCGGACCCCAGGTCACCTCAACTCTAACCGAGCTTCTCCAAGACACATTGTGATGAACCTGTCCAAAGTCGTGACAAAAGAAAAGATTCTGCAAGCTGCCAGGAGTAAGCGCTAGTTGACCTACAGGGGCAAATCCATCAGAGTGACTGCAGACTTCTCTAATGAAACTTTCCAAGTAAGAAGACAATGGTCATCTACCTTTAATCTACTTAAACAGAACAATTTCCAGCCCAGAATTCTGTACCCTAAGCTAAGCTTTAAAATTGATGGAGAAATCAAATCATTTACGGATATACAAACATTAATGAAATTCGCCACAACAAGACCAGCTCTACAGGAAATATTCAACCTGTTCTACACACTGACCACCACAATAGATCAGCAGCAAAGTAAGAACTCAGAAATTAAAGGATACAACCTAACCTCCACACTGATGCAAAAGACAAAACTAAGCAATGGACTCTCACAAAGTAAGATGAATAGAATACTACCACACTCATCAATTATCTCAATAAATGTTAATGGCTTGAATTCCCCACTGAAGAAACATAGATTGGCTGACTGGATTAAAAAACACAAGCCATCTATTTGCTGTCTGCAAGAAACACAACTGGCTTCAAAAGACAAATTAAAACTCCGGGTCAAGGGTTGACAGACAATTTTTCAGGCAAATGGAATTCAGAAGAAAAGAGGAGTTGCGATCTTATTTTCAGATACATGTGGATTTAAAGCAACTAAAGTCAAAAAAGACAAAGATGGTCACTTTATATTAGTCAAGGGAAAAATACAACAACAAGACGTTTCAATTCTAAATATTTATGCACCCAATTTAAATGTTCCGAGATTCTTGAAACAGACCTTACTCAGCCCGAGCAATATGATATCCGATAATACCATAATAACAGGGGACTTTAACACTCCTCTTACAGAGCTGGACAGATCCTCTAAACAGAAATTAAACAAAGATATAAGAGATTTAAATGAGACCCTAGAACAACTGTGCTTGATAGACGCATATAGAACACTCCATCCCAAAGATAAAGAATACACATTCTTCTCATCACCCCATGGAACATTCTCCAAAATTCATCATATCCTGGGACACAAAACAAATATCAACAGAATAAAAAGAATTGAAATTTTACCTTGTATCTTCTCAGACCATAAGGCACTAAAGGTGGAACTCAACTCTTAACAAAAATGTTCAAACCCACACAAACATATGGAAGTTAAACAAACTTCTGTTGAATAACAGATGGGTACAGGAAGAAATAAAACAGGAAATTATTAACTTCCTTGAGCATAACAACAATGAAGACACAAGCTACCAAAACATGTGGGTACTGCAAAAGCAGTTTTGACAGGAAAATTTATCGCTTTAGATGCCTACATTCGAAAAACAGAAAGAGAGCACATTAACAAACTCAAAAGCCGTCTTATGGAGTTGGAAAAAGAAGAACAAAATAAGCCTAATGTCAGTAGAAGAAAAGAAATCTCCAAAATCAAATCAGAGATCAATGAAATTGAAAACAAAAGCATCATTCAGAAAATTAATGAAACAAGGAGCTGGTATTTTGAAAAAATTAATATAATAGATAAACCATTGGCCAGACTAACGAGAAATAGAAAAGTAAAATCTCTAGTAACCTCAATCAGAATTGATAAAGGGGAAATAACAAATGACCCCACAGAGATACAAGAGATCATCTCTGAATACTACCAGAAACTCTATGCCCAAAAATTTGACAATGTGAAGGAAATGGATCAATATTTGGAATCACAACCTCTCCCTAGACTTAGCCAGGAAGAAATAGAGCTCCTGAACAGACCAATTTCAAACACTGAGATTAGAGAAACAATAAAAAATCTTCCAACCAAAAAATGCCCTGGTCCAGATGGCTTCACACCAGAATTCTATCAAACCTTCAAGGAAGAGCTTATTCCTGTACTGCAGAAATTATTCCAAAAAATTGAAGAAGAAGGAATCTTCCCCAACACATTCTATGAAGCAAATATCACCCTGATACCAAAACCAGGAAAAGACCCAACCAAAAAGGAGAACTTCAGACCAATCTCACTCATGAATGTAGATGCAAAAATTCTCAACAAAATCCTAGCCAATAGATTACAGCTTATCATCAAAAAAGTCATTCATCATGATCAAGTAGGCTTCATCCCAGGGATGCAAGGCTGGTTTAACATACGCAAGTCTATAAACGTTATCCACCATATTAACAGAGGCAAAAATAAAGATCACATGATCCTCTCAATAGATGCAGAAAAAGCATTTGATAAAATCCAGCATCCTTTTCTAATTAGAACACTGAAGAGTATAGGCATAGGTGGCACATTTCTTTTTTTTTTTTTTTTTTTTTGCGGTTTTTTTTGGCCAGGGCTGGGCTTGAACTGACTACCCACAGCATATGGTGCCAGCTCCCTACTCCTTGAGCCACAGGGCACATTTCTAAAACTGATTGAAGCTATCTATGACAAACACACAGCTAATATTTTCCTGAATGGAGAAAAACTGAAAGCTTTTCCTCTTAAAACTGGAACCAGACAAGGTTGTCCTCTGTCACCTTTACTATTCAACGTAGTGCTGGAAGTTCTAGCCAATACAATTAGGCAAGACAAGCAAATAAAGGGAATCCAAATGGGAGCGCAGGAGGTCAAACTCTCCCTCTTTGCTGATGACATGATCTTATACTTAGAGAATCCCAAAGACTCAACCACAAGACTCCTACAAGTCATCAAAAAATACAGTAATGTTTCAGGATATAAAATCAATGTCCAATGTTATTGGTGTGGCCTTTGTATACACCAATAACAATTAAGATGAGAAGCTAATTAAGGACACAAATCCCTTCACCATAGTTTCAAAGAAAATGAAATACCTAGAAATATACCTAAGGAAGGAGGTGAAGGACCTCTATAAAGAAAATTATGAAATCCTCAGAAAGGAAATAGCAGAGGATTTTAACAAATGGAAGAACATACCATGCTCATGGATGGGAAGAATCAACATTGTTAAAATGTCTATACTTCCCAAAGCAATCTACCTATTCAATGCCATTCCTATCAAAATACCAACATCATACTTTCAAGATTTGGAAAAAGTGATTCTGCGTTTTGTATGGAACCAGAAAAAAAACCCGTATAGCTAAGTCAGTTCTTAGTAATAAAAGTAAAGCTGGGGGCATCAGCATACCAGATTTTAGTCTGTACTGCAAAGCAATAGTGGTCAAGACAGCATGGTACTGGCACAAAAATAGAGACATAGACACTTGGAATCGAATAGAAAACCAAGAAATGAAACTAACATCTTACAACCACCTAATCTTCGATAAACCAAACAAGAACATACCTTGGGGGAAAGACTCCCTATTCAATAAGTGGTGTTGGGAGAACTGGATATCCACATGTAAAAGACTGAAACTGGACCCACACCTTTCCCCACTCACAAAAATTGATTCAAGATGGATAAAGGACTTAAATTTAAGGCATGAAACAATAAAAATCCTCCAAGAAAGCATAGGAAAAACACTGGAAGATATTGGCCTGGGGAAAGACTTCATGAAGAAGACTGCCATGGCAATCGCAACAACAACAAAAATAAACAAATGGGACTTCATTAAACTGAAAAGCTTCTGTACAGCCAAGGAGACAACAACCAAAGCAAAGAGACAACCTACACAATGGGAAAGGATATTTGCATACTTTCAATCAGACAAAAGCTTGATAACTAGGATCTATAGAGAACTCAAATTAATCCACATGAAAAAAGCCAACAATCCCATATATCAATGGGCAAGAGACATGAATAGAACATTCTCTAAAGAAGACAGAGGGATGGCTAACAAACATATGAAAAAATGTTCATCATCCCTATCTATTAGAGAAATGCAAATCAAAACCACCCTGAGATAACATCTAACCCCAGTGAGAATGGCCCACATCACAAAATCTCAAAACTGCAGATGCTGGCATGGATGTGGAGAGAAGGGAACACTTTTACACTGCTGGTGGGACTGCAAACTAGTACAACCTTTCTGGAAGGAAGTATGGAGAAACCTCAAAGCACTCAAGCTAGACCTCCCATTTGATCCTGCGATCCCATTACTGGGCATCTACCCAGAAGGAAAAAAATCCTTTTATCATAAGGACACTTGTACTAGACTGTTTATTGCAGCTCAATTTACAATCGCCAAAATGTGGAAACAGCCTAAATGCCCACCAACCCAGGAATGGATTAACAAGCTGTGGTATATGTATACCATGGAATACTATTCAGCTATTAAAAAAAATGAAGACTTTACATCCTTCGTATTAACCTGGATGGACGTGGAAGACATTATTCTTAGTAAAGCATCACAAGAATGAAGAAGCATGAATCCTATGTACTCAATTTTGATATGAGGACAATTAGGGTCAGGGGGAGGGGGGAAGGAAAAGCAGAGAGAGGGAAGGAGGGAGAAGGGTGGGGCCTTGGAACGTGCCACACCTTCTGGGGGCAAGACATGATTGCAAGAGGGACTTTACCTAACAAATGCAATCAGTGTAACCTGGCTTATTGTACCCTCAATGAATCTCCAACAATAAAAAAAAAAAATTAAAAATAAATAAATAAACAAAATAAAATAATCAGTGAGAAAAAAAGTGGTAGGATAAATTTTAGGTAGTGTAAATATTATAGTAAACACATACAAAGCCAATAAAAGATAAGCAAAACTTAAATATGCCCTCTTTAGAAAATTCAAGTTTTTTTTTGTGTGTGTATTCCTTTTCACTAATATTAAGAATTAAGACATTTCAGTATACAACTATAAAAATAATAACTATAAAAATCCGTTTTACTACATGATAATAGCCCTACACAAATGAGAAGTACAAATTTCTTATAATAGGTCCAGATTCTCAGCTTAATAAATTTTCACAGTACCAAAAGGCCATACTTTAATAAATGTTCAAAGTACTGAAAGGCCATTTAAGAAGTCTTTAATTACAGCCAATGTTCTTCCATGTCTGGTAACTGCCCCTTCTCTCAGATTTACTACCTGCTGAACAAAATGCCCAGGACTCTGTCCTCCTCAGCAATTAACCATGTAGACCCCAGGTCCAAAATACACTATCAGGAGCCCCAAGTCAATCATCCAGGAACAGTCTGTATATGCAGGGCAAATGTCTTTTAAAAATAGACAGTCAACATCGATTCATTCTCTCTGTATTAACTTTGACATGGATCCTAGAGTTGTAGCTCATGTCATGGTTACGTGCCCCACTGATGCAGAATCCAAAGGCATTTATGAAAAGTACGACGGAAATGGTATTAATACAACCCCTGTGAAGACTCATTTCTCTTTTATTTGATAACTGGAATCTTTTACAGGTATAAGTTATAATAGAAACCTTTTTCTTTTTTTCTTTCTTGTTTTTTTTATTAAATCATAGCTGTGTACATTAATGCAATCATGGGGTACAACGTGCTGATTTTATATACAATTTGAAATATTTTCATCAAACTGGTTAACACAGCCTTCCTGGCATTTTCTTAGTTGTTGTGTTAAGACATTTATATTCTACATTTAGTAAATTTCACATGTACCCTTGTAAGATGCACCCTTGGTGTAATCCAACCAATTACCCTCCCTCCACTCATCCTCCCCATCCCCTCCCTTACCTCTCTCTTTTCCCCTTCTTCTTGGGCTATAATTGGGTTATAGCTTTCATATAAAAGCTGTAAATTGGTTTCATAGTAGGGCTGAGTACATTGGATACTTTGTCTTCCATTCTTGAGATACTTTGCTAAGAGGAATATGTTCCAGTTCCATCATGTAAACATGAAAGAAGTCTCCATCTTTCTTTAAGGCTGCATAATATTCCATGGTGTACATAGGCCACAATTTATTAATCCATTCATGTGTTGATGGGCACTTGGGCTTTTTCCATGATTTAGCAATTATGAATTGGGCTGCAGTAAACATTCTGGTACAAATATATTTGTTATGCTGTGATTTTTGGTCTTCTGGGTATATGCCCAGCAGAGGAATTACAGGATTGAATGGCAGATCTATTTTTAGATCTCTGAGTGTTCTCCATATATCTTTCCAAAAGGAATGTATTAATTTGCATTCCCACCAGCAGTGTAGAAGTGTTCCCTTTTCTCCACATCCACGCCAACATCTCTGGTTTGGGGATTTTGTGATCTTAACTGGAGTTAGTTGATATCTCAAAGTAGTTTTGATTTGCATTTCTCTGATGATTAAGGATTATGAGCATTTTTTCATATGTCTGTAGGCCGTGTGCCTGTCTTCTTCAGAGAAGTTTCTCTTCAAGTCCCTTGACCACCCTGAGATGGGATCACTTGTTCTTTTCTTGCTTATACGTTTGAGTTCTCGGTGGATTCTGGTTATTAAACCTTTGTCAGAGATAAAACCTGCAAATATCTTCTCCCATTCTGGGGGCTGTCTGCTTGCTTTACTTACTGTGTTCTTGGCTGTGCAGAAGCTTTTTAGTTTGATCAGGTCCCAGAAGTGTATTCTTGGTGTTGCTTCAATTGCCTGGAGAGGGTCCTCCTCATAAAATATTCGCCCAGGCTGATTTCTTCAAGAGTTTTCCCTGCACTTTCTTCTAGTACTTTTATAGTTTCATGTCTTACATTTAAATCTTTAATCCAGTGAGTGTCTATCTTAGTTAATGGTGAAAGGTGTGGGTCCAACTTCATAGAAACCTTTTTAAACAAGACATATGCCCAATGCCTGACACTTTCAATGCAAGAGTGAATATATAGGGGGTTTTCCTCCCCCTCCCCAATGCCAGGTATGTTCCTCTAAGATTGGTGCGTGTTAGTGGGGCTTTTTTCCTCCAATTTCTGTTAATCCATAAAGTTTATTAATGCTTTGCAGCATCATACAGCCCGTGGGAATGAATACAGAGTAACATTTGTTTCTCTAATGCACTGCTTTCCTTTGGTCATAATGTATACTCTTATGCCTATATTGTAAATCTTATTGATATGCTTTATTTGCACTCTACCTCAAATCTTTTGGGAAAAGAAGCAGAGGACAATACTTGAAATAAACATAAAATTGTGACACGTTTTAAAATAAGAGTGAAATACGGTTTCTTTTTTAAGTCCTTTTTTCTTCTGAGTAAGTTTTCAGGTATATAGCTCTTTTGTTAAGCACAAGTTTGTCTGCTTTTCAAAATGAGGAACTATAAAAATGAGCCCTTTCTTTAAGAAAAGGAAAAAAAAATTTTTTTGAGGCCAATGGTGAAATCTGGATTGCCAGCATTTGCTCTGTCATTAACCTCTGTGAGAATCCTCTGCTTCCCACCCTCACTGAGTCACGTAGGTCACCATGGATACAACTGCTTGTACTCTTAGCCCCCAGTAGAGGAGCAACAGCTGTTGAACTACACTTGGGACTTTTGCCATTCTCTGTTCTATATAAATTGTACTGGTGAAAAGATACAGATAATGTCACAATTGTTTTTGAAGGATTGAAGAAAGCATGTTGCAGGAGACATCTGAAATGTTAAGCAGTAGTAAAGGACTAAAATTTAATTTAACTTGTGAAGTGGGATGGCAAGTAACAAACATTGCACAATACTACATTTGGTGTAATGAGAAGTAGGTAATAGAGCTTCCTTCAAATTTTCTCTTAACAAAAACAAAATTTTAATAACTAAATTGATACCTACCCACAGAATTTATTCAAGAGCTTCTTTGATGAGCAAATACTTAAACTCTAGGCAAAAATCACAAAATGCTGTTATTTTTGACTATCATTTCTAAAGAAAGGAATACATTTTTTTATTTGTGATATCATTATATTTCTTATAAACACACTTCTATGAATTTTTAAACATCAGAAAAATAAAATACATGGTGAAAATTGAATTTTACCCTTCCATATGCCTTAATATTTCCTACTTTCAAAATATGGATTAAAAAGGTTTGTTTTCTGAAAATGTGAAGAGATGGTCTGTGATCTGTGATTGGAGCTAAAATTAAAGCCAAGAGGAGTGCCTTTTATACCTACATCCAGTGACTGAGAAAAACAGCATTTATTTAATCATAAAAAGCAAACACACTGTATTTTCTCTTGATTCTCATTTTAATTCTCCTCACTCACCAATTATTAATAACATTCACTAGTATGATCACAAACGTTTCATTAACACTCTTTGTCATAAAGCAGATCTTGATACTCTGGGAGATGTTCATTGATCCTCCCTAGAGGAGGGTTATACATCCTCATGCCAGTGACCGCAGGCTCAGCCATGTGACTTGCTTTGACCAATGAAAGACAATTGGAAGAACCCCCTCTGAGCAGAAGCTTTAAGAACCGGTATAAATTTAACCATGATCTTATTTTCTCTGCCATGAGTTAATGGTTCACCAGAGGAGAGGAATTCTGAGTGAAGATGACATGGAGCAGAGGTGAAGCCAACCTAGAATGGACACGTAACACAAGTGAGAAAGCAGCCTTTGTTGTAAGCCCCTTGGATTTGAGGGTCATTTTGTTACTGTAACATAACCTAGCCCCTCCTAAGTGACACAGTTAGGTAAGTTTACTGAAGGTCCTGTACTTTCCACAACCATGCTATCAGTTAATATGGCTGATACTGTTTGATTTCTATATAGCCAATAAATATTCCTAGCATCTACTAAACTAGTAAAAAATCAAACTTTTTATATATCCAATAAAATTGTCTATAGTTATCTCCATTTCTGTGAGCTACTTTTTCTCATTTCTTTCCTGTGAGCTGTGTAAGCCTGATTCTGCCTATCTTATTAAGTTTAGAAACTATAGCATAAATGTGATCACATACATGCTTTTTTGGTATAATTTTTTCCTGTCTTCTTTTGCCTTTCTTGCACATATCTCTCTTGGATATATCTGACCTGCCTGCATCAACCTTCCCCCACCCCTCACAAGGTAACTCAAGTTAACATTCTATATGTGACATTACACATGCAAATGTTATATATTACATTTTATTGTCAGTTTGTAAGAGTTCTATGGCAAACATGGAGCTGCCAGACTCAGATCCCACCTCTGGAAAGGACTCAGTACCAGCTGTGAGAAGTATGGTTCACTGACAACCTTCAGCTATTTGCTTGCTCAGGGTCCACTCCAACTTTTGAACCATGTTCTTTCTGCGACAGCTGACAGCCAATGAATACACAAGGCATTGATAGATCAGGGCAGGCTCTTCTCCCTTTCACATCACAGGACTCCTCCAATAGACAATCCTTGCTCCACAGCTTCCCCGTGCCTGGTTGAATCAGGTTGTGTCTGAGGTAATGGCTCCTTTTTCTCCTTCCTTTTCCCCCTACATGTGTTACCCCAATAAACCTTTGGCACCTGAACTCCACATGCTTGACAGAGAACCAAACACATTGTAAATATTGTCCTTAATATTTTTTCTAGAACTATAGTTTATTGACTTTGCTTATGGGAATGTTTACCTACATGTTATATTAATTTTCATGCAATCAAATATGTTTATCTGTTCTTTTTTAGTTGTTGGGTCACCAGCATTGCTTAAGAAGCATTTTTCTACATCTATATTGTAGACATAATTCCTCTTTTTTCTTACAAGATTTCTATTGCTTTTTTAAAATATTTAAGTATTTGTTCTATCTGCAAATTTATTTTTAAGTTTGGTTTAAATATAAGAGAGTATGTGTGTGTATAAGAGTTAAGTAAATTTTCAAAAATAAGATGGGGATCTCCTTTTGTTTTCTTCCAGATGAATGGCTATTTGTGCCAATACTATTTATTAGATAATCTATTGCTTCCTTACTAAGTGGAATTATCCTTCTTTTCATATATTAAATTCTCACATGTACTTCAATTTACTTCTAGACTATCTGTTCTGATTCCTATCCAGTACCAAGTAATCTGATTATAGTGACCTTATTCTGATTATCATATTATATTCTGATATCCATCCTCCATCCATATAGTAGCTAAACGGATTTATGTAAAGCACAAATCTGACTCCTTGCTATTAAGTTTGATTGGCTTCCCAGTGCCAGGTGAATAGCACCCTCGTTGGCATATGTGGCCATGGCTCCTATCTAGATCCTTGGCTCCCTTTCTCCAGACTCCGCTTCTCTTTCTTCAGGACTATCAGGCTATTTGAAGTCCAGTGAACACTGAATGCCATTTCATGCTTTTATGACTTGCTTACATGAAATGTCTTTCCTACTCCTTTTCACTGGGATAACCATTATTATTTTTTTTTTTCAAAATTCAATTCAGACATCATTTTTCAAGAAAGCCTTTCCAAAACCCACAAGTCACCTTTCACCCTCCATTAATACCTTTTGCATCTACTATACTATATTTACATCTTTTTAAGTGTGTCTACCTCTGCTTTAGACCGCAAAATTCAGGAATTACTCGTTTCTGTACACTGTAAACTTAACCCTATAATGACATACAATAAGCAATCAATAAATGTTCTTAAACTACTGAACTATTAACCTCCAATGGTGGTGAAAAAATAAAAATAAACTATTGAACTAGTGCACTGGTACCCCATAGGTGTGTAAAGAATGTATTAGGACTCACTTATATTCATCTAAATTGAATAAGACATAAATCAAGTTTTTCCCATATTTAATAGGTAGATTCCACTAGTACCCTCACTTGGTCCATATGTGGGTAAAAAAAGTATTTTGAGGAAAGACTGGTAGCTCCAGACATGGAGAAGTTATAGCCCCAAGTCATTGCCTAGTCCATAAGCTGAATTAATTGGATTTTTAAAATTATATTATATAGTTTAAACTAACCCAAAATAGATAAATGGCTTAAATATTCTGGGAAAACATCATGAATCAAAGATAATTCTACTGAACATTTTAAAATTCCTATTCCAACTATGAGCACATCATCAGCCACAACATGAACTAAAAACAATGACAATACAGGGTTGCCAAAAGATGTATACATGGGTAAAATGGGAAATTGTAGCTAAATATACCTTTATTCACAAAATATTCATTATAAAATTTTACAATTTTTTTTTTTTTTTTTTTTTTGTAGAGACAGAGTCTCACTTTATCACCCTTGGCAGAGGGCCGGGGCATCACCCGGTTCACAGCAACCTCCAGCTCTTGGGCTTAGGCGATTCTCTTGCCTCAGCCTCCCGAGTAGCTGGGACTACAGGCGCCTGCCCTAATAAAATTTTACAAAATATTTATAAAATATTTTCTATGTATTAGCCACTTTTTTCTATACCTACACAAAGTCTTCTTTCCTACTCATGGTGAACATGATCTGTTGTTATGCAAGTTTGCTGATTTTTTTGCCTATGTATAGTGACTTTTGGGATACCTTGTATTTCTGATAAGAAGTCAGGCCCCTAAAATTGACTTATTGATATGAGGGTGTAGAAACTATTTCTGAAAGCAACAGAAGGCCCTAAATGTATATTATCTCTTAGGATATTAGCTAATGGAAGTATGAAGCATCACAATTAGCAAGACATTTTAAAGTAATGTTTGCTTCATCTTCTTAGAATTCTTTTGTGTATGTTTAATATAATGTGTATAAATACTAATATAGAAATTAAGGTATATATGATAGATACATAAATAAATATAACTGGTAGGCATATTCAAAAACCAGTAAGAATTTGCAAATAAAATGTGTGAAGACTTAATAGACGACTGTGGTCTTCAAGATCTACCCAAATTTTATTTAGGTCAAGAAGGTGAAGGAAATAATTCACTAAATGCATTGAGGACAAAAGGAATTTCTTTACAAAGAATTAAGCAACAGAGAGAAAAGACCAGAGGGAACTTAATGGTGAAAAGAAGAATCTTTTCTCATGTGGGAAAGAAAGCATTAAGAATAGTCCAGTAGGCCGAGCAAGGTGGCTCAAGCTGTAATCTTAGCACTCTGGGAGGCCAAGCAGGAAAATCACTTGAGTTCAGGAGTTTGAGAGCAGCCTAAGCAAGACCAAAATCCCATTTCTACTAAAAATATAAATATCAGCAGAGTATTATGATAAGCGCCTGTGTTAAGGCTGTAGGATTGCCTGAACCCAGGAGTTTAAGGTTGCTATAAGCTAGGCTGATGTCACTGGCACTATCCTGGGCAACAGAGTGAGACTCTGTCTCAAAAAAAACACTTCCAGGAAAGTAAACAGGAGAAGCAAAAACAGCTAGAACACCTAAAATTTGTCTATGTATTTCTCAAGGCATTCTACACTGGGCAGCCATTGCTCATGTTCATTTTCTCTAAGGGAAAAGAACAGCTAATGAAAAGCTTGCAATTTGGATTCATAATCAAATAATTTATTAAATAAACCAAATAAAATGTTAAATAAATAAAAACAGTCCAAACCCAGTTAATAAATCCAGTGGGCTAAAATAACTAGTACCATAAGGAACCCTAGGTTAAGCTCAGAGTTTTGTGTGATATATCTTTAATGTAAACAAAGTACTCAGGTAATACATTGGCTAATCAACTTTTTACTATTCTTTTTAAATGTGTTTAATTGATTAGTTTTATCATTAATAGTAAGAGCACTTGACATGAGATCGACCCTCTTAACAAATTTTTAAATTGCAATACAATATTGTTGACTGTATGTAATGTTTTACTATTCTTATGGCGAAACAGATTTCAGCAAAAAAAGAATTGATGAGCAGTGACTAAATATGGGCTTTGTGCTAAGACTCTGCATATGTTATCTCATTTAATCCTCACAATAGCTTCATCCTTATTTGAAGGATGGAAAACATACGTTATACAACTGCTTCAAGAACACATAGCAGTCAGAATCCAAAACACCACCACCACTGGATCACAGTATAATAACACTTCTTAAAACCTGGCATTATCTAAGCTTATAAGTATGTGATGGTCAATTAAGGTATTTCATACGTTTAAATGATGGCTTTGGATTTTGATTGCTTTTAAATTTTTCAGTGCTCCCAGGAGACCCAATCTAAAGCAAGTCCAGATACATAATGTTAAGGTAAATAAAAATAAGAGATTGAATTCTCCTTGTTGAAAATAAGGAAAGAGACCCCAACCCACCCCACCCCCACTTTTTTTTTTTTTCTTTTTTAAGAGATAGGGATTTGCCCAGCTGGTTTTTACAGTTTTGTAGAGAAAAAGGTCTATCTATGCTGCCCCAGGCTGGTCTCAAACTTCTACCCTCATGCAATCCTGCAACTTCAGGCTCCCAAAGTGCTGGCATTACAGTCATGAGCCACTGTACCTGGCTACCTCCTCTCTCTTTTCTTTCAGAACTTCTTGATCCTTTTCAAATGTATGTAGATCTTTTACATACATTTGTAGATAAAGGCCAAATAAAACTCTTATCAGTCTCACAACTCAGAATATACCCTGAAGGACTTGGGAGCCATATTTTGAAATGCAAACATCAAGGGAGATAGTTCTCCTGTTTCCCAATTTCAATAGGAGGATAAGAGCCTAACTTTGGTGGACACATTTCTCCAATTTGCAAAACTATCTCTTTTCATAATGACATGAGAAGTTTGTGTTTCCTCTGGATAAAGCCAGTAAACTTACACAGATGTTCACTCCAATTACCAGGTAAAGTTAGGATGAATTATGGGTGATGTACTGGGTTATATCTGCTTGTCTACAAAGGGAGTAAGATTCCTTTCCATGTTTGTAATCTTTTATTGTATTGCATATGATGCACAACATATGATGCATATGATGCAGTTGTACCATACATTAACAGACTATGATATTTAATTTTATATGTATGAGATTTTGAAGGCCCTGAATTATTGTCACAGCATAATAATGCACAGAGATGTGAAGCCCCATAATGTCATGATTGATCATGAACACAAAGCTACAGCTAATAGGGGTTTGGCTGAGTTCTATCATCCTGGCCAAGAATATAATGTCTGAGTTGCTTCCCGATACTTTAAAGGTCCTGAGCTACTTGTAGACTGTCAGATATCTGATTACAGTTTGAATATATGGAGCTTGGGTTGTATGGTGGCAAGTATGATCTTTCGGAAGGAGCCATTTTTCCATGGACATGACAATTATGATCAGTTGGTGAGGACAGCTAAGGTTCTGGGGACATAAGATTTATATGACTATACTAACAAATACAACATTGAATTAGATCCATGTTTCAATGATATCTCAGGCAGACATTCTCAAAAGCGATGGGAACGCTTCATCCACAGTGAAAACCAGCACCTTGTGAGCCCTGAGGCCTTGGATTTCCTGGACAAGCTGCTGCAACATGACCACCAGTCACGGCTTACCACAAGAGAGGCCATGGAGCATCCTTATTTCTACCCTGTTGTGAAGGACCAGGCTTGAATGGGTTCATCTAGCATGCCAGGGGGCAGTACGCCTGTCAGCAGCACCAACATGACATCAGGGATTTCTTCAGTGCCAACTGCTTCACTTCTTGGAGCTCCGGCAGGCTCGCCAGTGATTGCTTCTGCCAACCCCCTTGGGATGCCTGTTCCAACTGTCGCTGGCGCTCAACAGTAATGGCCCCATCTGTCTCCTGATGCCTGAGCAGAGGCGGGGGAGTCCACCCTCTCCTTGATGTAGCTTGTGCCTGGGGGGACGGATGAAACACTTCAGAAGCACCATGTCTGAACCGTTGCTTGTAAATGTATAGTAGTTCAGTCATAAAAAAAAAAAAAAAATTGTAATAGGCTGAAATTCTTTTTTTTCTTTTTTTTTTTTTTTAACTCAAACCTTTCATAACTCAGGGGATTCCCTGAAAAAATACCTGCAGGTGGAATATTTCAGGACAGAATTTTTTCTTCCTTTCCAATTTAGTTCCTCATCACTAAAGAACAAAGATAAACCAGCCTCAATCCTGGCTACTGCATTTGGGTGGAGATTTCTTCCCATTTTCACCATTGCTCCTCCACCATCCCACACTTTGGGGGGTTTGTATCTCATGCTTTTCTCCAGAGACTACAAAAATGTAGCTTCTCAAGGGAGGCGGGAAAGACAGAGGCAGAAAGAAAGGAAGGGAGGACCCAACCTATAAAGCAGTGTAGTTACTGCTAGTCACTTCGTATTTTACTGGAAAAGTGCTTCAGCAGGGTTGCCCTGGTGACTCTAAATGGAAGCATGTCTTAATTACGTTGAGATGTTGAAAATCTACCCAAAATGCCAACAGATCCTAAAACCTTCTGTTCACTATGAATCATGTCTTACTAACCTGTCCCTAAGGTCAGTAAGACTGACTGTCCCTACCAATAAGCTGGTAGGAGGGGGAAGGCAAAATCTTTGCTGTCTTTGACTTGACCACTTTGAATTCAATTAGTTACTGGGCATAACTTAACTACTTTTTGCAAAGAAACAAACATTGTCTGTATAGGGTTTATGCTAGCAAATCTAAGAGCTAATGGGAGATGTGGTCACATTGACTTCCATTTTAAGCTTTCTACCTTCTTTTCCTCCTACCTTCCCTTTGCTTTACATACCATCCAGTGAGAAGAACTACTCCTTAGTCTTGTAAATGTGTCTGAGAGGTAGAAGCAGAGCCACTATCTCCAGTGAAACTGAAATGGTAGACCTGTAATTGTGGGAAAACCATAAACTCTCTTGTTACAGCCCTGCCACCCCTTGCAATGTGTGTATATATACTTGTCCTTCATATGTGAAAGGTCCAGTATTGGAATTCTTTGGTGTAAATAAATGTTTGGTTTTACTTTTTTTTTAATTACTGATTTAATGTTAACTCAGTAATTAAATTTTTCTGTCTTTACTACCGTTGGGGAGAGGTTTTCTGGGTCAGGGAAAAAAAATAGAGATCTTTTATAAGTATACTTCCCTAGCAACATCCAATATGGGTACTTTCTTGAGCATGGAACAAACAGAGGACAAACTCATAGAAAGATATTTTCAAGTCTACAGTCATTAACTATAATGTTCGAGCCAAACATTTAGTGTCACAGTCTTAGGTTACCAGATCTACGTTCCTGATATTAACCCCACCTGCAGTTTTGGAGAATTAAAAAAAGGAGTTATGGGAGACAAGATGGCTGACTGAAGCCAGCTTTCCACAGAGGCTCCTGTCCAGAAGGAGAGTTAAAGGACAGAAATTTAACAAGTAACCTGGTGGACTAGAGCTGCGCCAAGAGAGAAGGTTAAAGAACGCACATCAACCCTGCTGACGTGAGCTGCGACCCCAAGGATACAAACAAAAGGTACGAAATCCATCACTAAGCAGACGGGAGTCCCTCCCCCATGAGAATGGCTCAGAGTACCCCGTAAACAAACGAGCAGAGTTCAACAGTCCTCCCATCATATTCCATGGGAGAGACCCTCTAAAAACTGGACCTATTTCCCCTACTAGAGAGCCATGGCGCTCTCCTGCAAGACATTAAATTATATAAAACAGTATATAATCCCTACCTGCAATTCTGAGCTACCAGCACTACCCTCTACTCTCACTCTGAGGTCTGGAAATCTGTCCCTCAGGAGTCCAGATTCTTTGGTGTTTTCTCTAGAGGTATGGACAGGGCCTGGACTGCTGCTGGTCAGTGCTGATTCTGTGGGATGGGAGTGAGGAGAGAACGGTCGGCTGAGAGGGAACACAGGAGCGGCGGTGCCCTGGGGCACAGAGCAGCAGCCATTTTTGGCAACAATAGGGCTCACCCCTGGATATTCTGGAGTCACACCCCCTGTCTCCCTGGGCAACCAGAGGAGGCCGGGCATCTTCTCCAGTGGCAACCACCAGCAGAACAGATCTGGGATGGAAACACAGGCCCCATGAGTAAAGGGTTTGCCTGAGGAGGTATCAGCCTGGGTGGAGCACGGGGACTAGAAAATGCACGTGCAGTGCCAGCAGACTCCCAGGGCAGGGCTGACACAGAGGACCACTTTACTGAGCATAAGACGCACCCGGCCCCGGCCCCGAGGAGATCATCAGTCTAAACAAAGGAGGGCAGGCAGAGGCTGGAACTGACAGGTAACCGTGCTGCAAATACAAACTACAGTTGAGACCAGACAGCAGCACAGACAGGGCCTGAGGCACAGGTTCTGTGAACTCAAAACAGCTTCTCTTTACAGGGGAACTTAGGAGGGACAGAAAAAAAAGTTGCTCTGTTTCCTGGAGTATCTGCTCATTGGAGGTAACTGGGTCACAGCCCTGTGGGGTTATCAGTGACTGGGTGTGACAGAGGTGCAAGGTGGGGAAGGAGGCATCAACCTTCCCAGACTAATCTATTTGCTGGGTGGGTCCTCCTGACTTAACGAAGCACCAGAGCAAGTCATATCTGAGTTGTCACCAGACCCCTGCAATCCAGTTGCCAGAGACCTTTTAAACTCTCCCACCTGAGACAGATGCTGAGACAATTGATTTGGACCTTTTGAACTGAGCCAATCTCCCGAGGACTATCCAAGTGGTACCCTGGGTGTGTGGTTGCAGGAAGGTTTGATTTTCCTTTTCCAATTGTTGCCTGTGGGGGGCGAGGTGACTTAATTGCTGGTATTTCTCCACAGCTGAGACTTCAACCCAGAGTAACTATTTCACTAGGGTCAGACAGAGACCAGCTGAAAACAAGACAGAGCCACTTAGCCCCACCACAGCAAGCAGGTCCCCAGTTTCTCAGGCCGTAGCACTGTGCATGTCCTCGGCAAAGCTCCAGGGGAAAAGGTACAGACACCAGCTTTTGGGCAAAGGGCTAGTTAATCACTACTCCTGGAGCCCCAAACCCAACTTTTCTTTATCCATTCATCTAGTCAAACGGTGCAAAATAAATATGGGGCGGAATCAGCGGAAAAACTCTGGTAACATAAATAACAAGAGTAGATCAACCCCCCCAAGGAAAGTTATGGCAGATGTAACTGAAGATCCAATTCATAAACAGATGGCCAAGATGTCAGAAATCAAATTCAGAATTAGGATTGCAAACAAGATTAATAGAATGGAGGAAAAGCTGGAATTAGAAATTCGAGAAGCAATTCAAAAGTTGGAATTAAAAATTCGAGGAGAAATTCAAAAGTTGTCTCAAGAATTCGACAAATTTAAAGACAAAACCACCAAAGATTCTGACACACTCAAGCAAGAATTTCCAGCCCACAAAGGTCTGAAAAATACAGGAGATACCAAAACCAGGAAAAGACCGAACCAAAAAGGAGAATTTCACACCAACCTCACTCGTGAATATAGATGCAAAAATTCTCAACAAAATCCTACCCAATAGATTACAGCTTATCATCAAAAAAGTCATACATCATGATCAAGTACGTTTCATCCCACGGATGCAAGGCTGGTTTAACATACACAAGTCCATAAACGTTATCCACCATGTTAACACAGGCAAAAATAAAGATTATATGATCCTCTCAATAGATGCAGAAAAAGCATTCGATAAAATCTAGCATCCTTTTCTAATTAGAACACTGAAGAGTATAAGCGTAGGTGGCACATTTTTAAAACTGATTGAAGCTATCTATGACAAACCCACAGCTAGTATTTTACCGAATGGAGTAAAACTGAAAGCTTTTCCTCTTAGAACCTGAACCAGACAAGGTTGTCCTCTGTCATCTTTACCATTCAACATAGTGCTAGAAGTTCTAGCCAATACATTTAGGCAAGACAAGGAAATAAAGGGAATCCAAATGGGAGCAGAGGAGGTCAAACTCTCCCTCTTTGCTGACAACATGATGTTATACTTAGAGAATCCCAAAGACTCAACCACAAGAGTCCTACAAGTCATCAAAAAATACAGTAATGTTTCAGGATATAAAATTAATGTCCACAAGTCAGTAACGTTTATATACACCAAGGACAGTCAAGATGAGAAGCTAATTAAGGACACAACTCCCTTCACCATAGTTTCAAAGAAAATGAAATACCTAGAAATATACCTAACAAAGGAGGTGAAGGACCTCTATAAAGAAAATTATGAAATCCTCAGAAAGGAAATAGCAGAGAAAATTAACAAATGGAAGAACATACCGTGCTCGTGGATAGGAAGAATCAACATAGTTAAAATGTGTATACTTCTCAAAGCAATCTACCTAGTCAATGCCATTCCTATTAAAATACCAACATCATACTTTCAAGATTTGGAAAAAATGATTCTGCGTTTTGTATGGAACCAGAAAAAACCCTGTATAGCTAAGGCAGTTCTTAGTAATAAAAATAAAGCTGGGGGCATCAGCATACCAGATTTTAGGCTGTACTACAAAGCCATAGTGCTCAAGACAGCATGGTACTGGCACAAAAATAGAGACATAGACACTTGGAATCGAATAGAAAACCAAGAAACGAAATTAACATCTTACAACCACCTAATCTTCGATAAACCAAACAAGAACATACCTTGGGGGAAAGATTCCCTATTCAATAAATGGTGTTGGGAGAACTGGATATCCACATGTAAAGGACTGAAACTGGACCCACACCTTTCCCCACTCACAAAAATTGATTCAAGGTGGATAAAGAACTTAAATTTAAAGCATGAAACAATAAAAATCCTCAAAGAAAGCATAGGAAAAGCACAGAAGATATTGGCCTGGGGAAAGACTTCATGAAGAAGACTGCCATGGCAATTGCAACAAAAACAAAAATAAACAAATGGGACTTCATTAAACTGAAAAGCTTCTGTACCGCCAAGGAGACAAGAAACAAAGCAAAGAGACAACCTACACAAGGGGAAAGGATATTTGCATATTTTGAATCAGACAAAAGCTTGACATAACTAGGATCTATACAGAACTCAAATTAATCCACATGAAAAGCCAACAATCCCGTATATCAATGGGCAAGAGACATGAATAGAACATTCTCTAAAGATGACAGACGAATGGCTAACAAACATATGAAAAAATGTTCATCATCCCTATATATTAGAGAAATGCAAATCAAAACCACCCTGAGATACCATCTAACCCCAGCGAGAATGGCGCAGATGACAAAATGTCACAACTGCAGATGCTGGCGTGGATGCGGAGAGAAGGGAACACTTTTACACTGCTGGTGGGACTGCAAACTAGTACAACCTTTCTGGAAGGAAGTATGGAGAAACCTCAAAGCACTCAAGCTAGATCTCCCATTTGATCCTGCAATCCCATCACTGGGCATCTACCCAGAAGGAAAAAAATCCTTTTATTATAAGGACACTTGTACTAGACTGTTTATTGCAGCTCAATTTACAATCGGCAAAATGTGGAAAAAGCCTAAATGCCCACCAACCCAGGAATGGATTAACAAGCTGTGGTATATGTATACCATGGAATACTGTTCAGCTATTACAAAAAAATGGAGACTTTACATCCTTCGTATTAACCTGGATAGAAGTGGAAGACATTATTCTTAGTAAAGCATCACAAGAATGGAGAAGCATGAATCCTATGTACTCAATTTTGATATGAGGACATATAATGACAATTAAGGTCACGGTGGGGTGGGGGAAGGGGAGAATAGAGAGAGAAAGAAGGACGGAGGAGTGGGGAAAGGAAGAGCAGACAGAGGGAAGGAGGGAGGGGGTTGGGGCCTTGGTGTGTGCCACACCTTTGGGGGGCAAGACACAATTGCAAGAGGGACTTTACCTAACAAATGCAATCAGTGTAACCTAGCTTATTGTACCCTCAATGAATCCCCACCAATAAAAAAAAAAAAAAACGGAATCCACAGAGAACTCAAATGTATAAGCAAGAAAAGGACAAGTGATCCCATCACAGGCTGGGCAAAGGACTTGAAGAGAAAATTCTCTGAAGAAGACAGGCACACAGCCTACAGACATATGAAAAAATGCTCATCATCCTTAATCATCAGAGAAATGCAGATCAAAACTACTTTGAGATATCATCTACCTCCAGTAAGATTAGCCCATATCACAAAATCCCAAGACCAGAGATGTTGGTGTGAATGTGAAGAAAAGGGAACACTTCTACAGTGCCGGTGGGAATGCAAATTAATACATTCCTTTTGGAAAGATGTTTGGAGAACACTTAGAGATCTAAAAATAGACCTGCCATTGGAGGTCTACAATTCCTGTACTAGGTATATACCCAGAAGACCAAAAAGCACATTAGAACAAGCACCAGAATGTTTACTGCAGCCCAATTCATAATTGCTAAGTCATGGGAAAAGCCCAAGTGCCCACAGATCCTTGAATGGATTAATAAATTGTGGTATACGTACACCATGGAATATTATGCAGCCTTAAAGAAAGATGGAGACTTTACCTCTTTCATGCTTACATGGATGGAGCTGGAACATATTCTTCTTAGTAAAGTATCTCAAGAATGGAAAAAAATGTATCCAAAGTACTCAGCCCTACTATGAAACTAATTTATGCCTTTCACATGAAAGCTATAACCCAGTTATAACCTAAGAACAGGGGGAGGGAGGGGAGGACAGGTAGGGGAGGGAAAGGAGAGGATGGGCGGAGGGAGGGTGATTAATGGGATTACACCTACGGTGCATCTTACAAGGGTACATGTGAAACTTAGTAAATGTAGAATATAAATATCTTAACATAATAACTAAGAAAATGCCAGGAAGGCTATGCTAACCAGTGTGATCAAAATATGTCAAATGGTATATAAAACCAGTGTATAGTGCCCCATGATTGCATTAATGTACACAGTTATGATTTAATTAAAAAATAATAAAATAAAAAAGATTAGATTAGGAAGATATGGGGAGGTCAAACTCAGGGATTTGGATTTGGACATGTTAAGTCTAAAATGCTTTTAAGACATTTAAGTAGCAATATTAAGTGGACACTTAGTTATATGGCATGTGAAGCTCAAAAGAGACTTCGAACCTTAAAAAATTAATGAGATCTCCTTGGCAGAATCGCCTTGGTATAAAAAAGAAGGGGATCTAACACCAAGGATTAAGGTACTTTAACATTTAAGGATTAATAGAGCAAGGTAAGCTAGTAAAGGAGCAACAGAAGAGTGCTATGTACTAGAAACCAAATGCACCTTGGAGAAACTATTACAAATGTGCACGGAGAAGGTCAAGAATACCCAGGGCAGCACTGTTCCAACAATAACAAAGTTGGAACAACCAGTATTAAATAGAGTAGTACAAACACACAAGGGAATACTATACAATGATGAAACCAAGTAAACCAGACAGGTACACAAGTAAACCAGACAGGTACACAAAAGTTGGAACAACCAGTATTAAACAGAGTAGTATAAACACACAAGGGAATACGATACAATGATGAAACCAAGTAAACCAGACAGGTACACAAAAGAATCTCATGGTGTCGAACAGAAGAATCTACTATACAATGTCATAACAATCCAAAGTACTGCACATAACTCAGTATTCCATGTAGACAGCTCAAAAGCAGGGTGCCAAGTAACACATTTTTGGACTGTATATGTAGACAGCAAGACCATTCAGAAAAGCAGGGAAGGAACATTACCAAAGTTAGGATAAAGAAGGGAAGGGACTCAAGGAGCGCACAGGTTTCTGATGTCCTGGAGATGTTCTATTTAAAAAATCCAGATGGCAGTTACACAGGCCTTCACTTTATCATTATTACTGAAAATGTACCCATGTGTGTTTTGTTCTTCTGTATGAATGAGATACTCCACAATAAAAATTGCTTAAATGCTAAAAAAAAAAAAAAGGCGTTATTCCATTTCCATCATGCTTTCTTGCAACCAAAAGCAACTAGTAGTTTTTTTTTTGTTTGTTTGTTTTTTTTGTAGAGACAGAGTCTCACTTTATGGCCCTCGGTAGAGTGCCGTGGCCTCACACAGCTCACAGCAACCTCCAATTCCTGGGCTTAAGCGATTCTCTTGCCTCAGCCTCCCGAGTAGCTGGGACTACAGGCGCCCGCCACAACGCCCAGCTAAGCAACTAGTAGTTTTAAAAGAAAAACTTTAGACAAATTAATTTAACAGAGTTTAATTGAGTAAAGAATGATTCTCAAATCAGGCAGCTCCCTTACACCCCAAAAAGAATACGTTAAGAAAGACTCAAGTGCTACCATATGGTCAGAGAGAATGTACAGACAGAAAAAGCAAAGTGACCTACAGAAAATAGCAGTGAGGTAAAGAAACATCTGAGTTGGTTATAGATCTGTGTTTGCCTTATTTGAACACTGAACAACTGGCCACCTGTAACTTGTTGAAGTATGGCTTCTTTGATTGGCTGAGGCTGGGCTATTTGTTGCAAGAATAGGTTACAGTCTGTTTACACATCCAGTTAGGTTGTAGTTCACTATGTATGAAGAATCCTTTAGGCCAAACTTAAAATATGTAAGAAGGCAGCTCTGGGCTAAACTTAATTTAAAGTAGTAACTTGGCTAATCTCACTATGGAGAAAAAAATTGTTTGAACTCACTTTAGCATATGACTGGCTCAGAGGCTCACAACTACATGTATAATACTAGCACTTCAGGAGGCCAAAGCAGAAGGATCCCTTGAGCCCACGGGTTTGAGACCAGCCAAAAAAAACTAGTGAGACCTTGTCTCTACTAAAATAGAAATAGAAAAACTAGCCAGGCACGGTGACACATGTTTGTAGTCCCGCTACTTGGGATGGTGAGGTAGGAGGATCATTTGACCCCATATATTAGAAGGTACAACGAGCTATGATTACACCACTGCATTCTAGCCCAGGCAATAGAGTGAGACTCTGTCTCAAAAAGAAGAAAAGAAAAAAACAGGCATATAAAATGGTGTGCTACCCAGATCCCTCCTTTCTTTTTTTTTTTACAGTTTTTGGCTGGGCTGGGTTTGAACCTGCCACCTCCAGTATATGGGGCCAGCGCCCTACTCCTTTGAGCCACAGGCACCGCCCCAAGATCCCTCCTTTAGTACTAAGCCCTGAGACCTTGTTTTACCAGGTTCTGGCAGAGTTGGCCATTCTCAGCTTAGTCCAGAAATCCCTGTCAGCTGAAGAGTGCCATCTTCTTCAAGCTCAAGTCTCCTCCCCAGGAGCAGCCTGCATCCAATGACTGTAAAGGGTAGATAAATGGGGACAGAGGAAGTACAAGTACCAGGACCCCTGGCCTTTAGAAATAATTCTAAAAGGCCATGTGGGATTGGCTGAGGCCTCTCTTATAGCCACATAATAATGCAATTTCTTCTGTACAGTCTTGCTTCTCTCAGGTGCTGTTTCTGAACTCGAGTCCCAAAAAATCTCCTACATGCATATCTCAGAGTCTGTTTCCTATCCAACCCAACTTGCAAGACACACTCAGATGAAAACTTTTCCAAATGTCAAGCAGTTACTGATGTCTGAGAATGTGACAATGTTTCCTGATACCATCTTATGATGTAGGAGCTATGTTTAGGCAGGGTTGTCACTAGACCATTCAGTACTTTTTATGAATTAACAAACAGCACCCACATTGAATGGATGAATTGGCTACATGGCTCTGTGAGTGGAGCAGCAAGAGCTGATCATCAGCCTACTCATTCCCCTGGCTAGGCACTGCACAATGATATAAGGCATCCTATCTTAGGCACAAAAGATCAGCCTGCACTAATGCAAGTTGCCCACTATGCAAGAAAAATGCAGTCACTAGAGGAGAGTAGTCAAGTGAAAAATCAATAAACGTTTGTACATGAGTTTTCACAACATCATGGATAGAAACTAAGAATGCAAACTATTGCCAAGATGTCTAAGTATAGAAGAAATATTAACTAAGAGGTGTCATAATGGATGTGAAAATACTTTCTACATCAAATCTAAGGATAAGAATGCAAATAAGTTAAAAAACAGCAAAGTTTCTGGTCAACAGGTGAGAACAGGTACGAGAAAGGGACAGGCAGAAGCAACACTATAGGTCTGAGTCTACAAATGTACAATACGTTCTGGGTAATTATTCTTACAATGAAGTCTTCTAGTATGTATCTGATATTTGATACAGATTTTTATTTGCTCTTAAGGAAATACCTGGCATCATATAATTCAAAGGATTCTGTAGATGAGACATCCCAAACATAAAGTGAAATATATACATGTATGTATACACACACACACACACATACAAACTATGCTCGTATAAATGAATCAAGAATCAGTAAGTTGAGGCGGAGCATGATGGCGGACAGGACGGACGTGTAGCCCACCTCTCCCAAGCCACCAGGTGAGAGGAAAGGCATTCTGGACCTTCCCTGTGTATGGATTATTGGAGTGTACAGACAGCTGGAGACGCCCAGCGAACTGGCGGTTTGCTATATATGAGGGGTAATTTAAAATCACAGACTCTGTTGTAGAGATTCTTCCCTGCTTGGCCGTGCCAGCCAGCAGGCCCCATCACTTCGGAGGTCAGCAGCTTGTAAATGCTGACAAAATCCAATTGACAAATAATTAATCCTGAACTGAGGGAGGCTTCTGAAAGGAGAGCCATTCAAAACCACGGGGACCTGGGCAAACTGTTGGACAATTGAAGGGAAGGGATCCTGCACAGGAAACAGACATTTTGAACTACCCAAAAGGGTGGGCACCTGTCCCCCAGGCGTTGGAGGGGGCTGGCGGTTCAGGCTGTGCAGCGAACTGGCGGGCGCCCATCCAAAAGGGAAACTCTGATCCAAAAAACTCAGAATAAGTCCCCCGAGCGCTCCAACCACAGGAACCGGCTTGAAGCCTAGGACCCGGCTTTGGCTTCTGGAGCCGGGAAGCTACTGAAGCTGCGGACTGGCTTTGGCTGCTGAAACCGCGGGAACCAGCTACAGGAGATAGAGCCAGGAGCCCGCCAATGAAAGCGCTAACTCAGCACCGCTCCCCTTATGGCCGATTACAGTCGCCAGTTTGCAGGGGAACCTGGGAACACAGTGGAGGGACTTAGGAAGCGTGGACACCTGCGCTGAGTGGGAAAGTCGGTTGCAAGTGCTATCTAGAAAAGAACAGCTGAGGTTGCACATTCTTAGGCGACAATCTTTTATGGAAACTCCAAAATGGTGATCGGCCATGGAAGGTGGTTACCATGGTAACGGTATAAACTATAAATCAGGTATAAGTCTCAGAACCACTCACAGCGCCACCTGGTATCCAGAAAGTATATCGCAGTATGAATATATTCCTATGAAAGTTGATCCCTACAGCAGACATATAGATATTTATAGGTATATTTCTACACACAAGAATGTATTTGTAGTTGGTGCCTTTTTTCTGTTTTGTTTTTTGGTTTTCGTGGAGTTTTTTTTTGTTTGTTTGTTTTGGTTTTGTCTGTTTTTTCCTCACCATTTTCTTAGAGGAGATTTCAATAATTTTTTATTATTACTTTTTATATAGATATATCTTTTATTTCTATGTCTTCTAATTTTAATTTCTTCTTTCTTCTCATTTAACATTCCTTCTAACACCACTTTTTTCTCTTTTTTTTCCTTTCTTTCAATTATTTTACAATTATCACTATTTATTGCAGTTGTTCTTATATTGCTGTTGTCGTGGCTGTTGCCTGTATGTCTATGTGTCTCCATCTGTCTCTGTATCTATGGGCCCATATGCCTGGTAACCTTTGTATCTGTTTATTTGTTCATTTGGTCTCAATGAGCTTGGTATTATGACCTGCAACTCTGAGCTCCTCACACTCCCCTCCACTCTCACTCCGTGATCTGGAGACCTGCCCCCGCAAGAGTCCAGATTCTTGGGTGAACTCTCGAGAGGTGTAGACAGGACCTGGACTGCAGCTGGCCAGTGCTGACTCTGTATCAAAGGAGCGAGAAGACGACGGTCGGCTGAGAGGGAATTACACTGGAGTGGTGGTGCCCCGAGGTGCAGAGCAACAGCCGTCTTCAGCAATAACAAGGCCCAACCCCAGATAACCCATAGCCTCTCCTCCTGTCTTCCTGGGCAACCAGATGAGGCCGAGCAGCTTCTCAGATGGCAACCATCATGGAACAGACCTGGGACTGAAACACAGGCCCGTGAGTAAAGGGTTTTCCTGAGACGATACCAACCTGGGTGGAACACGGGGACTAGAAAACACACCCGCAGAGCCGGGAAATTCCCAGGGTGGGGCTGATCCAGAGGACCGCTCTACCAAGCCTAAGACGCACCTGGCCCTTAGGGGATCACCAGCCTATAGACAAAGGAGGCCAAGAGGCTACAGCCAACAACTGATTGTGCTGCAAATACAAACCCGCAAGACTAAAGACAGGGCCTGAGGCACAGGGTCTGGGAACTCAAATCAGCCTCTCCTCTGCAGAGGAATCTGGCAAGGTCAGAAACAAACTCCCACAGGGCTGTTCCCTTCACCCAGTAACATAAACTAAGGCTGGGGCTGGAACTGAGTGAACACCTCCAGCCTCCATCAAGTGCCCGAGGTTGACAGGCCACACCACCCCCTGCTGGATAAAGACAGAGAATAGCGGCCTAGTCGAGCACACACAGACTACCCTGTGACTGAGGCAGGTGCAAACCCCTGGAGTATCTGCTCATTGCAGACAACTGACTGGGTCACAGCCCTGTGGGGCTAGCAGCGACTGGGTGTGACAGAGCTGCAAGGTGGGGAAGGAGGCATCAATCTTCCCAGACTGATCTACTTACTGGTGGCTCTTCCTGACTCCACACAGCACTGGATCAAGCCATTTTAGAGCAGTCACCAGACCCCTGTGATCTAGTTCCCAGGGACCTCTTGAACTCTCCCACCCGAGGCAGCTGCTGACTGAGACAACTGACTTGGACCTTTTAAACTGAGTAACTCACCTGGGGACTATCCAGGTGGTGCCCTGGGTGTGTGGTTGTAGGAAGGTTTGATTTTCCTTTTCCATTTGTTGCCTGTGGTGGGTGAGGTGACATAATTGCTGGTATTTCTCCACAGCTGAGACTTCAACCCAGAGTAACTGTTTCACTAGGGTCACATAGAAACAAGCTAAAAACAAGACAGAACCACTTAGCACATCTACACCAAACAGGGCCCCAGTTTCTCAGGCCACAGCACTGTACGGGTCCTCAACAAAACACCAGAGGAAAATCAAAGGGAGTACAACAATCATGGGGCGGGATCAGCAGAAAAACTCTGGTAACAGGAATAACCAGAATAGATCAACCCTCCCAAGGAAAGATACGGCAGATATAATTAAAGATCCCATTCACAAACAACTGGCTGAGATGTCAGAAATCGAATTCAGAATTTGGATGGCAAACAAGATTAACAAAATGGAATTAGGAATTCGTCAAGAAATTCAAAAGCTGTCTCAAGAATTTAACGAATTTAAAGACAAAACCACCAAAGACTCAGACACACTGAAACAAGAATTTGCAGCCCTCAAAGATATGAAAAATACAGTAGAATCCCTTAGCAACAGAATGGACCAAGCAGAAGAAAGGATCTCCGACATCAAAGATAAAGCCTTTGAATGCTCCCAAACTCTCAAAGAGGAAGAGAAATGGAGAGCAAAAATGGATCACTCACTCAGAGAGCTCTGGGATAACTTGAAGAAGGCAAATATCCATCTCATAGGAATTCCTGAAACAGATGAAGTGGCCTCACTGGGCGCAGAGGCCCTTCTGCATGAAATTATGCCAGACATGCCTAGAGAACCTGAAATTCAGATAGCAGATAGCTTCAGAACCCCAGCATGACTCAACCCCAATAAGACATCCCCCAGGCATATCATAATTAACTTCACTAAAGTTAATATGAAGGAGAAAATTCTCAAAGCAGCCAGGCGAAAGAAATCTATTACCTTCAAAGGGAAGAACATTAGAATGACTGCAGATCTCTCTGCTGAAACTTTTCAAGCCAGAAGAGGGTGGTCATCAACGTTTAATCTCCTCAAGCAAAATAATTTTCAACCCTGGATCTTGTACCCAGCTAAACTGAGTTTCATTTATGATGGAGAAATTAAATACTTTAATGACATACATATGCTAAAGAAATTTGCCATAACCAAACAAGCTCTTCAGGATATTCTCAGACCTATCCTCCATAATAACCAACCCAATCCTCTACTACAAAAGTAAACTCACTCAGAAACTTCTGATCAAACTCCAACTTCCACAATGGCAAAAGGATTAAAAATGCCCATTGGACTTTCAAAAAACTCAATACCCCAAATTTCACCAAACTTATCAATACTCTCCATTAATGTGAATGGCCTAAACTGCCCTCTAAAGAGACATAGGTTAGCTGACTGGATACAAAAACTCAGGCCAGATATTTGTTGCATACAAGAGTCACATCTTAACTTAAAAGACAAATACAGACTCAGGGTGAAAGGATGGTCATCCATATTTCAGGAAAACGGTAACCAGAAAAAAGCAGGAGTTGCAATTTTATTTGCGGATACAATAGGCTTTAAACAAACAAAAGTAAGGAAGGACAAAAATAGTCACTTCATATTTGTTAAGGGTAAGACTCAATATGATGAGATTTCAATTATTAATATCTATGCACCCAAGCAGAATGCACCTCAATTTATAAGAGAAACTCTAACAGACATGAGCAACTTGATTTCCTCCAACTCTATAATAGTCGGAGATTTTAACACTCCTTTGGCAGTGATGGATCAATCCTCCAACAAAAAGCTGAGTAAAGAAATTCTAGATTTAAATATAACCATGCAGCATTTAGATTTAGCAGACATCTACAGAACATTTCATCCCAACAAAACTGAATATACATACTTCTCATCAGCCCATGGAACTCACTCCAGAATTGATAACATCTTAGGTCACAAGTCTAACCTCAGTAAATTTAAAGGAATAGAAATTATTCCATGCATCTTCTCGGACCATCATGGAATAAAACTTGACATGAGTAACAACAGGAATCTGCATACACATACAAAAACATGGAAGATAAATAACCTTATGTTGAATGATAGCTGGGTCAGAGATGAGATCAAAAAGGAAATTGCCAAATTTCTGGAACAAAACGACAATGAAGACACGAACTATCAGAACCTCTGGGACACCACAAACGCAGTTCTAGGAGGGAAATTTATAGCACTGCAAGCATTCCTCAGGAGAACGGAAAGAGAGGAAGTAAGCAACTTAATGGGACATCTCAAGAGACTGGAAATGGAAGAACACTCCAATCCCAAACCCAGTAGAAGAAAAGAAATAACCAAAATCAGAGCAGAACTAAATGAAATTGAAAACAAAAGAATAATACAACAGATTAATAAATCAAAAAGCTGGTTTTTTGAAAATGTCAACAAAATAGATAAACATTTGGCCAACTAATCAGGAAAAAAAGAGTAAAATCTCTAATCTCATCAATCAGAAATAACAACAGACTCCTCAGAAATCCAAAAAATCCTTAATGAATATTACAAGAAACTTTACTCTCAGAAATACGAAAATCTGAAGGAAATTGACCGTTACTTGGAAGCACGTCACCTTCCAAGATTTAACCAAAATCAAGTGCAAATGTTGAACAGGCCCATATCAAGTTCGGAAATAACATCAACCATACAAAATCTCCCCAAAAAGAAAAGCCCAGGAACAGATGGTTTTACGTCAGAATTCTACCAAACCTTTAAAGAGGAATTAGTACCTATATTACTCAACCTGTTCCAAAAGGTAGAAAAAGAAGGAAGACTACCCAACACGTTCTATGAAGCAAACATCACCCTGATCCCCAAACCAGGAAAAGACCCAACAAGAAAAGAAAATTATAGACCAATATCACTAATGAATATAGATGCAAAAATATTCAACAAGATTCTAACAAACAGAATCCAGCAACATATCAAACAAATTATACATCATGACCAAGTCGGTTTTATCCCAGGATCTCAAGGCTGGTTCAATATACGTAAATCTATAAATGTAATTCAGCACATAAACAAATTAAAAAACAAAGACCATATGATTCTCTCAATCGATGCAGAAAAAGCTTTTGATAACATCCAACATCCCTTCATGATTAGAACACTTAAGAAAATTGGTATAGAAGGGACATTTCTTAAACTGATAGAGACCATCTACAGCAAACCCACAGCCAATATCATATTGAATGGAGTTAAATTGGAATCATTTCCACTCAGATCAGGAATCAGACAAGGCTGCCCATTGTCTCCATTGCTCTTTAACATTGTAATGGAAGTTTTAGCCACCGCAATTAGGGAAGAAAAGGCGATCAAGGGTATCCACATAGGGTCAGAAGAGATCAAACTTTCGCTCTTCGCAGATGATATGATTGTATATCTAGAAAATACTAGGGACTCTACTACAAAACTCTTAGAAGTGATCAAGGAATACAGCAGTGTCTCAGGTTACAAAATCAAAATTCATAAATCAGTAGCGTTTATGTATACCAAAAATAGTCAAGTTGAAAAAACAATTAAGGACTCTATCCCATTCACAGTAGTGCCAAATAAGATGAAATACTTGGGAGTTTATCTAACAAAGGACGTGAAAGATCTATATAAAGAGAACTATGAAACTCTAAGAAAAGAGATAGCTGAGAATGTTAACAAATGGAAAAATATACCATGCTCATGGTTGGGAAGAATCAACATTGTTAAAATGTCCATAATACCCAAAGCAATATATAATTTCAACGCAATCCCCATTAAAGCTCCACTGTCATACTTTAAAGATCTTGAAAAAACAATACTTCGTTTTATATGGAATCAGAAAAAACCTCGAATAGCCAAGACATTACTCAAAAATAAAAACAAAGCAGGAGGAATCATGCTACCAGACCTCAGACTATACTACAAATCAATAGTGATCAAAACAGCATGGTACTGGCACAAAAACAGAGAAGTAGATGTCTGGAACAGAATAGAGAACCAAGAGATGAATCCAGCTAATTACTGTTATTTAATCTTTGACAAGCCAATTAAAAACATTCAGTGGGGAAAGATTCCCTATTTAACAAATGGTGCTGGGTGAACTGGCTGGCAACCTGTAGAAGACTGAAAGTGGACCCACACCTCTCACCATTAACTAAGATAGACTCTCACTGGATTAAAGATTTAAACCTAAGACATGAAACTATAAAAATACTAGAAGAGAGTGCAGGTAAAACCCTTGATGAAATTGGGTTGGGCGAGTTTTTTATGAGAAGGACCCCCCAGGCAATTGAAGCTGCTTCAAAAATACACTACTGGGACTTGATCAAACTAAAAAGCTTCTGCACAGCCAAGAACACAGTAAGTAAAGCAAGCAAACAGCCCTCATAATGGGAGAAGATATTTGCAGGTTATGTCTCTGACAAAGGTTTAATAACCAGAATCCACAGAGAACTCAAACGCATTGGCAAGAAAAGAACAAGGGATCCCATCGCAGGCTGGGTGAGGGACTTGAAGAGAAACTTCTCTGAAGAAGACAGGCGCACGGCCTTCAGACATATGAAAAAATGCTCATCATCTTTAATCATCAGAGAAATGCAAATCAAAACTACTTTGAGATATCATCTAACTCCAGTGAGACTAGCCTATATCACAAAATCCCAAGACCAGAGATGTTGGCGTGGATGTGGAGAAAAGGGAACACTTTTGCACTGCTGGTGGGAATGCAAATTAATACATTCCTTTTGGAAAGAGATATGGAGAACACTTAGAGATCTAAAAATAGATCTGCCATTCGATCCTGTAATCCCCCTACTGGGCATATACCCAGAAGACCAAAAATCACACCATAACAAAGATATTTGTATCAGAATATTTATTGCAGCCCTATTCATAATTAGTAAGTCATGGAAAAAGCCCAAGTGCCCATCGATCAACGAATGGATTAATAAATTGTGGTATATGTACACCATGGAATATTATGCAGCCTTAAAGAAAGATGGAGACTTTACCTCCTTCATGTTTACATGGATGGAGCTGGAACATATTCTTCTTAGTAAAGTGTCTCAAGAATGGAAGAAAAAGTACCCAATGTACTCACCCTTATTATGAAACTAATGTAGGACCTTCACATGAAAGCTATAACCCAGTTACAACCTAAGAATAGGGAGAAAGGGGAAAGGGAGGGGAGGGAGGGGGGAGGGAGGGGGAAGGAGGGGGATTAATGGGATTACACCTGCGGTGCATCTTACAAGGATATATGTGAATCCTAGTAAATGTGGAATGTAAAGGTCTTAGCAAAATAACTAAGAAAATGCTACAAAAGCTATGTTAACTAACGTGATGAAAATGTGTCAAACGATCTATGAACCAAGTGTATGGTGCCCCACGATCATACTAATGTACACAGCTATGGTTTAATAAAAATAAATAAATAAATAAAAATACAAATAAAAAAAAGATGGAGACTTTACCTCTTTCATGTTTACATGGATGGAGCTGGAACATATTCTTCTTAGTAAAGTGTCTCAAGAATGGAAGAAAAAGTACCCAATGTACTCACCCTTATTATGAAACTAATGTAGGACCTTCACATGAAAGCTATAACCCAGTTACAACCTAAGAATATGGAGAAGGGGGAAAGGGAGGGGAAGGAGGGGGATTAATGGGATTACACCTGCGGTGCATCTTACAAGGGTATATGTGAATCCTAGTAAATGTGGAATGTAAAGGTCTTAGCAAAATAACTAAGAAAATGCTATGAAAGCTATGTTAACTAGTGTGATGAAAACGTGTCAAACCATCTATGAACCAAGTGTATGGTGCCCCATGATCATATTAATGTACACAGCTATGATTTAATAAAAATTAAAAAAAAAGAATCAGTAAGTTGCAGGATACAAAATCGACATCTAAAAATCAATAGAGTAACAGTAGTGAACTGTACCACAACCTGCAATAGGCACCCACCGGACCTGCGGAAGAGCATTGCTGGAACACGATGGGTGCCCGCCCTGACCAATGTAAGAGCTGCCCCGCGACTCCCTTGGACATCCGTAGGAGCTGCGCAGCAACCCGCAACCCACGATCAGCACCTGCCCGGACCTCTGGAAGAGCTTTGCCCTACCCACAATCAGCACCCACCCCGAAGCAAGGTAAAAGCTGCGTTACAACCCGTGACTGGGACCCACCCGGATCCTGGTAAGAGCTGAACCGCAAACCGTGAACCACGATCGGAGCCCGCCCGGACCACCGTAACAGCTAGCCACAACCCCCATCAGTGCCCGACCAGACTTCCAGAACAGCTGTGCTGAGACCCGTGACCCGCCATCAGCACCTGCCCAAACCCTAGTAAGAGCTGTGCTGCAACACGCAACCCGTGCCCACCAGGCCTCCACACACCCTCACCAGGAACTCCGGGAGCTGCGCAACCCCACGTCCCTCCCTCCTGACCCCTCCCTGCCTTGACACTGCCTGTCTGGCCAGGTACTCTGGTACCTCCCTGCCCTCCGGAGCCCTCCCTGCCTCTCCACGGAGCCCTTCTCCTGGCCAGAGACCGCTGAAGCCTTGGGCCATCTGTGCCAAAGTCAGTGGGCTCCAGGCCCTCCCAGAATTATGTGCACCACCCCCCGCCCTGTTGCTGGATCAGGGTGTGTCACACTCCGGAGCTGCTCCCACAACCAGAACTCCCTGGCTGGGGCAGCCCCAGAGGAACTACACAGGTCACTCCCAACAAAGATCCAGGAACAACAGAGTGATCCCACTGGGGTCTAATCTTGGAGAGACACCTCCCCACCTCTGAGGATGGCCAGAGGCAAAAGTGAAAAACAACCATGAGGAGAAATCAATGTAAATACTCTGGCAATATGAATAATCAGAGTAGATTAACTCCCTCAAGGAACAATGGGGCAGACACAGCACAAGATCCCATGCACAAACAAATAGCTGAGATGTCAGATATCAAATTCAGAATCTGGATAGCAAATAAGATCAAATTAGAACTCCAAGCAGTAACCCAAAAGATGTCTCAAGAATTCAAGGAATCCAAAGACCAAATGACCAAAGATTTTGACACATTGAGACAAGAAGTTGCAGCCCTCAAAGATCTCAGAAACTCAGTAGAATCTCTCAGTAACAAAATGGAGCTAGCAGAAGAAAGGATTTCTGACATTGAAGACAAAGCTTTCGAACACTCCCAAACTCTCAAAGAGGAAGAAAAATGGAGGGCAAAAACAGATCACTCTCTCAGAGAGCTCTGGGATAATTCGAAGAAAACCAATATTCATCTTATAGGGATCCCCGAAAGCAATGAAGTGGCTTCACAAGGCAGAGTCTCTTCTCCATGAGATTATGAAGGAGAACTTTCCAGACATGCCAACAGATTCTGAAATTCAGATAGCAGACAATTTCAGAACTCCAGCACGACTCGACCCAAATAAGACATCCCCTCAACACATCATAATCAATTTCACTATAATTAACAAGAAGCAGAAAATTCTGAAAGCAGACAGACGAAAGAAAACCATTACCTACAAGGGGAAGAATAGTAGAATAACTGCAGATCTCTCTGCTGAAACCTTTCAAGCTAGAAGAGGATGGTCATCAACTTTTAACCTCCTAAAACAAAATAACTTTCAACCCAGGATCCTGTACCCAGCTAAACTGAGTTTCATTTATGATGGAGAAATTAAATACATTAATGACATTCACATGTTGAAGAAATTTGCCATAACTAAACCAGCTCTCCACGATATTCTCAGACCTATCCTCCATAAAAACCAGCATAATCCTCCACCACAAAAGTAAACCCACCCAGAAAATTTTGATAAATTCCAACTTCCACAGTCACAAAGGGATTAAAAATGTCCACCAGACTCTCGAAAGGCTTATCAATATTCTCAATTAATGTGAATGGTTTAAATTGTCCTCTAAAGAGGCACAGGTTGGCTGACTGGATACAAAAACTCAAGCCAGACATCTACCGCATACAAGACTCTCATCTTACCTTAAAAGACAAATATACACTGAAGGTGAAGGGATGGTCATCTATTCTCCACGGAAATGGAAAGCAGAAGAAAGCAGGTGTTGTGACTCTATTTGCACATGCAATAGGCTTTAAACCAACCAAAATAAGGAAGGATAAAGATGGACACTTCATATTTGTTACAGGTAACACTGAATATGATGAGATTTCAATTATTAATATTTGGGCACCCAATCAGAACACACCTCAATTAATAAGAGAAACTCTTACAGACATGAGCAACTTGAATTCCTCCAGTTCCACAGTAGTTAGAGATTTTAACACCCCTTTAGCAGTGCTGGATAGATCCTCCAAAAAGAAGCTAAGCAAAGAAATTTTAGAATTAAACTTAACATTCAACATCTGGACATACAGACATCTACAGAACATTTCATCCTCAAAAAACTGAATACACATTCTTCTCATCAGCCCACGGAACATACTCCCAAATCGACCACATCCTAGGCCACAAATTTAACCTCAGCAAATTTAAAAAAACAGAAATTGTTCCTTGCATCTTCTCAGACCATCATGAAATGAAAGTTGAATTCAATAACAACAGGAATCTGCATACCTATACAAAAACATGGAAGCTAAATAATCTTATGCTGAAGGATAGATGGGTTAAAGACGAGATTAAGAAGGAAATCACCAAATTTTTGGAACAAAACAACAATGAAGACACGAACTATCAGAACATCTGGGATAATGCAAAGGCAGTCATAAGAGGGAAATTTATAGCACTGCAAGCCTTCCTCAAGAAAATGGAAAGAGAGGAAGTTAATAACTTAATAGGACATCTCAAGCAACTGGAGAAGGAAGAACATTCCAATCCCAAACCTAGGAGAAGAAAAGAAATAACCAAAATCAGAGCAGAAATTAAATAAAATTGAAAACAAAAGAATTATACAAAAGATCAATAAATCCAAAAGCTGGTATTTTGAAAAGGTCAATAAAATAGATAAAACTTTGGCCAACCTAATCAGGAAAAAAAGAGTAAAATCTCTAATTTCATCAATCAGAAATGGTAAAGATGAAATAACAACAGACCCCTCAGAAATTCAAAAACTCCTTAATGAATATTACAAGAAACTTTACTCTCAGAAATACGAAAATCTGAAAGAAATCGACCAATACCTAGAAGTACATCACCTACTAAGACTTAGCCAGAACGAAGTGGAAATGTTGAACAGGCCTATATCAAGTTCCGAAATAGCATCAACTGTACAAAATCTCCCTAAAAAGAAAACCCGGGACCAGATGGCTTTATGTCAGATTCTACCAAATCTGTAAAAAAGAACTCGTACCTATTTTACTAAACCTCTTCCAAAATATAGAAAAACAAGGAGTACTACCAAACACATTCTACAAAGCAAATATCACCTTGATCCCTAAACCAGGGAAAGACACAACAAGAAAAGAAAATTATAGACTAATATCACTAATGAATATTGATGCAAAAATACTCAATAAGATCCTAACAAACAGAATCCAACAACACATCAAAAAAATTATATATCACGACCAAGTGGGATTTATCCCAGGGTGTCAAGGCTGGTTCAATATACGTAAATCTATAAATGTAATTCAGCACATAAACAAATTAAAAAATAAGGACTATATGATTCTTTCAATTGATGCAGAAACAGCTTTTGATAATATCCAGCATCCCTTCATGTTCAGAACACTCAAGACAATTGGTATAGAAGGGACATTTCTTAAACTAATAGAGGCCATCTATAGCAAACCCACAGCCAATATCATATTTAATTGAGTTAAATTGAAATCATTTCCACTTAGATCAGGAACCAGGCAAGGTTGCCCATTGTCTCCATTGATCTTTAACATTGTAATGGAAGTTTTAGCCATTGCAATTAGGGAAGAAAAGGCGATCAAGGGTATCCACATAGGGTCAGAAGAGATCAAACTTTCACTCTTCACAGATAACATGATCGTATATCTGGAAAACATTAAGGATTCTACTACAAAACTTTTAGAAGTGATCAAGGAATACAGCAATGTCTCAGGCTACAAAATCAACACCCATAAATCTGTAGCCTTTATATATACCAACTATAACCAAGCCGAAGAAATAGTCAAGGACTCTATTCCTTTCACAGTAATGCCAAAGAAGATGAAATATTTGGGAGTTTATCTAACAAAGGACGTGAAAGATCTCTATGAAGAGAACTATGAAACTTTAAGAAAAGAAATAGCTGAAGATGTTAACAAATGGAAAAAAATACCATGCTCATGGCTGGGAACAATCAACATTATTAAAATGTCTATACTGCCCAAAGCAATATATGATTTTAATGCAATTCCTATCAAAGCTCCATTGTCATATTTTAAAGATCTTGAAAAAATAATACTTCATTTTATACGGAATCAGAAAAAATCTTGAGTAGCCAAAACATTACTCAGAAATAAAAACACAGCAGGAGGAATCACACTACCAGACCTGAGACTGTACTATAAATTGATACTGATCAAAACAGCATGGTACTGGCACATAAACAGAGAAGTAGATGTGTGGAACAGAATAGAGAACCAAGAGATGAATCCAGCTACTTACCATTATTTGATCTTTGACAAGCCAATTAAAAATAGCGGGGAAAAGATTCCCTATTTAACAAACGGTTCTGGGTAAACTGGCTGGCGATCTGTAAAAGACTAAAACTGGACCCACACCTTTCACCATTAATTAAGATAGACTCTCACTGGATTAAAAATTTAAGCTTAAGACATGAAACTATAAAAATACTTGAAGAAAGTGCAGGGAAAACTCTTAAAGGAATCGACCTAGGTGAATATTTTATGAGGAGGACTCCCCAGGCAATTGAAGCAGTATCAAAAATACATTACTGGGACCAGATCAAACTAAAAAGCTTCTGCACAGCCAAGAACATAGTAAGAAAAGCAAGCAGACAGCCCTCAGAATGGAAGAAAATATTTGCAAGTTATACCTCCTATAAAGTTGTAATAACCAGAATCCACAGAGAACTCAAATGTATTAGCAAGAAAAGAACAAGTGATCCCATCTCAGGGTGGGCAAGGGACTTAAAGAGAAACTTCTCTAAAGAAGACAGACGCACGATCTACCAATACATGAAAAAAAAAGCTCATCATCCTTAATCATCAGAGAAATGCAAATCAAAACTATTTTCAGATATCACCTAACCCCAGTAAGAGTAGCCCACATAACAAAATCCCAAAACCAGAGATGTTGGCATGGATGTGGAGAAAAAGGCACACTTCTACACTGCTGGTGGGAATGCTCACTAATATGTTCCTTTTGGAAGGATGTTTGGAGAATATTTAGAGATCTAAAAATAGAACTGCCATTTGATCCTATAATTCCTTTACTAGGTTTATACCCAGAAGACCAAAAGTCACAATATAACAAAGACATCTGTACCAGAATGTTTATTGCAGCCCAATTCATAATTGCTAAGTCATGGAAGAAGCCCCAGTGCCCATTGACCTATGAATGGACTAGGAAATTGTGGTACGTGTATACCATGGAATATTATGCAGCCTTAAAGATGGAGACTTTACCTCTTTCATGTTTACATGGATGGAGCTAGAACATATTCTTCTCAGCAAAGTATCTCAGGAATGGAACAAAAAGTATCCAATGTACTCAGTCCTACTGTGAAACTAAATTATAGCTTTCACATGAAGGCTATAACCGAACTATATCACAAGACTATGGGGAAAGGGCCAAGGAAGGGGAAGGGAGGGGGGAGGTTAGGGTGAAGGGAGGTTAATGGGTGTGACCACACCTACAGTGCATCTTAGAATAGGTACAGGGGAAACTTACTAAATGCAGAATACAAATGCCTACATACAATAACTAAGAAAATGACATAAAGGCTAGGTTGAACAGTTTGATGAGAACATTTCAGATTGTATATGAAACCAGCACAATTTCACTAATGTACACAGCTATGATTTAACAATAAAAAAATAATTTATTAAAAAAAAAAGATATGTTAGAAATGACAGAAAGGGAATTTACAATACAGATGATGAAAACAATGAAGGGAATGAGGGAAACAATTATGAAACTGCTAATAAAGTGGAAAATAACCAAAAGGAAATCCAAAAACAGAATCAAATAAGAGATGGACGATATGAAGAATATAGAAAGGATATAGTAGAGCTGAAGGAACTGAAGCAGTCAATTAGGGAACTTAAAGATGCAATAGAAGTATCAACAACAGATTAGATCATGCAGAAGAAAGAATCTCAGAGGTAGAGGACAAAGCTCTTGAGGTAACTGAGCTAGTTAAAGAGGCAGAAAAGAAGAGAGAGAAAGCAGAATGTTCACTGACAGAATTATGGGTCTTTATGAAGTGTTCAAACATACAAGTGATAGGTATCCCAGAAGGGGAAGAAGAATGCCCCAGGGGAATGGAAGCCATGCTAGAGAATATTATAAATGAAAATTTCCCAAATATCACCTAAGATTCTGACACACTCCTTTCAGAGGGATATCAGACTCCAGGTTGCCTCAACTCTAACCGAGCTTCTCCAAGACACATTGTGATGAACCTGTCCAAAGTCAAGACAAAAAGAAAAGATTCCTCAAGCTGCCAGGTGTAAGCACCAGCTGACCTACAGAGGCAAATCCATCAGGGTGACTGCAGACTTCTCTAATGAAACTTTCCAAGCAAGAAGACAATGGTCATCTACCTTTAATCTACTTAAACAGAACAATTTCCAGCCCAGAATTCTGTACCCTAAGCTAAGCTTTAAAATTGATGGAGAAATCAAATCATTTACTGTTATACAAACATTGAGGAAATTCACCATAACAAGAAAAGATCTTCAGGAAATACTTCAACCAGTTCTACATACTGACCATCACAATGGATCAACAGTAAAGAACTCCGAAATAAATGACAGAACCTAGCTTCCACACTGATGCAAAAGATAAAATTAAGCAATGGACTCTCACAAAAAAGACGACTAGAACACTACCATACTTATCAATTATCTCAATAAATGTTAATGGCTTGAATTCCCCCACTGAAGAGGCATAGATTGGCTGACTGGATTAAAAAAACACAAGCCTTCCATTTGCTGTCTGCAGGAAACACACGTACCTTCAAAAGACAAATTAAAATTCTAAGTTAAGCATTGGAAGACAATTTTCCAGGCAAATGGAACTCAGAAGAAAAGAGGAGTTGCGAACGTATTTTCTGTACATGTGGATTTAAAGCAACTAAAGTAAAAAAAGACAAAGATGGTTACTTTATATTGGTCAAGGAAAAAATACAACAAGAAGACATTTCAATTCTGAGTGTTTATGCACCCAATTTAAATGCTCCCAGATTTTTGAAACAGACGCTACTCAGTCTGAGCAATACGATATCCTATAACACCATAATAACAGGGGACTTTTGCACTCCTCTTACACAGCTGGTCAGATCCTCTAAACAGAAATTAAACAAAGACATGAGGGACTTAAATGAGACCCTAGAACAACTGTGCTTCATAGATGTATATAGGACACTCCATCCCAAAGTTAAAGAATATACATTCTTCTCATTGCCCCACGGGACATTTTCCAAAGTTGAGCACATCCTAGGACACAAAACAAACCTCAACAGAATCAAAAAGAATTAAAATTTTACCTTGTATTTTCTCAGACGACAAGGCACTAAAAACGTGGAACTCAACTCCAACAAAAACATTCAACCCCACACACAGGCATGGAAAATAACCTACCTTCTGTTGAATGACAGGTGGGTGCAGGATGAAATAAAACAGGAAATCACTAACTTCCTTGAGCATAACAACAATGAAGACACAAGCTACCAAAACCTATGAGATACTGCAAAAGCAGTTTTGAGAGGAAAATTTATTGCTTTAGATGCCTACATTTGAAAAACAGAAAGAGAGCGCATCAACAAACTCACAAGCCATCTATGGAATTGGAAAAAGAAGAACAATCTAAGCCTAAACCCAGTAGAAGAAAAGAAATATCCAAAATTAAATCAGAGATCAATGAAATTGAAAACAAAAGAATCATTCAGAAAATTAATGAAATAAGGAGTTGATTTTTTGAAAAAAAAATAGATAAACCTTTGGCTGAACTAACTCTAAATAGAAAAGTAAAATCTCTAGTAACCTCAATCAGAAATGATGAAGGGGAAATAACAACTTATGCCACAGATATACAAAAGATCATCTCTGAATACTACCAGAAACTCTATGCCCAGAAATTTGACAATGTGAAGGAAATGGATCAATATTTGGAATCATACCCTCTCCCTAGACTTAGCCAGGAAGAAATAGAGCTTCTGAACAGACCAATTTCATGCACTGAGATTAAAGAAACAATAAAAAAGCTTCCAACCCAAAAATGCCCTGGGGCAGTGCCTGTGGCTCAAAGGAGTAGGGTGCTGGCCCTATATACCGGAGGTGGTGGGTTCAAACTTGGCCCCAGTCAAAAACTGCCAAAAAAAAAAAAGCCACCCTGGTCCAGGTGGCTTCACACCAGAATTTTATCAAACCTTCAAGGAAGATCTTATTCCCGTACCACAGAGATTATTCCAAAAAATTGAGTAGGAAGGAATCTTCCCCAATTTGTTCTATGAAGAAAACATTACCCTAATACCAAAACCAGGAAAAGACCCAACGAAAAAGGAGAATTTCAGACCAATTTCATTAATGAATATAGATGCAAAATTCTCAACAAAATCCTAGCCAATACATTATAGCTTATCATCAAAAAAGTCATACATCATGATCAAGTAGGTTTCATCCCACAGATGTAAGGCTGGTTTAACATACACAAGTCCATAAACGTTATCTACCACATTAACAGATACAAAAAGAAAGACCATATGATCCTCTCAATAGATGCAGAAAAAGCATTTGATAAAATCCAGCATCCTTTTCTAATTAGAACACTGAAGAGTATAGGCATAGTTGGCACATTTCTAAAACTGATTGAAGCTATCTATGACAAACCGACAGCTAATATTTTACTGAATGGAGTAAAATTGAAAGCTTTTCCTCTTAGAACTTGAACCATACAAGGTTGTCCTCTGTTACTATTACTTTTCAACATAGTGCTAGAAGTTCTAGCCAATACATTTAGGCAAGACAAGGAAATAAAGGGAATCCAAATGGGAGCACCAGAGGTCAAACTCTCCCTCTTTGCTGACGACATGATCTTATAGTTAGAGAATCCCAAAGACTCAACCACAAGACTCCTAGAAGTCATCAAAAATACAGTAATGTTTCAGGATATAAAATCAATGTCCACAAGTCAGTAGCGTTTATATATGCCAATAACAGTCAAGATGAGAAGCTAATTAAGGACACAACTCCCTTCACCATAGTTTCAAAGAAAATGAAATACCAAGAAATATACCTAACGAAGGAGGTGAAGGACCTCTATAAAGAAAATTATGAAATCCTCAGAAAGGAAATAGCAGAGTATATTAACAAATGGAAGAACATACCATGCTCATGGATGGGAAGAATCAACATTGTTAAAATGTCTATACTTCCCAAAGCCATCTATCTATTCAATGCCATTCCTATTAAAATATCAACATCATACTTTCAAGATTTGGAAAACATGATTCTGCATTTTGTATGGAACCAGAAAAAAACCCGTATAGCTAAGGCAGTTCTTAGTAACAAAAATAAAGCTGGGGGCATCACCATACCAGATTTTAGCCATAGTGGTCAAGACAGCATGGTACTGGCATAAAAATAGAGAGACAGACATTTGGAATCAAATAGAAAACAATGAAATGAAACAAACATCTTACAACAACCTAAACTTCAATGAACCTCACAAGATCATACCTTGGGAGAAAGACTCCCTATTCAATAAACAGTGCTGGGAGAACTGAATATCCACATGTAAAAGACTGAAACTGGACCCACACATTTCTCTACTCACAAAAATTGATTCAAGATGGATAAAGGACTTAAATTTAAGGCATGAAACAATAAAAATCCTCAAAGAAAGCTTAGGAAAATCACTGGAAGATATTGGCCAGACTTCATGAATTAGACTGCCATGGCAATTGCAACAACAAAAATAAACAAATGGGACTTCATTAAACTGAAAAGCTTCTGTACAGCTAAGGAGACAACAACCAAAGCAAAGAGACAACCTACACAATGAGAAAGGATATATGCATATTTTGAATCAGACAAAAGCTTGATAACTAGGATCTATAGAGAACTCAAATTAATCTACATGAAAAAAGCCAACAATCCCATATATCAATGGGCAAGAGACATGAATAGAACCTTCTCTAAAGAAGACAGACGAATGGCTAACATATGAAAAAATGTTCATCATCCTTATTTATTAGAGAAATGCAAATCAAAACCACTCTGAGATACCATCTAACCCCAGTGAGAATGGCCCACATCACGAAATCTCAAAACTGCAGATGCTGACGTGGATGTGGAGAGAAGGGAACACTTTTACACTGCTGGTGTGACTGCAAACTAATACAACCTTTTTGGAAGGAAGTATGGAGAACCCTTAAAGAACTCAAGCTAGACCTCCCATTTGATCCTGCAATCCCATTACTGGGCATCTACTCAGAAGGAAAAAATCCTTTTATCATAAGGACACTTGCACTAGACTGTTTATTGCAACTCAATTTACAATCGCCAAAATGTGGAAACAGCCTAAATGCCCACCAACCCAGGAATAGATTAACAAGCTGTGGTATACGTACACCATGAAATACTATTCAGCCATTACAAAAAATGTAGACTTTACATCCTTTCTATTAACCTGGATGGAAGTGGAACACATTATTCTTAGTAAAGCTTCACAAGAATGGAGAAGCATGAATCCTATGTACTCAATTTTGATATGAGGACAATTAAGGACATGGTGGGGGTGGGGGAAGAAGAGAGCAGAAAGAGAAAGGAGGAGGGAGGGGTGGGGAAAGGAAGAGCAGAGAGAGGGAAAAAGGGAGAGGGGTGAGACCTTGGTGTGTGCTACACCTTTTGGGGGCAAGACACGATTGTAAAAGGGACTTTACCTAACAAATGCAATCAGTGTAAACTGGTTTCTTGTACCCTCAATGAATCCCCAACAATAAAAAAAAAAAAAATACAAGAAAAATGCAAGTTTAGTCACTTAACAAAAAAGAACAGAACCATTGAACATAAGAGCTGTTGAAGGACTTACTAGTGATCTTTTTAGATTTATCCATCACTAGGTTGACAGCATGTTTCTGAATTAGAACTTACAGTGCAAGAATGGCAGGAACTGAATTCTCATAAAGTGGTGATGGGAAGGAGAAATCAATCAAAATTTAAAATGCACATATCCACTGGGGGGAAAAAAGAAGAAAGAAAAATGTTCTCTGGGAATGAATGACTAATTGTTCTTCATTCTCAATCCAGGATGTCATAGTAGTCTAGAAAGACAGCTGTGGTCTACAGCTGGCACTAGCCTATCTGAAATCCCAAGAAATCTTCTAGTTTTTATTTTATAAAAAAAGACACCTTTTATTAAACCTTACAACTAAAACTTTCCTTTGACCTTAACTAACTTTTGCCCTTTTTGCCAGTTAGAGACAAAAAAGTAGGTATCTGATCTTACTCCACTGGCAAGAAGTATTAGACAACAGTCCAGCTGGTGAGCCTCTTAATGGTCCAGATTAAAATAAGAGTTAAATGATATAGGTTGGGATAAAGTAGAGGGTGGGGTGAGGGTTATCTGTTCATTTATTTATTTATTCTTCAAATATTTATCGATTTCCTACCTTATTGTATGCAGTAAGTTCTATATGGTATATTCCTATTGTTCACAATAAATCACAATCATTTAATAAACAAACTAATTTTTTACAAGAAATTTCCCAGTAAATCAGATACTGCACCATCTAGACCAGTGGTTCTCAACCTGCCTAATGTCACGGCCTTTTAATACAGTTCCTGTGGGTCACGACCCACAGGCTGAGAACCGCTGATCTAGACCATCTTTGTAATATCCTCTCCAAATGTAAATATTACGTTTCCTGTAGTGGAAAAGGAAATCTGAGGTGCCCTTTTTGCTTCCTTAAGATAGCCTTTTAAAAACCTCTTCCCTCACCTCTTTCATTTCCAACATCCAACCATTCTAGAGAAAAAGAAAACACCTAATAATTCTCCAAAATAAAACAATAGATTAATAGACCTGGCAACAACATAGAAATAAAATAGAAACAAAGGCATCTTCTTTCCACGTTGTTTTATCTAGCAGGTTAAATCACTCTCTGGTCTCGGCTATCTCTCTACCTGGCAAGTCTTCTACTGCTGCACTTAGCACAGTAAATGCATACACTTTCTACTCACATGGCTGTTTTTCTCACTAGACCACAGGGTGCTATCAGGTCTTGCTACCAGGGCAAGAACCAGGCCTTAATCATTGTTATATCCATACTCTAGCATAAAGGGGGTACCCAAAGGAGACATATAATGATTATCTGAGTCTATAAGCTGGAGAATGCATTCAAAGAGTTATCAAGAAAAGAGGAACCTAAAGTAGATATTAGGGGCCTGAATCTGAAGCTAGAAAACTCAAGAGGCAGAGAGGGGGAAACTGCCATTGTCAATGGAAGGCAAACAAAAAAGAAAGTAGGTTTGGGTAAATCCCCAAAACAAGTACTATGCTCTGAACAGACTATGTAAAGGAAAAAGATAAGAAACATTGGGACACTAGCAGAAAACTTAAGAAAATGAGATATTTAGTCTTGCAATTTGTTTACATTATCTTTACAAAGTTATCTTTATTTATAGTTATCTTTATAAATGACATCTCTAACATCTTAAATAAGCTTTAATCTATCTCCACCATCACCCATGCCCAACAGTCTCAATTCCTCTCAAGGATCTCTTTAACCCTTTCTCAGTGTTTTATTCTCACTCCTATCACAATCTTCAATGACCCCCTATTCACAAAGGTCTCCACAATAAAATTCTAACTCTTTACTATCATGGTATAGATAATATAGCAGACTGTACTTGCCTGGGCAATGGAGTCAAAAGAACTAAGTTTTGAAAACTGTGTCCACAACTTACTAGCAATGTAACAAGAGTCATTTTTACCTCTCTAAGATTCAATTTTCCAATGAGAGAGAGAGAGACAGAGAGATTAAGGAAGAATGTGTCTAGTCTAATACTGAGTACATGATACAGGCTCATTATCTTTCCTCCCATTTTTCCAGCCCAGCATTCTGGCCTTGATGGTGCCCTTACCCAGTGCTCAACACTGTGCTCCCATAGACCTTTAAAAATAGTTCATTTATCACTTATCCTATTCTGTTTGTATTTTACTTATTATAAGCATATTTAAATATAATTGCTATTTTGAGTAGTTTTTTCTACTTTTTTAGATAAATGCCTTGAGGACAGAAGTTTGATCTTCATCTTTGTATCTCTCATATCATATTCTATTACATACTTTTCATATTAGGAACTCTATAAATATCTATTAAATTTGATCAAATTGTATAATTATACACAGTTTATGCTATTTTAAAATAGAAAATTCCCTTTGGTGTAAAAATTACAAGAACTAGTGTTCCTTGAATGTTGTTCACTTCTGCCAGATTAAACACCTACTGTAGTGAATAATTTTTTTTAGAAAATGCAGTCTTCAAAGGTAGATGTTTTTAGTTGAAAAAGACTTGGGCAAGAGAGACTCTACTCAATCCATCATTACCATTAGAAAAAAAATATGCCCAAAGAAGGTCAGTCCTAATGCTAATGAACAGTAAAATTATGCTCTAGAATATGACTTTTAATTTAATTAAGTCTATATTCTCTATTTCCATAGAGACTAAAACAGGAGAAAATGAGCTTAAATTGCATGCAGAAATATATGATGACTTTTAGGATGCTCCAGCTCAGGTAAACAAAAATTGTTTCCCATTTTATTTTTGGTAAATAATATGTAGAGCTAATTTTTGAACGGATTAAAAATTAATGGTCACTCTGTTTATTTTTTAACACTTTATCTTGAAAATAAAACAACCCAAAGTCAAACTTTTACAATAGAGTACACAAAAGTTATTATTGATGTAAGTCTTACCCGCTGTTGCTGATTCTTTAAAAGTTTATGGCATAATGGTTAAATATCCTGTAGGTTTAGACCTTGGTCAGATTGCTTATCCTCCACACCTCGGCTTTATCACCTGCAATATGGCAATCGGATGAGTTGCTGTAAGAATGAAATGATTAAATGATACCAATCATAAAGGACTACGAAACGAAGCCAGTCCTCAATAAGTAGTATTTATGATAATGATAGTTATTACTACATAAGTTTACCTAGTTGTAACTACTTCAGCTACCTTTTTAGAAAGACGTATTCTTTACAAAGCAGTCTTTCAAAGGAGATTCCAGGGCTATCCGAGGCTAGGGCCGCTCCACCCAAGTCGCACAATCCTTGCGCCCTCCAGCGCGCGGTCCCCTTGGCAGCCGAACAGCTTCCGAGGCTGAGCGGGCCTGGGGCGAACCCAAGAGCCAGGGCTGCGTGTAGGGTCCTAACCAAATCGCCCGCGCTGCCCCGCCCGCCTGGAGGGGACAGTGACGGCGACAACAGGTGCAGAGAGAAGTCCATGGCCTCTTCGGAGTCGGCAAGTTTGGCGCATCAGGCCACCGGGTCAGAGTTTGACTCTGGGAACTGCCTTCTCCTCACACCAGCCTTCGGAAGTCGCCCCTTGGCCGGCTTCTTGCACGGTAGTAGAGTTTTGAGGTTGCCTCAACTTCTCGAAACCCATCAGGCCTAGAGGCCAACTTTTCGTCGAGGAGAGGGAAAGACGTGCTGTGCACGTAGCTTTGCATTACGGTTCGCTCTCTCCTCCCCAGCCGTCAGAAAGCAGGCGGGAGTGGTCCCATGGCCGAGCCCGCGGCCCGCACGCCCCACGCCTGCTCCTATTTGCTGTGCTCTGTGCACTGCAACGTCCGGGCTCGGAAACCACCAGCTACCGGCGAAATCCTCCCGCCCGCGCCCCTCTGCGGCTTTCGGCGCCCGCCCGCACAGCCGCCGGCCGCCCGAGGCGACGCCGCCTGCCCCTCCCCGGCCTCCATCCTCCGCGGGTGGCAGGTTCAGGCCCCGGGTCCGAGCCCGCGCCTCTGCAGCTGCCACAGCCGCCGTCGCCACCAGGGGGAGAGAATCCCAGTCGTGAAAGGTGGTGTTACTTCCTTGGTGTGAGGGTGCTTTCAAACTTTAGGTTTCTGCTCCTTTCCCCACGTTTTCGAAGAGCGGAGAGGAAGATGGAAACCGAGTGCGGGGCGGTGAGTATGGCGATTCAAGGACCTGAGACCCGGGGTCACGGGGAAAAGGAGCAACGTGGATGAGACGGCTAGAAGGGCGGCGTGTAGGGGTCAAATGCTCGCTATTTTGTCGGGTAGAAACGAGGCCAGGGTACTCCGTCGAGTGTGGCAAAGGGCCGCCGGCCTGCACACACGTCTGGTGGAGCCATGGGGTCGGGAAAGTGTGGCCACTGCCTGTACTGAAAGGAAACGGGGCAGAGGGACCCCAGAAAGGGCTGGGAGGTTTTGGGTGCGGCGGGTGGATGCGGCTGTGCACCTGGCGGGGTCCCGGCAAATAAACCGCTTTCCCGCCGAAACTAGGTTCAGCCGCGCCTTTGACGCTCACTCTTGCCGAACTCAGCCCAGCTACCCAGGGCGAGCGTTGCCAGGTGGACAATGCCTCCTCCTCCCAACTAGTCACAGGCGACCAGAAGGTTTGAGAGCCCAGTGAGGCCGGGTCAGACCCGGATACTCGCTCATGGCTGGGAGCTAACAGGGCAGGGCCCAAGGAGAAGACCGGGTGGGGGGCGGGGAGAGGAACAGGCCTCTGGGGCAGCGGCAACGTGCCGCCGCGCCCGCCCCTCGCCCCGCCATCAGCCAATCAGCGCGCGCCACGCGAGAGCTGCGAGGCCCCCTGCGCTTGAGGCTGACGGCACGGTCGGTGCCGTTGAGGGTTCCCGCCACAGCTGCTGGCGGGTTTGCGGGGCAAAATTTCTCGCTGGCTAGCTTTCTTTTCCCTCCCGCACTTTGGTGGGGAGGGGGTAGATCCCCGTGTCAGTGCCCAAGTTCACGATGACCAGAGAGAACCCGAGGAAGTTGTCGCCGCAGCCATTTCCCCAAACATCTCAACTAGCTGGCCTCGGAGGGGAAGGAGCGCCGAGGCGGTAACTGCGACGGTTAGCTCGCACTCTTGCTGTTGTCTCCGTTTGCGAAGTAGATGGTAGATTTCAAGGTTAATTCTCAAGGGGAGGTGGCAGTGAGGACGTATTACTTTGGTGGAGAATTTTAATAAACTCTTTAGTGCTGGAAGTTTTATCAATCGGAGTTCCCTTATTTCTAACTCATTATCAGCCCCTGTCTAGGTGTTTCCATACACTTGTAAAATTATTGCCAGCGGAATTTGAGACTTTGTTGTTTAACTCAATGCATCGCTAACCATCTGTAAGGAGTTTAGATTTTGCTTCTACTAGAGCCTTGTTATTGCTAGCATTAAAATATTTTCTAGGCCATTATTCATACTGTATTCTTCACCTGTCAGCCTGTTTGGTATATCTATCGTAAGCAGGTCTATCCTGAAAAAATGACATATTTATTCATTCAACAAACATTCCTTGAGCACCTGCTATGTACTGTCACTCCCTTAGATGCTGGTGTGAAAAAAAGGCAAAACTCCTGCCCTCATGCATTACCTTATAGTGGAAAGAGATAGGTATATAATAAGTAAATTATATAGTATGTTAGAAAGTAGTAAGTGGTAAGGAGAAAAATAAAGCAGTTTGAACCCACAGTAGAGTAGTAGCCTTAGAGACAAGCGAAAGTGAATTGAGCATAAGAAGTTGATAATTCTCTTTTCTCAGAGAATATTCTTAAGTTTCTCAAGAGAGAAAGAAAGATGAGAAATAAAGCACTGTTCACTTTCATTCATTTCATGCCTCTCTTAATGAAAAAGAATGGAGTTTGTCTTTTACTTAAACTTGAGAACAAATGAATTCATCTACTGAACTCTTGCTTTTAAGAAGATAATTTTGTGAAGACTGCTTTTTTATGTATTTGGAAAATAGGTATTTTGTATATCCTATAAACCAGAGAGTAGAGAGACAAGATTATATCTACTAGAGCTGATACATTATCTGTAGCAATACAAATTCACAGTTGAAAAATGCTAAGCATCCCAGAATCATCCATTCTGAGCATTATAGCCTACGGAGTAAAGTGACTGAAGTTATAAATAAACTCCAAGTGCCCAGGGAGGAAGCTGTAAGATTGTATTCCCTTTTTTTTTTTTTTTTTTTAAGAGGCAAAGTCTGGCTTTGTTGCCCAGGCTGGAGAGAAGTGGTAGCTCATAGCTTACTTCATCCTATAACTCCTGGACTCAAGGAGTCCCTCCACCTCAGCCTCCCCAGTCACTAGGATTACAGATATGAGCCACCTCACCCAGTTTGTTTAATTGGAAACTACCGAATAGTAATCACTAAATGTGATGATCTTTCTGTGATTTAAAAAGAAGCATTTGTGAACTCCCCCATTAGGAAGTATATTTTTCCCACCTTATAGTTTAGATTGGGAAGAGAGCCCATAAAGTCTAGCTTGTAGATCACTTGATGCTACTGGCCTAGTCATTTCTTTGTACATCATGCAGAGGTTAATTTAGGGATCATGGTTTTATTTACCAATGAAGTGGAACCGCAGAACAATATGAAACAAAAGAATAATTCTTTTACTTAAGTTGGAAATTCGTTTTCATGTGTTTTTTTCTTAGAGAGTTTGAATTATGAACTTCAAGCTTTTTGATGCACTAACTTAGTATGTTAGACTGTCTGAGAAGTCTGTTTAGTGTTTACAGAGGAAAGTAATGAGTAAGTTCTGAGACTGATTTCTCTTTAAAACTCTATTCTCTTTTTTTTTTGTCATTTTAATTTTATTTTTGATTAAAAAATAATTGTATATGGGGCGGCACCTGTGGCTCAGTGAGTTAGGGCGCCGGCCCCATATGCCGAGGGTGGTGGGTTCAAACCCAGCCCCGGCCAAACTGCAACAAAAAAATAGCCGGGCGTTGTGGCGGGCGCCTGTAGTCCCAGCTGCTTGGGAGGCTGAGGCAGGAGAATCGCGGAAGCCCAAGAGCTAGAGGTTGCTGTGAGCCGTGTGACGCCACGGCACTCTACCCGAGGGCGGTACAGTGAGACTCTGTCTCTACAAAAAAAATAAAAAATAAAAATAATTGTATATTTACATTGTTGGGGTTTTTCAAAATTTAAAAAAAAGCCCTCTGGGGTGGCGCCTGTGGCTCAGTCCGTAGGGTGCCGGCCCCATATACCGAGGGTGGTGGGTTCAAACCCGCCCCGGCCGAACTGCAACCAAAAAATAGCCGGGCGTTGTGGCGGGCGCCTGTAGTCCCAGTTACTCGGGAGGCTGAGGCAAGAGAATCGCTTAAGCCCAGGAGTTGGAGGTTGCTGTGAGCTGGGTGAGGCCACGGCACTCTACCAAGGGCCATAAAGTGAGACTCTGTCTCTACAAAAAAAAAAAAAAAAAAAGCCCCTCTGATGTATATTTTCTAAAGAACTAGGATATTCTGAAACATTTATAGTATTTTTACATAGTTGAATAAAACAGATAAACACTATTAGCATCTGAAGACATATGTTTGGAAAAGTCAAGAAAACTCTATTCTCAATTCTTGTTTTTTTCCAAGACCCTTCTTGCCATTGTATAAAGGATTATACGTGTTTATAAATTAATGTTTATTAAAATGTATTAAAATTTCAATTTAGGTCCTCTGACTTAGAATTGTGAACATATGTGTATGTACTGAGCTAAATTCTTTTGTATAAAAATGTATACCTATAGGTTGGGTGCAGTGGCTCATGCCTATAATCGTAGCATTTTAGGAGGCTGAGGCAGGAGGTTCCCTTGAGTCCAGGAGTGAGAGCAGTCTAAGCAAGAGCAAGACCCTGTCTCTACAAAAAATAGAAAAAAAATGGCCAGGAGTGATGGCATATACCAGTAGTTACAGCTACTTGGGAAGCTGGAGCAGGAGGATCACTTGAGCCCAGGAATTTGACGTTTCAGTGAGATATGATGATGCCACTGCATTCTAGCCAGGGTAACAGAGTGAGACCTTGTCTTAAAAACTCATAATTTTTTTTACAAAATCAATCTAGCCGAGCATGATGGCTCACACCTATAATACTAGCATTTAGGAGGCCAAGGTGGGAGGATTGTTTGAAGACAGGAGTTTGAGATCAGCCTGATCAAGAGTGAGACCCCTTATCTACTAAAAATAGAAAGCCTAGCTAGGCATGGTTGTGTGCTCCCACTCAGAAGACTTTGGCAGAAGAATCACTTGAGCCCAAGAGTTTGAGGTTGCAGTGAGCTATGATGATGTCACTGTGCTCTAGCTGGGAAAACAAAACAAAACCAATCTTCACATTGACAAGTACTCTTAAAATTTGACTTTCAGGCTGAAAATGGTGAACATGAATGTCAGAGTTATTAACTTTTCAATGCTCTTTAGCCAGAATCCATCATGTACATGTCTTATTTAGTAAAATTGGGTCTGTTGACTTACTGAAACAAGGAAGAATATACACCATGGATGTCTCAGTCAGAGGGTGTTAGAACTTACTACAAGATTTAGGCTTGTGTTAAGTGATTGTTACAGAGGTTTAAGGAAGGAGAGTTATACTGTGGAAAATATGTTGTCAGAAAGTAGTAGTAATTCTGTGATTGAATGTGTTAATTCTGTCTAAAAGGAAAAATGGATTAAGGTTAAAGTTGTAATGAATAAAGGAGGAGTAGTCACTCATATCACCCAGCATAAAGGGATGTGTGGTCATTCTTTTGTTTAGGCAATGCTTTTTGCTTTTGTCAGTGTTCAGACATGATTATGGAGTGGTCTTGTTTTTACCTTGATGCATCAGTCACGAAGTGACCTTATTTGATGTTGGTGTTCTGTTAATAGGAGAACACCACAGCCTAGCTGTGAGTGCCAGGACAACTCTTAATGACACCAGGGCCTGGTTAATTGTGCCAGACCAGATCCCAGCCGCCCAGAGTGGCTTTTTTCTTTCTTAAACATCTTTATGAGCTTAATAGTCCTCCTTAATAATTAAGTAATATATTTAATAATAATGTATTTAAATAATATATTTAATATTTAAGATCACCTTTAAAGTGGAGTAGATTGTTTCCTATATATTTTGTTGCCCAACAAAGACATTAGCTTTAATTATAATCTTTACAAAATTAGAGTAAAAGTAAAGTCAAAAATATACACTTTGCCTAAATGACTCGTCTTTTTGAAAAATACATATTTTCAGCCTTCATTGAAACTTATACTCAGTATTAAAGTTTAAAAGAATTTTATTTTACAGCAAACATCAAATCAGACGCAAACAGATTCCTTATCTCCATCCCCTAATCCTGTGTCACCTGTGCCTTTGAATAACCCAACAAGTGCCCCAAGATATGGAACAGTGATCCCTAATCGCATCTTTGTAGGAGGAATTGACTTTAAGGTATCTATTTTTATACATGCAACATAGTGTATTTTTTGCAAAAGTTTTTATTTCTCTGAAATTGCAATATAAAATAATGACATTTGAGTAATGATTAATCACTTTCAAATTGTCTAATATAAAGAATCTTTTCAACAATTACGTAATCAAAATAGACTATATGCAATTGTCCAATTCAAATGCGAGGAAATTGAGGTTCATTGATTTGCTCCTACCTACTCTGTGCCAGCAAGAGACTAGAGTCCTTGTTTTCTGATTCATTGCTCCATATTCTTCATGTCACCATACCAAACTAAATATATTTCCTTGCCAAACACTCAAAAGCCCAAGTAATGGGTGATTATAATTTTCAAAAGAAGACTCAATTTTAAGTAAGCCTTAGATATATAAAATCCTATTTCATTATCCCAACTTTTAGCTCAGTTTCCTAGAACAACCTCCTAGACTTCTATCTTCTGCAAATTACTTTCTGTGATAGAATTTAGAATTTGATCCCTCAAAAAAGGACTGTCACTATCAGAAAAAAGCATCTTAGCAGTAATATATGTACATGTAAGTCACGTAATCAACCATTTCACTCTTTCAAAGAAGCATAATTTATGAAATGATTTGCAGTACCCCCAAGTGGAAGGCAGTACTAAACACACAAGAAAGGTAAGCATAGACATTTTAAGTGGAATACCCTTACTTCCAAATGGATATATAGAAGGATTTCCAAGCTTCCATATTACATATTAGAACTTATAAGGAGAGTTATTTTTTAACCAAAAAAGCTCTCCTATGCAAGTGGTGTGTGATTTAACGTTTATAACTCAGTATTTCTATATAAGCAATCTGTCACAATTTGGTGGAATTTTTTCCTGCAGAAGAAAAATTTTACATTTAGTATATTTGCAAAAATAATGAATCTTAAGTAAGTATATGATTGTTTCACTAAACATAAAGAAAAATTATTTATTATAAAATGTTTATTTTTGAAAAGATTTTCTGTATCTATGAAAAACAGTAATGGTGGATCAGAAATATTCAATTTGGGTATTCTTATTCAGAATTCATTTATATTACAGTAGCTTAGCATATTTTTAAAATAAATCATTAGTAAATATATTTGTATGTCCAGATTATTCTAAGTTACTAACGCCCATCTGTTACAGTATGAACTCTTAGAGGCCATCCTTGGAATATGGCCATAGGTTTAAGGAACTGGTGGGGGTTCCCTTCCTTATACCTTCTTAAAACCATAGTTAAATGCTAGCAAGGAAATAGTTTACTGTAGTAGCAAATAGTCTCATGCTATTTTAATCTCTTATTTTTAGAAACCTACAAATTATCGTATTAATATTTATTAATATCTTGACTCTCTCCTTTTCAACAAAGAAGTGGAGTTGCAAAATTGAGCTAGTGATTCTTCTACTAGAAGATAGTTTGAATTAATTTGTTTTCAAATCTCCAATCACCATCCCTATTCTGGCATTGATTCCATTTTCTATTAACTGAAATAAAAGGCAGTTATTATTAGACTAAATCAGCATTTGCCATTATTCAGTTTAACAGGCTTTATGTTACAAGCTAAAAGCCAATAGTGTATGGAATTAGCAGTTGAACTCAAAATGCTTACCTATGCAAAAGGCATGTCTTTTTTCCCCACATGTATAAAGAAACTTTGGGGGAGGGGGCAGGCGTGGTGGCTCACACCTGTAATTCTAGCACTCTGGGAGGCGGAGGCAGGTGGATTACTTGAGCTCAAGAGTTCCAAAACAGCCTGAGCAAGAGTGAGACCCCATCTCTAAAAATAGTTGAGTGTTGTGGCAGGCATCTATACTCCCAGTTACTCGGGAGGCTGAGGCAAGAGGATCACTGGAGCCCAAAAGTAAGATTGCCATGAGCTATGACGTCTCGTTACTCTACCCAGAGCAACAGAATAAGTGAGACTCAAAGAAAAATTTTTTTTCTTAGGGTCATTTAAAGTTACTCATTGAGGCAAACAATTACAGCTAAACCAGAAAATGCATTCGTAGTGAATTTAGTGTATTTCAGGAAAAGATGATATGAGCCTATTAATCAGACTATTTCATTTGAAACCAGATATGCCAAAACCATCTTTGTAGACATCTTGTACATTTTCAGTCTAATTGTGATTCCAATATTTATTTTGAATGTCATCATAATGTCCAAATTTAGCTGAAATGTACATTGAATACAGATAAAATATCTAATAACTTAAAATCTTACAATCACTCTATTGTTACCAAAAGTTGAATTCAACACTTTTGGAAATATGTCACTTTCCTAAGACCTGACTCTTCCTGAAGACTACGGTGATTAAAATAGTGACTGGTGTAGGCCAACATGACATAGAGTCACTGCCATGACTGTCAGCGTCTCATATTACTATGAGAACCAATAGTAATATGGCTTTACTATAGGAATAGCATGCCTAATCCAAATTGGTGTTTTAAAACTTGCCAACTAGAAAACAAAAATCAGTTAAAGATTGCTTTAAATATTGAGCTTTCTTTGTAGTTTTAAAATAATTCAGCTTAAAAATGTTTGACTAGTATTTAATAGTTTAACAATATAGCTACTGTGTATATAGCAAGGTATTTATATTGATGTTAAAAACCTAGTGGTTTCATACACTGTTTTGATGACAGGAGGTATTCTTCATCCATATTAACATCTGCCTTTTTCTGTCTCCAAAACAAGCATAAGAATGATTCATATTTTATCAATTAAAAATGTTTTTAATGTTTTCTTTTTATGTCATTAGACAAATGAAAATGATTTAAGAAAATTCTTTTCCCAGTATGGGTCTGTAAAAGAAGTGAAGATCGTAAATGACAGAGCTGGAGTGTCTAAAGGGTTAGTATTACTATAGGTAATATATAGAATTAACAACTGTATTTTTATTGGATTACTGGGTTTTATATGCTAATTTACTTTGGTTCCATTTTTTTCAACAGAGAATATCATGCCGTTTTCTTTTATCCCCATCTTTTAGGTTCCTATTTCTTTTATACATGCATATATGTGTATTTTGGAGAGAGGGCACTATAATATTCCTTAATTTGTTGTGAAATTATTCTTTAGGTTGATGTTAGGCAGATGTTAGTAAGCAAATGTACATTATCTGAGGAACCAGAAGCTAAAGGATTTGGATGCTTTTGCAATAGTATTCCTACTTTAGACTATAGACAGCTTTATTTACAAATAACTGACCCAAGAAATGTCTCTAGGTTATATCTTAGAGGCCTAATTAGGAAACTAATATGAGAAACAGAACTCTAATGAGACTGATTTTTTTTCTGAGACATTGTCTCACTCTGTTGCCCCAGCTAGAGTACAGTGGCATCATCATAGCTCACTACAACCTCAAACTCCTGGGCTCAAGAGCTCTTCCTGCCTTACCTCCCAAGTTGCTTGGACTACAAGGGCTACCACACCAGGCTAATTTTTTCTATTTGTATTAAATATGAGGTCTCACTCTTCTCAGACTGGTCTCATATTCCTGACATCAAATAATCCTTCCACATCAGCCTCCCAGAGCACTAAGATTATAGGCATATGCCACACACCTTGCAGAGAATTACTCTTTATTGCCACATCAATAAGAATGAAATCTGAGAAGAAAGCAGTGGACTGTGGCTTGAAACATGTACAGCTGTTTGAGTAGATTGCCATGTATATAAAAGTCAAATTTTAGCACTATGTAAAAGGCAGTTTATAGAGTGTGCTCATTTAAGAAGTTTGACTGCAAAGTTAAAATAGATAAGGCAGTTAAGGACTGTGTTTTCTTGAAAGAGAAAGGAGACATACATATTTATTTATAGGGACAAGAAAAGGGACCAATGGGTTGGATTGGAAACAGTATTACTGAGAAACAATATTAAAATATGACAGGTAGATTCTCTGGAAGAGGTGAGATTGTACAAAGAGGTTAGTTTTAAACAGATGAAATGCTTCCTCAGACTGCCAAACAATATTAAGATGTAGTGAGATTGTACCTTCCTTTTGGCTAACATCTGCAATATTTTGGTAAGAATTATTTCCTATCATTCAAGCACACACATAGAAATTAAACTGTATTTTATGCCTTTTCCACTGGGTGGTGTATGTGTTCTAACAACAACAATGACAAAAGACTAATACAAAATTAATTTTTTAACTCATTTAATGTTAGGCAAACAGATAAAGAGAAATTCCTTTGTTTAAAAAAAAGAAATTTTATATAATATACAAGAATTGTGACTTGAATAGTATTCAAGATGTTTAGCATTACTGAGAGAGTTTCCTTAAATTATCTCAATAGAAATTAAGCTCTGTAAGATATACTTTTTATTTCATTTGTTTCTTTTTTCTCTACCTATTTTGGCTCTGGGGACATGACACATCATGTAATCGTATCTTGACATTATATGAATTGTGCTTGAAAGTAATCATATATGAAAATAAGATGTAAATCTGGGTTGTGCATATTTTTTAACTAATATTGTTTGGGAAATATACTAATAATTGCCTTCCCTGTTTATACCTATACCTAAATATACTAATCATTGCCTTACCAGTTTATATGTGCTAGTGAAAATTAAATAACACATTTGTATAGTCATTTCCTATATAAGAAATTTTATTGTTTAAATTTTTCAATTTTTTAAAGTATTTTTTCTACTTTGATTTCTCTAAACAAGCCAAACTTCTTTCATTTTAAAAGGAGACTATTGTTCTGTACTGAAATTCACTGCATTCAAGTTTTTAAGCCAGAATGTTAATCTCTCCTGCTTTTCTTCCTCATACACAGCAAATGACTGAAACTGTTTCAAGATTTCAGGCCTTTTTTTTTTTTCTTTTAGTTCCCCTGTTATAAGAAAGATGACAGTGTTAAGCTGTGAATGATTCTTCTAAGATTCCCATGCTGGTGCAGCATAGAATGATGCTTACTCCTACAGTGGCTCATTGTTAAAGAATAAATTTTCTTAATGTTAATGTAATTAATATGTTCTAAGAAAATAATTAGTAATAATGAATACATTTATTTAGGTATGGTTTCGTCACTTTTGAAACGCAAGAAGATGCACAAAAAATTTTACAAGAGGTATGATCTTTTTATGTATTTAATTTCATTTTTAGAACTTTTTTCTTTGAAACTACCTGTCAGGGGCAGCACCTGTGGCTCAGTGAGTAGGATGCCAGCCCCATATACTGAGGGTTGCGGGTTCGAACCCAGCCCAGAGAAACTGCAACAAAAAAATAGCTAGGCATTATGGTGGGTGCTTGTAGTCCCAGCTACTCAGGTATGAGAATTGCCTAAGCCCAAGAGCTAAAGATTGCTATGAGCTTTGACACCATGGCACTCTACTGAGAGCGACAAAGTGAGACTCTGTCTCTAAAAAAAAAAAAAAAAAAGAAAGAAAAAAAAAAAAACTACCTTTCAGGTACTTAATTTTAATAGTAGAGTTCAAGTACAAATGATCAATTGCTAAAAATACTTATTTGTATCTTAAGATTGGCATTGGCCTCCAAAAAACTTTATCTGAAGAAGAACAAATTCTATAATCATTGCATGATTATGGTTGTAAAATTATATTTCACTTTATTTGATTAAACTAAGAACACGAGTATGTATTTTTTGCCAAGTGTTAATAACATTTTGAATGTCTGAAATACAGCTACAAACATGGATACTTAAAGAGTGTGGTTATTTGAGGTTATTTCTCTCATATAAAAAAGTTTATATAAACTAAAAAAGTCTATAGTCTGCAACTTGGTGTAATAATTTTATGCTATGGCAATGTAATATTTAATTTTTATATTAGAAAAAAGTAGATTTTTAAATTGTGTATTATTAAAATCATCTACACTCAATGCTTGTAATTTGTGGGAATTAAGTTCTTAAATTGCCACCAGCACTAACTTAGTGAATACTGAACTACTGTTCCTAGGTAAAATACAGGGTGAGGAAATTCTATCACAGTATTACCATCAACCAATTGATACGTAACTTTTTGTGTGTTTCTACTTAAAGACAGTGTGTATAATAGATTACTGATTCATTAACATTGAACTTACAGCCAACAGCACTGTAATTCAGCCTGAATTCAACACATCTAACATATATTTTCTCCATAAGGCATATGACAGCCTTCTTGTGCTTAGGAGCACTAGCCAACACTTCAGCGCTTCCTTTGCCATTTTAAATAACAAAATCACCAAGAAAAAGAACAAAAATGGGGAAAGCTCTCTCTTATATGAGAAGTAAAACATTGCTTTGACTGACCTCCCTCAGCTGGGAATATGTGCATCAGGCTACTCAAATTTTTCACTATTTTATGCATGTCTGCTTATAACCTCAAAATTGCCATGAGTATTAATTTTGGTGTTACAAATGAATTTTAGCAAAACTCTAAAATGCAGAATCCATGAAAATGAGGGTTAAGTCTATTTCAAATGAGAAATTAGGGTCAGAGCATGGGAACCACGATTCAGACTCAGATCTATTAATATTTGAATCCAAAGACCACCCTTTTCCTGCTTTCAAAGAATGTTATACTCTGAATTTTTTAAATTCTTACTAGTTTTTTCTTATTGGTTTTATAAATAATAGTTCCAAAATAATAAAATATTTTTTTCTTTATTTTAGGCTGAGAAACTTAATTATAAGGATAAGAAACTGAACATTGGTCCAGCAATAAGAAAACAACAAGTAGGGATCCCTCGTATGTATTGCGAACTAATGTATTTTTTAATAATTTTACATGATTCTTTTCTGAAACATTAGGCTGTTTTAGAACTTTGATTCTGAATGGTTTTTCATTTAATAGTTATTTTAGCAAAGTTGGTCGAATGAATACTTTTTATCACAAATTAATATATCTTATGGTTTTTGTCTAGGGAAATTTTTAAATAAATAAATTTTAAATTTAATTATATTGTATACAACTTACATCTTTAAAGGAAAAATTATTCTATGATGACAATATTTAAAATAACAAAAGTAGTTATGAGTAATTTAGAATTACTAATGAGAAATTTTTCTAATTAGAAAAGTAAAATTAATCAGTAAAAACAAAGTGAAAATATAGAATCAATATCAGAAACTGGCTATATGGCATGTACTATATGATCCAACCATGTGTCATAATTATCAGAGGGAACAATCCCTAAGTGATTGTTCCTTGGCTAAGTGATGTGTGTACCTTCCTCAAATTTCTATAATGCTTTCAACTCTACTCTTTTTTTCACTCCTAATATTTATTAAATTGGGCATTTTTATAGTTGACTTTTATAGTTACCTATAGTATTTATTAAAATCTCTAATGGAGTCTTTGGCTCAATGGAGAAACTTGACATAACATTAGAAACTAGCTATATGTTTTCTTACCCACATCCTAGTGTCTGGTGGGATGTTTCAAACATTGGGTAGTTCAACTTTTTAAAGTGGTGGATGTTTCAAACATTGGATATTTTAACAAACACTTAACTTAGTATTTGTTAATATAGGAGATAACCAAAGTGTCCCCAGTAGGTTAATACAAAATGGAATGTACTAAACATGGCAGAATGCTGAATATTTTCAGATGACTGTTGTTAGTTGCAAGAGTTAAGCTATAACTTGTAGTAACAAGTATAATGTAATGTAGCCCATTATCACTAGCAGTAGGTAGTAAGTAATAATGTTTATATTATGACCCATCTGTTGCTAAAATAGAAAAAGAGTTAGAGCTATGCTGAATGCATTCTAATGTACAAGTAGTCTTTTAAGAACTGTTCCAGTACAAGGGTCAGTGTTATAGTTTTCATTTATTTCATTTAATCTTCACAGAAACCCATGAAGATTTTTAAATAGAAAATTCAGTCTTAGGTAAAGTCATTGTTTTAAAAATGTTTCTGCTGAAATACTTCTAAGGTAGAAAGTTAATCTTGGTATGTGTGGGTCTAACCCAATACAGCATACCAAAATTGTAAGTTTTCTTTGAAGTCTCCTTGTTTATGTAAAAACTTCATGCACAATTTGCAGTCTATTTCATACTATCATATTTAATATAAAAAATATTGCCCCAAAACAGTTGTTTGAATAAAACTGAGTCTGTAAGTAGATTACTATGTTTAGCCTTTGACTGTTCATATTTCTGACACATCATCCCATACCAAATCTGACAGGTTGGGCATTAAATAACTAAATGGTGAGTATTAGCGTGAGCCTTCAAATCTAGGACTGCTTGATTTCAAAGCTGTTTATACATTTCTGCAAAGAAAAATGGGTGTTAAAAGTAAATTTTTGGGCGGTGCCTGTGGCTCAAAGGAGTAGGACGCCGGCCCCATATGCCAGAGGTAGCGGGTTCAAACCCAGCCCCAGCCAAAAACCACAAAAAAAAGGGGAAAAAAGTAAATTTACATAACAAAAGATTCTTAATTTTATCCGAAATCTATCACTTCTTTCCACCTCCATTGTCACCACCCTAGCCACAGCTAACCACTTGGATTGCCTTGTGAATGTACCCTAACTGGTCTCTGAATCCAGTCTTACTACTTTCCAACCCATCATTCACAAGACAGCCAGAGTGATCTTTCAAACATGTACAATTTATCATCTTATTCTCAGCTTATTTTGAGCTATTCTTCCCTCTTTTTTTTGTGCTATAGCCTTCTTTCAGAACATACCATACTCTTCTTCTCAGAACTCTAATATACGTACTATTTACTTTACCTAGAAGGTGCTTTGCCATCTTATTCATTCTTTAAAGCTCAGCCAAAGCATCATTTTTTTCACAAATGTTCCATATACAGGGGATGCCAAAAAAATGTATACACATTTTAAGAAAGGAAAATAATTATATTAAAATTGTAATATTCTATATATACTGATAACAAAAGATGACTACAAGTCACTTTTGAGCACTTCTTGTAATTGCAGAAGTCAAACATGACTTGAGTTTTACAATTTTATTTACATAAAACAATTGAAATGTTCAGTATAGTACCTTATATGGTAGAGTGCCCTATATTACTTCATGTATTTATCAAAATTGTATTTAATTAATTACTTATAATTAACTAATGACTGTCCTCCCTACCAGAACCTTATTTCTGTGAGAATAGAGACCATGCCATGTCCATTTTTTAAATTTTTTGCTGTATCACTAGAGCCCAGTTAAATGCCTTGAAATAGTATGCACTCAAAATTTATTTATTTAACAGATAAACCCTGAATGATTGGTAACTTCTGGGTAAAATCCATGTACCGTCTGAATTACATGCAAAATTTTGTTTGACTTATATATTTCCGAAGAAAAGGTCCCTAGCTTTCATCAGATTCTTTAAAATATCTGATTGAGAACCACTAAAATAAAAAACAGTAGCAACACTAGATCAAATTCAGTGAAAGTATAAAATGAGAAATAGTAGTGCTACATAAAGTGGTAGCCAGTGCCACTTAGTGTGGTTTATGGACAGCATCAGTTCACTCAGGAGCAGTCAAAATGAAAATTTTGCAGCCCTATCCCAGACTTACTGATTCAAAATCTCTGAAGATGGGTCCCTGGAATTTATATTTTAATAAATTAAATTGGGGATTCTAAAATATGTTAAATTTTGAGAACCACTAGTATAGTGGAAGAATTGTCAGTCTAAGTAATTTATATAACCTCCCTGGTCAAATTCTGCAATCCAACTTTTAAAGTCTCCTGCATGACCAAAAAAAAATCTCTCTTTCTCTCTCTCTCTCTATATGTGTGTGTGTGTGTGTCCAATTTGTTGGATTTCGGTGGGTTTTCTTGACTTAAGTTAGCCTGGGAGAAGAGATGGAGACACCAGACAAGCTACATGAAGACATAATCACGTTTGCAGCAGCAGCAAAGGGAGACTAAATAAAAAATAGACAATAGAGAGATAAAAGAGAATTGTAGCATGATGGAATGCTTGCTGATAGTAGACCCAAAGAATTAAATGAATAGAAACAAAATATCTTCAGGAAAGAAGAGTATTCTCCAACTTCACTGCCTCTATCATTTTTGAACTTTTACTACTGAAAGGTCTAGTCAAGATCTGAGGAAGTTTACTACTGTGCCTATAATCTTCAAGTAATTCTATACTGTAATTTGTGTTTTTAAAACTAATAATCTAGGGCGGTGCCTGTGGCTCAAATGGGTAAGGCACTGGCCCCATATGCCGGAGGTGGTGGATTCAAACCCAGCCCCAGCCAAAAACTGCAAAAAAAAAAAAATAATAATAATAATAATCTAAATTGTTAAGCTTGGAGTTTCATTATACAGTGTTATCTGGTAAATTTTTAGTATTTCCTATTAATATTTTTTAATCACCTTAAGCTAAAAAAGCTCTAATATTTTGAAAATACATGCTTCAATGATATTTTAACACAGGGAATTTTTTTTAAATACTTGTGACAGTCAAATTTTACTGGAGCTATTTAGGTGCATGTTGACATAAATATTTTTCCTAAGTGTTGAGAAATTATATTTTAAAAGCTAAATTGAACATTTTAATTATTTTTTTTTAATCTTTGCTTTAGGTTCTAGTATAATGCCAGCAGCTGGAACAATGTATTTAACAACTTCAACTGGATACCCTTATACTTACCATAATGGTGTTGCTTATTTTCATACTCCAGAGGTAACTTCTGTCCCACCACCTTGGCCTGTAAGTAATTTCACTCAAGAAAGATGTCCATTTATTACTGTCAGTTTTTTTAATTGTTTTATTTTTGAACTATTTCAACCACAGGCAATTACAAATAACATAACACACATGTTCCTAACACCCAAATTTAACAGATGTGAACATTTTGCCACACTTAAGTTCTTAAGGGAACATAAGACAAATTGAAGTACTTACCCACTCCCTTGCCCGCTTTTTCTCTTCAGAAAGAACCAGAATATCTTTACTGTCCACTTTATGTGTTTTTGCTACAAATGTATATATTCTTAAATGATAGTCTTGCTGGTTTTTATACTATATCAATAATCTGTTTTTTCTACTCAACATTAAGTTTTTGACATCAAACCATGTTGATCCTTTTTTAGATTATACCATGATCCTTGTGTATCTAGTTCACTTATTTTACTATTTTATCTTATTCCATTATGTGAGTGTACTATGATTTTTTATATGTCTCTGGTTTTTGAGTTGGGGGGTGGAACACAGTCCCTCTCCGTCACCCCAGGTAGAGTGCAATGGTGGCATTAATCATAGCTCACTGTAACCTCAAACTCCTGCACTCAAGCATCCTCCTGCCTGTTTCCCAAGTAGCTGGTATAACAGGCATGTGCCACTATCCCTGGCTAATTTTGCTATTTTTAGTAGAGACTGGGTCTCAACTCTTGCTCAGGCTGGTCTCAAACTCCTAATCTCAAGCAGTCCACCTGCTTCAGCCTACCAGAGTGCTAAGATCACAGGCCTGAGCCATTGTACCTGGCTTATATTCCTCTATTGATATGTATCTTAAGTTTTCTACAAACAAAGCTACATTGAACATCTAGATCTTCTATATATTATATGAAAGTTCTGGGATGTGGCTTTCTAAGGTTTTGCTTTTATGTCCTCTAAAAATTATTTTTTAATTATGAATATTCTCATTTTTAAGTTGATACCTGGAATTTATCATGTTTAGTTTAGGCATATTGTATGTTGTAGATTTTCTTTAAATATATTTTGTCAAAACTATTTCTCTAGGGGCGGCGCCTGTGGCTCAGTGGGTAGGGCGCCGGCCCCATATACCGAGGGTGGTGGGTTCAAGCCCAGCCCCGGCCAAACTGCAACAAAAAAATAGCCGGGTGTTGTGGCAGACACCTGTAGTCCCAGCTACTCGGGAGGCTGAGGCAAGAGAATCGCCTAAGCCCTGGAGCTGGAGGTTGCTGTGAGCAGTGTGACGCCACAGCACTCCACCGAGGGCGATAAAGTGAGACTCTTCCTCTACAAAAAAAAAAAAAAAAAAAAACTATTTCTATAGAGTTAGCTAATTTTAATAATGGAAAGTATTTGCTCTGTAATTCAGTTAACAAAACTAGACAACCACATAAAACTAGCCAACTAAATTAAACTTGCTTTCTATTAGACAATTCTGACTTTATTTTTAGATTCAAGTAAATGAGTTAATATATATCCATGTGACCATCAATTAATTTAAGTGTTCCCTGATAAAATAAATAAGGTGTCATCTCCCCTCTAACTTTTCTTACACAAGCTCTTTTTGCTTTGCTTCCTCCCATTTCTCAGGGCATTGCCTCCTTGGACTGTGTATTTGTTTGATGCCCTGTTGGTGTTTATATTTTGGAAGAAAGCATTATAACAAGATCCGGAAGGAATGAGAAGTGTGCCTTTCTTTAGGGAAGGAAAAGGGTGATAGTAAAAGGAGAGTTTTTGAAAGAAGAATCCAGGCCAGGAGCAGTGGCTTATGCCTGTAATCCTAGCACTCTTGAGAGACTGAGGCAGGTGGATTGTTTGAGCTCAGGAATTGGAGACCAACCTGAGCAAGAGCAAGACTCTGTCTCTACTAAAAATAGAAAAATTAGCCAGGTGTTGGGGCAGGTAGCCTATAGTCCCAGCTACTTGGGAGGCTGAGACAGGAGGATCACTTGAGCCCAGGAGTTTAAGATTGTAGTGATCTAGGTCACAGCACTAAACTCCAGGGGAACAGAGTGAGACTCTGTCTCAAAAATAAATAATAAATAAAATAAATAAAAGAACACTCCATACTACATAGACATGTTCACAGGCAGGTCACATAAGAAAGCTGTACAAAGTTTACAGTCTAAGAATTAGTACTCTTAAAATTATGCATGCCCCTGGATCACTGGAAAATTTTTGTGTTCCCCTAGTGTACCTTGGTCTAGTCCAGGATATATGAATAGAATTATAATTTCGCATTCATGTTATATGCATGTCTTTCACTAGATTTTGCCAAATAGCTCTTCAAAGTTTACTCTCTCGCCAAGAGAGTAACTCTGATTTTTCCACAACCTGCCAATCTTCAAAATTACCAGATTTTTACATTTATGCTAACATTATAATGCAATGGCATTTTGTTTTATTTTCCACTGGCCTAATTATTTGTTAAATGGAAAATATTTTTGTGAATTTATTATATTTATTGGCCATTCCAGTTTCTTCTGTGAACTGCCTGTTCATATTCATTGCCCATTTTCCATTTTGTAAATTGAAAGTATCTTCTTCCAATTTGTGTCTTTTCCATTAACTTTGTGATTTTTTTCTTACAGAAAATTTGATTTTTTGTTGGGTTTTTTTTTATGTTGACAAATGTAATGTTTTTCCATACTTTTGGCTTCTAGTGTCTTGTTTTAAAAAGAATTTTTTATTGTAAGAATATAGATATTCTATGTTTTATTTTTAAAAGCTATAGTGTTGCTACTTTCATATCTAGATCTTAAATCTTGGACTTACATATTAATCCATTCTTTTACTACCGTTTTGAAATTAATCATATGTCAGATACCAAATTTCCACGTTTGTGGGTCTCTTCTTGGGCTTTCTGTTCTGTTCCATTTATATATTTATTTGTTCTACTCAATTCTGTTTAAATTACTGTTACTTTATAATGAGTCTTGAAATCAGGACAAATTTCTTACTTTGTTCTTCTTTAGGAGTCTCTATTCTTAAGTCTTTGCTTTTATAAAAGTATAAATTTTATAATTCAGCTTAGTTCTGTGAAAAGCCCTTGTTAAGTTTTTAGTAGAATTGCGTTATATATGCAGATTAATTGGGAAGATTTTAGTATTTTATATCAACTCTTACCATCCATGAACATGATACCCTTTTATTTAGATCATCTTTTATTTCCATCCATCAAAACTTTATTTCTTCATAGAAATCAGGACATCTTTTGTTAAATTTATTCTTAGCACCCTATAGTTTTTGTTGCTTTTATGAAGAATACTTTAAAATTGTATTTCCTAATAGACATAGCTAATGTATAATAATGGTTTTGATTTTTTAGTGTTCATATTCTATCAGTAACCCTACCAAACTCTCATTTAAACAGTCATTTATGATTCAATATACTTCTTTTTATTCTTTTGTTTCTCATTTTTTCCCCTTGAGTTATTGCACTGGCAGCGTCTCTGCTATAGTATTGATGTCTAACAGTGATGTAACAATGATGACATTATGACCTTGTTCTTTAAAAAGTTTCAGGGACGGGGTGGGATTTCCAATAGGAGGCTACAAGTTTGAAAAGCAGTGTTTGCTGATTTTTTATTTTGCCTGTAGCTTCTCCCCAAACTCTACACCTCCCTGTTGGTGGCTGGTGCTACCCTTAGCAGGAAACTCCCAAGATGGAAATGTTGTCCTTCCCCAGATATAATGTCGCTGAGATTAGGATTCATATTCATAACAAGATTTTAACAGAAGCTGATGCCTGAAGTCTTGTACATGATCTACATGAGAGCCTTAAGAGTAGTTAGAATAAAACAAAACTACCTTTGGGAGAAGAAAAGGAACAAGTTCATTGAGCCACCTTAAACTTTACATTACATATGAAATCTGACAGTTAAGTTTGCAAACTCATCCTAGAAAAAGTGCTACATACCTCATTGCTGAATATCACGACAGTCACCTTCAAAGTACTCCCTGTGAGAAGCATATATGCATGTATATATGTGCACTAATACCAGCACATAGCCCACCTTTAAAAGCAATTTTGGAACTGTTTTTCTGGAATAGCCATCAGAGCTGTCAGTGTTCCAGGTCTGACAAATAAGTTCTTGAACTCATCCTAGAAAAACTGCTTTGAAGGATGGATGAGGTGCTGGCATCAGTGTATAACTTCCCAAAGGGAGTACTTCAAAAGTGACTATAGTGATAATCAGCAGTGAGATATGTAGCACATTTTCTAGGATGAGTTTGCAAACTTAATTGACCTCATATATGCACACACACTTTGTAGGCTTTATTTTTTTTTCTAAGCCAGAAATCTGGATTTTATTCTTTTTTTAATTTCAAAATATTAAGGGGGTACAAATGTTTTTGTTACATAGGTAGCTTTTGCAATGCTTGAGTCAAGGCTATAAGTATGTCCATCACCTAAATAGTGTTCACTGTCCCCGTTAGGTAGGATTTTACCTCTCTACTCCTTCATCATCTCCCCTGCTTGATTTCCAATGACTTACGTATCCCTCTGTGCACCTTGAGGCTCTTGGTTAATTCATTTTATTATAGAGTATATGTGGTGGATTTTGTCCGTTTTCAGGATACTTCACTTAGGACAATGCTCTCTAGCTCCATCTAAATTTCTGCAAAAGACATTAATTTATCCTTCTATGGCTTAGTACTCCATAGTATATAAATGTCACACTTCGTTAATCCACTCAAGAATTGATGGGCACTTGAGTTGATTCCACATCTTTGCAATTGTGAATTGTAGTGCAGCAATCATTCAAGTGCTGATGTCTTTTTGATAAAAATGACTCTTTTCCTTTCAGTAGATACCCAGTAGTGGGATTGCTGAATCAAATGGTAGGTCTACATTTAGATCTTTGAGAAATGTCTATACTGTTTTTCATAGAGGTTATACTAGTTTCCAGTCCCTCCAACAATGCAGAAGCATTCCTTTCTCTCTGCATCTACACCAGCATCTGTTGTTTTTTGGATTTTTTAATGAAAGTCATTTAAACAGAGGTAAAGTAATATCACATTGTGGTTTTAGTTTGCATTTCCCTGATGATTTGTGACACTCATTTTTTCATGTGTTTATTGGCCATTTGTCTGTCTTCTTTTGAAAAGCTTCTATTCATGTCTTTTGCCCACTTTTTAGTGACATTTTTTTTTCTTACTGATGTGAGTTCTTTGTAGATTTTGGATATTGGCCCTTTATTGAGTATATAGTTTGCAAATATTTTCTCCCATTCTGTAGTCTGTGTATTTGCTCTGTTGATTGTTTCCTTAGATGTGCAGATGCTTTTTAATTTAATCAGACCCCATTTATTTATTTTTGTTATTGCTATAATTGCCTTTGGGGTCCCAGTGGTAAATTCTTTGCCTAAGCCACTATTTAGAAGAGCTTTTTCCTACATATTCTTATAGAATTCTTATGGTTTGATGCTTTATATTTAAGGCTTTTATCCGTCTTAAATTAATTTTTCTGAGTGGTGAGTTACAAGTCCTGTTTCGTTCTTCTGCATGTGGCTATACCATTTTCCCCACACCATTTATTGAATAAGGCTTATTTTCCCTAGTGTATGTTGTCTGCTTTACTGAAGATCAGTTGGCTATTGGGTCTGTGTCTCTATTTTTGTGCCAGTTCCTAGTCAGGTAGTCTCTAGATTAGTTCCTCTTGCTAATGATTGCTTTGGCTATTCAGACTCTTTTCTGGTTCCAAATGAGGCATAGAATTATTTTTTCCAGGTCTGTGAAATATGACATTGGTATTTTGATGAGGATTGCATTGAATCTGTAGATCATTTTGGGTAGCATGGACATTTTAACAATGTTGATTCTACTTATCCATGAGCATGGTATGTTTTTCGATTTGTTTGTGTCATCTATGATTTATTTCCTTAGTGTTGTGTAGCTCTTCTTGTAATCTTTCACCTCCTCAGTATTTTGTTTTCTTGTAGCTGTTGTAAATGGTATTGAGTCTTTGATTTGATTCTTAGCTTGACTGTTAAACCAGTGTCTTTGCTGAATTTATTTATTAATTAAAGGGATCTCTTGGTGGGGTCTTTGGGATTTTCTAAAAACAAAATCATATATTCAGTGAAAAGCAATAATTTGACCACCTCTTTCTTTATTTGTGGATACTCTTTAATATCTTTCTCTTGCCTGATTGCTCTGGCTAGAACTTACAACACTTTCTTGAATAGAACTGGTGACAGTGGGCACCCCTCTCTTGTTCCCATTAGGGGAAATGCTTTCAGTTTTCCTCCATTCAATATGAAGGTGGCTATGGATTTGTCACATATACTTTTATAATTTTGAGGCACTTTTTAGACTTAAGAAGGTGTCTGAGGTTTTTAACCTTCCATTTGGGACAAGAATTTCTTAACCTTCTATTTGAGGCAAGATCATTTCTTTGTTGTGGAAGGCTGTTCTGTGCATTGTAGGATGTTTAGAAGTGTCCTTAATCTCCCCATAGTTATGGCAGCCAAAAATATCTCCTAAGACTTCCAGATGTTCCCTAGGGGGCAAAATTACCCATGTTTAAGAATTACTGCCCTTGGGTGGCACCTGTGGCTCAAGGAGTAGGTCCCATATGCCAGAGGTGGTGGGTTCAAACCCAGCCCTGGCCAAAAACCACAAAAAAAAAAAGAATTAATGCCCTAAGTCAATTAAGGAAGTTATTTTCTGTTATGTTTACTAAGATATTTTAATCATAAAAAAATATTAATTTTAACAAATACTAATTTTGTATCTGCTGAAATTATAATTTTTCCTCCTTTAATTTATTAATATTATAAATTCTATTAGTTTTCTTTTTTTAGAAAGAAAACTTACTTTATTGCTCCAGGCTAGAGTGCCACAGCATCATAGCTCACAACCTTTTATTAAACTCTTGAGTTCAAGCAATCCTCTTGCCTCAGCCTCCTGAGTACCTGGAACTATAGGCACAAGCCACGTGCCCAACTAGTTTTTCTATTTTTAGGCGAGATGGGATCTCACTCTTGCTCTGGTTGTTCTTCTGAGCTCAGGTTATCCACCCACCCAGAGTTCTAGAATTAAAGGCATGAGGCACCACACCTGGCCTATTAGTTTCTAATGTTAATCTCTGATGCAATTTTTTGAACATATCATAGTCTGTGAATTGTACCAAACTTTGATACTTTTCTTCAGTTTGGGGAAGGTGAACATTAAAAAAAACAACATGAGTTAGACCCCATGTTACCAGTTGAATTTTAATTGCTATGTTACAGTTTATTTTACTTATCTTACTGTACAACTTGCCTATTTTATTAATGATCTGGTTTTAAGTAATCTTTTTGGAGGATATTTCTTTTTCTTTGAATAATCAAGTGTTATTTGTACTTTTTTCAGACATAGATAATTCACTTATAAATTTATCGTACGACTAACACATTTAAATGTCAAATGACTAAAATAACAATTTGACAGATGCTTCAATAAAAATGTATTTTAATTAAAGGGATAACAAGGAGAATTGAATGTTGATTATTTGTAAGTAGTAGAGAAATCAGATATGATTATTCATTTAATTCTAAGTGCTTTTGCAAGCATTAACTATCTACTGCTGGCCCCCACAATGGAAATAGGAAGTATGACACTATTCTAGCTTCCATTTCCTCTAAATATTCCCTTAGAACTATGTTTTCCTAATCCTTGGAGGTGATACATTTAGGATTAAAAGCAACTTCTCTAATGGTTGTTTTAGTATTACTAAGGAAATGAAACTACATAGAATTGGAAATACTATGATGACTTTAATAAATAGAGTTGGCAATGATATTAATAAGAGGTAGAAAAACAACATTTCTTTTTTTTTTTATCTTTTTTTTTTTTTTTTATTGTTGGGGATTCATTGAGGGTACAATAAGCCAGTTACACTGATTGCAATTGTTAGGTAAAGTCCCTCTTGCAAACAACATTTCTAATCATAAACCATAGTTTACTGGGTTTAGGTAAAAATTAGAGGTAAATTTTATTATGAACGATTTTAAAATATTTTTGCCTAAAATAAATGTTCTATTTTTATCTCCTCTTATATAGTCACGTTCTATATCTAGCTCCCCTGTGATGGTAGCTCAGCCTGTTTATCAACAACCTGCATATCACTACCAGGTAAGCATTAAATTACAAATAAAATTCTCTGATACTTTTTTGTCCTTTTTCAGATAATATTCATTTATTCCTTTCTCATGCAACCATTCTACAAATTAAAAAGAGATAATTAAGCCTTGGTAGCAAGTTTTTTTCTCTTTTTTATGAGAGAACTAAATAAATGTCTTCCTAAAAGATAAACTGTTTACTCCTTTTGCCAAATGTAATGAAGTCGGTTTTGCTCCCTCTGGCTAACATTTAATCTAAAAAATCTTTAGCAATAATTCCCAAAGTAAGATACAGGTATTAAACCACAAGCTTGTTTTTTAATGTACTGCTAACATTGTGTCAGTTTTATGCTATAATATTTAACATGGTATGTATTAAAATGAGTAATACATAGTGGTTTGTTATATATTATGACAACCTTTTTTAGTTAAACAGAACTCTTCCTTTCATTAATCATAGTGGGAAACTGGGGATAAGTGAACTATAAGGCCAGACCATTTGGTCTATAGCAGAGTTATCAAATTATGGCTTGTAGAGCAAATCCAGCCAGCAGCCTGTTTTTGTAAATAAAGCATTATTGGAGCACAATCTCATGCGTTTGCATACTGTCTGTGGCTGTTTTTGTGCTATAGTGGAAGAATTTAGTAGTTGTAAGAGTGATCTTATGCCTGCAAAGCTTAAAATATTAAAATACACTCTATAACCCTTTATTTTTAAAAAAAATTGCCAACCTCTAGTCTGTAGCATTCACATGTAAAATCATTCCTTCATACCTCTGGAATAGTAGGTGAGATTTATATTTCTGTTACTTTTTTCTATTTGAACTTTTTAAATAGACCCATATGAAATGTTAAGGTTACTAGAACCCTTTTTACTATTAGATTTGGTTGAGGGGATCAGTTATTTTTTTTTTTTTTTTTTTTTTAATTTGGCCGGGGCTGGGTTTGAACCCGCCACCTCCGGCATATGGGACCGGCGCCCTACCCGCTGAGCCACAGGCGCCGCCTGGGGATCAGTTATTTTTTAATTCTATTACCATGCTAAATATAAAAGTAAAGTGCTTCCTTCACTTACTAAAAATGAAAGTAACAATGGCATTTATTTAAAATACATATGTAGTATGATTTTTCCTAACCTGTCTCAGAATTTCAGCAGAGGCCCCAAAGACAGAACCTCAGTACCAAATCATTTGATAGAACAGGCCAAAAATTGTGAAACCAATTTTGAGACTTTAGCTCATTGTTTACTTTGAGCATGTATGAGAGGTGGTTGAGATTGATAACAAGGCTTACTTTAACAAGAGAGTTGTTAGAGTGCTTTGGCCTTTTCCCTCTTCTCTCACTAAGTAAATTACATAAGGCAGTAGCTCACTTGATATATCTGTACTATGAAATGTTTCTAATATGCTTTAATTTTATGCTTTGACTCTGGTTTTCTGCTTGACACAAATTATAAAATTGAAGGTATGTTGTCTAGATACATCAGGAATGATTTTGGCACAATAATATACCATGATATTTTGCAATATAAAAAGTCACTTCACGTATGCTTTTCAGTTACATACTATCATTCTGCCCTTAAAATTGCCATTTCAATAAGAATCTTTCTTTGCTCTTTCTTTTTACAAATTCTAAGATTGAGGCTTTCATCGGTTTGTTAGTCAAAGTAGGTAATGCATAGTTTTATTGGTATCTATTTCCTTCATGTTATTTTACCTTTCTCAGGTAGATAGTGGTTTAACTTCTCTAACAAATTCACACACTGATCATTTTATTTCAAGATGTTTATTAAAGTATTTTCTTAAGAGATTACATATTATCCTGCATTTTGAATTTATTATATAAAAAATAGACTTTGCATTATCTTGTTCATTATTTCAATATAGTAATACTTTGCAGCTGAAGTAGTGAGCACTAAATTTACAGTGGTTTGGTTTAGACAGTATATCCATGAGGTTATCTTATTCCTTTTTTCTGTTTTTTGAATTTAAAATTGAGAAAAAAAAAACGATTGAAAATAAATAACAAGTAAAGAGTAAAACATTATTAGGAAATAATATAACTATCTTAAGAAATAAAGTCTATCCTTTATATTTTCATCTGACAATAAGTACCTTAAATGAATTGACCTTTTTTAATAATAACTTTATTTAGATATAATTCATATAATGTACAATTCACCTATTAAAAGTATATCATTGAGTGCTTTTTACTAAATTCAGAGTTGTGCAACAATCAATCAATTTTAGAACATTTAAATCACATCTCCCCTACAAAAAAATAAAATTTGTATCTGTTAGCAGTTACCCCCAACCCTAGGCAACCAGTAATCCATATCTTTATTTTTATAATTTGCCTATTCTGGATATTTCATATAAAAAAAATCATACAATATATGGTTTTTCACAACCGGCTTCTTTTTATTAGCATAATGTTTTCAAGATAGATTTGTCTGTGTGGTGATATACATCACTACTTTATACCTGAATAATATCCCATTATATGGATATACTGAAACCACATTTTGTTTATGCATTCATCAGATGAACATGATTGTTTCTACTTTTTGGCTGTTAAGAATAATGCTACAATGGACATTCGTACACAAGTTTTTGTGTGAACATATGTTTTCATTCTCTTAGGTCTTATACCTAAAGTGGACTTGCTGAGTCATACAGTAATTTTATGTTTAACTACTTTTCTGAAAAGACTACTTTTCGGAAAAAAGAGCTGCACCATTTCACATTCCTACCAGCAGATTAAGAAGGTTCTAATTTCTCCACATATTTGCCAACACTTACGATTTCCTTTTTTGATTATGGCCCTCCTAGTGGATATGAAGTGGTATGTTGTGGTTTTGATTTGTATTTCTCTGAAAACTAATCATGTCAAGCGTCTTTTCATGTGCTTATTAGTCATATGTATGTTTTCTTTGGAGAAGTCTATTCATGTCTCACCCATTTTAAGTTGGGTTGCTTATCTATTTATTATTAAGTTGTAAGAGTTCTTTGTATGTTCTTGATACAAATTCCTTATTTTCTTCCATTCTGTCAGTTAGATTTTAATTTCCATGAAAGTTTTGATGACGTCCAATCTATTTTTTTTCTGTTGCTTTGCTATTTGTGCTTTTTGTTGTCATAGTTTTTTATTTTTACATATGCATGTGTTTATTAGGTTTCCATTTTTTTGCCTTCACAAAATTAAAAAGCTTAAAATTTAATAACAATGTTTAAGTTAAGGACTAGAAACAAAAACCTCGTAAAGAACGAACAAACATAAATACGTTCAAAAAAGGAATCAGACAATTGCTACATCGAAATATTAAGCAATAATAATAATAATGCAAAGGAAGTAACATTCACATTGTCAAATAAGAGTATGTCTATTATAGAATGCTTTGACTCTGAGTCATAATTTTTAAAACATTTCCTAATTCACTATCACAACGATTGACACCTATGTTTTCTTCTAAGAGTTTTATAGTTTTAGGTCTTAACATTTAAGAGCGTTATCCATTTTCAGTTAATTTTTGTTGTTTTTTTTTTTTATTTTTACCTATGTTTTGAGGGTCCAACTTCATTTTCTTGCATGTAGATGTCCAGTTTGAACACGTTATAATCAATAACCTAAACAATCAATAATGAGTGTTTTTTGTTTCTTAGTTTTCTTTCTTCTTTTTCCATTTTAGGCCCCTGCACAGTGTCTACCAGGACAGTGGCAGTGGGGTGTTCCTCAGGTAAATATTAACTTTCATTATTTAATTTAAAAACCTTATTCTGTTGTATTCTTGTGAAAACTGCATGAATACTAAAAAAGTCAGGAACTATTGGTTTGAGACCTCCCTCTTCTCTTTATTAATTGTGATCCTTTTAGAAGTCTGTTTAATCCCAATTTCTTAGTTTCTTCATTTGCAAAATGATGTAATGATATTATATCTTTATAAGTTCCCTTATATGATCTTATGGAAATCAAATGAGATTTTGTAACTGAAAGCATTTTATAAATGAGTACTATATAAAGGTGAAAATGTGTTTTTTTTACTATTACTATTATTTGATTATTTAGCATTTGTCTAGATTTATTTGAATTTTGACTTATGCTCCGAAGTAATTATGCCGTTTACAAGATTTTGATAATAAATAGTACACCTCCAAAAAGACATTTTTCCACTTCTATGAGAAATCACCAGAGTGAGAGTTGATGTTTGTTCCAGTTTAAATGCCATGATTCATATTACTATAGCCTTTAATGGTGATCTTAATTTATACATATATAGAAGCAGTACCCTGAACCCCATAAATGCATCAATGTAGAAAGTTATGATTTAACAAGAAATAATTTAAAAATATATATATATGTATATACACATAATTACTATCAGAATTTATGTGTGAGATCCTGGGGTACTAAGAACATTTAGTACTTATCAGTGATAAAGTTCTTTAATGACATTTACACAATCTGAATTATATATATTTTTTTATTTTATTATTACTTTTTTTTGAGACAGAGCCTAAGTAGAGTGCTGTGGCACCACAGCTCACAGCAATCTCCAACTCCTGGGCTCAGGCGATTCTCCTGCCTCAGCCTCCCAAGTTGCTGGGACTACAGGTGCCTGCCACAACGCCCAGCTATTTTTTTGTTGTAGCTGTCATTGTTTGGCAGCCCGGGCTGGATTCAAACCCACCAGGTCAGGTGTATGTGGCTGGCGCCTTAGCCGCTTGAGCAGTACGCACCAAGCCACAATCTGAATTTTTATCAACCCAGAGTTCCTACTCTGTTGCTAAGATACTACTCTATTCTATCCCTGAAAAAGTATTTTAGGAAAGTATGAAACAAATATTTCTCTCATCTGTTGGGTAAGTCATTTAGAATAGACTATTAGAAATTACTAATCATATTTGAATTAGAAATATGGTTTTGTGTTTCAGTCTCCTGCCTCTTCTGCGCCATTCTTATACCTGCAACCTTCTGAAGTTATTTATCAACCAGTGGAAATTGCACAAGATGGTGGATGTGTTCCTCCTCCACTGTCTCTGATGGAAGCTTCAGTTCCAGAGGTATAATTTGTCTTAAAGTAATTGATCTATCACTAACTTAAGATTTATTTTTCTCTTTTTAAAGTTTGTTCATGACCCTCATTGAAACCACTACATCTTATGTTTTCTTTGATTTATTCACTTCTTTTCTCCTTTTTTACATCTAAAAATGCTTCATCTTAGACTTCTTCATAATTTAGTTCTATACCATTCCCCAAGTCAACTGTTCACTTCACTAGGCTAATCTTTGACTCAAGCTCTTTGAAATAGTAAAATACCAAATGCAATCAGTGTAACCTGGTTTCTTGTACCCTCAATGTATCCCCAACAATTATATATATATATAAATATATATATTTTTGAAATAGTAAAATATCAAATGCTTTGCCCTCTCTTTTTGTCTGACCATATAATTAAGCCAAAAAAGAAAAACATTCTTTAAAAATTCTTTCTTCATGGCCGGGTGTGATGGCTCATGCCTGTAATCCTAGCACTCTGGGAGGCCAAGGTAGGTGGGTTGCCTGAGCTCACAGTTCAAGACCAGCCTGAGCAAGAGTGAGACCTCCGTCTCTAAAGATAGCTGGGCATTGTGATGGTCACCTGTATAATCCCAGCTACTCAGGAGGCTGAGGCAAGAAAATCGCTTGAGCCCAAGAGTTTTGAGGTTGCTGTGAGCTGTGTGACGCCACAACACTCTGCTGAGGGTGACAAAGAGATACTCTGTTTCAAAAAAAAACATTCTTTCTTCAAAAATATAAATTAAATTTATAACTATAAATTGTACACATCATCTTCAGTGTCTTTAAATTATACTCCTGATTCATTACAAATAGTTTTACCATCTGTGTGCCAGGAATTATGCGTGGTATGTTTTAAACGGTGTTATAGAGAGATTAGCAAATTAGTACTCACCTCCCAATTTGAGTGGACTGTTTATTTTTATGTTGCTAAAATTTATAACACTGTAATTTTGTTCTGAATCAATAATCCAATTCACAGTTGGATGTTAATGTTTACCATTAGTATGTTTTTTAGGATTTCTCCATTCTTGGTCTCATCTTCTCCCCCAATATTTTTATGGTTACTTTTTCCCCCCAGAGTTACTGAAGTATAATTGACAAATATGGGATAAAATATACAGCATAATGTTTTGATACATGTATACATTGTGAAATGATTACTCCAGTCAAGCTAGTCCATCACCTCACACGGTTGTCTTTTTTTATTTGTGATGAGAACATTTAAGATGTATTCTTAGCGATTTTCAAGTATATAATATATTATTATTAACTATAGTCATACTATACATTAGATTTCCAGAACATATTCATTCTGTCTAACTGAAACTGTACCCTCTGGCCAACATCTTCCCATCCCCTATGCCTACCCTTGGCAACAATCATTCTGCTCTCTGCTTCTGTGAATACAACTTTTTCATATTCCACATGTAAGTGAAGTCATGTGGTATTTGTCTTTCTCTGTCTGGCTTATTTCACTAAGTATGTCTGCCAGATTCATCCATGTTGTCACAAATGACAAGATTTTCTTTTTTAAGGCTATATTAGTATTCCATTGTGTGTTTAGATATCAGATTTTCTTTATTTATCTGTTGAAAGACCCTTAGGTTAGTGGCTATTATGAGTAATGCTGCCATGAATGTGGGGGTGCATATAGCTCTTAGACATCTTCATTTCATCCTTTTTTTCGATATATACCCAGTAGTGGGATTGCTAGATCATACAATAGTATTTTTAATTTTTTGAGAAACCTCCATATTATTTTCCAATATGGCTGTACTAATTTACATTCCCATCAACAGTGTACAGAAGTTCCCTTTTCTCCACATCCTCATCAGAAGTCATTTTGTTTCCTAGTAAAGTCCCTTTTTATCACAGGGTTTCTGTATTGGAATGTAATAATTGCTACTTCCTTTCCTACCTTCACCCTGCTTCACCTCCACTGGTGTTCCTCAGCTAAAGGCTAGATGGTAGACACTGGCTTTAATAATTTTTGTATTTGTGAAACGAGGACATAAGGAAAATCTATTTTGCAAGATTGACGTAAAGTATAGAGAACTTGTATACAGAGCTCTTTGTATAGTGCCTAGCACCTCATATGAGGCAATTAATCATCCTATGATACACACTGCCACCCATGCCCTAATTCTCATCTACCTTTCAAAGCCAAGCATTTTGAAAAAGTAGCCTACATTCAGTATTTCTATTGCCTTCACTACCCATTCACCCCTCACATGTGACATTATCTTTCTGCTGAAGCCACTTTTGAAAAAAGGTCCTCAGTGACTTCCTAATTGCCAAATACTTTCCTTTTTAATCTTATTTGACCTCTCAGAGACATTGTATGTACTCCTAAAACTCTTCTAGCCTTGGTTTCCATGATTCTATTCTCTTCTGGCAATCCTTTCATACGCTTTTATTTTTCATTGTAAGCTAATCTTTTGCTTACAATAATCTTTTGTCAATTACACTTACAATCCTTCCCTTGGAGGAGGATTCTTCATTCTTCCACCCTGTATATTTCCTCTAATGTTATTATCCATACCTATATCTCTAGCTCCAACCTCACTTACGAGTGTTAGAATAATAGCCACAAGGCAGATGTGATGATTGAGACATGAAATGTGGCAAGACTGAATTGAGCTATACTGTAAAATACATACTATGTTTTGAAAACATAGCATGAAAAAAAAAATAAAACATCTTGATAATTTTTATATTTTTATACATATACTTTTATGTGATACTTTAAATATATTGCTTTAAATAAAATGCTAAAAATTAATTTCAGCTCTTTTTCTAACATGAGTACTGGAAAATTTTACATAATATATGTAGTTCTCATTATACCTGTTTTTCGAAGATAGGGTCTCACTCTGTTGCCCCTCAGTAGCTGGACTACAGGTGGGCACCACCACACCTGGCTAATTTTTCTCTTTTTTTGGCAGCAATGGGCTCTCGTTATATTGTCCAGGCTTGTCTCAAACTATTGGCCTCAAGCAATCCTCCTGGCTCAGCCTCCTTACGTGTTGGAACTACAACTATGAGCCACTGTGCCCAGCCTTACATTATATTTCTATTTACTGGTCTATTCTAGAGCCATCGATCTTTTTTTTTTTCCTTGAAACAGGTTGTGTGTCACACAGGCTAGAGTGCAATGGTATCATCATAACTACCAGCACATGCTACCACACTTGGGAATTTTTATTTATTTTTCTTTTATTTGGAGACAGAGTCTCATTATGCTGCCCTCGGTAGAGTGCCGTGGCATCACACCTCACAGCAACCTCAAATTCTTGGGCTTAAGCGATTCTCTTGCTTTAGCCTCCCAAGTAGCTGGGACTACAGGCGCCCGCCACAATTCAGCTATTTTTTTGTTGCAATTGTCATTGTTTAGCAGACGCAGGCCGGGTTCAAACCTGCCAGCCTCTGTGTATGTGGCCGACGTCCTAACCACTGAGGTACAAGCACTGAGCCATGCAATTTTTATTTTTTAGATAAAAAGAGGGTCTATTTTTTAGACCCTTTTTAGCAAGATAGGGTCTTGCTATGTTGCTTGAACTCCTGGGCTCAAGCCATCCTCTCTCCTTGGCCTCCCAAAGTGCTGGTATTGCAGGCATAAGCCACCATACCCAACCTGTCTTTCTCTCAATGGTATACCTCTGCTAGAATTCCCATGAATACTACAGATTTTGCTGTATGTCACAAACCTACTACTCTCTACCTCCCTTCTACCACAATTACATAAACATTAGCCTTTCCTTATATTTTATCTCTCAACAAATGGTGCCACCATCTGTTGGACAAGCCATAAATATGCTTTTACATATCTCTTCCCCTGCCTATTTCTCTACTGCCTCATCTTCTAGCTGTCCTTTAGTGTGTAATCCTCCTTTCAGCCATACCAAACAGCCTGAGTATATCTCCCAAATGAGGTATGTTCTTACTTACCTCTATGCTTTTGCTCATACTATTCTCTCATTCTTTTCCTGATTTTTTAAATTCAAGCATTACCTCCACTAGGAAACTTTCCCTGACTTCCCTCCCCAGTTTTCATAAGCTAAACCAAGTAGTTGTTCTATTTTCTCCTATTTATTCCTATATATATCTCAGAGGACTTAAGGCAATTTTGACTACTGTCTATGCCCCTGACCAAAATTATAAGCTAATTAAACACAGGAAATATGTTTTTTACTCTGTTTCTGTAATAAAATAAAAGGTGATACATTTTTTTCTCTTTTTTTTTTTCCTAATAGCCTTATTCTGATCATGGAGTTCAAGCAACATATCACCAGGTTTATGCTCCAAGTGCCATTGCTATGCCTGCACCTGTGATGCAGCCTGAGCCAATTAAAGTAAGAAATTTGTTTAAATTTTTTTGTTTTTCTTCAGTTACATTTCAAATTTTTCAAAACTTCTTCTGGAAAGGAACAACTTTGGATATTTATATCACATTTGTGATCAAAAGTACAGAATTAGTGAATTCAGTCAGGTGAAGGAAATACAACTCTAAATAAATTATAATTCCTAGTAATTAGTTTTGTAGAATTTATAAACCAGACATAGTCAGAATTTTCTTATTGTGATAATGTATAACTTAATGTTTACCATATTAACTAGTTTTAAGTGTACATTCAGTGGCATTAATCATATTTACAATGTTGTATAACCATCACCATTTCTGAACTCTTTGATCATTCTGAATAGAAAGAAATTCTGTACCCATTAGGAAATGATTCATTCTTTCTCCTTCCCCTTTCCCCCAGTACCTGGTAACCTCTAATGTACTATTTTTCTGTCTCTGAATTTGCCTATTCTAGATATCTCATGTGTAGTGCTCACATTTTGATTATCTGTGTTGATGGCACATGACATTTATGGGGAAATGAAAACATGTAATGATCTCTTCCAGTTAGGAATTGTGCTCATACTTCCTAAATCAGATTCAGGCCAAAGAATGATAATCTAGTCAGATCCATGTATCTATTCATTATATCTTGACTATCTACTGTGTAGCAGGGAATTCTTCCTATTCTCTTATGACAGAGTTTCTTAGTGAAACTTGTGCATCATCACTTAAGGGAAATAAACTTTATCTACAGTATAGAACCACAGATTGATTAACTGGTGAGATATTAATATGAATCTGTGTACAGTGTACTTTGGTGAGGAAAGTAAGCTTACTCTGCAATAAAATGATGGAGACTAGCTATTTCACACTCATAATTATACTTGTGATCCATCCTATATATTGAACTCAATTCCAGTGTGTCTAATTTAAGGAGCCTCCAGACTCACTGCCATTACACTCACTGTATCCCTTCACTGTATTTACCACTGTACTGCAAACAGAAAATAAAACCATAATTAATTTTGAGAAACCTAGAGTGTTACTAAACTTCATTGAGATTTCATTTTCAGTATTGCTAGAAAATCTAGAACAGACTCGGATGTTAACATTTTCTCCAGGCATACTTCCATAGAGATTGCTGCTATTGCTATGCCATATAAGATAAGTACCAGTTATTTTCAGTTACTGAGATAGATACTATGCATTTATTACAAATGATGAAAATTATATTTCTTGAATAATTCTAATAGAGGATGGAGTGGTGAATGGTGAATGGAAATGGGAGAAATTTCCAAAGAACATTAATGTAAATGGTCCTGATTTAAAATATAATTCTTCTACTTTAAGTGTATACACTTCTCTAAATTTTCTTACACCTATAAGTAGGTAACAGCAGAAATTGCACAATGAAACTGGTATCTTATTCTTTAATTTAATCATATAAAAATTACCAAATTCTCCTTTTAATATAGATGAAAAAATTTAATAAACTTCCACAGTCAAAACTGGAATATGAGGCAATTTATACAATTTTGTATTTCTTGTTTCCACTTTTTAAGGTAAAGTGTTCTATGAATCTTATTCTTTAATATTTTTCTTTAGATTTGGTAACCCTGAATATAAAATAATGCCCCACCAGTGTAACCTGGCTTATTGTACCCTCAATGAATCCCCAACAATAAAAAAAAATAATAATAATAATGCCCCACCCAGAGACAGGAACTCAAAAACCATCCTATAGAAATGCTGCACTGTTCAAATATTACTGTATGGCAAATTATCTACATTATTTATACTACGTTTGTAATATAAAATGGAAATCTTAATATATATGTTGGTTGGACTTGTCTCTCCTCTCTTTTCTAGCACCTTATCTTTTCTCATTTCATCTTTCATGTTATTTTTTTTTGCATACTGGGATAATTAAAAATAGCCCTTATCAAAGATTTGATTTTTTATAGTGACTACTGGCCCTTTATGATAAAGACAAATTTAATTCTTTCCATCGTATCAGTAGTTTCTGTGCAGTGTTTTCTTAAACTAACCAGAAACAATTTTATTTTTCCTGTTTTTCAGTTTGTACTTGTTTTTTAAAAATATACTAAGAAACAATATTTTTCTAAAATGTATTACTATATTAAATTTTCTCTGGTATCAGAAACTTTGGTAACTTTTAAAATATAAAGGTAAAAATATTCTTTGAAAGAATTTGGGCATTTTTTTTAATTAATGTCTTTTTTAAAACTAATTCACAAATGTTAATTGCTCATATCCCAACATAGAAATTTCAGATGTCAAAACTATTTTGAAACAACACCTACAGTCAAGAAAATAGAGGCCTGAGGCAGAGCTCAGAGCACAAGTCTTTTAAAAAGTACTAGTTGCCAGAAAGTACTTATTGACTATAAGCCATCAGCTTCACACTCCTATCAAATCAAATACAGAAGCAAATACAAAGCAGACAGATGTAAAGGCTACTAGATTAATATGGTATTAATTAGGGCTATCATTCTCTAACTTAGCGGTCTCGTCTTAAAATTAAGTTTAAAAGTCAATAAAAAAGCAAAACCTGGCTATTTTGATCACTATAGTTTTATAGTATAGCCTGAAGTCTGGTAACGTGATACCTCCTGATCTGGTTTTATTTCTGAATAGTGTATTTGCTATTCAAGATTTTTTCTGATTCCATATAAAACGAAGCACTATTTTTCAAGCTCTTTAAAGTATGATGATGCTGCCTTAATAGGGACTGCAGTAAATTTGTAGATTGCTTTGGAAAGTATAGACATTTTAACAATGTTGATTCTTCCCAACCATGAGCATGGTATGTTCTTCCATTTGTTAACATCTTCAGCGATTTCTTTTCTCAGAGTTTCATAATTCTCTTTATACAGATCTTTCACATCCACAAAAATGGAGAGGTAGATATATGGAACAGAATAGAGAACCAAGAGATGAACCCAGACACTTCTAGTCGTTTGATCTTTGACAAACCTATCAAAAACATTCAATGGGGGAAAGATTCCCTATTTAACAAATGGTGCTGGGTGAACTGGCTGGCAACCTGTAGAAGAATGAAACTGGAACCCCATCTCTCACCACTAACAAAGATTGATTCTCACTGGATAAAAGATTTAAACTTAGGACATGAAACTATAAAAATATTAGAAGATAGTGCAGGGAAAATGCTTGAACAAATTGGCCTGAGAGAATTTTTTATGAAGAATATCCCCCCCCCACTGCCAGGCAATTGAAGCAAAATCAAAATTGTATTACTGGAATCTGATGAAACTAAAAAGCTTCTGCACAGCAAAGAGCACAGTAAATAAAGCAAACAGACAGCCTTTCAAATGGGAAAAGATATTTGCAGGTTATGCTTCTGACAAAGGTCTGATAACTAGAATCCATAGAGAGCTCAAACTAATCAGTAAGGAAAAAAAACATAACCAGGAAAAAAAACATAACCCCATTTCTATGTGGACAAGAGACTTGAACAGAAACTTCTCTGAAAAAGACAGGTGAATAACTTTACAAACACATGAAAAAATGCTTATCATCTTTAATCATCAGAGAAATGCAAACCTAAACCACTTTGAGATATCATCTAACTATAGTAAGATTAGCCCACATAACAAAATCCCAAAATGACAGACATTGGCATGATGCGGAGAGAAGAGAACACTTCCTCACTGCTGGTGGGAATGCAAGCTAATATGGCCTTTTTGGAAAGAAGTTTGGAGAATATTCAAGGAACTAAAAGTGGACCTACTGTTTGATCCTGCAATCCCCCTACTACGTATTTTCCCAGGTGATCAAAAATCATTTTATAACAAAGACATTTGCACCAGAATGTTTATTGCATCCCAATTCATAATTTCAAGTCATGGAAGCAACCCAAGTGCCCATTGGCCCATGAATGGATTAACAAATTGTGGTATATGTACACCTTGGAATACTGTGCAGACATAAAAAGGATGGAGACTTCACATCTTTTATATTTACCTGAATGGAGCTGAAACATATTCTTCTTGGTAAAGTTTCTCAAGAATGGACAAAGAGTATCCAATGTATTCAGTACTACTGTGAAATTAGTATATAATCACCTACACATTCATGGGAATGGTAAAACATAACTATAGTCCAGAAAGAAGGCGGGAAGAGAAAAGAGAGGGGAAGGGAGGAGGAAGGGTTTTGGGGGGGATCCAACCTAGTATGCATAATGTAATGATACATTTCTATACTATTACGAATAGAGTATGAATGTTTTTGCCACAACAAGTAAGCAAGGAGATGGTTATGTTAATCAGTTAGATGTAAGCATTCCACATTATATATCAGTCAACACATTTTACCCCATAAATCCATTAATTACACAGTTATGATTTAATAAATAATTTTTGAAAAAAAAGCAAAACCACATAATGTCAGAATTATCCCACTGAATTAAATTGTAGGGAAGAACAAAAGGAAAATCTTTATGTATATGAGCATAACAACTAATAGGATTCTAAGATAAATCCAAAGGTGTAAAGGGTATGAATGAAGAATTCTAAACTCTTTTTACAGTATTTTTTTTCCATTTTTTACATTAATACAGGTATCTAAAATTCTTCTTACAAGGATTAGTTGAGGTACTGGAAACTGAGAAAATTAGAATTTGAGATCACCTTTAAATGTGCATTTTATTTAATTCCTATGTGTACTTAGCTATCCATGAAAACATAATGGATATTCAAGACAATATTTAACCACTTGGCAGGCCACAAGGAATGCCTTCTAATAAATCACTGGATTTGAATGAAAAACATGCGAAGTATCAGCAACACTGGAAGCTAGAAAACAATGTAGCATAGCTTTGAAATTTCTAAAGAATAATTTCTGTTAACCATTGTGATGAAAATGTGTCAAAGGGTCTATGAAGCTAGTGTATGATGTCCCATGATCATATCAATGTACACAGCTATGATTTAATAAAAAAAAAAGAATTTCAACCTAAAATCCTACAATAATAAGTATAAATAAAAAAACACTTTCGTACAATAGATTCTCAAAAAAATTACCTCATTTGCATCTTTTTTCAAGATGCTAGTGAGCACCTATTTTACAAAAGCAAGGAAGTAAACCAAGAAAAGATATGAGATTCAAGAAAAAGGAAATCTAATACACAGTAGAAGCAAAGGAAATTCCCAGGATGTCGAAAGAGGAAGTCTCAGGATGATGGTTATTTACTTAATTTAGACAGCAACCATTCAAGATTAGAGCAAGATTCCAGGAAGATTCTCTTCAGGAGAGAAGTGGGAAAGAGTTTTTATTTGTATAGAAAATTACAGAGTTGTGGAAGGGTATGAAGGGATTTAGCCATAGGTTTAAAGAAAATTAAGTAAATGGGGAAAAATCAGACAATTAATAAAAAATAAAAACTTGTTCAAGAAACAAAATGTAATTTTACTATACCCCTTGGTCCACTAGTGAACAGTATTTAAATAGGCATAATAATCAATATAAATTTAAACAAAAATTATGATGCAAACCAGATGTGGTGCCTCACACCTATAATCCTAACACTTTGGGAGGAGGATCACTTGAGGCCAGGAGTGTGAGGCCAGCCTGAGCAATAGCAATACCCTGTCTCTACAAAAAAAAAAATTTTTTCAACTAGCCAGGTGGTGACACACACCACCAGCTACTTGGGAGACTGAGATGGGAAGATTACTTTAGCCCTGAAGTTAGCTAGGATCACATCACTATACTCCAGCCTAGGCAACAAATCAAGACCCCTGTCTCTTGGGGGAAAAAATTTTTGAGGGCTCAGCGCCTGTGCCTCAAGCAGCTAGGGTGTCAGCCACGTACACCTGAGCTGGTGGGTTCGAATCCAGCCCGGGCCCACCAAACAACAATGATGGCTGCAACCAAAAAATAGTCGGGCGTTGTGGCAGGCGCCTGTAGTCCCAGCTACTTGGGAGGTGGAGGCAGGAGAATCACTTAAGCCCAGGAGTTGGAGGTTGCTGTGAGCTGTGATGCTACAGCACTCTACCCAGGGTGACAGCTTGAGGCTTTTTTGAGGGAAGTTAATTTAGAAGATAGGTGAGGAGTTAAAAGAGTTATATAAGAGAGTGGAAAGCTTCATCTAATTTATAAGAATTCCACTGGATAATGAATAAAATTGTTTAGCTAATAAAGGTAGAAATATGGGAGTAAACACTAGAAGAAGCAACTCAAAAAAATGAATGTGACCACCTCTAAGGAAGTAAAGTGTGAGACAGGAGTAGAGGTGAGGGTTGGAGGCAGAGGACATTTTGTCACCCTTTACCATTATTTGACTTGTAAAACTATAGATTAGCAAAAATAAAAATTCTAAAAGCACAAATAATACCAGATTGGTAAAGATAAATCAGGCAAATGTGAACAACAGTAGGGAAAAAAAACAGGATGATATTAACACAAAAAAGTTAATTTTCAAGGTAAAATGCATTAAGCAAGATAAAAAAAGGTCAGTTTCTAGTAATAAGAGGTTAAATTTATAATGAAGTACATCTAATAATATAGCATCAAAATACAAAGTAATAGGCATAGTGGTACATCTGTGGAGTCCCAGCTACTTGAGAGGTTACGGAGGGGGGATCCCTTGAACCCAGGAGTTCGAGACTGCAGTGAGCTATGAATGTGTATTGCACTCCATCCTGGGCAACAGAGAAAAACCCTGTCTAAAAAGTAAATAAATGAATAAATTCTATAAATTGACATGTAAGTGGAAATCTGAGAAAAAAAAGAAAAACACAAATACCAGGTAAAGGAAACATAACTGTGATAGAGGACTTTAATATCATGATCATAACTGAGACTTGCATAAGTCTAAAAAATATTATATATAAATAGAACTATTTGGAATTTGTGCCTTACTAAGAGGAAGCTATTTCTTTTCTGGCATCCATGTTCCAAACTTTTATTATATTTTAGTCATAATAATATAATAAATTCATAAAGTTGTCAATATCCTCTCACTATGATGAGTTTTAGGTATAGACAAAGAGAGCATTGTGAAAAAAGAGAGACTAACACCCTAGCAAGCAAGGTTGCCTAGTGAGATGGCAACAATTGGGTTGGTATAGATACTGCCTGGGGTCCTATGCCCTAGGCCAGTGGTTCTCACCCTTCCTAATGCCATGGCCCTTTAATACAGTTCCTGTGGTTCGCAACCCACAGGTTGAGAACTGCTACCCTACCATGACAACACCCATTCCTTAAGCCATGGCATGAGTTATAGCTTACTTTAGCCCACTATCTACCCCTCAAAATATTACCAGCCATCTTAGTTGATAATACACACAGGAGAAAATTACCTCATGGCAAAAATCACAAAGTATCTGAGAAGCACAGTACCTTAAGAGACCAAAAAAAAAAAAAAAAAAAAAACTCACATTAGCTATTCCTTACATATGTACCTTAAAGAAGCAAATTTTTAAAATAAGTAATAAAACCATCAGCTTGCTGCATCTTTGAGAGAATATCTCCAGACTTCACATTCATGCTTAACTTTTTTTTTCTTTCTCTTGACCTTATCCATTTTTTCATACAAATTTTACAGATAACTTTACCTCAGAGTTACCACATAACTTGAAAATAATTTCATCCCACTAATTCCACTTTGGAAGAATGTCTAGTATATCTTTTTTTTTTTTTTTACAATAGACAAATCATGTTTACTAAAAATTTCTTTGAATTTCCAACACAATGGCCTTATTTTAAGATAACAAGAAGGATGCCAAACTTCAGAGCAAAATGGAAGACATTTTCTGCCAAGGCAAATGTTCAGGTCCAACTTCCCAGAGGCTTCCTGATACAGCTGGCATTCCATGTGAAATCTTCTTCACTGCATAACCATCAGTATATCTGTGGTCTACTGCTTTATCTCCCATTATCAAGGGAGAGAGAAAGTGCTTGCTGGCAGACATTATTTAAGTAGTGTGGGATGATATGTGCTCCTTCACGTGAGGGCTTCTAGAATATAGTCCAGCCACCTCGCTCTTGGATCATATGTAGTTGGGAAGCATGTACTATGTTATATCAAGCCAGGTTTTAAGAATTAAAAACAGAGTCAGTCACAATCCTCAGTGCTGTAGGGAGTTTACAGGGCATTCAAACAAAAGATTAATGAAATGTCTACACAGTTTGTGGCAAGGCACAGAAAATTAAATTTCAAACCGTGAAAGGGGTTGGTTCCCCATCACTTAGGGACTGGGCTGCCTGCCTGGAGTGGGAGCTGACATACAAATCCAATTCTATTGAGGGTCTATACCTGGTAATTAACAAAAAAACATGATAAAACTAAATTCTCTAATTCTTTTCTTTTGAGGAAAATGGCTCCTAAGGGAGTGCATAAAGTTAGAATCCCTTTCTACGGTCTTGCCTATTCAGCCATCCAGAGCTTAAAGGTTCTGTCATATGAGTAAGTGGCTATGAGCTGCCCATCGGAAGGAATGTCTAGACCCATCACTTTGCCTTCATGACCCACCAGAGTCTTCCGTGGAGACGAGCCTGGATGGGTCCAGATCTTGGCTGTGTTATCATAGGCACCAGTGAGCAAGGAGTTCCCATGGATGGGCTCAAACCTGACACCAGTCACTAAGTTCTCATGGGCAAGGATGGTATAGATGCAACATCACTACTGAAGGTCCCATACTTTACACGTGTTGTCACCACTGCCAGTAGCAATGTGGAAACCATTGGGGGAGAAATTTATTCCATAGATTTCCTTCAGATGGCCTTCTAGGAACATAATACAACATCCTGTGCATAGGTCCCAAACTCGACCAAATGGATCCAGTGCCAGCCAAAGGGCAATCGTGATGGAAGGCAATGTCCTGCACAGCCATGCTATGGCCCTCCTGATACAGGATTTCTTCTTGAGCCTCCAGAGCACCATGAACGGTCATAGCAGGTAGTGCCCAGGAAACATCCTGATGGATGCCATATTATGTGGGCCACACACTGTATGGCCTTCAATATCTGCCACTGGTTCATCACTATCAAGACTCCAAAGCTTCACAGAGCCATCAGCAGCACAAGAAGCCAGGTTGACATCTTTTTGGTCCAAGGAGATAGTGGATTTGGGATGGAATACAATTGCTCCTACATTTGTGTTATGGCCTCGAAGAATATGAAGGAGGTTGCAATCAGGAACAGACCAGAACTTGCAAAACCCACTCCAACAAGCGGTGGCCAACATCTTGGAATTAGGACTGAAGTGACAGTAGGAGATAGGCTGATCCATCCCCGAACTGACTGCAGAAATCATTCAAAGAGATTTATGTAGTTCCTGCATCTGGGAGGTTCTTCTTGTCTCAGGAATTTCTTTATGGAAATGAGCCTCTTCCAAGCGCTTTATTGCTCTGGGCAGTGAATAAGCTATCCATAGTCTAGCCACTTTCAAGCTATTTGGTCCCTTCATGATACCAGGTTTGTTGATACTCTTTTTTGGACTTCTTAGATTTCTCATCATCCTTCTTGGTCTTTTTTAAGGCATCAGTACCAACTACTGAGAGGATATTTCTTAACCTTTCTCTTCTTTCAGCTGGACCCTCTCCAAAAAGTGTGATGGGTTCCCCCAAGGCTCTGAGGCAAGCCTGGACCTCTGAGTCATCTGTGGAAACATTGATTTGCCGGGCTTGCCTCCTTCTTTCAAATTCAGCCAGTACTTCTGCCTGTAGCTCACTGATGTGCTCCTCAATTTCAAACACTTCTCCAGAGGTATATATTAATATTTCCTGCTTCGATTCCTGCTTTAAGTCCTTCTTTTCCCAAAATCCCACACTTTCCTTTGGCCAGACGCTCCCTCTCCTTCTCTTCCAAACTTCCATAATAGATGTATGATTTCTTCACAAGAGGAGCAACTAAATAATGAGGTGCTTTAGTTTTAGCTGCCATGGAGTAGGCCTGTAAGGAAGCTATGGGAAGCTCTAGAGCCATAAAGCTCCAGTGAAAGTCTAGCTGTCTGTCTAGTGTATCTTTGCATTATTAAGGCAATAATTTTCTTCTCACTCTTTCATTACTCAGAAGTAAGGTGAGAGTCTATCAATTTGAATTAGTTTTTCTACCGACAACTACATTAGAAGAAATATATTTTTTAAATTATTTTATTTTAACACTTTTTTATTGTTTGGGATTCATTGAGGGTACAAAGAATTAGCTTACACTGATTGCATTTAGATAAAGTCCCTCTTATAATTGTGTCCCACCCCCAAGAGGAGTGCCATACACTCCCCTTTTCCCCTGCCCCTCCCCCCTCATTCTCCTCTGCCTCACTATGTGTTAGGTCATCTATTGCCTTCATACTAGAATTGAGTACATTGGATTCTTATTTCTCCATTCTTGTGATGCTTTACTAAGAAGAATGTCTTACACCTCAATCCAGGTTAATACAAAAGATGTAAAGTCTCTATCTCTTTTAATGGGTGAGTAATATTCCATGGTATACATATACCACAGTTTGTTAATACATTCCTGGGTTGGTGGGATTTAGGTTGTTTCCACATTTTGGAAATTGTAAATTGAGCTGTGATAAACAGTCTAGTGCAAACATACTTATGATAAAAGGATTTTTTTCTTCTAGGTAGATGCCCAGTAATGGGATTGCAGGATCAAATAAGATGTCTAATTTGAGTTCTTTGAGGATTCTCCATACTTCCATCCAAAAAGGTTGTATTAGTTTTCAGTCCCACCAGCAGTGTAAAAGTGTTCCCTTCACTCCACTTTCACACCAGCATCTGCAGCTTTGAGACTTTATGATGTGTGCCATTCTCACTGGGTGATACTTAAGGGTAGTTTTGATTTGCATTTCTCTGACGATAAGGAATGATGAGCACTTTTAATCTTCTTAAATAAAACAATTTTCAACTCAGAATTCTATATCCTGCTAAGCTAAGCTTTAAAATGGATGGATAAATCAAAACTTTTACTAATATGCAAACATGGAGGAAATTTGCTACAAGACCATCTCTACAAGAAAATTTAGACCTATTCTCCACACTGACCATCACAATGGACCACCAGCAAAATAAGCACCCAGAAGGTAAAGGACAAAACCTACTCTCCACAGTGAGGCAAAGAATAAAACTAAGCAATGGACAGTCCCCTAATGAGATGGAAAGAACACCACCACACTTATCATTTCTCTCAATAAATATAAATGGTTTGAATTCCCCACTGAAGAGACACAGGTTGGCTGTTTGGGGGAAAAAAAAAAAAAAAAGCACAGGCTATCTATATGCTGTCTCCAGGAAACTCACCTAGTCTTGAAGGACAACATAAGACTTAGAGTGAAAGGTTAGAAAACAGTATTTCAGACAAAGGGAAATCAAAGGAGGAGTCACAATTGTATTTTCAGATACAAGTGGATTTAAAGCAACTAAAGTCAAGAAAGACAAAGATGGCCACTTCACACTGGCCAAGGGAACAATACAACAGGAAAACATTTCAGTTCTAAATATTTGTATACCAAACTTAAATGGTCCCAGATTTATGAAAGAGATGTTAATTGGTCTGAGCAACATGATATCCTGTAACTCCACAATAGCTGGGAATTTTAACACCCCTCTTAGAGAGCTGGACAAATCCTCTAAACAGAAACTAAACAAAGGTACAAGGGACTTAAATGCGACCCTAGGACAATTGGGCTTAATAGATACATATAGAATATACTATCCCAAAGCTGAGAAATACACATTTTTCTCATCAGCCCATGGAACAGTCACCAAAATAGATCATATTCTAGGACACAAATCAAACCTCAACAAAATAAAAAGAATTAAAATTATACCTTATATTTTCTCAGACCATCAGGCAATAAAGGTGGAACTCAACTCCAATAAAAATTTTAATCCCCTCACAAGGGCATGGAAATTAAACAACCTTATGGTGAATGACAGTTGGGTCAAGGAAATCAAAGAAGGAAATCATTAACCTCCTTGAACATAACAACAGTGAAGATACAAGCCACCAAAACCTATGGAACATTGCAAAAGCAAAAGAGGGAAATTTTTAGATGCCTACATCCAAAAAAACAGAAAGAGAGCACATCAGCAATCTAATGAATCATCTTAAAGAAATGGAAAAGGAAGAGCAATCCAATCCCAAACCTAGCAGAAGAAAATAAATAACCAAACTTAAATCAGAATTAAATGAAATTGAAAACAAAAGAATCATTCAGAAAATTAAAGAAACAAAAAGCTGGTTTTTCAAAAATAAGTAAAATCGATAAACCATTGGCCAGATTAGCTAAAAACAGAAAAGTGAAATCTTTTTTTTTTTTTTTTTTTGTAGAGACAGAGTCTCACTGTACCATCCTCGGGTAGAGTACCATGACATCACATGGCTCACAGCAACCTCTAACTCTTGGGCTTACGCAATTCTCTTGCCTCAGTCTCCTAAGCAGCTGGGACTACAGGAGCCTGCCACAACACCCGGCTATTTTTTTGTTGCAGTGTGGCCAGGGCTGGGTTTGAACCCGCCACCCTCGGCATATGGGGCTGGCACCCTACTCACTGAGCCACAGGCGCCACCCATAAAAGTAAAATCTTTAATAACCTCAATCAGAAATGGAGAGAAATAACACCACAGAGATACATTATTTCTGACTACTACAAAAAACTCTATGCCCAGAAGTTGAACAATGTGGAGGAAATGGAGCAATATCTCAAATCACACTATCTCCCTTGACTTAACCAGAAAGAAATAGATATCTTGAATAGATTCATGTCAAGCCCTGAGATTGAAGAAATAATAATAAAGCTGTTAACAAAAAAAGCCCAGGACCAGATGGCTTCACACCAGAATTCTATCAAATCTTCAAAGATGAGCTTGTACTTATACTTCAGAACCTGTTCCAAAACACTGAGAAAGAAGGAACATTCCCCCAACACATTCTATGAAGCATTTATCACCCTAATTCAAAACCAGGAAAAGAACCAACTAAAATAGAGAACTAAAGACCAATTTCACTAATAAATATCAATGCAAAAATACTCAACCTAATCTTGGCTAATAGATTGCAGCTACACATTTAAAAAACTATTTGTCACAATCAAATAGGCTTCATCCCAGGGATGCAAAGCAGGTTTAACATACTCAAAGCCATTAATGTAATTCACCATATCAATAGAAGCAAAAACAAAGACCATATGATCCTCTCAATAAATGCAGAAAAAGCATTTGATAAAATTCAGCATCTTCTTCTAACGAACACTTAAGAAAATAGACATAGGTATCACATTTCTTAAGCTGATTAAAGCTATCTATGAGAAACCCACAGGTAATATCATACTGAATGGAGTAAACCTGAAAGCTTTTCCACACAGAATTGGTACTAGACAAAGATGTCTACTATCACCACTACTATTCAGCATAGTGCTGGAATGTCTAGGTAATGCAGTCATACCTGAGAAGGATATAAAGGGCATCTAAATAGGGGCAAAAGAGGTCAAACTCTCACTCTTTGCTGATCTTGCACTTAGAAAATCCCAGAAACCACAAGACTTGTGAAAGTGATCAAGAATGCAGTAACATCTCAGGGTATAAAATCAATATCCACAAATTAGTAGCCTTTGTATATGCCAATAACAGCCAAGTTGAGAAGCTAATCAAAGATACAATTTGCTTCACAGTAACTTCAAAGAAAATGAAATATCTAGGAATATACCTAACAAAAGAGGTGAAGAACCTCACAAAGAGAATTGTGAAACCCTAAGAAAAGATATAGCAGAAGACATTAACAAATAGAAGAATATACCATGCTCTTGGCTGGTGTCAACCAAGGATCAACATGGGTAAAATATCTATACCCCTCAAAGCAGTCTACAGATTCAATGCAATCTTATACCAACATCATACTTTGAAGAAATGGAAGAAATAGTTCTTTGTTTTGTGTGGAACCAGAAAAAAAACCATATAACCAAGGCAATTTTTAAATAAAAACAAAGCTGGAGGCATCACTTTACTAGATTTCAGGCTATATTATGAGTCCACAGTGATTAAAACAGCATGATATTTGGCATTAAAAATAAGAGACATAGACATATGAAACCAAAAAGAAAATTAAAAGATGAAACCAGTCTCTTATAGCTATCCAATCTTTGATAAACCAAACAAAAGTATATACTGGGGAAAATAACACCCCCTATTCAGTAAGTGGTGATGGAGGAACTAGACAATCACATGTAAAAGATTGAAACTGGGCCTGCACCTTTCACCACTGACAAAAATTGACTCAACATGGATAAAAGATTTAAATCTAAGACATGAAATGATTAAAAAAAAAAAAAAAAAACCCTAGAAGAAAGTATGGGAAAAACTCTTGAGGATGTCTTCTTTTATGAAGAAGACTTCCGTGGCAGTTGTGACAACAAAAACAAATGGACTTAAGCTGAAAAGCATCTGTAAAGCTACAGACATAACAATTAAAGCAAAAAGACAACCTTCGGAATGGGAAAAGATATTTGCAGGGTATCAATCTGACAAAAGGTTGATAACTAGAATCAACAGAGAACTCAAATTAATCAACAAAAAAAGACCAAACATTCCCATCTATCACTGGGCAATATACATAAACAGAATCTTCTTGGAGGAAGACATGAATGGCTAACAAACATGAAAAAATGTTTATTGTCCTTAATCATCAGAGAAATGCAAATCAAAACCACCTTGAGATATCACCTAACCCCAGTGAGAATAGCTGACATCACAAAGTCTCAAAGCTGCAGATGCCAGCATGGATATGGAGAGAAGGGAACACTTTTACACTCCCGGTGGGACTGCCAACTAATAAAACCTTTCTGGAAGGAAGTATGGAGAATCCTCAAAGAACTCAAATTAGACCTCCCATTTGATTCCACAATCTGATTACTGGGCATCTACCCAGAAGGAAAAAAAATTTATAAGGACATTCGCACTAAACTGTTTATCGTAGATCAATTTACAGTTGCCAGTATGTGGAAACAATATAAATACCCACCAACCCAGGAATGGATTAACAAGCTGTGATAAATGTATACTATGGGATACTATTCAGCCATTGATGAAGACTACATCTTTTGTACTAACCTGGATGGAGTTCAAACATATTTTTCTTTTTTCTTTATTAAATCATAGCTGTGTACATTAATGCAATCATGGGGCACCATACACTGGTTTTATAGACCGAAACATATTTTTCTTAGTGAACTATCACAAGAATGGAGAAGCAAGTATCCAATATATTCAATACTAAAATGAAGCCAGTAGATTATCTGATACACACCCACATTAGAGAAGAAATTCAATTCAAGGTGAATGTAGGGGGAATGAGGGAAGGAGGAGAGGGGAGGCGCAAGGGGGATGGGTATGCTCCCACTTAATCAGCATAGTGTCAGGGTGTATAACACACCTTTGGGGGCAGGACACAATTATAAGAGGGACTCTGTCTAACCAATGCAAACATTGTAACCTATTTCTTTGTGCCCCCAAATTAATCTGAAATTTAAAAAAAAAAAATAGAATAAGAAGTCAAAATCACAGACTGGGAGAAAATATTAAAAAAAAAAAAAAAAGATGAAAACAAAGTCATACACCGGAGTACACATCTAATACACAAATGTTATACAAATACAACTCTGAAAAGTCAACAATAAGAAAACAATCTAGTGGGCGGCGCCTGTGGCTCAAGGAGTAGGGCGTCGGTCCCATATGCCGGAGGTGGCAGGTTCAAACCTAGCCCCGGCCAAAAAACTACAAAAAAAAAAAAAAAAAATCTAGCTAACATATGCACAAAAGATCTGAACCAATACCTTACTAAAGAAGGTACACAGATGTCAAATAAACAAAAGATACTTAACATCACATCATTAGGGAATTACAAATTTAAGCAGTAAGATGCCACTACACACCTATTAGAATGGTCAGAATACAGAATGCTAACACCACGAAATGCTGGCAAGGATATGGGACAACCAGAACTCTCATTCCTTGCTGGTGGGTATGCCAAATGGTACAGTCCCTTTGGAAGACAGTTTGGCAGTTTCTTACGAAACTAAACCAGCAATCATGCTCATTATTTTAAACAAATGAGTTGAAAACTCATGTCCACACGAAAACCTACACACAGTTTATAGCAGTGTACTCAATTTCCAAACCTTGGAAGCAATCAGTAGGTGAATGAATAAACTAGTACATCCAGAAAATGGAATATTACTCAGCACTAAAAATAAATGGGCTAAAAAGCCATGAAAAGACATGGAGGAACATTAAATGCATATTACTAAGTGAAGAGCCATTCTGAAAGTGAAAGAATCTTAAAAGGTTACATACAATATGATTCTAACTATATGACATCATGTAAGAGAGACTGTCAAAAGATCAGTTGTTAGGGTGGAGGGACAGGTGAAAAGCACAGTACGGAGGATTGTTAGGACAGTGAAATTATTCTATTTGATACTAGAGGATTTCCCAAAAGAGGCCATACATAGGAAAACTGGGAAATTGTAGCTAAATATACCTATAGTTACAAAATAGTCATCAAAAAATCTTACAAAGTATTCTCTGTGTGTTGGCCACTTCTTTGTAAAATTTTGCAATGAATATTTTGTAAAACAAAGTACATTTAGCTACAATTTCCTGGTTTCCCTATGTATGGCAACTTTAGGGGAGATTTTAAGACACCCTTTATAATAGAATGTGCAACACCAAGAGTGAACCCTAAGGTAAACCTATGGACTTTGGATGATAATGACGTGTCGATGTAGGTTCATCAGTTGCAATAAATGTACTACTGTACCACTCTGGTGTAAGATGTTGACAGTGGGGGAGACTGTGCATGTCTGCTGCAGAGGGTCTGTAGGACCTCTATACTTTCTGCTCAGTTTTGCTGCCAATCTACTACTGGCTTAAAAGATAAAGTCTAGGGGGGTTTTTTTGTTTTTTTTTGTTGTTGTTGTTTTTTATAATGGTACCCATGTTAAAGAGCAGAACCTTTAACATATTACTTTCTTACGTTTAATATCATAATCAGTTGCAGATTTTTTTTGCCATATTGAAAACATTGAAATAGTGTCATTTTTTTCTCATTAGTCTATCACAGTAGTTATGACAGTATTTTCTTTATATTCCTGTCTTCTAGAAAGGGAACATAATACATTGTTGAAACTTGTTTTCCATATAAATGACAATTTTCATATCACCAGACTCAATCAGTTCAATCAAATTCTCCAAAAGAATTAGGAAATTAAATGTTTGAAACAGTTCAGAATTTAAATGCTAATCTTAAGAAAATATGTATACCTGCATATTGTTGCCTTTGGTATTTCTGAAATTTGATTTCCTGAAATCAAATCTAAGATTGCTTTAAGAGAGCTAAGCTGAGACTCAGTGCCTGTGGCTCAAGTGACTAAGGCGCCAGCCACATACATCTGAGCTGGCGGGTTCAAATCCAGCCCAAGCCCGCCAAACAACAATGATGACTGAAACCAAAAAAATAGCCGGGCATTGTGGCAGGCGCCTGTAGCTGGGACTACAGCTTGGGGAGAGGCAGGAGAATCACTTGAGCCCAGGAGTTGGAGGTTACTGTGAGCTGTGATGCTACGGCACTCTACCCAAGGGGACAGCTTGAGGCTCTGTCTTAAGAAAAAAAAAGATAGCTAAGCAGAGCATAATGTCATTTTTATACTTCAAACGTATGAAAGGTAGGCCCATATGGTGTCCTGAATACCTTTATAGCAAAAAGAGTAACATGCTGATTCCTAATCGTTTTTTTTTCACACTAATGTGAGAGTCACAATATTTGAATTTGTTAGGCAGAGTCCTTCTTGTAGTTGTGTCCCTCACTAAAAGGTGAATATACTGATTCTTGATGGTACTATATAATAATCACTATTCCAATAATTTAATCTCGAAGATTAAAATTCAAAGCAAAGAGATACTCAGATATACTGCATTTAGTTTTAAAGTTAATCTTGTTCAAAGATATACTACCCCTTCAAAAAATCTCTGGATAGAAGTGTATTGCAATATAATTTGTTTCCCTTATAATGTTGTGTTTAATTGTATGTATATATTTAAAAATACTATTCTGAGAATAATTCTGAATAGGATTCAGTAAGTTACTTACTGAGTAAAAGGGAGTCCATGGTCCATGAGTCTTACTTAACTCATTCTTAAAAGAGTTAAGAATGTCTGTGTTGACTCAGCGCCTGGAGCTCAGTGGCTAGAGTGCTGGCCACATACACCAGGGCTGGCGGGTTTGAATCCAGCCCGGACCTACTCAACAACAACTACTACAACAACAGCAAAAAAAAAAAAATAGCCAGGTGTTGTGGTGGGCACCTGTAGTCCCAGCTACTCAGGAAGCTGAGGCAAGAGAATCACTTAAGCTCAAGAGTTTGAAGTTGCTGTGAGATGTGATGCCACAGCACTCTGCCGAGGGTGACATACTAAGACTCTGTCTCAAAGAATGTCTGTGTGAAAAAAATAAATAAATAAATAAATAAAGAATGTCTGTGTTAAGAGTCACTTATTTTACTTACATAAAAGGACTGTCTTTAGCTACATTTTCCTAAATTTTTTTTTTTTTTTGAGACAAAGTCTTACTTTGTCGCCCTGGGTAGAGTGCTGTGGTGTCACAGCTCACAGCAACCTCCAACTCCTTTTGGGCTCAGGCAATTCTCTTGCCTCAGCCTCCCGAGTTGCTGGGACTACAGGCACCCACCACAGCACCCAGCTATTTTGTTGCAGTTGTCACTGCTTTTTTTAGCTGGTCGGGACCAGGTTTGAACCCGCCACCCTCACCCGCCTACCCACTGAGCCACAGGCTCCGCCCCCTAATTGTAAAAGATTATAGTCTTCCATACTGGTTGAGACTACTCAGACTTGATAAAGCAATGACCTAGGGGCCAAGTTGATGAGGAATAAGATTAACCAGATATGGCAAATAACACTTTACCACTTTAAATAAACACAGAGTTCTACAACAAACATTCTAACAAATGTAGCTTCTTTTTTTTTTTTGGTTGAAGTTTGGCCGGGGCTGGGTTTGAACCTGCCACCCTCAGCATATGGGGCCGGCACCCTGCTCACTGAGCCACAGGCGCCGCCCAAATGTAGCTTTCTATAAATTAATAGTTTCATTGTCAAATGTCATGTCATTGGAAATACTAGTATTTGTAGTTTCTTAGCTTCCATCAAGGTTACTATTAAACATTTATTTCTGATTCTGACTTTCATTTAATCAGGGTGAATCCAATATATTTAAGTCTGGTAATAAATTATTTTTTCCACAAGAAAAAGTTGTCTTAATCAAACTGATTTGTGATCAGTTTTGGGCAGTGTTACGAGCAGTTCGTGGCACTGCCCAAAACTGATCACAGATCAGTTTGTCTCACAATCTCTTTGTGTTTTTTTTTTTTTTTTTGACTGTTCGTAACACTGCAAAAAAAAAAAAAAAGAAAAAGTTGTCTCATTTCGGGCTGTTGAGTAGAGTGCTATGGCATCATAGCTCACTGCAACCTCAGACTTTTGTGCTCAAGCAATCCTGTTGCCTCAGCCTCCTCAGTAGCTGGGACTACAGACACCTGCCACAATGCCTGGCTAGTTTTTCTATTTTTAGTAAAGACAGTGTCTTGCTCTTGCTCAGGCTGGTCTCAAACTCCTGAGCTCAAGCAATCCATCAGTCTAGGCCTCCCAGAATGTTAAGATTACAGGCATGAGCCACTATGGCTGGCCTCCTATCTTCTCATTATAGCCTCAAGAGGCAAAAAGAGAAAACAGAAGAAAGCTCTTTCCTGTCTCTTCTAATGCATATAAAGGCACTAATCCCATTCAAGAGGGGTCAACTGTCACGACCTAATTACCTCCCAAAGGGCCTACCTCCAAATACCATCACACTGAGGATTAGGTTTTGACATATGAATTTTGAGGAGACACAAATGCTTCAGTCCACAGCGACAGTATAGTATATTCAACCTGGGCATTTAAAGCCTCTCATTAAGATTTTCTTTCATAGGATTTCAGAAGTTCTTAGCCATAGGCTTGAAAGAAATTGGTTTGATCAGGGATCAACAAAAGGGTGCAATTATAAATATTTTAAGATCCAGGGTTTCTAGCAATACTACTTAACTCTGTCATTGTAGCATGAAAACAGCCATAGACAAAACAGAAACAGTGAGGAAAGCTGTGTTCCCCTAAAACTTTATTTGCAAAACAGATGATGATCAGATTTAGTCTGCAGGCCATAGTTTAATGTCTCTTGAGTTAATCTATTATCACATTAGTGTATCCCTTTAAAGTATAGCATGAAATACAGTATAAATGCTTTGGTTATATTTCTACTTTTAATTATTTATTTTAAATCTGTTCAGCTTAACATGGATTATTTGACCCTGAGCTTCTGAACTGTTTTAATATTTATATTTGCCATAAATTCATACTAGCCAAAATATTGCAGTTGAGGAGTAAATACAGGTAAAAGGTAATTTGATATTAGTTACTGCGTAAGGCTAGGTATTAGTTGAGACAGTATGGAGTAAATTTTATACTTTTACAGGAGAAAATCTATCTCATTGAATAGCACATTTTATTACCATATCAAATTATGTTTCTAATCTTAGTTTGAGCTTTTAGTTTCCTTACATTCCGAGTCTATCATTACTTCTAATTGGACATTCTTTTCCCCTTTTTCACAATCCTTTTTATTTCCCCTTAGAATCCAGACCACTTGAATAGTCACCTTTTCATGACTTAAGATTCAACTCATCAAACCTTAATCCCTTACAGAACAGTTTTCTAAACTTTTTTTTAATAACATCTTCCCCCATTTTGAGGACGTATGATAAAAGCAAGCAGTAGATTTTGTATCCCACAATAATATTTTAAATGTATCTGTCATGGAAAGGCAAGGAGGAGAAGCATAGAGTATCTTTTTTAATCCATATGAAATTGTTCCTTCATGTCTCCTTCCTCATTGTTTGGCACTGGTTCAGAAGCATTTGTCTCCATCAGGTTATCTTCTGTTAATTCCTGAGGTGTGGTGCCTAGTAAACTGTTTAATTTCTCCAAGATCTGTACCTTGAAACTTTTCACTATCTACCTTTTCTATTATCTCCACAGTTTCTTTGATTGGCTGTGTCCTAAGTAAGCCCTGTGAAGTCATGCACAACATCTAGACAGTTTCATTAGCAGGAATTTATTATTTTAGGCTTGATGGCTTTCATAGCTTTTTCTATTACAATACCATCTTCAGTGGTGTAATCCTTCCAGACTTACATGATGTTCTATTAGGATTCTCTTCCATAGCATTGACAGTCCTTTCCTCTGAGCCACAGGCGCCACTGAGTACCATGTGTAATATCCTTGAAAGGTCCTTATGATCCTCTGATCTAAAAGCTGAATTAGAGGCACTGTATTTGGGGGCAAGTAGACTACTTCAATAACTTCAGTGTTGAACTCATGGGATCCTGGGTGGCCAGGGGCATTGTCCAATATCAGAAGAGCTTTAACAAGTAGTGTGTATATATATATATATATATATATTTTTTTTTTTTTTTTTTTTTAAATCAAATGTTATTTAAGGGGTAGGGAAAGAGTCTTTATTAGAAAAGTACTCCCTGCCTTCAGGAACAAAGCATCAATAGAACCAATCCAAAAAGAGAATTCTCATTCAGATCTTCTTGCTGTACATCCAGACGACCAGAAGATGGTCAGATGGTGTTTGTTATACCCCAAGCAAGTGGAATAGAGAAAACGCCAGCACACTGAGTCCAAATTGAGCAGGGGTCCTTTATTGGCCAGAGGTCAAGAGCAGGCTCACGCCACAAAGTCTCTCGACCCTGAAAAGCAGGGCGCAAACTTTTTATAAGGTGCTTTCAGTAGGGGAGGAGGAGTCCTTAATGCAAACCGAGTCTCATAAAGCCGACACATGCAAAGTTAGATCTATATAGTAAGGGGAGCGCTTACAAAGGGGAGCTATAGTTTCACAGGATTTTGCATTTTTTGCTAAACTCTGCAGTTCTCAGCTGAGCTTAAAGGGGGCGTGTTGAAAGCACTTAGCAAAGTCCTTAGCAAAATGGAGTTAGGGCATTACATGTTTATCTTTTCCCTTCAAGGCTTAAGGTTTGGCAGCTTTAGATATAAGGGCAATCCTCATCATAAACTCACAGAGTGAGTAGAATTAGCCTATCCATTCCTACCTTAAAACCTGGTGCGAGCTTCTTTCTCATCCTTACAAAATGTATGTCTTAATGTGGTATTACTTTGCAGAGCAGGGCACTTTCGTCCACATTAAAACCTGTTCAGTGAGACACAGTGGCACATGCCTATCAACCTACTTTGGAGGCTGAGGCAGGAAGACTGTTTTGAGTGTAGGAGTTTGAGACTGCTGTAAACCATGATCATGCCTGTGAAGAGCCTCTGCACTTTGTCAGCTCAGGCAACATAGCTAGACCCCATCTTTTTAAAAACAACAACAAAAACCCTATTCAGGCAGATATCTTCAATAATTTTAACAGTGTCTGGGAATTCATCTGCTACCTGTTGGTTAGCAGAAGATGCTTCTCCTGTTAGCATGACATTTTTTAAGCCAAACTTCTTTCTAACATTATCAAACTGTCCTTTGCTGGCATTAAATTCTCCAGCGTTAGGTCCTTCACTTTCCTTTTGCTTTGTCACTTAATGACATTTTTCAAATCATAGTAGTCTGTGGTATGCCTTTCATATAGCATTCCTGCTATATGATGTCAAGATATAAAGGTATTTTGCAAAATGTACAAAGTCATGTCTGCTGGCATAGCTGCAGTGATGACTTCATGAATTTCCTTTTCTTTTCTTACAATGGTCCTTAATGCTGTATTCATTTACCTCAAAATGGTAGGCAACTATAGCTGCAGACCTCAATATATGGTACACATGAGGCAATTCAACTTCTTTTTGTAATGTCATGACTTTGCTTCTTAGGAGCACTGCCAGCCTAACTACTGGCACATCATATGGATCCCATGGTATTATTCAAAGTTTACAGTATTGCACTAAACACAAAAAATATGTGAGAACCAAAAGAAATCACTGTACTGTGATGCAATAAAGTGGAAAGATGAATTTACACAATTTATTGGAGAGATAAACTGCTCACACAGAGATAATCATTCTATTGCATTTTAAGCAGGTACTTACAATTTAGCTTGCCACCATAGCAACAAGAGGTGGCTGTGAAGTTATTACAGTGATACAGTATGTACTACCATTATCATGTATTTATGATTTAATGTTACATCTTTACATTTGTTTACATTTTTCAGCTGCTAATAGTGCCATATATAAGCTATGTTTGTATGTTTTGATAAATTTTAACTTTTCATAATAGATTGGTGTATATATAGTATGATAGTAAATGATAAAATATATTAGTATCTACATATATTTTATGCATTCATGACATACCTTTTTCTTATAATTGTTTTGATATTTCTAGGTTACACAGTTTACCTGCAAGTTTTTTCAAATTGTTTCAAATCCCTAAAAATTTTCCAGTATACTTATTGAGAAAAATCTGTGTATAAGTAGACCCATGCAGTCTAAACCTGTTTTCTTTGTTGTTCAAGAGTCAACTGTATTAACTTCCTCTACACTGCCAAATTCCTCTACAAAGCTCATGGCCCAGTGGGATTACTATCTGTTTCTTCGAGCCTTCTTGTCCTTCAGTTTCCAGCTTTTAATCATGCATAAAATCTGAATTTAGTTCGTTTAAATCTGAAATTAGTTTTTTCCCTCTCATCACCTTCATCAACTTTTATTCACATCCTTACCATTAAATATTATAATCTATCTAGTTTTCCCATATTTATCAATTTAAATTAATATTATGAATATAATGAAACTAGCATTCCTCTTTGTTCTTTCTAGCACATTAAATCTTTAACCAAGTAATTTCAATAGTTTGACTTCATTTTTGTATTTCTCCGGAGAGGACCAGAGTATATTGAGTTATAGCCAATAAGCTGAGTAGTTGACTAGACATGAATAGCTGTATGCGTATTATAATCACAATAGATTTTATTCATTCAACAAATACTAACTGATCACCTACCTTATGCTTGCCAGTATTCTAGATACTGAGAATACAGGAATGAACAATATATAGTGGTACTGGACAGTATTAAACAGATCAGGGAAATTCAGGCTAGTCTATAGAGTTTGGTTTTAGTAAACAAGTTGGCACCCTTAGAGCCATGCTGTCTCCAGTATGGTACCCATTAGCCACATGAGACTATTTAATTTCAATTTTAATCTAATGAAATTAAAAATTCAGCTCCTCAATTGCAACTAGCCGCATTGTAAGCATTAAATAGCCCCATGTGACTAATGGCCACCATATTTGACAGTATAAATATAGAACATTTCTATCACCATAGAAAGTTCTTTTGGGCTCAGCGCCCATAGCTCAGTAGTTATGGTGCTGACCACATACACCGGGGCTGGCGGGTTCAAACCATGACAACTATGGGTAGCGCCTGTAGCTCAAAGGAGTAGGGCACCGGCCCCATATACCAGAGGTGGTGGGTTCAAACCCGGCCCCGTCCAAAAACTGCAAAAAAAAAAAAAAAAAAAAAATGACAGCTGTAACAAAAAAACAGCCAGGTGTTGTGGTAGGCACTTGTAGTCTCAGCTACCTGGGAGGCTGAGGCAAAAGAATCACTTGAGCCCAAGAGTTTGAGGTTGCTGTGAGCTGTGACGCCACAGTACTCTACTATGGGTGATATAGTGAGACTCTCTCAAAAAAAAGAAAGAAAGTAAGTTCTTTTGGACAGCACTCAGGGAGCAGATAGCCCAAGCCTTTCCTGAGTTCTAGACCCCTCCTAATTTCTAGCCTCTCTTAACATTTCTAATGTAATTAGGATCACATGTTCTGCAAGTATTTAGTAAATGTTGGTTGATAATCTATACTCATCTATTCTAATTTACGCCTTTTTTATTCAGTCTTCCTAATCTGTATTTTCTCTTTACTTAACAGACAGTGTGGAGCATTCATTATTAAGACACTGGGCAGCTCTAGTCCAACTCAACAGATATATTGTCCAATGATCCTTGTGTGGCCGAGATCCAGCTTCAATGAATCGGCTAGAAGCTGCCCGTTGTGAAACTTAGGGTTAGTTAATACCTCACCATACTTACTTATTCCACTATAAGCTGTCTAAATTTGATGAAATTTGCTTTTTCAGCTGTTCTACAGAATTATTTAGATAGATGTGACATGTTGGGATTTTTATGTGTTTTATCTAACTGTAGTGACCTTTTCTACATGTTTTATCCATTCTATAAATAATAACCACATTGGGAATAGTGAGGTGTCTTTCATTTTCTCTGCTGTGTTATTTTTTTTATCCTCAGACTATTAGATGTTATATCTCATATTATTTGATATTTATTTATTTAGGATAAGATCATTTCCAATTCTAATAGAATTTTTAATACTTCCATACTTTCTAGAAGATAGTATATTATTTAATTTTTAATTATTTCATTGTATTTGCTATTTTGTCATTTAATATGCTTTTGTATATTTTTTATTTTTTACTGCTATTATTTAATTTTGTTTCTGCCATGGTTTTCAGAATTTGAAAGTATACTCCCTTTTTTATACCATTTTACAAATATTAGAAATACCACCAATATGATCAGTATGCGATTGATTTGACTGTGTTGAATTTTTCTCTAATGTTTGAAATAATACTGCAATCTTCCTATGACATAATTCATTTGTAACCAGATTTTATAAAATATGAATCCACCTAAGGAATTTTATAAAAGAAGCGTTCACCTCTGACACTATCCCATGACACTGACAGACATTCCACTGTATTAGTGTTCTTTGAATGCTTTAATCTTTAAACCTTTTCTTATATGCTACCAATATAAGCAATTATATGTATGATTAATTTTTTAAAACACAATTGCTCTCATAAAATGCAAAATTATTTATTATACCAAAGGAAAACTTTAGATTCTGATTCTAAAACCAATTTTTATTATAAAATTTGGAAATGGTGGAGGGAGCACTGGTTCAAAAGTTACAGAACAAATCATAAAAGTTTTTAAGCTCTAAAATTTCTGTAGTACAAGAATTATTCCTCTTTACCCTCATTTGCAGTTTTTTCACTGACTTCCTAATTTTCGAACAGGAGGAGAAGCCATAAAAATTGGTATTACCGCAATAAACCAATCCTTTCCCTTTCCTATTCCAACTCTAAATGTATTCTATGCTGTGCAGCAATAAAAGTAAAAAGATATAGGTCCCAAAGTTTTTTCTGGTGATTCAAATAGGATGTTTTCTCTTGAAACCATTATGAATATATTTGCCAAATGGTTTCATGAGAACAGTAGGACCCTATGAGTTTATATTAGCATACAAGGATTTCATATATGTTAATTATTCTCAGTTTTAGAAATGTAAATAGACTAAGTCCCACAATGAAATTTCAAAAGTTTTTTGTTCTATAAGTAAACAATTATTAACCAACTGATGTTAGAAATCTTCATTTAATAGCACTATCCTTGAGAACTGAAAAGTTAATGGTTTGGTTTTCAAAATGTTAAACAAGATGCTAAACAGATCTCGGACTATTAATAAAAATTAACAGTGTATTATTGGATAAGGAATTTTGATAATAATTGATACCCAAGTGTGTTTCTTCCACAGCTATGGAGATTATATGCATACACATATATAGAAGCATTCATACATGTACACATTACTTGTTAACACACACATATAATTATTCATACATACATACTTTCTTAGAATTCAGCTTTGAGAATCTAATAGAAACTTTGGAATATACTGACAATCTGAATATATGGAAGAAAGATACCATCTAACATTCTTCATGGCCTACTCCAAGAGCTCAAACATGTTACTTTTAAAAACAGATACAGATTGAGAGGATGGAAATTTTCCTTATTCATACCATTTGGTTTTTTTTCTGTTTTGTAGTTATAGTTCCAATAGATAATTTTGAAAAGTAAGCTTTTTCTTACTTAGGACCCATTTTGAAAGGCCAGTCAAATGAAATTATCTGGAATTCACTTTGTTAGAGTAAAACGGTTAATACAGATGCTAGTACGTAATCATAAGGTAATAACTTTGCAACCTGTTTTCCAAAATCCCTAATATGATCAGAGATAAAAAGATGGTAACAAGTCAAAAGATAAAGGGTCTTGGAAAATTAAAACTTCCACTGTTAGCAGATTTCAGAAGGATTGCTTGGAAAGAGGTATGGTTTAGGTTATAAAAGAATGCCTTATAAATTTCTACCAACAAGAGCAGCATAATATTTTCAAACAAACATATCTGATAATTCCCATTCGTAGGACTGGATTTATGTTATACTTAAGTATAAAATAGTGAATTGCAGTCAGACACACAAATTCATTGTATCCTTCCCAGAAATTGTGCTTGAGTAGTATTAAAATATGGAATTAAAGGACTAGAAAGGACTTTAGGCGGCATACACTTGAACTTCAATATCATGCTTCATCATGCTTTATTGTTATTACATAGTAAATCACTGGCCCCTAGACCTATACACCTTTTATTAGGGTCTTCTGGTAAGGATCATAAAATCTGCTAAACCAATTCCAGAAGAGCTGTAACATAGATCTATACTTTGACTAAAACTTATTCTGAAATATCTATAGAATTTTAAAAGGGGAAAAGGGCAAAATTTTACCCAAAAGATGAATATAAATAATATTCATAATTGGTACTATTTCTTTCTATTCTATTCAGTGTTTTCATACCTATGCATAAATTCCTAAAAATATGGCATCTGGTTTTGTCCTTTTTGTGTTGAATACCACTGTCTGATTAGCAGCTACAGTGTCTGCCATTTGGTGAACCTGCTATGTATTTTTGTCTTCTTTGTTTTTATGTATTGCATAAATTTGCTAATACTTTTGTATTCTGCCGGATCCTCCCAGAAATCAAGTACTATTCAAGAGACTTGTTTTATTTCATACTGTCATTTTTTTTATTTCTCCTTTTCTTGTGACATAATCCTTCACTTTTAGTTTTCTGTATACTAGTTTCATTATTATCTTGATGGTAGGATCCACAAATATAACAGGCAAAAATTTCAAATTAGTAAACCAACAGATTAAGGATTTCTAGTTTTTTTCATTCTTTATAGGTATGCTGTTTAAAATAGTATAAATTAATGTATGCCAAGCCTGATTATAGTTAAGTATAAACACACAGTAACAGGCCACCTATTTCAGGCATTTTATTTAAGGTAGTGAAAGATAACATATTGACATCTGACTTATTTTTAAAACATATAACCCATAAATTTTCCATCCATTCATTCATCATTTTCCTCATTTGGTAATGTACTTTTTAGTAAACAGAAGCCAAGAGTTCATTATTTAGTAATATTTTGGTGATAATTTTCTCAATGAAGCTGGTATATTAACCTCACTTTTGCATTTCTATCAAGAAATGTACCTACACAGTATTGTCATTTAGTATTTCTTTAAAGGTCATAAACTTCTTCCTTTTGGAAAACAGGGATATGAGAAGCAGTCTTTCTGTACTAAAGCCCTTCCTTTCCTTCCTTGCTGTCTTCTCACTTCAGGAAATGAACAAAAATTGGTTGTTTCTTATCAGAAAAAATCTGGGGGACCCTCAATCCTCTCACTTCTTTGGAATATACCTATAAGATTCTGGTTTGTCCTTGAGCCTGAAGGAAGAATGTCTAATAAGAAAGTCCTGGCTCGGCACCTGTAGCTCAAACGGCTACAGAGGTGGTGGGTTCGAACCCGGCCTGGGCCTGCCAAACAGCAATGACAACTACAACCAAAAAATAGCTGAGCATTGTGGTGGGCACCTGCTGCTTGGGAGGCTGAGGCAGGAAAATCACTTGAGCCCAGGAGTTGGAGGTTGCTGTGAGCTGTGATGCTGCGGCACTCTGCCCAGGGTGACAGCAGCCTCAAAAAAATAAATAAATAAAAAGGATGGTCAGCACCTGTGGCTCAAAGGGTAGGGTGCCCTGGCCAAAAACTGCAAAAAAAAAAAAGAGTCCTTTGACCAGACTCTTACTTGTTTCTTCTCCATTTTTTTCTTCATGAGGTGATGAAGATAAAACACATCTGTAAGAGTTTTTCTTTCCTGGGAAAAGTAAGTTTTAGGAGCTGGTAGTTTTTTGTATTATTTTATTTTATTTTCTAAAGAAGAGTCAGTTTTCTTTCCTGAGGTACAGTCTTTAAAGTAACTGCCCCAAACTTTTTAAGCACTAATTTTCTCCCGTTGCTTACCACTGACAAATTTTGTGGCTTTCTCTCTAGATCCTTGTCTCTGATTGATTTTAGTACGTAACAGTTTTCACCTTGGAAAATTCCAAACTGGAAAGCAAACTGTATTCTTCCTGTCCCATAAACTCCCTAAGGTTACAAGTTGTCCTCTTTTAATCTGGGAAGAGTTTTCTGTCTACCCACACGAATATCCCTTTTCCAACTTGTTCTCCAACGAATACCATATCCTTGTTTAGATTTAAAAAAAAGAAAAGAAAAAAAAAACCTGAGTGTGCCGACAATGAAAAAGACCTCCCTCCATTCTGGCTTTTCCCTCTTCTGGATACTAGCATTCTCAGGAACCTCTATTTTCTATTTTGAACATAATTTTTCCAAATTTCTATAGACCCTGAGTCTTGCCTTACCTAACCAATTCAGCTAACTTTCTTGAGTGAAAATGATAGGGCTTAAGGATATTATTATGTAGGTATTATTTATGCAGTCATCTTTGCTTTTATTTTCAAATAAAGCTCTAAGCTAAAAGAAATATAACTAAACATACTTAATTTTGTAATTTTGTTTACCGATACTTTTCTACAGAACTGGAGTAGATATATTTCTGTCAGTATTGTAGTCTTTAAGCCACAATATTATTTATTTATTTATTCATTTATTTTTATTATAAGCATTTATTTACATTCTCCCCATTCCTCAAAAATAAGTTACTTTGTTACCATATTAAAAATAGCAATGGAGAATTCAAGAAATCTTTTTATATCCCCTCCAGTAAACACAGGCTGATTAGCTTCAGAGTACCATGTGAAAACTACCATTTTCTGGGTATGCCATGGTATGAAAAAAGGGCTGGAAAACTGAAGAAAAGATGATGTGAGGGGATTTTTTTAGGACAAGATTTTTTTTTCATTAAGAACTTATTTTAAAGATTCAAACTTTGATTTGCAATGTAAACCTAACACTATACACTCAATTCATACACTCACTTCTTAAAAATTACTTTCTAAATAACTCATCTTTGTTTAAAGTTTGCATTCCCATTACAGAGAATTCTGCTTCCCTTGCTTTCTTCTTTTTTTTTTTTGTAGAGACAGAGTCTCACTTTATGGCCCTTGGTAGAGTGCCGAGGCCTCACACAGCTCACAGCAACCTCCAACTCCTGGGCTTAAGCAGTTCTCTTGCCTCAGCCTCCCGAGTAGCTGGGACTACAGGCGCCCACCACAACACCCGGCTATTCCCTTGCTTTCTTCTAAATGATGAATTATTTGGAGAAAAATCCAAAATTCATCCCCATGGTCATTTCTTTATATATAAATCATCCAGTTGATCTTTCTTTATCAAACATCCCTCATGGCAAACAATTTCACACATTAGGATAAAGGTAACCAACAATACAGATTTTACTAACATGATTTATTGTCAGGTCATGCAGTTCCAAAAAAATATTTTTTCTCTATTGTTTTTCTGTTTTTATTTTCTTTTTCTTTTTCTTTTTTTTTTTTGAGACAGAGTCTCACTCTGTCACCCTGGGTAGAGTACCATGGCATCATCATAGCTCACAGCAACCTCACTCTTGGGCTTAAGTGATTCTCTTGAATGACAGGCAACCACCACAATGCCCAACTAGTTTCTTCTATTTTTAGTAGAGAGGAAGTCTTGCTCTTTTTTTTTTTTTTTTTTTTATTAAATCATAGCTGTGTACATTAATGCGATCATGGGGTACCGTACACTGGTTTCATAGACCGTTTGACACACTTTCATCACACTTAACACAATAACTAAGAAAATGCCAGGAAGGCTGTGTTAACCAGTGTGATGAAAGTCTTGCTCTTGATCAGGCTGGCTCAAACTCTTGAGCTCATGCAATCCACCCGCCTTAGTCTCCCCAAGTGCTAGAATTGTATTACAGCCCTGAGCCACTACACCTGGCCCTTTTCTTTATTGTTAATAGTTCGTTCTATTATAGTAAGACAGGACTTGTATTTACAATCTGTCTGAATAGGGCTATGTGTTATAACTTCATCTTTTCTCAGAAATAACCACATTCTTAAGAGACTTACCAAGTCCCAATGTAATTCTGAGCTTCTCCGAAAGATCATTTTATGGACTCAGAATTTGGAGTCCTTGTTCTCCAGCAAATGTTTTCTCTTGAATCTCACTCCTACTGAGCAGCAGACAGATTTGATTTGTTTTTTATTACCTTTCTAGAAATCAAGCCTATTTACCTATAGACAAGGTCCTCTGATGTTTTATCATTCTAAATTCTACTTTCACTTCTGCTCCTTGTGGTAGTCCTTAATTTTGCTGATCTCTGCTCCAACTTCTTCTTATATGGGTAATCATCTATTTATCATCCAAATACAGATACTTGAGAGGGAAAGAGGGTATCACAAATAATTTTAAAGTCATATAATTTTTGAAATGTGTATTCACTAACAAAGAAGTTTGCCATATTAATATATCTATATAAACATTCTATTCAAAAACTATTTTTCAAAACTAAAATTCTAATAATACAATAAGCATAACTCTAGACTGTCCCAGGGAAACTGGAATATAACTAACCCTATTAATATATTACAAAATAACTGTAAAATTAAACTGTAGTCTAAAAAGAGATTAAGCCATAAGGGCTAGATCTAGACTTCTCTATTACTTTAACCCTTGAAGCTTTATGGCTTCCAGTTCAGCCACTGCTAACAGCTATATCAACAGATTTAATTATGTTTAGATATAAGTCTATTTACCTGCATTATAAACATGAAATCACAGGATCATATAATTTCAGGACTCTTCATGAATCTTATACATGAAGAAACAAGAGTCTATAACTGTGGAATAGTCTTAAAATATATTAGTCTTGAAATTTCAATAACTTAACCTGTGTTAACTGTTGTACAGAAAACCCTTGGTTAAATCATTAACGACTGTTTAAAGTCCATGATGATATTCCTTGTAAAAATTGTATTAACTTTGTTGTTGATGATGTCCTATAAAATTATGTTTCCAATATCATTTCTGTCTACTATATTATTTCAAGGCAAGAGTAATACCTTATATTTATATAGCAATTTAAAATTTATAAGCATGTTACATGTATTATCTCATTTTATCCACTTGATATTTTTGTGAGATAATCAAGCATTTTTAATAAAAGAAATGAGGTTTTGATAAGGTTAAGACAGTTCCCCAAAATGACACTAGTGTTAAGTGGTAGAACTCAGAACTTTAATTACTAATAAATGGTCACCTAGAAGATAAGTGATTTTGTGGAGGGCAAGAGAAAAAGCAGGGTAAGAGAAAAGATCCTTAAAGAAAATATTTTCAGAAATAACTTTTGTCTCATTGAAGAATTATGGGCCATCTTTCATTGAATCACTAAAATTAAATAGATCTCTATTGTAATCTCTTAAGCATCTGGGAATATGAGTCAGAAAATATTTCAGTTCTGAACAAAAGAAATAAATTGTAATAAATATGAAACTGTTTAATCATGCTTTTATCAAGTAACCAAAGTATGAACCAGTTTCCTAGCCAAAAGAGTGGAAAGAGAATTTCCCTAAAATTTAATTTGTTTAGATTAAAAAATTGTTTAAAAGGTTGTTCATTGAAAATTTTCTTTAAAAGTATGGGCAAGTCAGTATTATGGGAAATATATGAAGGAAGAAAAGTGAGAAGAAAGGACTTCCAACATATCCCAGAAAAATTTCAGTACCTTTGATAGCAAAGATAGCAATAGGCTGTGCCATCAACTCTTTACAGTTTGGGAACACAGCAGGCACATTTCTAGTGCTTTTGAAAACAAAGTCCACCAACAAAAACAGATGTTTTTCTTCTTTCTTCCTTTTTATTATTCTTGCTAATAGCTGCTATATAGGCATTTATCAGTCTTTGTGTAACCTTCCATATAGTATTTGCTATCTGGGGGATAGCTAGTTTAGTTTTCTTTTTTACATCCTAGTGACAGTTACAGACTCAAGCCTCTTATAGATAAAATTTGATATGGTTCTAAGATAAATGGGTCATTATCATAATTGTCCACTATAGTCTCCTTAGCTGAAAATTTATGTGTCTAAGGTTGACTATAGCCTAATGTCACTGGAGTGAAATTTTCTCATGCTACTGATTTTGACCAACTATCTTTAACTTATTATTATTTCAGTACTTCATAAATGTATTTCATTTCTGGTTAGATAGCTAGTTTGTAACTTCACAAAATATCTTGAAGCGATATTAATAAACTGCTTAATTGCACAATTTAAAATATTTTTAACACTAGAAGCAAGTAGGTCTAATATGCCATTAAAAGAATTGCCCATTGTTTTTATGACTTACTTTAGTAATGGCAAGTTGTTTCATTGTTGATAGACATGCTCAGAGTCTTGGTAGGTCAATGGAACGGCCTGTGGGCCCAAATCATGAAAAATAAAACATAACCTTTCTAGAGAAATTTTGCTTTTTATCTTAGAAACTTTAGTTCATTTCTCTTAACTATATGTAAGTTGCTAGTTAAGTTTTTAGAACAACAACTAGAAAGCTTACTATTAAATTTTTGTTGTTAGATGCAGGCTGGGCAGTTGATTTGGCCTAAGTACTATTTCAAAAGTTTTATTTAGCTTTATGAGCAAAACATTATCTCCAGCAATCCTTATGTTCAACAGTGTATCAAATAAAAACCATTTGTTGGTCTGGCTAGGCACAGTGGTTCACGCCTGTAATCCTAGCACTCTGGGAGGCCGAGGCAGGAAGATCACTTGAGTTCAGGAGTTCGAGACCAGCCTGAGCAAGAGCCAGACCCTGTCTCTACTAAAAATAGAACAATTAGCTTAGTGTTGTAGCAGATGCCTTTGGTCCCAGCTACTCCAGAGGATGAGGCAGGAGGATTGCTTGAGCCCCAGCAGTTTGAAGTTGCTGTGAGCTATGACGCCATAGCACTCTAGCCTAAGGCAACAGTGAGATAGTCTCAAAAAAAATCATTTGTTAGAACACAGAGTCTATTCATTGGATTTTTTACTTAACAGTAGGATAAAATGTTACTCTAACATCAAATATATTAATAATTTTCTCTAGATAATTGCTTTGTCACCTGTAGGATATGACTCTAATTTTGTATATCATAACTATGTACATTTTTTTTTTAACAAAACATTACTAAGTTCAGGGATAACACAAAGAAACATAACCTAGTAATTTAGAAATGCCATTGGAGGCTCAGTGCCTGTGGCTCAAGTGGCTAAGGCGCCAGCCACATACACCTGAGCTGGCAGGTTCGAATCCAGCCCGGGCCTGCCAAACAACAATGACAGCTGCAACCAAAAAATAGCCAGGAGTTGTGGCAGGCGCCTGTAGTCCCAGCTACTTGGGAGGTGGAGGCAGGAGAATCGCTTGAGCCCAGGAGTTGGAGTTTGCTGTGAGCTGTGATGCCATGGCACTGTCCCTGGGGTGACAGCTTGAGGCTCTGTCTCAAAAAAGAAAGAAAAAGAAAGAAATGCCATTGGATATGGCTTTTCTCAGATTCTTTGAAGTGGGACTCTCTTTAACTCTCTTTATAGGACGCCTGCTTCCCTGTCCAGCAGTAAGTTATAAGGTAACCTGCTCCTTTCTGGTGGAAAGAAATTTCCTAAAGCACACCTTTTCTCCACAGAATCCAGGCCCAGTTAATCTTATTTTCTAAATCTTTCCCTTAAGTTAATTATAAAATAGAGCCATTTAAAATGCATTAAAACCCTAATTTTCTTTAAATCTCTTAATAGGAACCAAGGTTACATTCTGTGAGAAGAAGCTTTTCTCAACCTTCATCAGTAGGTTTGAAACCTCGATATTCTCGAAGTCCACACTTTCATCCTAGAAAAGATTTCAGAGCAGAGGATTCAATTCTTTCTCCATCTTCCTTTACAGATTCTGTTAAGTAGAATCTTAGATAACTGTTGTATCCAACAATAGAAAACAACTAGCCCCATATGTGGTCTAGTAACAAGAGGGTTTGGATGTGCTTAAGTTTAAATGTTTTTGCTTTTTTAAGGGAATTAAATAAATCTTAGTAGCCAGAAGAACTTAGGAGGTACAGGATAAAATCATGGTTTCCTTTATCATTCACACCTTTAGGTAACATAGACTTACAATCTGTAATGAATAGAACAAAAGTTACATCTGTAAAACAACAAATACCTTTTATTAAGATATTCAACTTTATCACTTTGAGAAATTTGATCATCATCTGGCTATCTTATCAACATGATAAGCTCATATACAACCACTTAAAAAACATCTTTAGTGGTTAAATTTTTTAATTTTATTCTAGATGTTTCATATTTGTAGACATAGCCATGACATATACAAAATATACAAAGTAACAGGCCATTTGTTGTAATATGGTGTAGTTGGAAAAATGTTTTCTTGTTAGAGAGAAATGTAGAGTAAATTCTAGTTTCCACATTATTTTGATTTCACTGTATTTAGATTTGCATATATTTTATCTCCTGTAAATGTTTTTGATAAAATATTTCAAACTCTAGGTTTATCTTAGAAATTTTGACATACCAATATCTATAAAATATAATTATATATATATATTAGTATCAAGAAATCTGTCATATTATGACCATTTATTTTATGCCAATTAAGGCCATAGTTGACACTATTCTTAAATATATTTAATGATTAAATCTATATCTATTTCTTGTCTTCTCTTGTCCTTTATACATGAAGTATAAGGGTTCTTATGGCAACCTGGTAAGTATAAGCATTCACTGCATTTAGCACGTAAGATTTGATATATGTTTCTTTAATACAGTGACACTATCAATATTCCTTATCTTTCTAACATTAAAAGCCTAGAAGTGAATAAAATATTTTATCTAAGAACCTATGCTTACCTGATCCTATATAATTAATTTTTGATAATTAAAAATTGCTACATCAACTAGAACTTTTTAAAATTAAAAAATGGCTGACTTTTCTTTAAATGCTGCCTGTTTAATATATATCCTTTCTTCTGTAAAAACATTATATTCCTTTCATAGGAGATTAGATTAATGATAAACTAAAAATAAGTTACATAAATAAGCAATATTTACATTGACTACATGGCAGTTTACTCTGGCATTTAATGAAATTTGCACACTAGAAAATACTAGGATTTCCCTATTTTAATTTCATGCCCACTCTAAGAACTAAAGCTAGTTTGCATATCTGTCAGGCAAGAATAAGAAATAGACAAAAATGATATTCTTACAATGTTAAGATAACCCAATAATACCTTTAAATAATTTTACCCTGTCTCATAATGAACTATCTACTGATGTATATATATTTTGGGGATGATAGTTCATATCATCCTAATGTTTCTGAGCTCAAATATTTAATAGGTTGAAGAATAAAACATAATAGTATAGTTATATTAAGGACATCCTAAGGCTACTCCATCTATTTATAATAATATTTTTGCTACAATTATTTTGAAAGTAACATGCTTTGTGGTAAGGCCCATGATAGTGTTGGTAGAGCCTTAGTCAAAATATCATGAAAACAATTCCCTAATACTCAGCTTGTCTCTTGTATTTAGCACACATTTTAATCCCATGTCTATTATTCAGGTTTACTTGGTATATATCAAACGTTTGTAAATTTTAAAGAGTTTGAGAGAAACTGTATTTTGATTCAACAAAGATCAACATTGAAGTGCTTTTGTTAGCTTATGTATTTTAGGCAATTGTGCTTTTTACCAAAATGTATTAATGCACTTCCACATTACTTTCACTCAGTTCTATAAAGATTATACATTACCATCTCTCTCTAGACTATAGTACACAGGTGGTATGAAAATCTATTAATGTACTCCCCAAAAAACTATTTTGCTTAAATTGTGATATTTTGCTCTTATTTTATAATGTGATATACCCATGATAGCAAAAATAGCTTCAATAACTATAAAAGATCAATATTTTAGCTTTCAGTTATCAAGGTCCTTTTTATAAGTCATGATATAAAAATGAACAAAGATATATAGAGACTAAACTCTCATGTTTAGCCTCATAATTGTGAAGCAACCAATGATAGTATATAAAAGAAATGTTTAATATAAAAAGTATTGCCTAAAAAAAGTGTATCTTTTTTCCCCTTGGGTGTTTTAGAGAAAAAAATCTAAAGGATAATAATTTTAAAGTATTCATTAACAATTTCTTATGATTTCAATACAATGTGTTTCTTGCTAACCATATACCAAAGCTTTTTTTAACATGTCTAACTTTGATACCAAAGCAAGCCACATAATATCTACCTATATACCATATTTTTAGCAACACGTAAAAGAAATTTCCTAAAATCCTTATTAGTATGACCTATTACACAAAATGTTTTTTATTTTTTTTTTGGCCGGGGCTGGGTTTGAACCCGCCACCTCCGGCATATGGGACCGGCGCCCTACCCGCTGAGCCACAGGCGCCGCCCCACAAAATGTTTTTTAAAGATACTAATACATGTAAACTTTTCCTGCTCTAAATAGTGCCCAAATATAGGCTAGTAAACTTTAGCATAATTTGAGGTTACTTCCAACTGTTTGTGAGAATAGCTTTCAATTAAAATAACACATTTACTACCCTAATGTCTGTGCCAAAGGAAAAATGAAAATAAGCTCAGCAACAATCCAAATAAGCAAACACAAACCTATTTGTGTTTACCAAATAGGTTTTTATGCCTATGCCCTAGCATGTGTCTGTCTTTAGAGAATTACTTTAAAATCTTCAGTTCAGGCTTACCTATTTCACATATTGAGTATTTAAACATCTACCTCAACAGAGTTACCAATGATGGGTTTTGATAACTTGGTTTAACTTGGCTAGTCTCTTTCTCACTACTCTCAATGTTAAGCAATAAGATTTCACTATTTTTTATAGGGTTTTTTGGTCTGAGATCACGTTAATTTCCTAATTTACACTTAGCTACACAGTTATACATTTATATTGGTTTTTAATGCCCCAAAGCTGACAGCTCCACTTTTAGATAGTCTCTGTGGATTATGGAAAAAGAAAGAAGTGCTATAGCCTCTTTAGGCAAGAAAACTAATTTTATGGCATCAGTTACATCCAAAAACGTTTTATGTAAAATTTGTTATGAATTAACTATCTTCAAGAGGCTGATTTTTAAGTAAACAACATTTTAAGAAGAAAAAACTACCTACCTTGAGGATTATTACCTGTTATTTTTTTATAGTAGGTCAAATAATGAATGTTAAAAATATTTCCTTTACATCCAAGCAAAAAAATACTCCTTTCAGCTCTTAAAATAGCATGAAAACCCAACCATTAGCTTTCATGCTATGAACTGTACATATTTTAATAATTTGAGTTAATACTCTTTTCTTCCATAATCCTAAAATAGGCTTCTTGTACATTGTAACTTGATATTTTTACATTCCAGTAAGGAGTTATAAAATCAAACAGAATTCATACTAAGAAGTTTTCCTTTTTATATGAAATGTAGGGAATTTCCATAAAGTAAGTTCTACAGAAATTTAAATATTAAAAGGTAATGCATTAACTTCAGTTTACCAGGATTAGAGACTCTCTATGAAAGCCCTTATAAATTCCTTTAGTAAGTGACTTATAAAGGTAATCTAAAATATGCAATATAGGACATTTTTCATGATATACCATTGTGATTCTGTCAACAAATCATAATAATCTGCTGTGCAAAAAAAAGTGAAAACACCCATCATGCCTTGCTAACCACGGTACTGTATTGCTTACAAATAAACAAATCCTAAAGAAATTATTTAAAACATAGAATAAAAATATAGGTTTTTCTTGGCTTTCCAAGTTAGCAAAAGATTTTAGCATCTTTAGATACACTGTATTTCTTAAAATGGATTTTACCTAATAGCTAAGAAACATAAAAATAGCTCTCATTTTCATGGTGTAGCCCATGTCCAATAAAATAGTTACATTTTAGGAAAATAAAGCACTTCATACAATTCATAATGAAGTCTACTATTTGGGGGGTAAGAGCATGTCTTGCCTGTGATATGAGGTATAATTTACCAAGAATTGTCCAATTTGTGGCATTTAAAAATGCTAACCAGGTAGTATGTACTTTGGTAATAACTACAGTCAATCTGGCTCCTGCAGGCTTGTTAGGAAAGATGTCATACAAATGCGGTAAACATTTTGTTCAGTAAATTCATAGAACTTAAACTGTTAGTAAATAGATGAGTCTTATTAATAAGTTAATTTGTATTAAAGCTGTATGTATGAAAAAGTTTCAGTGTTTGTGGCCTCAAATAAAATTCTCTGGTTTTGTTACAATAGTAGTTAATTTAAATAAAACTTTTGGATATTGATATGTTTTCATGTTTAGAGATAAATGTGTATTTAAACTACTAATTAGTAAAATGTCATTTTAAAAATACTTAAATTCATGAATTTGTGACAGGATACTTTCACTTAAGAGAACAGTTAGATTCTAGAATTTGGAACATTATTCTGAAAATAAGAAACAAAATAATCTTAAAGAAAAAAAAAAACAGGGACTATACAATTATTAAAAATTTGCCAATTTGCACCAGGACACATAAGCACGTTTAGGATATCAACTATTGAAAGGAAAAGTGAAATATATCACATGCCATGGTAAAGGTAAGTATATTTTTCCAAATTTCTGTTTTGGCACTCATCCATCCCATAATCTAGCTATCAAGAAACCATCCTCGTTAGTAGAGTGGTAAAAAGAAACCTTCTCCTCTTGAAATACTAACTGATGTATTTCAATTAAAGGTTTTTATTTGGACTTTTCATCTTCAGATCTTTGGATATAATTATACTACTTCCTTCTCCCCACAGTACTTAAAACAATGCCTTCGGTATACATTCGTTGATTGATTGTGGTGTTGGTAGTAAAGATGGTGCTGAGGCTCTGGCATCAAGACAAGTTTAGTCTAGACTTTGTTTAACAAGCTATGTAAACCACAGAAAAGTTGTTCAGTCAGTCTCTGTGTGGCAGTTTCTTGTCAGTTAAATACAACAGAATACAACACCTCATGGGTTTAATGGGGCAAGTTAGAGAACACAAATAAGGGACAGAGAACTGTTGGTTCTCTCCCTTTAATTTCACTTATTACTGAACTAAAAATTAGATGGGATTAATTAACCCATTGAGAGAACTTACTTGAGCAGCTGACAACTATATTCAAAAAGCAGGTTATTACTTTACAGAGGCATACATGGAAAAACTTTTAGAGTTACAAAACCTTGCCTACTATAAATTGTTTTTCTACACTTAGCAGTAAGTGTAGTACTAGTAGTAAACACGAAAGACTGAAATGCTGATGTCTAGATATGAGTTGTTATATTTTTACTTTCTCAATGCATGGTTTCTCCCAATTCATGAATGGGAGTTTCACTTTCTATTTTGCAGACTTAACCATTGCTTATTTTCAGTTTTTGCTTCTTACATTTTGATGCTATATTTTTAGATCCTACTAGTTCATAACAGTTATAACTTTTCAGTGCATTATTCCATTCGTATTAAGTCCAACCTTATTTTTATTAATTAAGGTAGCTGGGACTAGAGTTACCAACCACAACACCTAAATAATTTTCCTGTTTTTAGTAGACAGGGTCTTGCTTTTGCTCAGGTTGGTCTCAAACTCTTGAGCTCAAGGGATCCTCTCACCTCAGTCTTCAGAGGCTAAGATTTTAGTCATGAGCCACCAAACCTGGGCCTTATAGCTATAGTTTTTAACTTAATCTTGAACATAATTGCCTTTTGGCAAAAGATTCATTGCAAAGTTTTTGATACATTTGTATTTATTTCTAACATCTTATTGTGGGTTTTCTATTTACAGTATTTTTCCTTTTCCCTTGCCCTGTTTTCTCCTGTCTTCTGTTGAATTGTATTCTTTAACTGGCTTGAAAGAAATAAATTCTATATACCATTTTCATGATAAACCTAACCTAAAAGGTATAACATGTTTATTAACTTTGTATTTTTAAGATTTATAGCTTTTTAACCAATGAAAGCTTCTAGTATGGTTCAAAGAAAGCCAAACTACCAAAGCTGTTTTATTTAATCTGTTCCAAAGTAAAAGTTATGACGATTTTTTAAGTATTTTAATTAGGAAAAAGAATGTGTAGGTCATATTTTTGTGGGATATATTGAATTAAGAGAAGGCAATGATTCCAATCTTCAACAATCATAATTTAGTTTTAGAAGGTTCATCCTCATGTTAAATCCCATAAACCGGTGATTCTCAAAGGAGAGGTAAATGCACAAGGCATGGCTTTAAGAGTGGTAGCCCAGGGAAATGAGTACATTTTCCCCATTCCATACACTAAGAAAGATGGCATTCTCCATTTCCACAGTTATTCCCAGAACTGTACCTTTGGCTTACCCAGTGAGTCTTTCAGGTCCCCTACAGATGTTTCATCCAGAAATCCTTAATGATTCAAGGGCAGGGCTCATTTCTCCTTGGAGTTGTAATTTTCTTTTTGCAAATGGCATCTTTGGTTTCCTGAAACATCCTGACATCTCACACCAGAGAGGAGCTGAGGACTTCAAAATATATGGTGAATAATCTGTGACATAAGCTAAGAGGGTGAAATTCAGTTCATAGCCAAGGATAAGACTTCTATACCATAGCCCTTGCTTACTTTGGTGAAGACCCAAGTATGGCTGAACTTCTCATTAGCAAGAGGCACAGTACAGGGGATATTATTTCTAGTAGTCAGGGCCACAGTAAGATCCTTTAGTGTGTAGTCTCTCCCAGTCCCATTCCTCATAATAAAAATCCAGACACTGACTAATGTGATTCCATCCCAAGTAGAGTATTTAAAATGGTCAGCTAGATGAGGTGCAGTGGCTCATACCTATAATCCTCCTCCTCTGGGAGGCCGAGGCAGGTGGATTGCCTGAGCTCAGGCATTCAAGACCAGTCTGAGCAAGAGCTAGACCCTATTTCTAAAAATAGCTAGGCATTATGGCAGGCACCTGTAGTCCCAGCTACTCAGGCGGCAGGGGCAAGAGAATCACTTGAGTCCAAGAGTTTGAAGTTGCTGTGAGCTAGGACGCCATAGCACTCAACCAAGAGTCACAAAGTGCGACTCTGTCTCAAAAATAAATACATACATACAATGGTCAGCTATTCCCTGTAAAGTGGATACCTTAATTCGGAGAATCTACTGTTAATAACCTAAGACTACCTACTAAGGAGAAGCCGCCCCTAAATTGGTTAGTCCCTTCCTCTCTGCTCAAAGTAGATATTGGTGATACAGGAAGGCAGCTTAGACTGGGATCCTCCTGTCCTCTCTCCTTCCAAAAAGAACAAGGCTCTTCTAGAAAGGTTAAAATCCTTAGGTTTATTCCCCTAATTAACCTTAATTAACTTAGTTATCTCTACTCTGGTCCTTCTAGTAATATTAACCTTCAAATTTGGTGTGTTCCTCTTCTTAAAGAGAACAGGTAAAAAGAATCCTATCCAGATCTCTTGCAAGAGGAAGGGACGAGGCCAGTTAGGTTGTGCTGAAATGATATCTTAGTTTTGTAAAGGATTCAAGGGCTTTGTGCTCTTGGTTACCCTTGTGCCCTAGCTCCCCCCAAGTTTTATGAATTAGTGAACCTTTGATGCAGAAATAGACACATGGCCTTTAGTATGTCCATACCCTTTTAGGGCCACTGATATATACTCTGTGGAAACTACAAGGACCCATCAAGGTTTACAGCACCACAGACCTCACCAATAAGAAGGGTTCTATTATCTGGTAGAACTGTGGACAGTGGAGTATTGCCTCCAAAAGGCAATTACAGATTACCATAAAACAGCATGAAGGACCAAGTCTTAGGTTGGTCCTAAGCCTAGGCCCAACCTGAGCCTAGCCTTCCCCATAACCCAAGGTTAGACTAATGCTGGCTAACAATGCCACTACATACTATACTTATTTGGAAGAGATGGGGAAATCAGAGATCCAGGAAACCACTATTACCATACACCCAAGGCAGAACTTGTTGAATGCTTCATACTGTCACCTGCTACCACTTCATGATTTTAAGTCATCCTCATGGAGGTTCACAACCTGACAAACTACTAAAGAGCTATGTCCCAATCACAAGTACAACCTTGAAGAAGAATAAATAATAAGACTGTGCGCTAGGGCCCATATTCCAGACTATACCTTTTTTTAAATACATTGGCATTAATTTCATGTTTAATTTATTAGGCTCTTCACAGTCCAGAGTCCATTTTCCCTTAAGAAAAATGAGATCTGGGCGGCGCCTGTGGCTCAGTGAGTAGGGCGCCGGCCCCATGGGTGGCGGGTTTAAACCCAGCCCCCGCCAAACTGCAACAACAACAAAAAAATGGCGGGCGTTGTGGCAGGTGCCTGTAGTCCCAGCTGGTCGGGAGGCTGAGGCAAGAGAATCATATAGGCCCAGGAGTTGGAGGTTGCTGTGAGCCATGTGACGCCATGGCACTCTACCTGAGGGCGGTACAGTGAGACTCTGTCTCTACAAAAAAAGAAAAAAAAAATGAGATCTACCTGCAGAATAACTATAACATTTCAGTGAAATCAGAGATTGTATTTTTTTTCTTGCTCCTGCCTATAGTCACAGGTCTTCTAATTTATGAGTTCATTTATGGAATAGCCCTATGATAGACAAGGGTGCCACTTAAAATACACATCGCCCATTACTTCTCGCGTGACTTCACAGGACTGTAGTTTACTGAGTTGACATCTTGTTATTACCTTTCTAATGTGACATCCTATTTACACCTGATCTAGATAGTACTGTCACCTCCTGCAATACTGCTTCCAGGAATACACCAAAATGAATATTTAAGAATTTCAAGGGTAGTAGTGGAAGAAATTTACTTTCTAGTCAAGGAGTCCACAAAATACCAAATACAGTGTTTAAGTATTCTAGAAGTTTGTCATCCTCTTCCAGAAGTGGTTAGGATGCCCCCTCTTGGAAGTGAAAGGTCCTCCACTTTTAAATTTTATCTACACTGCACTTGCCATTCTTAAACTGCTGGATCTTTGACGCAAACACATCCACTGAGTACCCAAAAGCTATTCGCTTTACCTAGTATGCCTCCAACAGAGAATTCAAGTGGTTCCCTTCCATGTAATCACAGAAGTCAAATCCAACTTACCACGTTCCTCCGTTCAAAATATCCTGCCTTCTGTAATTATGCCCTATCTGGTTCACCACAAATATCCAGGTACCCAATTAAGTGCCTACTAATAACAAGTTTCACAAAAAAGAACTCCATTAACACCTTCCAGCAAGCCAAGGTCCATTGTATTGACCACCACTAGGCCACAGAAAAAGATTATTCAGAAGGAAGATACTATAGGAACTTAATACTGCTATACGAGTACTTCAGAAGCAGGTTCTCATCCTGCTGGTTTTCCAAATATGTTTTCCTTCATCCATGTAAACACGTGCCATCTTTCACTACTCTCTGCCATACCCAACCCACAAAATACTATATCCTATAACCCAGCAGTCTGCCCTAGTAATCCCAGCAGGTAACTTAAATATATAATGGAAAACCCAGAAATATGGAATAAAGAGGGTCTGAGGGGACATTTGTGCCAACAGTCCTTCCACCTTTAGAATGCCTTTAAGCATTCTTTTCCAAGGAGTGTTTCCAAGCAACCAGAAATCCCTCACTTCACTGATTAATAAAATGGAGCTGAAGGGTGGCACCTAGAATAAAACTGGAGAAACTACCAGGACAATACAATAGTTTACTTCATAGTATACCCTCTCTACTTGCTGCTGATACATATAACAGATATTCCAAGGCAAGTTCGCATGTTAAACTTTGGGCTAGCTGCCGAATCACCCTGTAAGATATAATGCTGGCTTACTATATTGTAGTCATTGTATAAATTGGTAACATCTTCTCTATGATGTTCTCTTATGGAGCCTTGAAGCGATTCCTAAATCCAGTTTGAGATTCCTGGAGCATTGATCATTTCCTCCCTTCACCATCCACCTTCAATAAATGCAACAGAACAGATCTGAACAAGGTACTTAAAAACTTTTAAACTTTAATAACTTAAGGTAAAAGAGTAAAAGTTTAACTTCAGTTACAACTACTTAAAAATAAATTTATAATAACTAGTACACAATTTCTATACTGTATGATGGATCTTGACGGACCAAAAGAAATCATGAGGTAAATTATATGAACAATATTTAAGACTATAAGAAATTTAAAGAAAATATTGTCCTTCTGAATTATGTACAGTTTTAGTCATACCTGTAACCTAACGTTATTAAAGTTTAAAATTTTTAACATACCAAGTACCTTAAGAGAACATTATAGTTTATCATATAAACATATATATAAACAACCTGATACTATTTGCTTATTTGATTACTAATAGAGTATCATTTTTCAGTAGTCTGAAATAAACTGAGGATTCTGAGTTCTTTAACTGCTTTTTGTCAAAACAGTGGTGGTTGAAAATGGCTAGCCCTTATTTTAAGAAAAGCAGTAAAAAGTTAAAGCTCTGCAAAATTAGAAAGCAGAAAACTAATTTATTCTCAATATTCTGAAACCACAATCTTAAATAATTAAATGTGTAAGACTAGAGCCATCTAGTGGTTGAAGTTTAATGTTAGCAAACAACTGTTAAAAGACCATTAACAACATAGGGAATCCTAGTCACAGGAATTTAAAGAACGGGGATGAACGTGGGCAAAAATCATCTGGTCTATGACACTGGTTTTTAAAGGTTTAATAAAATATTTTTTTAACAGGCAACCCAACATATATACTAAAGTTAGGGCTACCCTGTAAAAGCTGAGGTAGGGGGCCTCCAACTCTCTCTTCCAATAAAAGAATTCACTTCACTAGCCCTAGGAGCAGAAGCCAGGCCAATGGAAAAAAAAAAAAAAAAAACTATGAGAGGTAGTTTGGACAAATAACTGCTTTGGAAGGAGGCACAAGGAAAAGAGATACTATTAGCAACATTGCTAATAGTCCCATCTTTCCCCCAGAGACATCTTAGACATACAGTGCACAAAGGACAGTGGTTAACAGGTGTGGATAAATGAAAAAAGGGGGAACAGGTACCCAAAAGGTTACAAACCTTTTTGCACAGGAGTACAGCTTGTATTCATTTGATGCAACGCTTTAGACTAAACACTAGTGTAAATTTCCTGAAAATGAAAAATAAGAAAATAACACATTTGGTTTTTAACCACAAGCCAATTAAGAACAGGGTTTCTAGGTCCTGTGGGCTTTCATGAGCCAAGCCCTGGACTGGTCCAGTCTTGGAAACAAAAGTCCAGATTCAGGTCCCAACCTCCTCCCTTCAAAAGGGCATGGTTGTCCATAGAATCGAGGCAAGAAACAGAGGTCTCCAAGGCCCCTTTCTGTGACAGAGACCCCCAGCCTGGACAGCAGCTTGTCGGCTAGGCTTGGGGTGACAGGCTGGAGCAAAGTTCCAAACACTCGCAAACATTCCAAAGCCACATGAAGCACAGTACTCAGCCAGGGAGCATCTACTGGGCTCTCCCAATTCAACTTCCATGGTGCATGCCTTTGGACAAAACCATTAGTTTGGCGGACACAGGTAGACACTGCTTCTAGAGCCTTATATATCTGGAAGTTATCGTAGTGGTCTGCTACTTGCTTGGGCAAAGTGGCCACTGCGCTCACCAAAGCATAGTCCTCTGCCTGAGCACGAACTGATGGCCCCAGCATCCCTGGCTCACTGGGAAAGCAGGTAGTGCAAAAGGATGGATAAGTCCCAGAAGGATTTATTCTGTTGGCAGTGCATCGGTTCAAAAGACCTCCCAAGGCATCTGCCAGTTCTGAGTCCAGCAACTTAACCACTTTTTCATCGTAGTAATCACAGTCCCAGTTGGGGACGCCCTGCCGTAGGAGAAAGTAGCGGAAACCATCCACAGTATAGCGATCAAGGCAAGTCCTAGGATCCACCACGTTGCCCAGGCTCTTGGACATCTTTTGGCCACACACCGTCCAGTGGGAGTGAACACAGATGCGGTGTGGCGGGCTCATACCGGCCCCTAAAAGGAGGGCAGGCCAATAGATGGCATGAAATTTGAGAATGTCCTTACCTATGATATGAGAAGTGGCTGGCCACCAAGATTTGAACTCTGCATTTGGGTAGCCAATTACAGTGAGGTAGTTGACCAAGGCATCCAGCCATACGTAGATGGTCTGCGAATCATCCCCGGGCACCGGAATGCCCCAGTGCAAGTGGCTACTCCTGCGAGACACGGACAGGTCGGGAAGCTCGTCCTCCAGCCACTGAAGGACTGTATGGTAGAATGGTTCGGGGGTGATTGCCTGAGGGTTGCCCCGCAGCCACCACTGGAGCGGCTCCTTAAACCGGGAAAGCCTGAAAATGTAGTTTTCTTCCTTAGTCCAGGAGACTGGATGCCCACTTTCAAGAGATACAGGACCCGAATCCCCTGAAGGGCCCGGCTGCCAAGTGACCTTGGCCTCAGGCAGGAAGCACTCGTCGGAGGCGCAATACCAACCTTCATAGAGCCCCTTGTAAAGCAGACCGCGGGCCTTCAGCACCTCCCAGAAGTGCTGCACAGCTACCCTGTGCCGGTCCTCGGTGGTGCGAATGAAGTCGGTGGACGAGATATCGGCCTCCTGGAAAAGCTGCTGGAACTGAGCAGAGACTCGGTCGCACAGCTCGGTAGGGGCCAGCCCGGCCGAAGCTGCAGCCTGCTGAATCTTCAGGCCATGCTCGTCGGTACCAGTGGAGAATCGTGTGGCGGCGGTCCTGGGAACGCGAAGGCGACGGTGGCGGCACAGGGCGTCCGCCAGTAGCGCCGAGTACAGGTGCCCGATGTGCGGCGCCGCGTTCACATAGAAAATGGGGGTAGTGAAGTAGGCACGCGCGTCACAGACCTTGTCGCAGGCACCGAGGGAGCCCGAAGTATAGTGGCGTGACGCACAGCCCTCCAGGAGAGAAGCCCTACTGAACCCCGGGCGACCTAACAGCCGGGCGACAGAAATTCGCAGCATGGTGCTGGCAGGGCCCAAGCGGTGGGGCGGCGTTCTAGTAGCACGTGTGATAGGCGCATGCGCACCACGGTCCCGCCGCAGCTTCCGGCCGGAAAGCCAATGAAATTCGGCCCGAGCGCGGTCCTGTGCCGCTCGCCGCGCGCCTCCTCCCTCCGCGGGTTGAGCCCTGCGGGTCTCTCCGACTGCTCAGCGCCAGGAAAGCAGCTAGAGGGGCGGGGTTGGGGAGAGGTTATGAAAGACGGCACATCTTCACGTTTGTACGCGTATAACATCCTGTGTTTCCTGCTTTAGGTTACAATCTTATAATTATGCATCCGCTTCCCTCCTTAAGCTGAGCTGCTTGTGGCATTTTGCCGGAGTATGGCTTCTACAAATGCCTAGTCAACGTCTGAAAAGGCATATAAATTCTTTGTGTGTGTGTGTGTGTGTGCGTCCATAACTAAAATTTTATTTCTATTTCAAATTATTATGATGGTACAAATTTTTGGATTACATTGTTCTCGCTTCCAGTTGTAAAAGCACCCCTCACCCAAGGGGCGTGTTATATATACACCCTCTCACAATGTGCATGGAGAGGTGAGATCCCACCACATGCCCTCCCTTCTTCTGCCAATTTTCCTCCCCTCGTACTCCTATCTCCTTCTCCCTGTCTTGATTTAGGCTATATTTGTGTTTATTGTTCATATGAGCATGTAATGGTTCATATATTGGTTTCATATTACCATTGAGTACATTGGATATTTATTTTTCCATTCTTGCTATACTTTACTAAGAAGAATGTGTTTCAGCTTTATTTCAGGTAAATGTAAAAGATGTAAAGTGTCCGTCTTTTTAAAGGTTGAATAGTATTCCATGGTATACATATACCACAGTTTGTTGATCGGTTACTGGAAGCATTTTGGTTGCTTCCACGACTTGGCAATTATGAATAGAGCCACAATAAACATTCTGGTGCAAATGTCTTTGTGCTAAAATGATTTTTATTGTTGTAGGTAGGTACCTAGTAAAGGAATTTCAGGATCAAATGAAAGGTCAACTTTTAGTTCTTTGAGGAGTCTCCATACTTCTTTCCAAAAAAGCTGTATTAGTTTGCAATCCCAAGCAGTATTGAAGTGTTCCCTTCTCTCCACATCCATCCCAGCATCTGTAGTCTTGTGACTTTGTAATGTGGGCTAATCTTACTGAGGTTAGATGATATCTCAGGGTGGTTTTGATTTGCATTTCTCTGATGATTAAAGACAGTGAGCATTTTTTCATGTGTTTGTAGGCCATTCGTCTGTCATCCTTGGAGAAGTTTCTGATCAAGTCTCTTGCCCACTTATAGAGAGGATTGTTTGCTCTTTTCTTATTTAATTTGAATTCTTTGTAGATTCTAGTTATCAGGCCTTTGTCAGATTGATAATGTGCAAAAATCTCCCATTCCAAAGACTTGTTTATGGTATGCAAAAACCAAAAACACCACCCTTAGCTTAACCCTTAACCACCCTTAGCTATGCAAAAGCTTTTTAGCTTAATCAAATCCCAGTTATTTATTTTTGGTGTTGCTGCAATTGCGGGGGTGGGCGGTTGTCTTCCTCATAAAGTTATTTCCCAGGCCAATATCTTCAAGCATTTTCCCTGCACTCTCTTCTAGAATTTTTATTGTCTAATATAAATTCTAGCTAGGGCCCTAAAAAAATCTGGAAGGGATGAAGGGAGCAAAAAAGAAAATGCTCCCTTTTCAGCATTTGAGGCAAGGATAAGAACAAAAAGGGGGAGGGGATCTATAAACAATTTTTGTTGAATCAACAAAAAGAGGTAGATTTGTGATCTACCAAGTCCTTGCCAAAGATTATTGAGATCAAGGGAGATGGAATGCAGTATATTGCTGCAAGTTAGGAAGAATTTTCAAATGTACTTCTCAAAAGTAGTTAATTTTCTGGGTGGTGCCTGTGGCTCAGTGGGTAGGGCGCCAGCCCGAGCCCCATACTGAGGATGGTTTTGAGCCAGGTTCAAAACTGGCTCCGGTCAAACTGCAATAAAAAAAATAGTGGAGCATTGTGGCAGGGGCCTGTAGTCCCAGTTACTCAGGAGGCTGAGGCAAGAGAATTGCCTAAGCCCAGGAGTTGGAGGTTGCCGTGAGCTGTGACGACACAGCACTCTACTGAGGGTGACAAAGCGAGAGTTTGTCTCTAAAAAAAAAGAATAGTTAATTTTCTTTTAAAATGGTCTTGAAGTTCTTCTAGAACAATGTTTTTCAAGTTTGTTTTTGTAATGGAACTCTAGATTTTTTGAGGGGAGACATTAAAAACCCAGAATTGGATTACTACTAATCCCTGGTAGTGGGATTAATGACTGGCCTTTTTTTGTTAGTATGTAAATTTAATAATAAGAACTAGAAGTAGTCTCTATGTGGTCTTCAGAACAGCAGCACTAGCAGCAGCACCTAGAACTTTTAGAAATGTATATACTTAGGCCCCATTCCCTACCAAATCAGAAACTCTGGGGGTAGGGGCCAACAATCTAGGTTTTAAGGAGCTCTCCAGGTGATTCTGGTGCTCACTAAAGTTTGAGAACTGCTGAACTAGAAGATTAGCAGTGATTTCGATCTGTATGCTAATTTTCTCCTGTCTTCTTCTCAGAGGTAATCATTATCTTGAATTTTGTACTTCTATATGTGTGTTATCACATATATAGTGTATCTAAGTACAATCATTTAATTCCGCTTCTATTCAAGAATTCTAAAAAAGGATATGTGGGCATGGAGCCTGTAGCTCAGCAACTAGGGCACCAGTCACATACACGGGAGCTGGTGGGTTCCAACCCAGCCTGGGCCTGCCAAACAACAATGACAATTACAACAACAACAACAAAAAAAAAAAAAATAGCTGGGCACTGTGGCAGGTGCCTGCAGTCCCAGCTTCTTGGGAGGCTGAGGCAAAAGAATCGCTGAAGCCCAAAAGTTTGAGGTTGCTGTGAGCTGTGACACTGCAGCACTCTACAGAGGGTGACATAGTGAAACTCTCAAAAAAAAAATTAGTTTACACTCCCATCAACAACATATCCTTGAAGAGGTCTCTCCAGTACTTGGTATGGTCTGTTTTCTTAATTTTGGTCAGTCAACTGAGTATAAAGTGTTATCTCTTAAACATGCATAGTAGCACTAGTCACAAAAGCTAAAAGGTGGCAACAACCCAAATTTCCATTATTTGATGAATGGATAAACAAATGTAGTACATCTAGACAATGGAATACCATTCAGCCATAAAAAGGAACAAAGTACTGATACATGTTAATACGTAGATGAACCTTTATAACATTTAGGCTAAGTAAAATATTCCAGACACAAAAGGCCACATATTATATGATTCCATTAAATGAAGTACCCAGAGTATGAAAATCTATAGAGACAGGCGGCACCATAGCTCAGTCGGTAGGGCATCAGCCACATACACCCAGGCTGGCAGGTTCGAACCCAGCCCAGGGCCTGCTAAACAACAATGACAACTGCAACAAAAAAATAGCCGGGCGTTGTGGTGGGCACCTGTAGTCTCAGCTAATTGGGAGGCAGAGACAAGAGAATCGCTTAAGCCGGAGAGTTTGAGGTTGCTGTGAGCTGTGACGCCACGGCACTCTACCCAGGGTGACAGCTTGAGACTTAGTCTAAAAAAAAAAGAGAAAGAAAATCTATAGAGACAGAAATCAGATAAATGGTTGCCAAGGGGTGTGAGGGAAAATTGGAATGAAGAGAGAGTGCTTAATGGATATGAAGTTTCCTCCTGGGGTGATGAAAAATTTCTGGAGCTAGATAGTGGTGGTGGTTGTACAGCATTGCGAATGTAATTAATGCCACTGGCTTGTACACTTTAAAATACCCCACACAGGCTGAGCAGGGTCGTTTATGCCTGTAATACTAGCACTTTGGGAAGCCAAGTGGGAGGATCACTTGAGGCCAACCAATAGATCCTAACTAGCTTGCCAGACATAGCAAGACCCCCATCTCTATGAAAGACAATTCTTTTATTTATTTATTTATTTATTTTTTTTTTTTTGAGAGTCTTACTATGTCGCCCTCAGTAGAGTACTGTGGCGTCACAGCACACAGCAACCTCTAACTTTTGGGCTTAAGCAATTCTCTTGCCTCAGCCTCACAAGTAGCTGGGACTACAGGTGCCACCACAGCACCCTGCTATTTTTTGTTGTAGTTGTCGTTGTTGGTTAGAGTCTCAAGCTGGCCCAGACCGGGCTTGAACCCACCCACCTCTGCATATGGCTGGCACCATAACCACTGTGCTACAAGCGCTGAGCCGAAAAACAATTGTTTTAATTAACTGGTTGCAGTGGCATATGCTGGTAGTTTCAGCTACTCAGGGAGTCTGAGGGCGGAGAATCACTTGAGTCTACTCTCTAGGAGTTTGAGATTGCAGTGAGCTATGAAGGTTCCACTGCACTCCAGTCCCAGCAACAGAGCCAGACCTGTCTCAAAAATAAATAAAATAAAATGTCCCAAGTGCTCTATTTTATACACTATTATATACATTTTACCACAATTTTTAAAATATTATCTCACTATGATCTTGATTTGCATTTACCCAAATACAAGGGAAGCTGAGCATTTCTTCATGTCTGTATGAACTATATGTGTTTCTTTACCTGTGACTTGCCTATTCATATTTTATGTCTTTTTCAGTTGGCTTATCTTTTTCTTCATTTGTTAGAGTTCTTTATATATACATAATACTGTTCCTTTATTATTTGATATTTTACCAATATCATCCACCAATTTATACCTTGTCTTTTCACATTAAAGAGTCTCAATGAATAGAAGTTCTTAATTATAGGAAAATTTATTGAAATTTAGTTTATGATTATCATTTTTGCTTCTTGTACTCTTAAGAAAATCCACATTTTTATATGAAAGTATAAAATCTTTTCTTTTGGTATATAAGTTCTTTATATGGAATTGAAATTTTTTTCTGTATGATACAAGGTAGAGATCCAATTTTCTCCCCATATGGATAACCTTTCTCCACTGATTTACAAGACACCTTCATCATATATTAAATTCTAGGCTCTTTATCTATTGCATTGGTTAATTTGCCTATGCCTTGCTAAAAACACTATTTTAATTACTGTCGCTTTATACTAAATCTTAATATGTAGAAAACTGATGTGTTTTCCTTATTCTTATCCACAAGAATTTTAGCTCCTCAGCCCTTTTATCTTCCCATTAAACATTAAAATCAACTTGACAAGTTCCATGCAAAAGACCTGTTGGGTTTAGGTCATCATTGCGTTAAATCTATAGTTCAATGATAGGTGTCAAAGGCTAGGGCAGATTGACATATTTACAATAGTAAATATTACTATAAATGACTTTCCATTTACTTAAAACTCTTTTAATGCTGTCCAGTAAAGTTTTATGATTTTTTTTTTTTTTTTTGTAGAGACAGAGTCTCACTCTATGGCCCTCGGTAGAGTGCCGTGGCCTCACACAGCTCACAGCAACCTCCAACTCCTGGGCCTAAGCCATTCTCTTGCCTCAGCCTCCCGAGTAGCTGGGACTACAGGCGCCCGCCACAATGCCCAGCTATTCTTTGGCTGCAGTTCGGCCAGGGCCGGGTTCAAACCCGCCACCCTCGGTATATGGGGCCGGCGCCCTACCGACTGATCCAAAGGCGCCGCCCATGATTTTTTTTTTTTTTTTAAGACAGAGTCTCAAGCTGTCACCCTGGGTAGAGTGCTGTGGCATCACAGCTTACAGCAACCTCCAACTCCAAGCCTAGGGGCTCAAGTGATTCTCCTGCCTCCGCCTCCCAAGTAGCTGGGATTACAGGCACCTGCCACAACACCCAGCTATTTTTTGGTTGCAGCTGTCATTGTTGTTTGGCGGCCCAGGGCTGGATTTGAACCGGCCAGCTCAGGTGTATGTGGCTGACACCTTAGCCATTTGAGCCACAGGCGCCGAGCCTTATGATTTTCTACCTATAAATCTGGCTTAATATTTTGATAGATTTATTCCTAGGAAACTTTGTATACTTTATAATATAAACAGTGTCACTTTCTGAAAGTTAGGGGATTTTAGTTGTTTGTTACTGATGTATGGAACTGAATAAAAGGTAAGCTATTTTTGGGCAGCGCCTGTAGCTCAAAGGAGTAGGGTGCTGGCCCCCATATGCCAGAAGTGGCGGGTTCAAACTCAGCCCCGGCCAAAAACTGCAAAAAAAAAAAAAAGCTAAGCTATTTTTTCTTTTTTTTTGAGACAGAGTCTCATATTGTCACCCAGATAGAGTATGGTGGCATCATAGCTCACAGCAACCTCAAACTCTTGGGCTCAAGCAATCCTCTTGCCTCAGCCTGCTGAGCAGCTGGGACTACAGGCGCCCACCACAAGAACTGGCTAGTTCGTTTGTTTTTATTTTTTTAGAGATGGGTCTCACGCTTGCTCTGGCTGGTCCTCAACTCCTGAGCTCAAACAATCCACCCACCTGGGCCTAACCCAGAGTGTTGGGATTATAGGCGTGAGCTACCCAGCCAAAGCTATACTACCAGTATTATGTTTGAAGAAAGTGTGGAGGGGAATCCAGACCCTGGACTGCTTATTGTCCCTCCATGATCGAAGCCCCTCCTCTTCACCAAGGCTGGCACTTCTTTGAATCTAGGGCTCTGCCATAGGCAGTTTGAAAACTGCTGGTCTAGAAGAATAAACAGTTAAGGATAGTTATTTTTTAAAGAAAAGAATATTAACTGCAGGACATTGAAATATTGTAAAGCCATAATTGTTTTTTTGTTGTTGTTGTTGTTGTTGTTGAGACAGGGTCCCACCCTATGCCCCTGAGCAGAGTGCAGTGGGCGGGGTAGCTCACCGCAACCTCATACTCGGGCTGCCGGCACCCCGTTGCCTCAGCCTCCGGAAGCCGCTGGGATTACAGACGCTCCCCTCGGCGCACGGCTGGGTTTTTCCATTTTTTTCAGGAGTCGGGGTCTCACTGTCGCTCAGGCGAGTCTCGAACTTCTGAGCTCAAGCAATTCTCCCTCCTCAGCCTCCCACAGTGCTGGGATTACAGGCGTGAGCCACCGCACCCAGCAAGCCATAAAAAATTTTAAGTGTGCAATGCTGTGAAGCAAGATTACAGAACAAAATAAAATGTCAAACTACAAATCATAGTCTATTATATGATAGATGTAGCATTTCTAATCACTGGAGAAGAATGGCTTTTTCAATAAGTAATGCTTTTAAGAAGTCATTAACTTCTTGGGATATTTGCATTATGAAACTAATAGTACATTAAGTAGTTAAAACTCAGTGTTGGTCTGCTAGCTTGTGAATTCTGAAGATCATAAAATACAGCTTTTTCATCTTTGTGTTCATAGTGTCTTACATATACGTAGACACTCTATGAATATTTGAATTATAGTTGAATTCTTTTAGAAGGGCCACACAAGCTCAGCATCTGTAGCTCAAGTGGCTAAGGCTCCAGCCACATACACCAAAGCTGGCAGGTTCAAATCCACCCCAGGCCTGCCAAACAACAATGACAACTACAACCAAAAAATAGCCAAGCGTTGTGGCGGGCACCTGTAGTCCCAGCTACTTTGGGAGGCTGAGGCAAGAGAATCACTTAAGCCCAGGAGTTGGAGGTTGCTATGAGCTGTGATGCCACAGCACTCTACCTAGGGTGACAGCTTGAGGCTCTGTCTCAAAAAAAAAAAAAAAAAAAAATTACTATTATTCAAAATTTTCTCTATAGGTAAATTCAGGTGATCCAAACTTGCCCAGTAACTGTCAGAATACTTTGCTACCAATTATGGAGAACATTTTCACAAGGTTCATTTATTCATTCAAGGACTAAGGGAGCCTGCACTAGAGCATAGACAAGAATCGATAGTACATCTCCATGTATCTAGCCACATACAAGCCTGTACTTAGGAAATCCCATTTACAATACAGAACTGAATCACCATGACTTTTGCTGCCAAGAAAGAAAGAAAGGAAAGGTGGAAGGAAGGAAGGGAAGGAGAGAGGGAGAAAGAAAGACTGAAAGGCTGTCCTGAAATCTGTCATTGGCAGCAAACAAATATAATTCAATGCAGAAGAAGTGACCACTACTAGAAGACATTTATTCTATAGCCACCCAGCCTCCATGGGCTCCAAGTAGGGTCTCCAGCCCGGGTCGGAGTCCGGGGCTCCGCGCCCACGGACCCGCATCCTGCCCCCTTCAGCGCCCAGACTGACAAGATGAAGTCTCATTGCCCAGGCTAGTCTTGAACCCCTATCTTTAAGTGATCCTCCAAAGTCAGCCTCCCAAAGTGCTCAGATTACAGGCGTGAATCACCACACCCAGCCAAACATAACTTTTATGTGCATTGGAAAACAAAAAACTTTGTGTGATTTGTTTTATTGCAATATTTGCATTATTGCAGTGTCTGGAACAGAATCCAAATATCTCTGAGGTATGCCTGTGTATAAAATCCTCCTAACTTCTCTGAAGAAGACAGGCATATGGCCTACAAACACATGAAAAAAATGTTCATCATCTTTAATCATCAGAGAAATGAAAATCAAAACCACTTTGAGATATCATCTAACTCCAGTAAGATTAGCCCACATCAAAAAATTCCAAAACTACAGATGTTGGGGTGGATATGGAGAAAAGGGAACACTGCTATGCTGCTAGTAGGAATACAAGCTAGGGTGGCGCCTGTGGCTCAGTGAGTAGGGTGCCGGCCCCATATGCCAAAGGTGGCGGGTTCAAACCCAGCCCCGGCCAAACTGCAACAAAAAAATAGCCAGGCGTGGCAGGCGCCTGTAGTCCCAGCTGCTCGGGAAGCTGAGGCAAGAGACTCGTCTAAGCCCAGGAGTTGGAGGTTGCTGTGAGCTGTGTGATGCCACAGCACTCTACCCGAGGGCAGTACAGTGAGACTCTGTCTCTACAAAAAAAAAAAAAAGAAAGGAATACAAGCTAATACAGCCTTTTTGAAGAGAAGTTTGGAGAATGTTCAAGGAACTAAGTAGACCTACCGTTTGATCCTACAATTCCTCTCCTAGGTATATACCCAGATAATCAAAAATCATTTAAAAAAATAATAATAATAATTAAAAAAATAATAAATTTTAAAAAATCATTTTACCACAAAGACATTTGCACCAGAATGTTTTTTGCAGCCTAGTTCATAATTGCCAAGTCATGGAAGCAGCCCAAGTGGCCCCTGACTCATGAATGGATTAACAAATTGTGGTATACGTAGACCATGGAATACTATGCAGCCATAAAAAAATGGAGACTTTACATCTCATTCTGTTAACCTGGATGGAGCTGGAACATATTCTTCTTAGTAAAGTATCTCAAGAATGGAAGGAAAAGTATCCAGTGTACTCAGTACTATATGACATCAATGTATAATCACCTACAGATTAATACGAATAGTAAAAAATAACTATAGTCCAGAAAGGAGGAGGAAAGAGAAGAGAGAGAGGAGGGGAGGGCGGAGGCCTGGAGGAAGGAGGGTATTTGATGGGGCCTCATCTAATGTGCATAATGCAATGGTACATTTCAAAACTATTAAGGGTAGAGTATAAATGTCTTGCTTTTCTTCACAAGTAAGTGAAGTAATGGCTAAGTTAATCAGTTTGATGTAAGCATTCCACATTGTATATCAAATCATGATGTGTGTTGTACCCCATAAATGCATCAATATATGCATTGACAGTTATGATTTAATAAATTAAAAAAAGAAAAGAAAAGAAAGAAGACATTTATCTTCTTATCCTAACTTATCCTAATTACTGTAAGTACTTAACATCATTGATAAAAGATTGTCTGCGAAAATAAATGTTGTGATAGTTGTATATCAAGCTGGAAGAGAACTGACTTAGATCCATAGCTTACCCTTTGTATTAAATTGCCAGATAGATCAGAGTTAAGGAAGTAAGGGAGGGATGAATAGGTGGATCACGGAAGAGATTTTTAGGGCAGTGAAACAGTTCTATATGACACTATAATGATAGAAAGATGTCATTACAGATTTGTCAAAACCCACTGAATGTACAACACTACAGGTGAATCCTAATGTAAACTATGGACTTTTGATAATAATGTGTCAATGTAGGTTTATCAGTTTTAACAAATACACCACTCTATTGAGGGATGTTGATAATGTGGGAGGCTATGCATGGATGAAAATGGGGTATGTGGGAATTCTCTACTTTCCACTCAATTTAAAATAAGTTTATTAATTTTTTAAACTAAGCAGTAAACAGAATATTTGTTCCAAAAGGAGAAATATACTTCATATTCAATAAATGTGATTTGTTCTTAAGGACAAAAAAGGAGAAGTAGAAAATTTTTTGTATGAAAGTGTATAAAAATGTGAAGAGGTATGAGGCAAAATATATGATAACTGACAAAAGCTTAAAATACATAAGATCAAAATAAGTTTTATGGCCAACTACAAATGTATGTAAGTAATATAAATGAATTGTGCAGTCCTTAGAATGCATTTTCTCTGCTTATTACTTTCTAATTATTTTGCATGTAAACTATTTGATCATTCCTAAAGTAAAATCAAAGTATTTAATAAATAATCCAAAGTGGGGGAAAAAGTAATCTTTACAAAAATCTTCACAGTTGGCTCAGCGCCTGTAGCACAGTGGTTATGGCACTGTCCACATTCACTAAGGCTGGTGGGTTCAAACCCAGCCTGGGCCAGCTAAAACAACAGTGACAACTGCAACAAAAAAAATATATAGCCAGGCATTGTGGTGGGAGCCTGTAGTCCCAGCTACTTGGGAGGCTGAGGCAAGAGAATAGCTTAAGCCCAAGAGTTTGAGATTGCTGTGAGCTGTGATGTCAGGGCACTCTACCAAGCGCGAAATGGTGAGACTCTGGCTCAAAAAAAAAAAAAAAAAAAATCTTCACAGTAAAAATCTGAAAATAAGGGGTGGCAACTGTGGCTCAGTGAGTAGGGCACCAGCCCCATATACCAAGGGTGGCAAGTTCAAACCTGGCCCCTGTCAAACTGAAACAACAACAAAAAAAATATCCGGGCATTGTGGCAGGTGCCTATAGTCCCAGCTACTCCGGAGGCTGAGGCAAGAGAATCACCTAAGCCCAAGAGCTGGAGGTTGCTGTGATCTGTGATGCCACAGCAGTCTACGGAGGGCGACAAAGTGAGACTCTGTCTCTAAAAAAAAAGAAAAGAAAATCTGAAAATAACAAAAATGTTACTACTTAAGCATTGTATTAAGCATTGTAAAGTACCATATAATTGTTAAAATATATGTAGCAAAAGCGTGTGCCATATTGATGAATAAAAATGTTTTTGAGGGTGGTTCCTGTGGCTCAGTGAGTAGGAAGCCGGCCCCATATACCGAGGGTGGCGGGTTCAAACCCAGCCCTGGCTGAACTGCAACCAAAAAATAGCCAGGCGTTGTGGTGGGCGCCTGCAGTCCCAGCTGCTCGGGAGGCTGAGGCAGGAGAATCGCGAAAGCCCAAGAGCTGGAGGTTGCTGTGAGTCCTGTAACATCATGGCACTCTACCAAGGGTGGTAAAGTGAGACTCTGTCTCTACCAAAAAAAAAAAAAAAGAAAGAAAGAAAAGAAAATGTTTTTGAAATATCACTAAAGGTCAAATAAAAGTTTATTTTGTTAGAATTTTGGAGCAAGGGGGGCGCCTGTGGCTCAAAGGGTTAGGGCGCTAGCTCCAAATGCTGGAGGTGGCGGGTTCACGCCCCACCCCAGCCATAAAAAAAAAAAAAAATAATAATTTTGGAGCGAAATTTTCCTAAATGATTGCTCAATTGTGAGCTTAGGGAACTGTAGTTTCTTCTAGTAAAGGTATAATAAGGGCGGCACCTGTGGCTCAAAGGAGTAGGGCACTGGCCCCATATGCCAGAGGTGGTGGGTTCAAAACCCAGCCCCAGCCAAAAACTGAAAAAAAAAAAAAAGGTATAATAAAAGAAATTCTTTAAGGACTACTGATGCATCAGATTCATTTATTCAGTCAGCTGCGCCTCTCAGCTGGACTGGTCTCCTGCCATTGTTGCTCCAGTTGAAACCATCCTCCTGAAAGCAGCCACAGTGACCAATCTAAAATGCAGCTGATGTTGCTTGCCTGCTTCAAACTCTTCACTTGATTATTCCATTTGGTTATTTGACACCCCTTTGTTGCCTACCAAATAAAGTCCAAATTCCCTTTGCATGGCATACAAAGCCCATTACAGCTTAGCCCTTCCTTTCTTACAACTTAGTCTTTTTTCATCTTTTATGTTGTAGTAATTGTCAACTGTTTCATATGCCTTAGACATGCCACACTGCTTCATGATTCCATGATTTTTCTCATGCTTTTCCTCCTCCTGGCATATGCTTCCCACCTTTCTTAAACTATCTTGCACATAGTCATCCTTCAAGACAGCTCAGATAGCCTCCAGGTTGAGTTAGAAGCCCATCCTTTGGTTTCTATAGCATCCTGTGAATACTTCTATCTCAGCAGCTATCAAATTATGTTGAAGTTGTGTGTTTTTAAGTCTGTCTACCCCCTTTAACCAGAAGTATCTTTAGGACAGAGGCTGTGTTTTATCATCTTGTATACCAGCATCTAGTTCAGGGAATGGAATATAGCATGCACTTAATAAATTCAATGGGTATTTTATAAATAATCTTCCAGACACTACAGTAGCTACTCATGACCTATGAAGATTTCTGCCATATGGGACCTCACAGCTCATCAGACAAAAGAGGACATGAAAAATGACAGACCTGAGAGCACTATCAACGGTCAAATGAGGCCATGCAAGGTGGCTCACCCCTGTAATTTTAGCAGTTTGAAGGCTCAGGGGTTTGGATCACTTGAGGCCAGGAGTTCAAGACCAAATTGGACAAAAGCAAGACCCCATCTTTACAAAAACAAGAAAAATTAGCCAGGTGTGGTGGCAAGTGCCTGTAGTCTCAGCTACTTGGAAGGCTGCAACAAGAGGATCACTTGAGCCTTGGAGTTTGAGGTTGCAGTGAGCTATGATGACAATCCCACAGCACTCTAGCTTGGACAACAGAACAAGGCCCTGTCTCAAAAAAAAAAAAAAAAAGTCAAATGAGCGACAATGGGTCAGAATCTACTGTCATTTTAGCCAGATTTACCCAGAAATTACTCATCACCAACCATGCTCATCTTTGAGCATGGACTATGGAATCTTGCTCTGTTAAAAACACTTCTGAGAAGTAAAACATTTAAAGACAAGTCGGCAAGGCCAGGACCAGTGGCTCATGCCTGTAATCCTAGTACTCTGGGAGGCTGAGGTGGGTGGATTGCTTGAACTCAGGAGTTTGAGACCAGCCTGGGCAAGATCAAGGCCCCTATCTCTACTAAAAATACTAAAACTAACCAGGTGTAGTGGTGCAGGTGCCTATAGTCACAGCTACTCAGGAGGTTGAGGCAAGAGGATTGCTTGAGCCCAGGAGTTTGATGCTGCTATGAGCAATGATGATGCCATGGCATTCTACTCAGGGCAACAGAGTGAGACTGTGTCAAAAATAAATACATACATACATACATACATACATACATACATACAAGTAGATGTAGGAAAAGAGAAAAGGTAATAGTGATCTACGAACTAACCCATTGCTCCTTTGGAGTTTTCATGAGAACTCTTCAATGTGAATGAAAACTGGATTTGTTTTGTAAATAATGGGAGTGATAGCACTTCTAGTCCCAACCCTATTTTATAACAAATACATATCAACAACCACCAATAACTGTACTTTGTGCTGTCAGCCAAGCATAGTGCTAAGATAGGAGATAAGGTTATCTCATTCAGCCTTCATAACAAGCCTATGAAGTAAGTACTATTATTAACTCCATTTTACAAGGGAGGAAATTGAAACTTGAAGAAGTCAAGCAACTTGCCCAGAATCACATCTCTAGTAAGACTGAGAAACAGAATTTGAACCCAGGCCATCTGAGTGCAGGGTTCCCAATGTTGATGAGTTCACTATACTACCTCGTAATGCAATAAATCAACACTTGTTACAATTGGTCCACTATGAATTGTCCCTTTTTTGTTTTACAAGATGGGAAATTCTTTTAGGGACTGCTCAAATCCCTGTATATCGAATCATAGAAGAATTTAACAAAGAGCAATTGACACATAGAAAATGCATATGAACATATATAAATTATTCTTGACTTTAAGTAAATGGCAATTTATAAGACTGAATCAAGTTGTCAGTATCTTGTTGTTTTGTTGGGTTTTTTTTAATTAAAGATATGTTGAGATCTATAGAAGTATTAGTTACTGTCATAAGTTTTCTAATAGCAGAGTGTTTTAAACTATTTAAGGATTTTGAGAAACTATCCGTGTAACTGTTGCTCCTTTGCAATTAAAGTCTTTTTGTGAAAATATTTTAATATACATTTTTATATTTGTCAGTTTTAATTAACCTTATAATTTTTCCAGCAAAATGAAACTTCATGTGGAAATAAACACTCAAAAGTGCTTTTTTTTTAACTTTACTTTTTCCCTTTTAGACTCCAGAAACAATTTCCTTATAAAGCTGACTTCCTTTCTGGAAATGATTTTTGTTTCCAACCATGTTGAGAATCCGTTTTTTCATTCGTTCTCTCTCTCTCCACCCCTTTCTCCTTTTGCTTTCTTGGTAGTAGCTGGGAGAGTGGGCATGGGACAGAGAGAAGAGAGAACAGAAAAAGAATTGTATACCACCGTGTCTGAAACTGTCTTCTGCTTGCAGATAATTACATCCAAGTTGCACTTTTCCCTTTTTATTTCTGTTTTTGGACAGTTCTTTTATCATCCAGCCCACTGGATAGACAAAGCACTGTTGGTGCCCTGAGCCACAGAACTCTGGTAGGGGGCTGGCTGTAAATTGACGTGGCATGGAAATTCTCCGCTAAGTTGTAGCAGCTTGCATGTTTCTCTAAGATCAAGCCCAGCCTCCCGGGGCTGTAGCTTAATCATGGGTTCAATGACTTTACAGAAAAATGGATAGAAAAAGTCTTCAGCTCCTTTCTTTGGATCCAAATGTTTTCTTTTTGAGTATCTATGATTTAGCTGAAAACAAAATCAAAGCAGTTAAGTCTGTAACTTTCTTTTTGCAGCTTAAACAACAGAATTTGCTGCTCTCCCTCCCCTTTCCTGCAATTTAATTCCTTGCAGATTTTGCCATGGGGTGCGGACTTAGAAAGCTAGAAGACCCTGATGATAGCAGCCCTGGAAAAATATTTTCTACCCTGAAGAGACCGCAAGTGGAAACAAAGACAGAATTTGCTTACGAATATGTATTGCTGGATTTTACTCTACAAGGTACTTTTTGCTTCTGTTTTATTTGTTAAATGTTTCAAAGTAAAGTGTTGGCTTATGAATTTAGAATCTGTTCTTCATAATTAGATTATATAATCAATTTCACAATAATGCTTTGTTTCTTAATTACATTTTGAAATATTTTTGTTTTGTTTGCTTCTTTGTTGGTAAAATGGCTCATATGTACTTTCTAAAATTAGGGAAACTGCTGGGAAAGACTTCTTTCATTTTTACATCAAATACTTATTTGTAGAAGGATTTATGAAAAAAATGTTTGATTTCCAGGATAAATAGCTAAAGCCTTAATGACAAACTGTGTTTTGAAAAAGATGTGAAAAGCTCAAAAAGGTAGTAGGTAGGAAATAATACTTGCATCGTGTTGTGGAAGATTGTTTGCTAAGACAATTCTGTGGTTTCCATCTGTGTCACATTTTGTGATTGTGTAGTCATTGGATATTTTTGACCAAACTAAACTAAAAGTTTGAAAATTAAAAAAAAAAAAAGGTAGCCTTCTGAAAGACACTTTGCTCAGTGCCTTATCCCTAACAGAGAAACTCTCTGTTCCAGAAAGTTGGAAACACAAATAAACAAGCCCAGATGGCAGTTCTGTGGAAGGAATGGAGGCGGCTTGACTTCACAAACACTTTGCCTCGTTTCTTTTAGAAACTTTAGAACACTGTACAACTGCATAGACAAAACACCTTCTAAAAAGAACTACATCTTTAATTATGGAGTACTAAAAATGAAATTTAGAGTGACTTGTTTGCTGTTAAAGGTGCCCAGATATTAGTGTTTTAAATTCTCATACTACAAAGTTGTATTTTTCAATTCTAACAAGCCACACATTTTATCAGTTTACAGAAAATTTCATACTAACTAAATTATCATGTTTGATTTATCTTAATTTTGCTTGAACTTTTTTTGTTTATACAAATTCTCTTTTTTTTTTTCTTCTTTTGATTTTACTCTGGAAACAGTACATCTTTGTGCAAGAAGCAAGAGCAGCCCATTTTTCTTTGTCAAAAATTAAGCTGGCCAGCAAACAAACTCCCTTCCCGGGAAATGCACAAAATCTGTACATATACTTTTAACATGTTTGTATTCCTATTTTTAATGTAAGGCTAAGACTACCAAAAAAATTAGTTTTCTTAATCTTTTTTTTAATCATGGAAGTTAGCAATGGGTTAAGATAATGGTGATAATCAGAGAAATAACCAATCCTGTGAATTTTTTCTATACTATTTCATTTGAGAAAATATTTGTGGTGTGGTGCTATATTCGCTCCCTTGATTTTTCCATGTCAATTATTTTTTGAGAACTAGTTTCTTTAACACACACACATACTCCTTAATCTTTTATTTATTTTCTTTTTTTCATCTTTTCCTTTTGACTTTTTTTCTTGGTCTTTTTGTTGTTGTTTCCTTTTTAATTTTTTCTTTTTACTCCCCTTAATCTTGAAACCTATCTATTCATAACATTTAGATCAGAGCCAGGTTGATCTGTACTTTCAGATTGGCTGCACAACCCACTATAGGATCACAGGGCTTAAAGTAACTTGACAAGTTTTTCTGATTCATTTCTTTCCAACAGTGTTAATGTCGCAAACAAATTTGTAGAAATGCCATCATCCTTGAATCAAAAAGTCATTTTAGTTATGGTATTATCAAAAGTCCTTCTTTCTGTGAAAACAGTACGATTTCTACCTTCCACTCTAGGTGCTTGGAAGAGTGTGAGTGTGGGCACAGTGTGCGAATGTCAGCACACAAAGCAGGTACATCTCTTAAGGTAGCACCTGGTTCCTATTAGATACAGGCACCTAGTATCCTGATTCCCACTCCTCTCCAATTCTTCCACATCCTTTTGTTTTATTTTTTTCTTGGTTTGTTTCTGTCTTTGCTTCTGCCATTGCTTCAGAAGTCAGGACTCTTAGCATCAGCCCAACTCCACAAAACACCTTTCAGGTCGTAGTTTCCCTTCTGTTGTCTCTCACTCTACCTGCCACTCCAGCATACACAGGGGTAGGTTAAAACCTCCCAGCCTTCTGCTTGGCACTGGAAGTTCTGTACTGGGATTGCTGGAAAGAATATCAAAGAGTCACATCGCCTGCCTTGCAGAGGTCACCATGGAATGAGCAACCTATGTGGAAACAAAACAGCCTAGTGACAGGCTGTGTCCTCTCATGGCTCATCATGAGCCTGTGTCTTACATTATTTTCCTCAGTTTTTTCCAAATAGAGACCACGAGACAAAGAGTAAAGTTCCAATGGGGCAGGAGCCGGCGTTCCTTTGAAAATTCCCAGTGTCTGCCCTGTGTCATGATGATTATAACTATCTTGAACAATTTATTTTTCCATTCAATTCCATCTCCATCTGTCTCTCTTCCCCCCACCCAAGTTGTACGGTTTTGCAAGTACATTTCAAATAATGTTACACAGAGTTTCCAGAGTGGGGTTTACTTACTTTAGGAGAATGAAATGTTACTTTTATCTCAATGTAGAGAAAAAATAGATTTCAAAGTTATCCCACTTTATTACCTTTATTAAGAATGAATTCATTGGCCACCTACTACTCTGCCTTTACTTTCAAAGCTCCATCCTGAACACAACACGACTTAGGCCTCTCAGTCTCTCCCTCACCCTCCGTCATGTTCCCCACACTTTTTTTTCCTTTTTTTTTTTTATTGTTGGAGATTCATTGAGGGTACAATAAGCCAGGTTACACTGATTGCATTTGTTAGGTAAAGTCCCTCTTGCAATCATGTCTTGCCCCAAGAAGGTTTAACACACACCAAGGCCCCACCCCTCTCCCTTCTTCCCTCTCTCTGCTTTTCCTTCTCCCCTCCCCCATGACTTTAATTGTCATTAATTGTCCTCATATCAAAATTGAGTACATAGGATTCATGCTTCTCCATTCTTGTGATGCTTTACTAAGAATAATGTCTTCCACTTCCATCAGGGTTAATACGAAGGATGTAAAGTCTCCATTTTTTTTAATAGCTGAATAGTATTCCATGGTGTACATATACCACAGCTTGTTAATCCATTCCTGGGTTGGTGGGCATTTAGGCTGTTTCCACCTTTTGGCGATTGTAAATTGAGCTGCAATAAACAGTCTAGTACAAGTGTCCTTATGATAAAAGGATTTTTTTCCTTCTGGGTAGATGCCCAGTAATGGGATTGCAGGATCAAATGGGAGGTCTAGCTTGAGTGCTTTGAGGTTTCTCCATACTTCCAGAACGGTTGTACTAGTTTGCAGGCCCACCAGCAGTGTAAAAGTGTTCCCTACTCTCCGCATCCACGCCAGCATCTGCAGTTGTGACATTTTGTGAGGTGGGCCATTCTCACTGGGATTAGATGGTATCTCAGGGTGGTTTTGATTTGCATTTCTCTGATAGATAGGGATGATGAACATTTTTTCATATGTTTGTTAGCCATTCGTCTGTCTTCTTTAGAGAAGGTTCTATGCATGTCTCTTGCCCATTGATATATGGGATTGTTGGCTTTTTTCATGTGGATTAATTTGAGTTCTCTATAGATCCTGGTTATCAAGCTTTTGTCTGATTCAAAATATGCAAATATCCTTTCCCATTGTGTAGGTTGTCTCTTTGCTTTGGTTATTGTCTCCTTGGCTGTACAGAAGCTTTTCAGTTTAATGAAGTCCCACTGTTTATTTTTGTTGTTGTTGCAATTGCCATGGCAGTCTTCTTCATGAAGTCTTTCCCCAGACCAATATCTTCCAGTGTTTTTCCTATGCTTTCTTTGAGGATTTTTATTGTTTCATGCCTTAAATTTAAGTCCTTTATCCATCTTGAATCAATTTTTGTGAGTGGGGAAAGGTGTGGGTCCAGTTTCAGTCTTTTACATGTTGATATCCAGTTCTCCCAACACCATTTATTGAATAGGGAGTCTTTCCCCCAAGGTATGTTCTTGTTTGGTTTATCGAAGATTAGTTGGTTGTAAGATGTTAGTTTCATTTCTTGGTTTTCTATTCGATTCCAAGTGTCTATGTCTCTATTCTTGTGCCAGTACCATGCTGTCTTGACCACTATGGCTTTGTAGTACAGCCTAAAATCTGGAATGCTGATGCCCCCAGCTTTATTTTTATTAGTAAGAACTGCCTTAGCTATACGGTTCTTTTTCTGGTTCCATACAAAACGCAGAATCATTTTTTTCCAAATCTTGAAAGTACGATGTTGGTATTTTGATAGGAATGGCATTGAATAGGTAGATTGCTTTGGGAAGTATAGACATTTTAACAATGTTGATTCTGCCCATCCATGAGCATGGTGTGTTCTTCCATTTGTTAATATCCTCTGCTATTTCCTTTCTGAGGATTTCATAGTTCTCTTTATAGAGGTCCTTCACCTCCTTCATTAGGTATATTCCTAGGTATTTCATTTTCTTTGAAACTATGGTGAAGGGAGTTGTGTCCTTTAATTAGCTTCTCATCTTGACTGTTATTGGTGTACACAAAGGCTACTGACTTGTGGACATTGATTTTATATCCTGAAACATTACTGTATTGTTTGATGACTTCTAGGAGTCTTGTGGTTGAGTCTTTGGGGTTCTCTAAGTATAAGATCATGTCGTCAGCAAAGAGGGAGAGTTTGACCTCCTCTGCTCTCATTTGGATTCCCTTTATTTCCCTGTCTTGCCTAATTGTACTGGCTAGAACTTCCAGTACTATGTTGAATAGTAAAGGTGACAGAGGACAACCTTGTCTGGTTCCAGTTCTAAGAGGAAAAGCTTGCAGTTTTACTCCATTCAGTAAAATATTGGCTGTGGGTTTGTCATAGATAGCTTCAATCAGTTTTAGAAATGTGCCACCTATGCCTATACTCTTCAGTGTTCTAATTAGAAAAGGATGCTGGATTTTATCAAATGCTTTTTCTGCATCTATTGAGAGGATCATGTGATCTTTCTTTTTGCCTCTGTTAATATGGTGGATAACGTTTATGGACTTGCTTATGTTAAACCAGCCTTGCATCCGTGGGATGAAACCTACTTGATCATGATGTATGACTTTTTTGATGATAAGCTGTAATCTATTGGCTAGGATTTTGTTGAGAATTTTTGCATCCATATTCATGAGTGAGATTGGTCTGAAATTCTCCTTTTTGGTTGGGTCTTTTCCTGGTTTTGGTATTAGGGTGATGTTTGCTGCATAGAATGTGTTGGGGAAGATTCCTTCTTCCTCGATTTTTTGGAATAATTTCTGCAATACAGGAATAAGCTCTTCCTTGAGGTTTGATAGAATTCTGGTGTGAAGCCATCTGGACCAGGGCATTTTTTTGATTGGAAGCTTTTTTATTGTTTCTTTAATCTCAGTGCTTAAAATTGGTCTGTTCAGGAGCTCTATTTCTTCCTGGCTAACTCTAGGAAGAGGGTGTAATTCCAAATATTGATCCATTTCCTTCACATTGTCAAATTTCTGGGCATAGAGTTTCTGGTAGTATTCAGAGATGATCTCTTGTATCTCTGTGGGATCAGTTGTTATTTCCCCTTTATCATTTCTAATTGAGGTTACTAGAGATTTTACTTTTCTATTTCTCGTTAGTCTGGCTAATGGTTTATCTATTTTATTAATTTTTTCAAAAAACCAACTCCTTGTTTCATTAATTTTCTGAATGATTCTTTTGTTTTCAATTTCATTGATCTCTGATTTGATTTTGGAGATTTCTTTTCTTCTACTGACATTAGGCTTAGATTTTTCTTCTTTTTCCAACTCCGTAAGATGGCTTGTGAGTTTGTTGATGCGCTCTCTTTCTGTTTTTCGAATGTAGGCATCTAAAGCAATAAATTTTCCTCTCAAAACTGCTTTTGCAGTATCCCACAGGTTTTGGTAGCTTGTGTCTTTATTGTTGTTGTGCTCAAGGAAGTTAATGATTTCCTGTTTTATTTCTTCCTACACCCATCTGTTATTCAACACAAAATTGTTTAATTTCCATGTCTTTGTGTGGGGTCGAACGTTTTTGTTAGAGTTGAGCTCCACTCTTAGTGCCTTATGGTCTGAGAAGATACAAGGTAAAATTTCAATTCTTTATATTCTGTTGATATTTGTTTTGTGTCCCAGGATATGATCAATTTTGGAGAATGTTCCATGGGGTGATGAGAAGAATGTATATTCTTTATCTTTGGGATGGAGTGTTCTATATGTGTCTATCAAGCACAGTTGTTCTAGGGTCTCATTTAAATCTCTTATATCTTTGTTTAATTTCTATTTAGAGGATCTGTCCAGCTCTGTAAGAGGAGTGTTAAAGTCCCCTGTTATTATGGTATTATCGGATATCATATTGCTCAGGCTGAGTAAGGTCTGTTTCAAGAATCTGGGAACATTTAAATTGGATGCATAAATATTTAGAATTGAAACGTCTTCTTGTTGTATTTTTCCCTTGACCAATATAAAGTGACCATCTTTATTTTATTTATTTATTTATTTATTTTTGGTAGAGACAGAGTCTCACTTTATGGCCCTCGGGAGAATGCCATGGCATCACACAGCTCACAGCAACCTCCAACTCCTGTGCTTAAGCGATTCTCTTGCCTCAGCCTCCCAAGTAGCTGGGACTGCAGGCACCAGCCACAATGCCCAGCTATTTTTTTGCTTGCAGTTCAGCCGGGCCAGGTTTGAACCTGCCACCCTCCGTATATGGGGCCGGCACCTTACCAACTCAGCCACAGGCGCCGCCCCCATCTTTCTCATTTTTGACTTTAGTTGCTTTAAATACACATGTAACTGAAAATAAGATCGCAACTCCTCTTTTCTTCTGAATTCCATTTGCCCAAAAAATTGTCTTCCAACCCTTGACTCGGAGCTTTAATTTGTCTTTTGAAGCCAGGTGTGTTTCTTGCAGAGAGCAAATGGATGGCTTGTATTTTTCAATCCAGTCAGCCAATCTATGTCTCTTCAGTGGGGAATTCAAGCCATTAACATTTATTGAGATAATTGATAAGTGTGGTAGTATTCTATTCATCTTGTTTTGTGAGAGTCCATTGCTTAGTTTTATC